>NC_060062.1:7717664-8403095 GCF_020283565.1 Trifolium pratense | reverse complement strand
GTGTGTCATTTAAACCTCTGTGTGTATAAAAAGTTTATTGAAAATATAAAAAAACAACAAAAATTATAATTGAGTTTTTTAGAAGTTAATGAAATTTTGTGGGAAATAAAAAAGTTTATCGAAAACTGTTAATGTGAAAAATTAAAGAGCGAAACCAATATAAAGAATAGAAAATGGTGTGTACATTTCTAACCAAAAAAAAAATGACAAAGAAAATTTGTTGTATGGTTAAAGTTATATGGTAGATATATCTCAAAGGCAACCTCTAGGTCTATAGAAAATCTATTAAAGAATTGAATAGACTAATGTCTAATAACACATAATGTAGAGCTAAATAAGGCACTTCAAAATTTAAAGCTTGGGATAGCATAAATTATGTTGATAAAATTGATTTATAAATTGCAGATTATCTCAACCATATGGACCATTAGGGTCATATTTGTTGTGGATATATAAACTAATTTTGGAAGAGTAGAAGTTTATAAATTAAAGATGCATTCGAAAATCATGCATGAATTAAGTATATGTTACATTGGAAATATGTAAAAGTCTAGTGATGCATTGGAAAATCATGCAAGAATTTAGTATATGTTACATTGGGAATATGTAAAAGTCTAGTGATGCATTGAAAAATCATGTGTGAATTAAGTAGTGTGTCGTTAAAGGTTGTGAGAAAATAAAATGACAATTAATGAAAGTAAAGTTATTGCAATTGCAAAATAGCATTGGAAAATGATGCGTGAAGCAATGTGTCATTTAAGTCTTTGCATTTATCAAAAGTTTATTGAAAATATTAAAGAAACAAAAAAGAGTATAATTGAGTTTTTTGAAAATTGTTGCGATTTTATAGGGAATGCGATTATAATATTGCGTGAAACAGGGCGCCATTTAAGTATCTGTGTTTATCAAAAGTTTATAGAAAGCATCAAAGAAACAACAAAGATTATAATTTAGCTTTTTGGAAGTTGTTGCCATTTTACGATAAATAAGATTATAATGGTGTTTGGAGAAGTGTGTCATTTAAGCCTCTGTGTTTATCAAAAGTTTATTTAAAATATAAAAAAGCAACAAAAATTATAATTGACTTTTATAGAAGTTAATGACATTTTGTGGAAAATAAAAAAGTTGATTATTAAAAACTGTTAACGTGAAAAATTATAAAGAGAAACCAATAAAAAGAATAGAAAATGGTGTACATTTGAAAAAAAAATAAAAATAAAAATTGTTGCATGGTTAGAGTTATCTGGTAGATATTTCTCATTGGCAACCTCTAGGTCTATAAAAAATCTATTAAAAAACTGATTAGAGTAATGTCTAATAACACATAAAGTAGAGATTAATAAGGCACTTCAAAATTTAAAGCTTGAATAATATGTTTATGTTGATGTATTTGCTCTTCTGTAACAACAATTTCAGTATAATTTCGGAAGAGTATGAATTGATTTATAAATTGCAGATTACCCCAACAATATGGACCATTTGGATGATATTTGTTGTGGATATGTAAACTAATTTTGGAAGAGTAGATGTTTATAGATTAAAGATGCATTATTAGCGTGTTATTAAAGTTTGTGCGTTTATTAAAGGTTGATTCAAAAATTTATATTACATTGGGTATTTGTAAAAGTCTAGTGATGCATTGGAAAATCATGCATGAATTAAGTATATGTTACATTGGGAATATGTAAAAGTCAAATGATTCATTGAAAAACCATGTGTGAATTAAGTAGTGTGTCGTTAATGGTTGTGAGAAAATAAAATGAATGTAAAGTTATTGAAATTGCAAAATAGATGCATTGGAAAATGGTGTGTGAAGCAGTGTGTCATTTAAGTCTTTGCATTTATCAAAAGTTTATTGAAAACATTAAAGAAACAACAAAGATTATAATTGAGTTTTTTGGAAGTTGCTGCGATTTTATGGGGAATACGATTATAATGGTGCGTGAAACAAAACGTCTTTTAAGCATTTGTGTTTATCAAAGGTTTATTGAAAACATCAAAGAAACAACAAATATTATAATTGAGTTTTTTGTAAGCTGTTGTAGTTTTACGGAGAATGTGATTATAATGATGTGTGAACCAGCGTGTCATTTAAGTATTTGCGTTTATCAAAAGTTTATTGAAAACATCAAAGATTATAATTGAGTTTTTGGGAAGTTGTTGCGATTTTATGGAAAATACGATTATAATGGTGCGTGAAACAGGGCGCCATTTACGTATCTGTGTTTATCAAAAATTTATTAAAAACATCAAAGAAACAACAAAGATTATAATTGAGCTTTTTGGAAGTTTTTGCTATTTTACAGGAAATATGATTATAATGCTGCCTGGAGGAGTGTGTCATTTAAACCTCTGTGTTTATAAAAAGTTTATTGAAAATATAAAAAAACAACAAAATTATAATTGAGTTTTTTAGAAGTTAATGACATTTTGTGGGAAATAAAAAAGTTGATCGAAAATTGTTAATGTGAAAAATTAAAGAGGAAAACCAATATAAAGAATAGAAAATGGTGGATACATTTCTAACAAAAAAAAAGGACAAAGAAAATTTGTTGTATGCTTGAAGTTATATGGTAGATATTTCTCAAAGGCAACCTCTAGGTCTATAGAAAATCTATTAAAAAATTGAATAGACTAATGTCTAATAACACAAAATGTAGAGCTAAATAAGGCACTTCAAAATTTAAAGCTTGGAATAGCATAAATTATGTTGATAAAATTGATTTATAAATTGCAGATTATCTCAACCTTATGGACCATTAGGATCATATTTGATGTGGATATATAAACTAATTTTGGAAGAGTAGAAGTTTATAGATTAAAGATGCATTGGAAAATCATGCATGAATTAAGTATATGTTACATTGGAAATATGTAAAAGTCTAGTGATGCATTGGAAAATCATGCAAGAATTAAGTATATGTTACATTGGGAATATGTAAAAGTCTAGTGATACATTGAAAAACCATGCGTGAATCAAGTAGTGTGTCGTTAAAGGTTGTGAGAAAATAAAATGACTATTAATGAATGTAAAGTTATTGCAATTGCAAAATAGATGCATTGGAAAATGTTGCGTGAAACAGTGCGTCATTTAAGTCTTTGCATTTATCAAAAATTTATTTTAAACATTAAAGAAACAACAAAGATTATTATTGAGTTTTTTGGAAGTTGCTGCGATTTTATGGGGAATACAATTATAATGGTGCATGAAACAGAGCGTCATTTAAGTTTTTGTTTATCAAAAGATTATTGAAAACATCAAAGAAACAACAAAGATTATAATTGAGTTTTTTGTAAGCTGTTGCAGTTTTATGGAGAATATGATTATAATGGTGCGTGAACCAGTGTGTCATTTATGTCTTTGCGTTTATCAAAAGTTTATTGAAAACATCAAAGAAACAACAAAGATTATAATTGAGTTTTTTGGAAGTTGTTGCGATTTTACGAGAAATACGATTATAATAGTGCATGAAACAGGGCACCATTTAAGTATCTGTGTTTATCAAAAGTTTATGGAAAGCATCAAAGAAATAACAAAGATTATAATCGAGCTTTCTGGAAGTTGTTGCCATTTTATGGGAAATAAGATTATAATGGTGCCTGGAGCAGTGTGTCATTTAAGCCTCTGTGATTATCATAAGCTTATTGAAAATATAAAAAAAAAAAAACAACAACAAAAATTATAATTGAGTTTTTTAGAAGTTAATGACATGTTGAGGGAAATAAAAAAGTTGATTGAAAACTGTTAATGTGAAAAATTATAGAGAGAAACCGATACAAAGAATAGAAAATGGTGTACATTTCTAACAAAAAAAAAAATAGAACAAAGAAATGGTTCTCCTTCTTGGTCTTTTGAGAACACTAGTTAAAAAATTTGTTTGCCAAATCATCATAATCAGGAAAATCTTCTACAATTGCATCCAAATTTTCTTCCATTATGTTGCCCACAGCTACTATGCTTTTATCATTATCAGCATAGTTGTTTAACATGTCTTCCAATCTGTCATCATCAGAAGGAATGACAATTTGTATTTTCGTCTCTTCCTTATTTTCTCTCTTTCTTCTCTTCCTTTTCCCCCTCGATTCAAGATTCTTGTTTTCATCTTGAACTTCATTTTCCTAAAAATTATTAGAAGGATTTTAAGTAAAAGAAAATACGAAAATTATAGTAAAATTATCTAAAAATATCATTCATCATCGAACTAAACTTCCACAAGAGCACTACTGGTAAAAAAAATCGACTAGAAACTCCATTATATAAAATGACACAAAACGATTTTTTATATAAAATTTTCAGTGAAAATTATATTTGATAAAATCATAAATAACAAAATGTGAAATATATTTTAATGCATAACCTTTTTTTTTCCCTTCTCACAATGTAATTTTGGGTATTCTTCAGGAAGTAAGTGATTCACCACTTCATTGACAGATCGCAATTTCGTTGTTCCAAGGGTTTCATGTGAATAGTACTTCAAGAAATAAAAAATAAACAAGTTAAAGAGTGTTATTTATTACTTATCAAATAATATAATAAAATAGATTAAATATCTCTTTACCGTATCACATATATCAACCAAATCTCGTTTTACACCTGTAATTTCCCATCCGCCAAGCTTCGATAATACGCTTTCAATGTCAGGGAAGCGTCTTAACGCCTCCTGGTCACCAAGAAAATCAAAAGAAATAATTTCTTTTGCTATTTCAATTGATTTATGTTGCTGCTTTCCTTTTGGTTTCGATTCATGCTTTCCCTTTGGTGATTTCTAAAACATCATACCAAACAAAATAAAAACAATATAATTGATTAACATATTGTTGAATTAATTAATAAATTCACAATTTATTCAATAAATATTAAAAAAGAGATGAGTATATGTACCGGTACTGGTGTAAATTCAAGTTTTCCTCTTACAATTTCTCTACACCTTTTTCTAAAGGGTTTCACTTTTTCCTGTGTAAGATAACAAGAAAAATGAATCAAATTAGTTACAGATCTACTTAAATAAATTTCAAATAAAATTATTAATAAAGATTAAAAGAAAAAACACAACTTACATCAATGTGCTTTCTAAGGATTTGCCCTAGTTCTGAGGTATAAACACCTTCTTGGACTTGAGGGTTCTCCATGGTATCAACTACTAGTTGTTTGTTTCTTAGTTTTGGTTGGTTAGGTGCTTTGCTTCTTGATTTTGATTGCATCTTTGCTTTGCTACTCATTGTGCAAAAAGAAATATGAGGAGAAGGATATTGGTAATCTATGCAATTTTTCTCTTACAACAATTTGTATACTATACATATAAATCTGATTATGCAAATATTTATACAGAGAAATGAGAGAAAAAAAACGGTAAAAATATATGTTTGCAAGAAAAACCTTCAATTTTTTTATTTTTTTTTATAGATGAAGTGGTAATGTCCTTCAATTTTTTATTTTTTTTAAAATCAAAGGTATCCTCCGCGTACAATTACAGAAACTAATCACCTCGAGGTAACTGATATCTATTTAAGGGGTTGACCTCTCACAACAAATGTTTCTCCATACGCACCGGCCGTGGATCGAACCCAGGACCAAATGATTAAGAGACTCAAGTATCTACCACTTGTGCCACACTATATATGTTGGTAAAACCTTCAAATTTTAGTCTAAGCAAAAAAAAGGAATCTATTAATTAGTGAGAGAATTTTCTTTTTTATATATCTAGCTTAATAATTAAGGAAAAATGTAAAACAAAAAAAAAGAAGATAAAATTTCATTGCATAAATCAATAAAAGTGGTAAAAACATTTTTGTCCAAATTTGCTTAAATCATCTTACCATTTATTGGCAGGGAGTATCACATGTATTGACACCCTATATATAATTTGTATAAGGACAATATTTGATAAGCATGAACTGTATAACATATTACCCTTTTTTTAGAAAATATAACATATTACCATAAAATGCTACTTTTAATAATTTAATTTATATTTTATAAAAAAAAATAATAATAATTTAGTTTATAAGCACTTTGAAAGAAAAAACAGAATTTTATACATGTATGAGATATCTAATAAAAAATGTGAGAAAAATATTTGAGGGTGAGATTAAGGACACATGAGAAATATGAAAGAAAATAAATTGAAAGAATCTATTCACAGTATATAATATAATAGTTTAATTGTTGTGTACTGTCAGTGTAAAGTTATTTTACACATACATTTAATATTTTTTAAAACACATTACATGATGTGTAAATATATTATTGGATGTATGTGTAAAATAACTTTACATCAACAATGTATATAAATTAAATTTTATCATAAACTTTTATTTTCTTGGTGTAAAAAGATGGCAACTAGTTCACTTGTGGAATTTGTACGAAAAAAATATCTTAGTCCTAAATATAAGAAACAAAATACTTTTTAGGTTCATTGAAGAAAAGATGTATCTAGTCTATTTTATAGACCAAATACATCGATTTTTCAATGAATATAAAATGTGTTTTTTCTTATATTTAGGACGGAAGAGTAATAAAATAATAAATTCACTCGTGAAATTTATATCAATTAATTAATGAGAATAATTTTTTTGACTAAAAATAATGATAATATTTATGTAAGTAATCATATTAAATATTTTTTTGACTATAAACAAGGTCAGGTCTAGTATTGCATAGATGCCTCAATGATCCTATAAGTCCTTCTCTATTGTGTAGGATGAACACTGTCTTCATCTTCACACTTTGATAATTGAAACCTTGGCTCAGATGGTGACACTGCATGATTGCAATTTGCCATTTCAAACCTTTTCAATATTTCTTTTGATGCATCATCAACCCTCTCTACTGCAACTTAGAAATTCTATACCAAGAAAATATGATAGTTGACCAATATCTATCATTTCAAATTCTCTCATCATTTGTTTCTGGAATTCACTTATGCAAGTTTCATTGCTTTCGGTCATCAGTAAGTCATCAACATATAGACACGAGATGATTATGCCTTTACTGTTGTCCTTCTTCACATAAACATACCATGTTCAAATCTCTCTTCTTATTTTTACTCCAATCCTAGTCACTCTTCTGTGTTTCCATTCCTTTACTTATCTTCACCATTTTGATTAAGTTCCTTTCTAATTTTTTATTTTTATTTTTTTAAATTTATGCAACTACGATTCTTTGTTTTAAATATGAGCACATATGCTTCTTTGTTTATATTGCGATTAACTTTTAATTTTTCTATAAAATTTTATTGCTTGTTTAATCTTCTGCAAGTGCATGCACAAATTCCACCAATTCCACCAAGCAAATAATAATAAGAAAATGGTAAAGAGGTACAAAACATACAAAGATTTATTACTAATGACTTATGTTTAGGAGAGTAAGTAGCCCTCCGATTCATTGTTCCAACAATGTTTGTAGAGTTTTTTTTTTAACAGTTAAATTTTATTAGTAATGCAACTGAGCGCAAGACGAGTACAGTGCGTAAAACAAACACATATATGATCACATCACAAGACATAAAATAAACTAAAACAACAATATTTGTAGAGATTAAATGATGCACAGGTATTCCATTTGAGGGAGAGTACCAGTACCGGGTATGTACCCGTGTCAGTACCGGGTACATACTCGTACCTTAATTTATGTCCATACGCTTACATTAATTTTTCTAAAAATGTTGTACCCCGTATTGGTACTCGTATCAGGTACCGGTACCATATCCGCACCTATGCAACGTAAATGTTACCATAAAAAATTAGATACAAATATTTAACAAGAACTATCCTAATTTCTACTCATTTCTCAATCTCTTCGCTTTAATAAAAATATTTAACAAAAGATACTAAGAAAAAGCTCACAATTCCTTTACAAGAGCATTAATACCCATTTTCTAAAATTTTTCCTCTCCTTTAAAAAATAAATATGAAGAGTGCAAGATTAAATTGGAACAATGGTAAAACGAGAAGTACCCAACAGCAATTTAGGTCACAAAAAAAATGCAAATCGAATTTTTAGCGCATCCAACAAACAAATTAATGATAATTAAGTGCACCATTCCAAACTTTTTTTCTTTAAAGAACCAATAATAAAAGAAAAAATATATAAAGCAAATATGATGGAAAATTCTGAATATCATATTAATAATAGAAATACGAAATTAAAAAGGAGATTATAGTTCCAATAATGTCAACAACATTAATTCAAAAACAATTAAAAATGAGAAAAATATAACAAAACCTAAAAGATCATACTAACTTAAAAATGTAAAAAACCAGATATAACATATCATCTAGCATTCTAGCTAACAATCCAATCATCACACTCACACTCATCAATTTCTTCATCACACTCTTGAACTTCTTCTGCAATCTCCTCATGTGTGTTATTCTCCTCTTGTAGTAACCCTTGATTATTAAAATGATCATTAAATGTATCTTCATATCCTTCTTCATTGAGAGGAAATGCAGGCTGCAATAAATATATTGATAAAAATATTTAGTCTTAGATTTTGTCATGAATTATGATCATTCAATATATATATATATATATATATATATATATATATATATATATATATATATATATATATATATATATATATATATATATATATATAAGTTTGCTTCATTACCTCGTTATCTTTGCAAATATCATCCATTACTCCATAATCGAGAGGAACAAAATCCAGCATTTCCAAAATGCTTGATGAAGATTCCAATGTTTCCATTGAAACATCTTCTTCTTCTTCTGAAATGTTCTCGATCTCCTGAGGAGAAGATGAAGAACCAGGACAAGTTTGTATTTCATTTGACTCTTCTTCAACCTAAAAATTATAAACAATTATAAAATATTTAGTGAAGATTTAATTAGTTATTTTTTGTTGTTGTAACTTTATAATTGATTATTATTTAATATAAGTTTGATGGATTACCTGGTTTTCTATTAAATTATCTTTCATCCCCTCATCATCGGGAGGAACAATATGTTGCACTTCAGAAATTCTTGGTGGAGAATCTGTTTGAAGTACAGGTATAGTCAGTAATGTTTCTGTTGAAACATTGTCTGTTGAAACATTCTTCTTGGTGGAAATTGATGAAGAACCAGGAAATGTTTGTATTTCATTTGACTCTTCTTCAACCTGAAAATTATAAACAATTATAAAATATTTAGTGAAGATTTAATTAGTTATTTTTTGTTATTGTAACTTTATAATTAATTATTATTTAGTATATAAGTTTGATGGATTACCTGGTTTTCTATTAAAGTATCTTCTATCCACTCATCATCAGGAGGAACAATATGTTGCACTTCAGAAATTCTTGGTGGAGTAGAATCTTTCTGAAGTGCGTGTACAATCGACAATGTTTCTGTTGAAACATTGCCGGTTGAAACATTCTTCTTGGTGGAAATTGATGAAGAACCAGGACAAGTTTGTATTTCATTTGACTCTTCTTCAACCTGAAAATTATAAACAATTATAAAATATTTAGTGAAGAAATAATTAGTTATTTTTTGTTATTGTAACTTTATAATTAATTATTATTTAGTATATAAGTTTGATGGATTACCTGGTTTTCTATTAAAGTATCTTCCATCCCCTCATCATCGGGAGGAACAATATGTTGTACTTCAGAAATTCTTGGTGGAGAATTTGTCTGAAGTGCATGTACAATAGGCAATGTTTCTGTTGAAACATTGTCTGTTGAAACATTCTTCTTGGTGGAAATTGATGAAGAACCAGGACACGTCTTTATTTTATTTGACTCTTCTTCAACCTGAAAATTGTAAATAATAATAAAATATTTAGCGAAGATTTAATTAGTTATTTTTTGCTGTTGTAATTTTATAATTAATTATCATTTAATATATAAGTTTGATGAATTACCTGATTTTTTATTAAAATATCTTCCATCCCCCCGTCATCGGGAGGAACAACATGTTGCTCTTCAGGTGGAGATTCTTTCAGAAGTGCAGGTATAATAGGCAATGTTTCTGTTGAAACATTGTCTGTTTTCTCCTTATCCACACCAAATCGATCAAGAGAAAAAGAACTGGAACATATTTTTGTTTTTCTTTTTTTTGAATCTCCTTTTTCAACCTAGAAATAATAATAGTACTTCATTAGTCAAGATTTAATAAAAAAAAAAAAACTATATATTATAATAAAAACATTATCATTAAATACAAGTTTAATGTATTACCTTAGTGGTATTTTTTCTTTTCTTCTTGCCAACAGGAAGTATATCAGCATCCCTCTCTTCAGGATTCTTATCTTTAGCCTTGGGCTCAATGTCCTAAGAGAGTAAAAGAAAAGGAGATTAAATGAACTTGTAGCAAGAAATTATTAAAAGCATAATTTATCATTGTTATATATAAGACAAAAACATAAACATTTATAAATAAAGTTTTTATGCATCACCTTTTTTTTTCTACTCCTCCTTGGTAACTTGGTGTACCCTTTTGGGAGTAAATAGTTTACAACTTCCGTAATTGATTTGAATTTCTTAGGTTTTGTACTGGTACTGGTAGCTGGAGAATAATACTTCAAGAAAAAAAAATAAAAAAGATAAATGTTAAATACAAACCAGAGAAATAAGAAAATATAAACCTTAATTTATTCCTAAAGTCATTAAGTGTGTGAAAATCATATATTGTTATAAAAAAAATGAGATTCATATACATATAAAAGAAATCATATTTCTACCAACAAAAAAAAAAAGAAATCATATTGCTTACCGGATCGCAAATTGGTTTCGTTGTCCGTTTTCGATATTCTATCCTCCAATTTTCAAGACTAGACAATAAATTGTCTATATCTTTGAATTTGGAAGTATCAAAATCTGAAGGAAAGCCAAAAGAAACGGTTTCTTCACCGATCACCATTGTTGAATCACGCTTCCCTCGTTTTGCTGGTTTCTGTAAAACATGATGCAATTTGCATTGATTAAAAAGATGAACTTGGAGATAGTAAAAATAAATCATTTTTTTAGTCTCGAACTTCATCTTTATGCTTCAATTTTTTTCTTGCAGTGCAAAAATTTCTTATACCTTTTTCCGGACAGGATGCTGAATTTTTGGATTAATTTTATACTTTTGCTTGAAATCACGTACAATTTCCTGTGTCATGTAATAAGAATGTAGATCTATAGAATTAGCTATTGAAACTCTTGTATAATTAAATCTCATAGAATAATTAATTAAAATTGAATGAAAAATGATACATATAGTTTAGATACTTACAGTGATGTTCTTCTGCAGTGCCAAAGCCAGTTCTTTGCCATAAAGAATGTTTTCTTCAATATTGGAATATTTTGTATGCATTCTGAAATCAAAGTTCACTCCTCAATATATCTGTAGAGTGTAGATCACTTGGTGACTAATGGTTTTAATACGAACTCTTATATAGAGAGGAGGATGAGACCCTAATTAACGTGTGGAAATGTTGGTCTAAACTTTATTAAAAAAGTCTCTTTTTTTTTTTGACTAATTTATTAAAAAAACGTTAGTCTTTCATAAAAAAAAAAAAAAATTGGTCTAAAAGAAAAATAAGGAATATTTTTATTAAATTTTCTATGGTGCTTTGAAGGTTACTATAAAATGTTTTTTTTACAAGATTATAAAAAGGTTTTATATGGTGCTTTGAAGGTTATTATAAAAAGGTTGAAAATATTATATTATTTATATTGGTTTGCAATTAAGGGAAAAATCTGAAAAATTTAATAATATACTTTTTTTGTTGAAATTAATAAAAATGGAAATACTATTTCCTTTTATCACTTTTTTCCTTGATTTTAAAAACAAAATCTGATTACATTTATTTTACTGACACGACATCCTGTAAAAATAATCTAAAATTCATTCAATTCGGTCAAATGAAAAAAGAAAATTTGATGAGTGATTTTTTTTAATAGCAAAATATTATTAATAATTTGGTCAAAATATTATTAATGAGTGATTTTTAATTATTAGATATGTGACTGTAAATTTTTTTTTTCCTCCAAGTTTTTCAATGGTTAATTAGAAATTCACCATTTGAAATGAATAAGTGTGAGATTTGGGGTTCGAACTTCGACCTCGACCCTGCATATAATATTCAATATCCCTATCATTTTGAGTTATGCTAACGAGGACTATGTCTTTATATGATTGAATGTTTAATTAAACTATTTTGTTTATTAAGTAATCTGGTAGATGAAATTTCACTCTTAAAAGTGAATAAACGAAATGTCTAAAATTCAAACCCCAAACTTGCATATAAATACTTACTCATAATTTTATATGCAAGTTTTGGGTTTTGGATTTTAGACATTTCGTTGTCATAGCCATACACATCACAAACTCTCTCCGTCCTAAAATATAAGGAAAAGTTGGTCAAAAAAATATATGTATTTGGTCAAATTTTTTAACCAAATAGTACATCAAATTTCTTTGACTCGTTTTTACTTATATTTTAGGATGGATGAAATAAAAATGACAGTTATAATGTTTGCTAAGTAAAAAAATTGAATCCATATGTGATTTTGAAAAGTAAAAGTTTAGTTATTAAAAAAAAATATGTAATCGAGTGTTATGAAAAACACGCTCCTCTCTGTGTGTGTGTGTGTGTTTGTCAGCTGGCCCTAATTTCTATTCTTTTTGAGTTTTCTTCTTCCTTCTTTACCGGTGAGGGGTGGTTTTAGGTCATTATGGACTAAAATCACCCATCTGCATTTTTTTCTTTCCTGCTTTTAATCTAAATAAGTGATTTTCACATAGATTGAGTTTTTTAGTTGCTTTCTTTTGTATTTGTTTTGTCGTCGTCAGAGTGCGGCGTTTTGTTGGTCGTCGTGTTGGTACGGCGTTGTTGATTTCTCGTCTTGTTGCGGTGTTTGTTCGTTCATATTGAAAGATCAACTTGAATCGATCAATTGCAGATTGCATCAATGATTTCAGCATCAACGTTGCAGATCCGGAAGCATGGAGATTCCGGTGACTTTAATTTTATCATATTATTTATAGGCATTTTGTTGTTGTATGCTATTAACTTGGATGTTGTGAGTTTGTTCGCATATTCTTCCTTTTTGTTTTTAGCTATGTTGAATTTGTATTTGCATCTGATGTACGCTGTCGATTATTGGAATGAATGAATATTGTTCTTTTTTGTCAAAAAAAAATGTTTGTTTTAAAAATGAAAGCATTAGGTTATAATATCTTGGATCAAAATCCGAGATGTGACGCATATGTTATTAATGAGCAATCAAAGAAACAACAAAACTTTTAATTGAATTTTTTGGAAGTTCCTGCGATTTTATGGAAAAGATGATTATAATAGTGCGTGAAACAGGGCACCATTTAAGCATTTGTGTTTATCAAAAGTTTATTTAAAAAATCAAAGAAACAACAAAAATTATAATTTAGTTTTTTGGATGTTATTCCGATTTTATGGAAAATCCGATTATAATAGTGCGTGAAATAGGGCGCCATTTAAGCATTTGGGTTTATCAAAAGTTTATTGAAAACAACAAAGAAACAACAAAGATTATAATTGAGTTTTTTTGGATGTTGTTGCCATTTTTTGGATGATGTTACACATATGTCTTTTTTTACTAAAAGTAAATAATCATCCATTCAAATTGAAACATATACATAGATTATTACAAATTCAAGATCGTCAAAAACTGAAAAAGGTGAATCTACAAACAATCTTGCAGCACCTAGATTAATAACATACAACAGAATCATGAAATTGCCTACAAATATGACAAAATAAATGTAACCGAAATATTCATACTCCCGAATCTGCAACGTTGATATCCAAGTCATCATCAGATCTGTAATGAGTTGAGCTGCATATGTCAATGTGAATCAACGAAACACGGTACCAAAACGAAAAACCAACAAACGCCACACAAGACGACTACAAACACAACACCGAACAAGACGGCGACAAATAAAAAATAACGAAAAAAAAAATTAAATAGATGTGAAAATCACTTATTTGAATCAAAAGAAAGAAAAAACAATTTAGAGGGGTGATTTTGGGTCAAAAAATGACCTTAAAACCACCCCTCTTTTGGTGGATGAAAAAGAAGAGAAACTATGGTTGGATGGAGATTCCGTTGACTTTAATTTTATCGTATTATTTTAGGCATTTTGTTGTTGTTGTATGCTATTAACTTGGATGTTGTGAGTTTGACCGCATATTCTTCTTTTTTGTTTTTAGCAATGTTGAATTTGTATTTGCATCTGATGTACGCTATCGATTATTTGAATGAATGAATATCATTTTTTTTTGCAAAAAAAAAAAATGTTTGTTTTAAAAATGAAAGCATTAGGTTATAATATCTTGGATCAAAATCCGGGATGTTACGCATATGTTATTAATGAACAATCAAAGAAACAACAAAAAATTGAGTTTTTTGGAAGTACCTGCGATTTTATGGAAAATACGATTATAAGTGCGTGAAACAGGGTGCCATTTAAGCATTTGTGTTTATCAAAAGTTTATTTAAAACATCAAAGAAACAACAAAGATTATAATTTAGTTTTTTGGAAGTTGTTCCGATTTTATGGAAAATCCTATAATAATGGTGCGTGAAACAGGACGTCATTTAAGCATTTGTGTTTATCAAAAGTTTATTGAAAACATCAAAGAAACAACAAAGATTATAATTGAGTTTTTTTGGATGTTGTTGCCATTTTTTGGATGATGTTACACATATGTCTTTTTTTACTAAAAGTAAATAATCATCCATTCAAATTGAAACATATACATAGATTATAACAAATTCAAAATCGCAAAAAACTGAAAAAGGTGAATCTACAAACAATCTTGCAGCACCTAGGTTAATAACATACAACAGCATCATGAAATTGCCTACAAATATGACAAAATAAATGTAACCGAAATATTCATACTCCCGAATCTGCAACGTTGATATACAAGTCTTCATCAGATCTGTAAGGAGTTGAGCTACATATGTCAATGTGAATCAACGAAACACGGTACCAAAACGAAAAACCAACAAACGCCACACAAGACGACTACAAACACAACACCGAACAAGACGACGACAAACAAAAAATCACGAAAAAAAAATTAAATAGATGTGAAAATCACTTATTTGAATCAGAAAAAAGAAAAAAACAATTTAGATGGATAATTTTGGGTCAAGATATTGGTAATCCGCATTTCATTGTTACAATCACCATCATTGATAATATATGTGAAAATTATTAAATCCAAAACACCATTGGTCATAGGCTCATTTGTTTGAGCTGTTTTTTTTTTTTATTCTTACACTTTTGATATTCAAGTGATTTTTTTATTTTATTTTAATCAACCATTGATAGCTTAGTGTAATGAACAACTCTTTAGTTGTTCATTAATTTACTTTATTTCGTGAGTAGAGAAACATCCTAAAAAAAGATAAAAACGTAATAAAGACTACTTAAAATCATTTGATTTTGCTTGACCATTACAAATTTTGCTTTTATTTATAGCATTGATACCTAATAGAACCTTCTAGAAAAACATTCACCAAAAAAAAAAGAACCTTCTAGAAAAACATAACTCAACCTAAAAACTGCACTTAATACAACTTGGACCTATTCTATTCTCTAGGCCTAGTTTAATTCATTACCCTTGGGTACTCCTCAAGGCACACATGTATCCTATATATGTAAATGAGTTCTTGTCAATGTAAACAGAAGTTTCTCATTATCCATCCTTCCATCACTTGTAATAGCATAGCGATCTTGTTCTTGAAAGTCTCAATGAAGCTAAATTTTATTCTTTATTATTTTTATTATTGTATTTGTTTAAGCAAGAAAATAATCCCCTAACAAAGAATCCCAGGAGTCAAACTTCTAGGATTGTTCTCCACGGGAGACCATGATCCTTAAAAGATTTAATGTGTAATCACATTTAAATTGTATCTTATAACCAATTAGCCACCGTTGTCATGTAGCAAAATAAGTGATTTTTATTTATATTCGTGGATAACAGGATGTTACCACGCTAAATAATTGTTGCTAATTAACAACAAAACAAGCATGGCTAAAAATTGGCGAAGCCTTGATAA
Source organism: Trifolium pratense (assembly GCF_020283565.1). NCBI lineage: Eukaryota > Viridiplantae > Streptophyta > Magnoliopsida > Fabales > Fabaceae > Trifolium > Trifolium pratense. The sequence goes on along the minus strand of NC_060062.1, from coordinate 8,387,045 downwards.
GCCACATACTACCATGACTACCATATGTATATAATTTTTTACATTGAAAATAAACTTAATTTTTTAAAGGTATGCTTTAGATAAATTATTGAAAATAAACTTTAAATAGGATCATCATATGTACGTACAACAATATAATTAATGAAGAATAAATATATAAGATCCCAATTTTGGACATATATTTTTAAGCTTGTGCGACAGTCGCCTTCTTCGCCCCTACCTCATATATAGCCTATAGTACAAGATACATTCTCTTTGTTGATTTTTTTTAATATATATGAGCCGACAATCAAATTCCTAACCACATGTTTAAGAGACAAATAATACTCTTTATTTTTTTAGTAGCAACAAAAATCTTTTATTAACAAACTCACCATAACATAAGACACATCTTTTTTTTAGCAGCAAAAATCTTTTATTAACAAACCCACCCTAATATTAGACATATCTTTTTTTTTTACATAAGTTAGACATAATCAGCATATACAGCAGAGATGAACCTAGCTTGATGGATGTGTGGGCCATGACCCACACTTTATTTTGAGAAAGCAAATTTTTTTTACTACTAAATACACTAAAAAAAATAATTATATGACATAAAAGAGATATATGCCTCCACTATATTTTGATTTTATTTTTTAGATACATGAGATATTGTTATAATAGCCACTAAATGTATCCCTCATTAATTAGTTATTTTGATCTTTAAATATGTGTCTTTTATTAGTTATTTAATTTTTTCCGGTCAATTTTTTGAAAAATTCATAGTATATTGTTGTGATCAGAATATCTATTTTTAAATATGTAACAATAATTGAAAGATATACAGTTATTTGACATAATATAAATATGTAATTATATGTAGATAAATCTTTAATCCGTTGATCAATGTATGTAAATAACATTTAGATTCTCTGCATTATTCACTTATCTCTATCTTTAACCAACTCGCATTTTTTACAGGAATGTGATTTCGGGTTCGTCACTTAGTTTGGTTGGCAATGGCTTGGAATATATGGAAATACAGGAATAATACTTGTATTAGAGGATATTAAGTTTTTTTCTTGGCTATGGTTTTCTCGTCGTTATGGTTTAATGCTTGTATTCCATTTCCTAGTTGGTGTTTAGACCTGGTGTCTTGTATTCAAAGTTCTTGACTTTTTGATGTCAATTATAAGGGTTTGAGTATCTCATGTACTCTCTTATAATAATATTATTTGCTTATAAAAAAAAAATAATACTAATAGAGAAAGAGAAAACACATTCAATAGTTAAAAATTTATACTCCATATAAATCATCCATGAAAAAAATTAAAAATTATTTGATATGTTATTTAAATTTATCAAGATTATTGTTTCTGTTTGAATGTGATTTCGGTTTTACACATAGTTGCCTGTTTATTGTTTCGACTATTTAATTATTGGTTGTTGTTATTTACTACACTAGCTCTTTATTCTTCTTGGTTTGAAAAAATGTTCGAATTCACCACAAACGGCACCAACTATGATGAAAAAGGATATGTTTTTCAAGTAAACATCATGGATACTAAATTTGACGTAAGAAATTTTCCGGAGACAACAATGAAAGAATGACATCAAACATATCACTCTTGATCTGCTCATGTAGGATCAATTTCATTAATTTATTGTTTAAAAGAAACATATCAAACCCACTTACTAAGCTACTGTAACGCAAACACTCTAAGCTTTTTTTTTTGGGGGTAAGGAAACACTCTATTGGGACTAAATAATATCATTGAAAAAGAATTCTTTTTAAAATAAAAACACTCATTCATCGTTATTTGTTTTGTTATTATATTATAAGTATAATTTTTTTTAACAAGCAAAAATAGAATATATATTAAAACCACAGTGATCTCCTAAGTCATTGGGTTTGGTTAGTGGTGAGAGATTTGGATAGTATGATATAGGTTATGGGTTCGATCTTCGACTCATTGTAAACAAAAAAAAATAGAGTGGTCTCCTCGTTACAAGACGGACCAAAAGAGACTACAAGAGTTTACACAGAATGCATATAAAAAAAAATAACATGATGATTAACAGACTAATCGATGGCCAAATAGACAAGCAAACTCGAATACTATGTTTGTGGTTGATGTATTTGCTCTTCTGCAACAGCAATTTCAATATAATTTTGGAAGAGTATGAATTAAGTTGGTAAAATTGATTTATAAATTGCAGATTACACCAACCATATGGACCATTTGGTTCATATTTATTGTGGATATATAAACTAATTTTGGAAGAGTAGAAGTTTATAAATTAAAGATGCATTGGAAAATGATGCATTAGTTGGCGTGTTATTAAAGTTTGTGCGTTTATTAAAGGTTGATTCAAAAATTTATGTTACATTGGCTATCTGTAAAAGTCTAGTGATGCATTGGAAAATCATGCATGAATTAAGTATATGTTGCATTGGGAATATGTAAAAGTCTAGTGTGCATTGGAAAACCATGCGTGAATTAAACATTGTGTCGTTAAAGCTCCTGAGAAAATAAAATGACAATTAATAAATGTAAAGTTATTGCAATTGGAAAATAGATGCATTGGAAAATGATTCGTGAAGTAGTGTGTCATTTAAATCTTTGCATTTATCAAAAGTTTATTGAAAACATTAAAAAATCAACAAAGATTATAATTGAGTTTTTTGGAAGCTGATGCGATTTTATGGGGAATACGATTATAATGGTGCGTGAAACAGTGTATCATTTAAGCATATAGCCGTAAAAAATGGGTCGAACTGATGGGCCGACCTATTAGTCCACGGTCTTGGGTGGGCTGGGCCTCAAAAACATAGCCCAAAATTCAATCGGACTTTTTTGGGCCAAGCTCATATGGACATCAGAGTGGGCTTGCCCGTCGGGCTTTGGGTTGTCCCATTTGCCGATCATTTAATTTACATTTATGTGATTTTTGTAGAAATAATATCAATGAAAAATTATCATTTAATTGATAAATTATTATAAAAATCTATTTAAATGAGTAAGTTTAATAAAAGTGAGTATATTTATCTAAAATTAGAGTTTAATTGATATTTAGTGTTGATGTAAAAATTATTTACACTTGCATCAAATAATATCTCAATAAAATTGATAATTATGAAGAACTAATATAGCAAAATGACATAAAAAATATTGAATAAAAAGAAAAAACAAAAGTTAAATGAAATGGGCCGATCTGGCTCATTAGCACACCAAGATCGGACCGAACTTGATAGTTGCTAGCCCAATAATAATCGGATTAGATCAGTCCAATCATTTTATTTTGACTGGTCTACCGGACTCGACTGAGTCAACCCATTTGAGAGATTAAGCCTAAGGGATCACCCCTTTCCTTCCCTCAACTTGCAAAAGTCTTTACCCCTTAAAACAATCTATTGTTGGTGACACTAGATGCTCACTATCCAACAATATTGTTAAAATATTTCCTTTATCCAGAATAAATAATTTAAATGAAATAAATAATTGTTACAAACTCAAATAACTTTCAAATACAATTTTTATTAGATGATTTTGTAAAATTATTTTATATTGACCGTATATATATCCTTTAAATCCATTACTTATTTATTCAAACAAGTAATCATTTCTATAATATTTAACAAAACGATCACGAAAGAATCACACTACAATTGACTTGGAGGGAGCAACTAGCAAGCATGCAACAATTTGCACACCACAAGAATACGTGCGATGAAAACGATGTCTACGTGGAATTATTTCACTGGTAGGGTAGTGGACCCAGTAAACACAAGATTACAACACGTGGATGGTCAAGATTTCACTAATTATTCTCTTCCACCTTATAAATTGGGGTCACCAACATCATTGAAAGACATCAATTGTAGTGAAGAATCAACCAACCAATAATATTAATTGTTCTTTGCTTTGCAAATATTTGTTTGTGAGAAAATATGTCAGGCTGTAATTGTGGAAGCAGTTGCAATTGTGGCGATAGCTGCAAGTAAGAATCAACCACCTTAAATATTCTTAATTTGTTGCTTTCTAATTTTTTTTCTACAAAATTATGTGTGTTTATTTTGATCTTGTGATTTTTGGAATCCTTTTAAAAAAATATTTTGATTGATTTTTTTACTACCCCTTTTGGCTAGGTTCTTTTAAAATTTTATGTTTCTATAATTTATTGAGCATGTTTGGGGATATTTATATTTATTTTATTAGTGTTTGATAAAATTCGAAAAATTAGTTCAAGATATGTTCCTTCACTTAGCCGGCCATTAATTAAATTTTTTTTTTTTAATCTCAAATATTAATGACTAATTCAATTTTTTTGTAACACTTTGTTTTAAAGGTCTCATGAGTACCTTTTATTTTCAAATCAAATTAATTATCCATAATTTTTCACAATTCATGTGTATAATTAAATTTTATTGCTTCGCAGATGCAACAAGAGGTCAAGTGGATTGAGCTATGTGGAAGTGGAAACCACAGAAACCGTGATTCTCGGCGTTGGTCCGGCAAAGATCCAATTTGAGGGTGCTGAAATGGGTGTTGCAGCTGAGGAAAGTGGGTGCAAGTGTGGATCAAACTGCACATGTGACCCTTGCAACTGCAAGTGAGATGCAACATATGAAAGTTTGAAGCAGAGATAATAATGGTATCAATATGTATAATTGTGTGTATGAGTGTACACATTTAATGTATAAGAAGCATATACTAGTATGTATGTGTTTGCTATTATAGAATAATAATATAATGTGTTCATGGATCTCACTTTCAACAAATTGAAATATTCTTAGATTTTGTTGAAGGTGTTATGAGAGCTATGTGGTTGCTTTGTGTTTGGTTGGCTTGTGTAAACTATACCTAATTTGAATCATAAATCTCTGCATATTATAAATGGAAGTTTGGTTTTAATCAACACTAATGGATTTTATTTGTTGTATATTAATGATGATAAATTAATTATGTATTTGTTTTTAGTACAAGTTTTTTTTTTTTGTACTAAAAACATAATTAATTCTAAACGAAAGAATCAAATAAATATACTCAGAGCAAAAATTTAGAGTTCAACTGTAAGTTTCTTGCTGAGTTGGGAGAGGCATAATGAAATTTAAGTTGGATCAATGGAGAATGAAGTGTTGGGTTGAAACAAAGGATCAAGGATTTAACAAAGATATGAACGAGAGTATAATAATTTATGGTTCGACAGTGAGGTGTGTTGGGTCGAAACAAAGGATCTTGATAAGGTAAAACGGTAATTATACAGATATAGAGGTTCAGCGGGATGAAGTTTTCAGAGTAGAAGTGGCAAAGAAGTTTTCATTCCTCATTATCTATTTAATTTGCATAAGCAACATTAAATCAAATGCTTCCGATTTAATGATGAAGGAAATGACAAAATTGGCTAAATTATGTAAAGAAGAAGGTGAGGAAGCTAGCCTTATAATATTGGATAGTATCATATTCGAGTTTTTTTAAAAGAAACAATATTCCAACCGACCACATGCTATTTTAAAACTTTAAATCAACGACTTTTTGTCTTAAACCAAACCGTGATCATCCTAAACTATAGTATAGAGACTAGGTAATTAATTTAACCTAAAATATTAAAATAAATTATCCGTGTGACATTAGATATCCTTGACAAAGATATTTTGTTTTTTCTATCAAAGACTAACAAAATATCTGTTAAAAAACTCGTTGGTCATTCTTAAAATAATTGTTTATTCAAAAAATTCGGAGAAATAGAGGAAGGAAAGAACAAAATGAACACGACGGTAAGTATGTTTGGTTCTATTCAGGTCCGACACTTAGCTAAGGTAACGGGTATCATGGCCTAAGACCCGTAATTTTAAAGGGCGCAAATTTTTTTATTATGCTTTATTTTAATACCTACTAAATAAGAGAGTGATGCGATGCCCAATCAGTAGAAAAAATGATTAAACATAATTGGTAGGATTATCAAAATAAAACTCTGCAGAACAAAAACTAAACGACGGCAAGACTTTTGTTTTTGTTCCTATTGAGTTTGTTTTGTGGTTGTAGTTTTCTAATTCTCGCATTTTTCAATTTTTCTTTGAAGTCAATATTCTACTTCACGTGTGCTCCTGCTGCTGCTGTTTGCTACTTGACATTTTTTATGTTCCTATTTGAAGCTTAGAAAATGTTCCCTAAGAAACATTATCTAATGAAAAAAGAAAAAAAAAAATGAAGAGCTAATAAAATCACAACAAGTAACTCTTGATAAATTTGTTTTCAAAAAGGTAGATTCCCAAAAAATTCGGCTAATAGTATCAATGAAAATTTGAATCAGTCAAACAAAAATTTGAATCATGAAAAACATTATATTAAATGAAAGATTTTTTTTTATATTTGGCCTAAGGCCCATAAAATATCAGGAACGACACTGGTTCTATTATTTATAGAGGGACTAAAATTGGTTTTAGAATTATAGGGGAATAATTAATTTTAACATGTTTGATTTTTTGGAGTACATAAAATTGTGTGTATGAGTTTTTAACGACTATTGTCATTTCGTCTATCTATATAAAAATTGTATCTAGAATTTATTAGAGTTGGAGCTAGTTATAGTTTATGTTTCAGTAATTACACTTTCACTGTAGTTTGTCGTTTTACTGATTTTTACATCAATATATTCAAACTTAAATCATTTTAGGAGTATTAAAGACAATTTTTCTCATTCCACGACTAAACATAAATAGAGTCACCCCTACATTTGACAAATTAGAGTAAGCAAAGCAACAATTTTACCGGACGCTTATAAAAAAAAAACAATTTTACCGGACCTGAATTAGTAAATTCAAAGGTAGGTGCGGTCATGCAGTTAGTTTTTTTTTTGAACAAGTTAAAATGAGATATATTAACACAATGCGGTCATATAGTTATTAGTTTTAGGCCATATGATTATGATTGGACAGTTCAGTTAGATATAATATCAGATTTTATATTAAACTAAAATAAAATAAAATAAATTGTTTTAAAATCTTAAACCGTCTAATCAAAGTGGTTGACTGCTTAATTGCATGCAGTCAGTCACGACTGCACTTAATCTTATTCCAATTTTATTGCTAAGGGTAGGTTTTGGACCCGAGTAACACAAGATTACAACACCTGGATGACATCAACTCAAAATTTAATTAAAATGACAATTTATTTAAAATCTTAAACCGTCTAATCACAGTGGCTGACTGCATAATTGCATGCAGTCAGTCACGGCTGCACTTAATCTTATTCCAATTTTATCGCTAAGGGTAGGTTTTGAACCCGGGTAACATAAGATTACAACACGTAAATGACATCAACTCAAAATTTAATTAAAATGACATCATTAAAATGACATCAACTCAAAATTTAATTAAAATAATTAAAATTAATTTATTTAAAGACAATTTTTCTCATTCTACGACTAAACATAAATAGAGTCACCCCTACATTTGACTAATTAGAGTAAGCAAAGCAACAATTTTATCAGACCGGAATTCAGTAAATTCAAAGGTAGGTGAGGTCATGGAGTTAGTAGTTTTAAGTCATATGATTATGATCAGACAGTTCAGTTAGATATCACATCAGAATTTTATATTAAACTAAAATAAAAACTGTCTTAAAATCTTAAACCGTCTAATTTTGATTAGACAGTTCACAATAGTTGACTACATAATTGCATATAGTCGATCACAACTGCACTTAATCTGATTCCAATTTTATCGCTAAGGGTAAGTTTTGGACCCGGGTAACACAAGATTACAACACGTGGATGGTCAAGATTTCACATTTTATTCCCTCCCACCTTATAAATTGGGGTCACGGACATCATTAAAATGACATAAACTTTTGTGAAGGTAACACAACCACCAATCAATATTGTTCTTTGCTTTGCAAGTTGTGTGGTGAATAACTGAATATGTCTAGCTGTAATTGTGGAAGCAGTTGTAATTGTGGTGATAGTTGCAAGTAAGGATCAACCACCTTAATCAATTCTTAATTTGTCATTTTAAAATTTGTTTCTATACAAGTATTTGTGTGTTTATTTTTTGAAAAATGCTAAACAGTGCCCCCGGGCACTAGTTAAGGATATAAATATTGAAATTTCATCTCGTAAATTGTGCATTCAATGCTTTAATATGTAAAAAATTATTCTCTCTCATCATTAACTTTTTCATTTGTTTCTATTTTTAGTATGCTTAACTAGTGCCCCAGGAGCACTGTTTAGCATGACTTTTTTTTTTATCTTATGATTCTTGAAGATTTTTCTAAATATTTTTATTGGTTTTTTTGGTACCCTTTTAGCTGGGTTCTATGAATTTGATGTTTTATTTTTCTTTCTACCGATCTTGATAAGTTTTAAAGTATATTACTTTTTATAACTTATTTGTCTATTTGAGTACTTAGTTGATTTTTTTTAATGGCAAAGATATATAGATAATATTTTATAATAAAATAAAATATTATACCGTAGATGGGTGTTTAGCCGATGATTTTGATGAATTTTAATGTGTTTAGAAGGAGGTTATTTATAGAAACTTGAAACATACTTTAAATAATTGATTAAGGATTCGACTTTTGAATTTTGTGTAAAGAAAAAGTCAATTGAAAATGAAATATTAGCATAACAGAGTCAAACATCAAAAGGACTAAATCTTAAATGTATAATAATTTAATAAAGAAAAAATATGAAAACAAAGAAGAAAGTTTTAGTAAACAAAACTTAGTACATAGTATTCTTTTTTTCTCATATCTTTATTAACTTTTTTATAGTATTAAAATTATATAAGTTTAGCTGGCCAAAAGTTAAAAACATGTTTTATTTTAAAAATTAATTAATTTTAGACACATGAACAAAAAGTAGACAGACAACAAGCTGCGCAGCTAAATTTTTTTGTTTTAAATTCATTGTTTCATGTTTTTCATAATTCATTCCTTCTCACAGATGCAACAAGAGGTCTAGTGGATTGAGCTATGTGGAAGTGGAAACCACAGAAACTGTGATTCTGGGCGTTGGTCCGGCGAAGATCCAATTTGAGGGTGCTGAAATGGGTGTTGCAGGTGAGGACAGTGGTTGCAAGTGTGGATCAAGCTGCACATGTGACCCTTGCAACTGTAAGTGAAGCAGAGATAATAATGGAATCAATATGTGAAATTGTGTGTTTGAGTACACATTTAATGTATAAGAAGCATATACTAGTATGTATGTGTTTGCTTCTTTAGAATATAATAATATAAAGTGGTCATGATCTCACCTTCAACAAGTTGAAATGTTGTTACAATTTGTTGAAGGTGTATGATTGTCTTATGTTTGGTTGTCTTGTGTAAAGTATAGCTAATTTGAATCATAAATCTCTGCTTAGTATAAATTAAGTCAAATTTATAATACTTAGTGTTATTTGAATAATTTTTAAAAAAAAAAGGTTTGTTGATTTATCAAGTTGACATAGCAACTAATTAATGTTGTTTTTAAACTAGTCTCATAATGGATCGATGTAAAAAAAATTAAGTCGTAGGGTTACTTTGAAATGCTTAAGGGAGGGTCAAATACCTCAATTGCAAAAAGAATGTTCCTTGTAAATATCAAAGAATACTCTTGACTTCATTCCAATGTGATTAAAGTTTATAAAGAATGATATTTTTGTTCGTGTTAATGTCACGTATTGAAGTAGTCTAACAACTAGTACGTACTAGTTTAATTATTGAAGGTAATTTTGATGTAGAAATGAACAGAACATTTATTTATATGTGTTAGATAATAAAATAATAGTCTATGTTATTAAGCTTGTTAGTTTAGAGTCTATTAGGTTTTATTTTATATTTTCTAGTAATCTTTTTGTAATGTTAAGGTAATACAATGATATTCTATTGAAACTTTAGCCGTCTTTCTCTTTTCCTATTTGTGTATCTCTGATTCTAATAATATGATTTAATCAAAAGGTTTTAGAAAGAGATAAAGTACAAAACAGCAAAAGACAAAATTCACCCTCACACTTACAAAAACGCTAAAACTCCAAAAAGAACACGTGAAAAATTAACTCCTAACCAAGTTTAGTCAAAAAAAAAAAATCACCACAGCGTCTTAGAATGAGAGCGACACCTAAAAACTGGAATAAATAAAAGTTCAAAGAACAATTATTTATATAATGCTAGTTATGGGGTGGTTCTTTTCCTTTTGCTTCGTCGGAGTTTTAAAGAGATTTTGAATAACTTTATCCTCCAATTTTGCATAAAGGCCCGACTGTTTACTCATCTCCCAAGTTTTTCTTGCTTCTCTCAGAATTCTCTCGGAAGGTCCTCATCAGAATTCTCTCAAGAATTTAAGTTGTCCAAGTTTCACCCTTGTTTCCAATTTGAATCTTTTCTCCAATTAGACTATCACATAAGCTTATTGAAAAACTCCCCTTATCCGCTTAAAAATGATGATTTGGTGGAGTTTAGGCTCGTGGTTTATCTGACCCATGTTAAATGAGGATGTGGCTACTAACTATAGAAGTTGATATGACAGAACGGCCCTATATGAATCTTTTTGGAGATGTTATGAAAGTATCTTATTATTGGGAGTTTGACCAAATTCAACTCTATAAAATCGACTTATAATGGTATGAAAATTCTTATAAACTCGTGTGTATGATCAAATTCTATTTATAAACTCATGTTCATGTCATTTTACATCGAGTGTGAAACTTCTTTACAAGCACAAATGAGGTTCTGCCAAATTCAAGTGAGAAAACTCACACACACACCACACACTTTGATATACACAATTCAAATTTTCACACGCTTAGTTTTCAACGTTCTTTCTCAAAATTCAAACAAAAAGTGGACAAAAAATAAATCAACTAAATTTTAATTAATATATTTTGTCAAGAAATATTTGAGAAAGAATGCAACGAAATAATTATCTATATCTACATACTCAAAAATAAAAATACCTAAATCAATTATTATGAGACAGATGAAAAATAATAAGCAGAGATTTATGATTTATATTATCTATACTTCACACAAACACAACCAAACACAAAGCAATCATAGCTCTCATACAACTTCAACAAAATCTAAGAACATTTCAATTTTGTGAAGGTGAGATATCCATGAACACTTTAGATTATTATTCTATAAAAGCAAGCTCATCATAGCAAGCTCATCATACTAATCATACACACAATTACACATATTGGTTCCAATTAATTAATATCTCTGCTTCAAGCTTTCATATGCTACACTTCACTTGCAGCTGCAAGAGTCACATGAGCAGCTTGATCCACACTTGCAGCCATTGTCCTCAGCTGCAACACCCATTTCAGCATCCACAAACTGCATCTTTGCCGGACCAACGCCTAGAACCACGGTTTCTGTTGTTTCCATTTCAGCAAAGTTCAAAGACCTCTTGCTGCATCTACAAAGTAATAAAAATCAATAGGAGACACTTAAATTAAAATTACCACAAAAAACTTATTTAGAATATGTGACAATATCTATATTTAGTCCCCAAGTTTTTACATCATATTCCGCTTTATATCGTTGATTTCGTTATGAAAAAAATGCCTTATATCCTACTATAAAAAAAGTGTTACCGTCGGTACATAGTTTTTTTTTTTTGTCGCGGGACATAGTTTTAGACATTTAAAATATGCAACATCAAAAAAATCTAAAAAGAGAATAAATTAAAGTAATTTTACATCTAAAATATCTATTTTTGTATAAGAGTGATAAATTTATCTCTATTGAAAAATATGTTGAATACACAAAATAATTTCTTCATTTTCAATTAGATATTTCCACACATAAGTATAGTATTGAACCCTTAATCATTTTTATTTTTTTGTTATATAATGAACCCTTAATCTATTGACAATTTTACGCATCTACATAAATTATTGAAAACAAGTTCGGAATATCATGGCCCATTTTTCAAACACTTATAAAATAAATATAAGTATTTCCTTCCAAAAAGGTGGAAAGAGCATTTTAACCGGTTGAATTAATGGAGTTGAGAGTTAAGAAGTTGACGAAAAAACTATCATAACAATAACAATTACTAATTAACATACCAAACAATTTCTCATTTAAAAAAAAATAAAAATATTCCCTCCTAAACGCTCATCAAATTTCACCAAAATCAGCTAGTAGCCTAGTACCCAAAAATTCCAATAAAGTATAATAAAGAATAAAAAATTGTGCGAGAGGAACAATAGCACCCCATGCTTAAGAACCCATTAAGAAAGGAAAAGAAAAATAGAAACATGGAATTTTCAAAAGCCAAAAGGGTACTAAAAAAACCACTCAAAATATTAAGAAAGATAAACACAAAAATAAAATAATAATTAGAAAGTAATCTCGAAAGCATAGTTCATCGTATAGTTAGTACGTTGCATGTAATATGTAAGGACGGAATACTCTCATTTTTTATTTTTTTTTGGTTAGGTAGCCTAGTGGCTTGAAATTCCACCTTTAAAGATGGATAAGTGGAGTGTCCAGGGTTCGAACCCTGGCTCCTGCATATAAAATGCTGATGTCCCAACCAATTGAGCTAAGTTCATGGGGACTCTCATTTAATCATTTTAAAAAAATAAAATTTTGATTACTAAACTAACAAAAATTATAAGCATCAATCAAGGTGGTTGATCCTTACCCACAGCTAGAGCCACAGTTGCAACTGCTTCCACAATTACAGCTAGACATATTTTCTCACAAACAAAATATTTGCAAAGCAAATAATATATTAGTAAATTGGTTGATGTTACTTCACTACAATTGATTTCTTTCAATGATGTTCGTGACCTCAATTTATAAGGTGGAAGAGAATAAATAGTGAAATCTTGACCATCCACGTGTTGTAATCATGTGTTTATTGGGTCCACAACCCTAATCGGACTAATTCCACGTAGAGATAAACTTTCATCGATAAAAAGTTTGCATTTTTTTTTTTGACAAAGTAAAAATTGTTGCATGCTTACTCCAAGCCAAATGAGTGTGTTTGGCTTTGAGAAAAAAATGATTTTATTATCTCAATTCATAGTTATTAAAGACATAATTGAAAGATTAAGATAGTGTGCTAGTTTAGTTTACGGTCAGTTTGATTTGAGGATGAGAAAATTGGAGAAAAAAAAAATTATGTTGACCAATGAATGAACCTAGACTAATTTTAGTCGAAATTCATCTATTGGTTTGCGTAATTTTTTTTCCTCCCACTTTTTTTCCTTCATACAAAACGGACCATTAGTCACCCTGCACTACTATAAAAAAAATAGAGAATTTTTTTATCAAATAAAGTTGTGATTAAAAATTTCACTTTTAAGGTGGATAAATGACGTAATGAGGATTCGAACTCCGACCCGCTCTTATATATAATACAATATCATTCTCAACTGAGTTAAACTCACGTGACAAAATTATGTTTTGTTAAGTTTACAAGAAAACAAATTAATAGCGTAAATTTGACTATAAAATTGGTCTAAATAAATAAATTTGAGCATAAAAAATTACATTTATAGTGAAAGGTGCAATATATAACTTTAAATCACAATTAGTTGTAGATAAAAACAATTGTAATTTAAAATTAATGCTGAACATACTTAGATCAACTTTGCATTTTTGGAATCACTTTTTTTTTTTTTACCACCAGTTTAATCTGGTTCGGGAGTCGGTTCTGACATCAAGTGATTCCAGAACCCTCTCGATCGCAATTGCGGAGGATCGAATCGCGATCCTCTCTATCAAGTTCAGCGCCAATCACCACTGAACCAGTGACGATTGGTGAATCACTTTTTATTTTGGTATGGGGAATCACTTTTCATAAATCTTTTAAAAGTGAATTCAAACGTACCTGGTACATTTATTTGGTTACATACTTCATTCCTATGTTTCTCCGCTCATGGATAATTTTGTTGGATAAATAAATATTTTAAAAGTGAAGATAATGACAAACAAGTTAAAGTTTTTAATTATAAAATTTCTTTATCAATGATTTCTGATGCTATAGATAATTTATTTTAGAGGATCCAATATTATTTTTTTTGGACACTAGGAAATATCCAATATTGTTCTTCGAAAATAATGAAGATTCATTGTTACCGATGAAAAATACAGAATTCAGTTTATTTTCTAGCTAAAAAATGTAATTATTAATTCGTGAGAGAAATGAAGCAGGATACATTAATCTTTTAACACAATTTTCATCGGGAAATTAGTTTATTTTATTTTACAAGCTTGTGTCTCTTCTGGGGCATATGACAATATTTGCTAAAAAAAAAAACACCTTAGTTTTTCCTCATAACCTTTTCTTTTCTCAATTTTCATAATACAACTTTTGATTATTTTTTTTTTCTTTTGGTTTTTAGGGTAAGGGGACTAATAATTCAGAGTCAGTTAGAAAACTAATAAAGTCTGATATTGAATAATTGTTCCATAAAAAAAACGGATTTCAGTTATTTTTGAATGATTGATTATCATGTTTGTTCAATCACTTGGTTAACTCAAATTATTTAAATTTAAGCTTCTTTTTTTAACAAGTATTTAAATTTAAGATTAATTTTGACTAGAAAATAATGAACCAGTTAAGTAGTAAGTTAAGTAGATTTTTTTATATATTATTGCATTGGCCCTCTAATTTTTACAAACTTACAATTTTTGTGTTATAACTTTTATAATAGCACGCTTGATCCCTAAATTTAGTTCATTTTGCAAAAGGCCAGACCCACTAATTTTAATCAAGTCAACACACATGGACAATGATTCACATGTCGCGTCAGCAAGTTAACGCACATGTGGACATGACTCACATGACGTGCTGATGCAGTATGTCAGTCATTGTCCATATGTGTGTTGACTTGATCAAAATTAATGGAAGCCAACGTTTTGTAAAACATGCTTAAATTAAAGAGTTAAAAGTGCTATTATGAAAAATTATGGAGCAAAAATTGCAAGTTTATAAAAGTTAGAGTGCCACAATTGTAATTTACCTTTAGTAAAGGGGAGTGACTAGTGAGTATTGCAGTTGGGTCGAATCGGTTATTCGGAATCAACCCGACCCATTGAAATTGCAGTGTTTTAGGGTTTAAGCTAACACACGCTTTTTTCCTACTCTTTTTTTTTTCCTTCCAGAAAAACAATGTCGTTGGCATAAACCTTAAACCCTTCAAAACCATAGTGTCAACAAATACAAACCGAGAAAAACCCAAAACCTCTGTAACTGTTTTTCTTTACTTGTATTATTATTATTTGTGTTTTAATTGAAAAAATGGATAAGAACATTTTTGGAGATATTGATAATCTTCCTGAGGAAGATAAGCAAAGAATGTCCACCATGGTTAAACAGCTTCAAACTCGAGATAGGTATGTTTCAAATTTTGTTTTTTTTTTTTTTATTCTTTAAATTTTTTGTTACTGATTTTTTGCTATTAAAATCATATATATTGGAGTTGTTACATGTATGAGTGAGTTCTCTAAAATTGAAGGATAAATTAATTAGTTGTTTGATTGTGGATTTGATTATCTATATGAAAAATGTTGTGTGCTGGAATTGGATTAGGTTTTGTTTTTTAATGGGAATTGCTGAATATTGGTTTCATTGTGTCTGATATCTGCAATGTGTGAAGAATGATTTAGAATATGTTGATTATGTGCTGAATGATTTGGATAAACATCTTAATTAAGCTCTATAAGCTATTATGAAGAGCTATCATGGAGAGCTTTGTGAAAATAAGCTAAAACTAGTTTATGGACATGTCATAAGTTGTTTCAGTAAACTATTTCAAATTGTCTCATAAGTGTTTATGTCGGTAGATAAGCTCAAATAGTCAATATGAATAGGCCTTAATTTTACCTTTTAATATCATGTTTGGATTTGGTTAATGTAAGTGCGACGTGATATGTGTAGCTTTTGGTCTGCCGCGAAAATTTGCCGCAATTTTTTAAAAATCAATGTCGATCCAAACATTGTATACAGTGTTGTCAAATATTGGCCAGTGTGGATTGTGGTGGCGTATTTTTCGACAACCACCATGGCCAATTTGTGAAGAATCCGCCGTTGTGGATTTTTGGCTTTCCGCCATGGTCCACAATTGATAATATTGATTATGGAAAATCGAGGTCAAATACGTATTATGGGACCCTAATTGTGGTAGTAGAGACATTGAAGATCATGATGTTGCGGTTAATATCAGGGTTGCAGATCATTTTTAAACCCTGTTTAGGTCATGAATACCACTCAATGCATTCATTTTGGTGAGGACAAGAAAATACATCAACCTCTAGACTTAATTCATTCTCTGTACTATGTTTCCAGTGAATATGGTATCCGGGTATTGGCTGATTCATACTTTGTTTCTCCGTGGTGTGTTTTCAATAAATCCATGTCAAATGGATTTATTCTCTAATAAATTTCAGAACTGATACTATTTTAACTTAGGAGTAGTGAATCTAGCGATAAGTTGTAACTGTCTATGAAGGCATGAACCATTGACACAAGCATGGACACCAAACACGACACTGACACGTCGACACCAGTAATCATTTGAGAAAATGACATAATTGATTGTAATCACAGGTGTCGGTGTCGGACACCTAACACGTCTTCGATCAGAAGTGTAAGTGCTATAGAGGTAGCTTTCGCTGAAAATCAGCTTTAACATGTTTAGTTCGGTTTTGGTTGGAATTGACTGAATGAATAGTGAATACCAATAATCTAGAATTGTGCTTGTTAAGAACTTAATATTTACATATCTCACTTAAATGCATGTATATGATGAATTTACATAATACATTATCACATGTCATTTACTAGAGTTTCAATTTGATGTGTTTTTTTTTCTTATAATGATAGTTTAATTGAGAAGATTGATCCAATGCGGTCGCATCGCGATCTTTGATATTACGGTGAATCATAGACTCATAGTCAAATATATGATAGGACCTTAATTGTGCTTGCAGAATGCAGTTACATAAAAAGCAATGCCATTATACTTTCAATCGAGGCCCTGTGTTGTGTTTTTAATAATTATTCCATGTGAAAAGGACAGTGTTGTCAAATAGTGGTGCTATAGCGTTATATCATAGCAAAAATTGAACAAATCACCATTGTTCCATGATACGCTATTAGTGTTGTCAAACTGTCGCCATTGCAGCGCTGTAGCCTAGTGTAATGTGAACAAGCTGCTATTTTCTGCAGTTTGCAATTGACAACATTGCAAATAGATTTAATATTTATTATATGCTAGTAATTAATTTCAGAACCGATACACTTTTATCCTAGCAGTAATGACTTGGTGATAAGTTTTAACTGCGAGGAGTTGCATAAATATTTTCTCTTGCAGTAGCTTTGGCTGAATATCAGCATTAACATGTTAACTAGTGATTTCTCTTAGACACTGTAATTGACTTATTGGATACTGATACTTTAGAATTGTGCTTGTTAAGAACTTAGAGTTTACATACCGCACTTAAATGCTAGTTTATGATGAATTTAGAGAGGAAAGATGCAAAGATATGAATGTAGCATAAGGTGGATTATGTTGATTTATTTTCTGCTCCAACAAAATTGCAGTCTTAGGTTGTATAATTCATTAGTGGAGAAATGTTTCAACAATTGTGTCAGTACATTCTATCGGAGTGCGTTGAACAGGGGAGAGGAAACATGTGTCCTCAGATGTGCTGAAAAATACTTGAGGCTTTCATCGCAAGTCGGCATTAAATTTTCAGATATCAACCAAGGAGCACCTACAACAGATAAACAATAGTGGTTGGTGTGACCGACTTCATTAGCTTTGTATTCTTCTTTACTGTCAATAACTGGGAATTAATTGTTTTTGACTGGTTAAATTCCTTTATAGATAGAATAATAAACTGAACTGGAAATTCTTGAGGTAAGGTTTTAACATCAAGTTTTTATGTAGGGTGCTCTTGTTTTTGTAGTTTAATTTGAGCTGATTTTGATTTCTGAAGTGATTTTCCATACAAACATTGTACTATCGAAGGGTGAAATTCACTCAGTTACCTCGAGGGATTAGTCTCTGCAGTTGCACGCGGGGAGGAAATTCACTCAGTTACCTCGAGGGATTAGTCTCTGCAGTTGCACGCGGGGAGGATACCTTTGGTTTACCAAAAAAAAATAAAAGGGTGAAATTCAGCCACTTCTCTCTTGAAGGGTACCAGGATCATATTGTTGTGCTTGAATCATTTTTGTCTGGTAGATATATCAGAACTATCCTGCTTCATTCTGGACATTTTGTATCTTAGTTTTCCATCTATAATATGTTTGGAGAGATTTCAATATTGAAGGGATTATTATCTGGCTTTCGATCGGGATACCTTTTATTCACACTTGAGTAAGGATCGTATCCATTTCTCGGAAGAAATTGAGATGACCATTACTATAGTTTTGGATTGACTATTGAATATAAATGCACACATTTTAAAAATTTGTGATATTAATTAGACAAAATACACCAAAAACTATAGTGATGGAAATGTTCATTTCTTTAAGGAAATAGAGAATATCTGAATTCACCTTTGATTCACAAAAAAAAATAATGATAATTGACCCTTCGACGATAAGATAAAGAGTTATTTATCGAATTAAAGTTGCAGTTTCAATTCATCTTGAATATCATATGGGATTTTTTTTTCTCCTTTTAATTTTTTTCCCTTTTGATGTTTTTCCTTTCCTAAACTTTTTTTTTTCCACTCTCTCTATGGCCTTTGAGATATTTCTATTCAAGTCTGTTTTGATATCATATCTTCGGTTTGTGGTCTGAAACTTGAGGGTAATTTGACGTGATTATTAATCAAGTTCAATTAAATGAAGGGGGGAAATTATTGTTCAACATGTAATTATGGTTTTCATATTGGATGATGGGTAAGGGTCACCAAATAGTAGACAATAGCCCATAATTGAAGGAGGAAATTATAATAAAATCAGTGGTTCTTGTTTTATAATCTTATTGTTGTACTAAGAGTTTGGGAATAGATCAAAATATTCTTGTAAAAAAAATTAAAATTCCTTTTTTTTATATTAAAAAAAAAAATCTTAATAAACCATACCAACTTGGTAAGCAACTTTGTCTATGGTTAAGAAATTTTTCAATTAATATTTTCCCATCCTAGCATGCTTGTGGTCAACATGGATTTTTCTTGATAAATAATAAAATTTTAAATTCCAATTACAACCACAATCGCAATAATATACACAACTATGAAAACCTTTAAAATCTTTATATTGCGGTGATAATTGCGGTTGTCTATCACAATTGAAAACTATAGACTCTAATTAGACTTGGAAACCGGACAAAATGGCAAAATCCACAACAAATATATAAGCATATATTTGATATAGATAAAATGATACTACCATAATGCACCATTAGTCATTAATGACATTAAGTATAAGCACATAATCATATGTGTATTTACATGACTTATATTATTTTATTTTTTGGTAACAAGATGACTTGCGTATACCAAAATCTTGCCATAGTCTATAAATCATATAATGGTCTTGCACTATTTTTTGTAACCTTGCAAGCCACGTCCTTGATTTGGCCTTTAGAAACACTAATCTCATTGTTAATAGGAACAATGGGTGGCTAACAGGACATGGATTCCTGCTTTTAATTTATATCTATGACGTTCTTCCACCAATAATATGACACTTACGTGACTCACTCTGAATTATTTTTTATATAAGAATAGTGGCTTTTAAGGTTTAGGTAAATGTTGCTTCATTACTTAATCATTTTATGCATATACGCTTTCAAAGAAAATCTACGGTGTCTTTTATAATACTGTAGTGCTAATGAGCCACAATGAACTACTTAGGTAAATCAGCATATAATCCAAATAACATCTTTTAATGATCGAGACATTCGCCATGACAGTTGGTAAAGACTAAAGAGTAGGCTTATATCTTATAAGTACTTAAGTTTAATTTTGGCTTAAAATGGTTTTTAAAGATATTTTTTGTTTTATATTGGTCCCTTAAAGAAAAAAAAAAGTTTGAGTAGGTCACTTAAAAAAAAAAGTCTGAATAGGTCCCTTAAAGACATATCCGTTAATCAGTTTGGTCCTATTCAGATCTTTTTTTAGGGATCAAACTGATTAATGGAGATGTTTTTAAGAGACCTATTCGGACTTTTTTTTTTCTTTAAGGGACATATTCGGACCCTTTTTTTCTTTAAGGGACCAATCTGAAATCAAAAATATCTTTAAGGGACCATTTTACTAATTAAGCCTTTAATTTTTGTTATTGGTGTAAGGAACCTATTGGTAGTTAGTGTAGATTCTTTAGGATTTGGAGATTTGATGTTGAACTTTACTGTGAGAGTTGTTTTGAGCAGTAGACCATTGATTGATGCTCATCGGAGATGGTGGTGTATTTGTAGATACTCTGATGATCAAGTAAGTAAACATCATAAGTGAGAGGTATAGATTGAAATTGTGCATACCTCGACCTAGTTAGGCTTTATAAGATTTGAATTTGGATTAGGATTTCAACTTTCAAGAGACTGGAACCTTCTATGAAATAGATGTTGCAAATTGCCTGAAATCCTAAAATGAATGGTTGGGAGTGGCCCCACAAACTTGTTCTATCGTGTCTCTAGGGTGTGTCCAAGCAATGGTCCACAAGTGAACAATTGACTTGGATGACCCGATCCAGAATAACATTGGACATTGATCTAGTCCAAAACATATGTTAACATTTTTTCTGTCTTGAGATCTGTCCAAATTGATTCATTTGAATAAGGAAAAACACCACATGGTCCCTATTTACTTATTTGAATGCGAGAAACAAAAAAAAAGTAGATTTTTCTTCCTCTCGTATGCGTAAGTCTAGAAACTTATTAGAAAAGTGTGGTTTATAAGAAATTATGGACATAAAAGTAGCTGTTAGAACTTAAGTACATGAGGAGAGTTCAGCCCAAAAGACTAGTCAATAGGTGGAAGAACCTCATGGCTTAAGTACCACATTGAGCACTTTGAAATACTCGATGTGGAACTCCTGACAGCAGCTCTCGTAATTATTTCATTATTATATGTTGATGTCTAATGATGGACCAAAACAGCCCGTTTCAAACTGCTGGATTGGGTTGTCTAAATAATTGATATCATAGCCCAATCCGATATGTCACCATCATCTTGATACTAAATTGCTAATGACAAATTAGAAAGAGATTTACCACTTCAATGTTTTCCAAAAATAATCAAAGTAAATTAAAAGAGGGAGTGATGAAAATTAAAAAAAAAAAAAAATCCAACCAGCAAAATATAGAATGTCAAATTGTTCTTCAAGGTCACTCAATAAAATTATGTATCCTTTTTTTTATATAAAACAATAAAATATCATTCACCTACAACAAAATTATAAAATGTCACTATCCAATTAAAAAAGAATAGACAAACAAAATAAACGAGGAATTAATGTAAACAAGAACCAAACCATTTTACAATGATTTTTTTTTTATTGCACATCAAATTAGTGCGTTCCCTTTTGTCTCTTATTTACAAGGAATAATGATGAATTGATCCAAATTCTATCTTCATGATATTCTCTTCCATACATATTATTATCTAGAGTGTATGATATCTATCTTGTTCAATTATTTTCTATAAAAAAAAATCTTGTTCAATTATTTTATTTAACACCTGAACTGGTGTGTTTGATCCGTTAAAGAGTAAGTAATGGACAGAACAACACAAGACAGAACATCACAACACATGGCAGAACAACACAGAACAAATTTGTATGATATTGAACAATTTTTTGTTTTATATGATATTTGGTTAACAAAATGATATTTTGGTATTTTAGATAAGTTGTATGGACAAAAAGTTGTGCTGTGGTTTAGTGAGGAACAAAAAATTCTATTTTTGTGCTGTCCCTTACCTCCAAATTTGTCCGGTCCCTGAAACAGTTTTACAATCAAACACAGTACAACTGGAATTGTCATGTCCAGTCTCTTATTTTTTAGCAGATCAAACGCACATTGACATACAAAATTTGTTGAGTTTGTTTAGCTATATGAAAGATGGATTATCTTTGTGTCTCAACTCAAATGAAGATCCAACTATAACTCTTAGAATTTAGGTTTTATCTAACTCAACTTTTATAAGATTGGTTTATAAGATAAAGAATGCATTACATTTAAAAAAATATAAAAAATTAATTCATATTTCAACAACGTAGAGTTTTGCAACATGAACTACTATTGTATAATCTTTTGTACGACCTAGTACTTATATTATTTACGGTAAACAAAGATACAAAATGATGTTAAAAGAACATTGATCAAAGTGGTCATGTGAGCTTAGCTCAGTTGACAGAGACATTGTATTATATATGCATGAGGCTAAAGTTCGAATCCTGATCATCCCACTTATCTACTTTAAGGGTGGAAATGTAAAAAAAAAAAAAAGTTGATCAAAGTGTGGAGTTATAATTAAGGTAAAATAGTAAAAGGCTCACACATCTAACTCGATAAAGTTGTGTTTCTTTTGAACTCACATGTCTCTATCAAAATTCTTCTTTGTAAGAGTTGTCCAACACTAAATGTTGAGTATACCCGATTAATAAGGAAAAAGAAAAGGTTCTTAATGATGCATTAATAATGCTATAGCATCCAATATTCTTAACAAGTTACAAGTATTTTTTTTTTTTACTAAACAAGTTACAAGTATTTAGATGAGTACTTAACTTATTTGTATATCCTAGAGAAAGAAAATGAGAGGGAGGAGTGTTAATTAGGGGTGCTCAAATCCAAACCAATCCAAATAAAAACCGAAAACCGATCCAAAAAAACCGAAAACCGCAAAAAACCGAAGTTTTTTGGATGTGTTTGGATGTTCTTTTGTGAAAACCGCCGGATCGGATCGGATTTCGAATTGATTTCTTAAAACCGATCCAAACCGAACCAAACCGCATACATATATTTTAATATTTATTTATCTTTTTATTAGTATAAATATATATATTGCATTAACCTTTTTTTTCATTTTAAATTTTTTTAATACTATATGTTAGTTTAATTTAATCTATTTTAAATTTTGATAATACTATATGTTAGTTTAATTTAATCTATTTTTTTATTTTTTATATGTTTCGAATATAATTGGTAATTGTCATTCCAAAATATTAATTTTTAATATATTATATGTTATATTTTACATCAAACTTAATATTTATTTTGTCAAAAATATCAAACTATTATTTTGTAGCGTTTTTTATAATATTTATATTTATTAAAAAAAATTACAAATTATAATTTGGATATCCAAAAACCGATCCAAATTAAACCGCATAATATTAGATCGGATTGGATCGGATTTTTTTTATTTGTCATCCAAAACCGAACCAAACCGCAAATTAATTTATTTTTGGATCGGATGAGTTTTTGCCTCAAAACCGATCCAAACCGAACCGCGAGCACCCCTAGTGTTAATTAGGTTAATTGAATACTTCTTATTTTTGCGTTGATTTTATTTATTTATTTTGCTTACAAAGAGACCAACTAGATACAAAACGAGGACAAAGAAGTGAAGATGCTAAAATTTGGTCAAAAGTAAAGTCAAGGGGACAAGTTGGAGTTGAGGGACCAAATCCTCCACTTAGATATATATTATTTTATTTGTGACCCAATTTTATGTATGCATAGAATCAATGGAGAGGTACCCTCCACCACCCATAACCTAAAAATATTTCTTCCCAATTTCCCATGATTGTCCTCATACATGGATCCCAAGTTCCCCTTCCACACAATTACTTATTTAATAAGCTAGGCTTTGAAAATAAAGGCATAGAGCTAATATAAATTATGTCAAATTGTACCTCTCATCTTCTTCTTCACCTAAAAAAATACAATAATTTTATAGTACTCATCCCCAAGTTGCTAATTTTTTATATTATACATAAAATCATTTGAGTTACCGTAAAAAATAAATATATAAATAAAATAAATAAAACCATTTGAGTTTGTTTTTCTTTTCAAAATAATATCTTTTTTTTAAATAAAAAAAAACATCTTAATTTTCACAAAATTGTCAATTAACAAACATGCATTTCCTTATATTTAATTTAATTATTTTTTTTACTATTTCACAATTTGTGCATGTCATCTTTTGCAGAAAATAAGTGTAAAATTAATTAAAATTTTCTTAGTTTCAAAAATAAAATACATGAAATGATATAAATTTTCTATCGCAATTATATTCCAAGACAAAAAAAAATTAATAGAAATCAAACTCAATACCCTAAAAATTTATAATATTTATAAATATTGTACACCAACCGTTTGCACTAAACTCTTTGCAGTATATTCCATCATGAAATGCTATATCAATGGATTTTTCTATAAGTAATATATATTATCAATTATATATATATATATATGTGTATATATATATATATATATATATATATATATATATATATATATATATATATATATATATATGTTTTAATTAATTAACTAGATAAAAATTTGGAAGAATGGATGATGTCCATTCAAAGGTGTTATGATATGACAAAAACTTTAACAAAAGCTTGTAATAGACAATTGATCAATAAAAAAAAAAAATACCAATAGGATCAATTCAAAACCTTTTTAGTTGAAATTATTTGAGTCCATCAGTTAACTTGATTATCATTGATCAATTGAATTAATAAAAGACAAGCTAGCTAGTGTTAAAAGAAACTACATTATTCACACACTTAAAAAGGTTGAATTTAAATAAAAAATAGTTTAAACTCAAATGAAATGTTGTGTTTGTGCAGGCCAAGGAATAACAAACAAAACCATGTTGGTTTCCACATGGTGTATGCACAAAAAAATATATAATAAAATTCCCCACCAATCATAGTAATGTCTCTTTTTCTCACAAATATACACACATTTGCAACCAAAATGAAAGCTTATTGCACGGTTATTAAACTAAGATTTAAAGCTTAGTTGTCTCTACTCTATCGTTCTATAAAGTTGAATAAAGCATTCCTTATTAGAAGGGTGGTGGTGGGGTTTGGATAATAAGCAGGCATGTCCTTTTATAAAAACTATAGAAAGCATCAATTGAAAAAACCTATCACAATAATCAATCATTGTGAGGGCTTCCATTTCACATCATCCCTAAATTTATTTTTAAATTAGTCAAGTTTGTAATCAATTAAGCATCAAGTACTTTCTTGTTTATAAGTCATAGTTCAATCGACAATATTAATATTATTCAATAAAAAAATTTCATTCATATTCAAACTCAGGACCTCATAGTATATGTGAGTTCCAGTGATATTTGTCAATTCGTCTACAAACTCAAAAAAAGTGACAAGTACTTTCTTGTAAAAAAAGCCAAGTGTTTGGATTAACTCTATAATTAATTAATCATACAAGACATGGTTTCTTATATACTAGATTGTGGAAACTATAAGCATATGTATACACCAAGAACATACATAAAATCTTGATAATCTTAGCATCTACAATATTTGATTTATCAATATTAGGAATACATGAATTTTCATGGCTAATAATCTCCCAGCGATAATTCTGAAACTCAAAGAAAGAGTGCGAGCACTCGTTAACTTATTCTTCCTCAAAATAAATAATTTATACTTTAGAGACTCGATCTTCAAATTAAGTGGGAGAAATAGTCACAAGAAATGGGGTCCTAAATTATGGAGTAAACCACCAAATTAGTCTATGACTCTATATAACTCGTTTTCAAATAGGTTTATGACTCTTTCAGTATTTCAAAATAGTTTCAGTCTTTGTCAAAATTTTCTAAATTTTGTTCTTCTGTTAGCATTTGTTTCACTTAATGTCAAATAAGTCATATCTTTAATTTGTCTACTTTCTATCAAAATAGTCTTTGATATTTTCAGTTATCGTCAAATTAGTCCCTACTTTTATCCATTTTTTATCAAGAAGTCATTATCATTAAATTGACTATTGACTACATGACATTTAAATTATGCGATATCATTGTCCACGTCGAACTTAACAGTTTAAATAAGCATATTTAACAATGTTAACTGAGGGATTAAATTGAGAAATATTTGACAAAGATATAGACTAATTTGATGGTTTACTCCTAAAAAATAAGCCCCTCAAATTTGGGTTTATTGAATATTTCTAAAATATTGGTTGGCAAAATGATTAAAAATTAGTAATTTACTAAGGAAAATGACACAATGTAACATTATTAGTTCTGGTGGTTGTGTCATTATGTGAAATTATATGAGTGTTTGCGGATTCAAGTCTCACATCCTGCATGCATGACCCCCAAATTATTTGGAATAGCTAGCCATGGAGAATTGTGGGGTTTCCTATAAGATTTGCATTTGGTTTGGTTGCGAGGTTATCTAGCTGTTGAGGTTGAGGTTCAAATGGATTTGTAGGTAGTGACTATAACGTTGGCTAATGGTGGTAGGTTTTGAAAAGAAACGTAAATATTCTTTATTATAATTCTATAGTGAATAAATAATATAAATATGCACATTTCTAAAATTAGTGACATTTACCAATCGTTAGTTGGTTCAGTGGTGATTGGCGCTGAACTTGGTAGGGAGGACCACGGTTCGATCCCCCGCAACTGCGATCGGGAGGGGGCTGGAACCACTTGATGCCGGAACTGACCCCCGAACCAGATTAAACTGGTGGTGAAAAACCAATAAAATTAGTGACATTTATTGCAAAAATAAAATGTTAATGACATTAATTCTAAGTAAAAAAAAAAAAAAAAAAACCAGTGACATCAATAAAATAATCATTCCTTAAAAAAAAAAAATAATCATATTTTACATATTAAAATTTTAGTAGATCTACAAGAAGCGCCCATGGCCTAATGGATAAGGCGCTTGACTTCTAATCAAGCGATTGTGGGTTCGAGTCCCACTGGGCGTGTTTTTTTTTTGTTTTAGAAAAAAAAATGAGATAGGTGGTTTTGGGTTATTATTTTGTCATGTATCACGCATCATCTCCCCCTTTTTTTTAATCTAAATAAATGATTTTTTATTTTTTTTTACATAGATATGATTTTCTCTCTCTTTTTGTAATAAGTATTACGTTGTTTTGTTCGTCATCTTGCTAAGACATGATTGATTTCTCATCTTGCAATGTTCCTTAGTTCATCGACAAATCAGCCTTGATCTAATACATATTCAAATAATAACTTAGGCACAACGTTACCCATCCGAAAATATGGGTATTCGGACAATTTAATTTTATCATATTTGTAAATACTTTTCTCATTTTATACTTTTCCATTTTATACTTGTGTGTAGATTGTAAATACTTTTCCATTTTAATCTTGTTCGTAGATTCAATAGTAGAAATTTTATTAGTATTATCTTTTTTGGCCTCATTATATAAATTTCATTAATAGTAGAAATTTATTAGTTTTATTAATAGTAGAAATTTTGCAATTGATGTTTTTGTGTGAATAAAATAAAATATTCTTTCATTTATTTGGTAGAATACATAAAAAACAACACAAGGTTAAGTTTGTTCGTAGATTCAATGTTTTAAGGTTAATACTATATTCTTTCATTTAGCACATTGCAACGGTTTTGGTCAAATCATCGCAATGCAAGTGTCGCAAAGTGACAATTTTCTTGTAGTGGTGCCATTATCATTATAACTAAAAAAAACTTAGATTGACAGCATCAACCAAGACAACAACGACATCCCAGAGAACTCTTTATTTGATTTCATTCGTAGTAGAAATATAGGGTCAATTGTCCACTGGATGAGGAATATTTGTATTCAGCGTTTTATTTTTCTTTTCTATAATGGAGGCTGGAGGCTATATTATTATTTGGTGGCATCTTATAATTCATAGATCGGCAATTTGTGTAATTTATCATAACCATCAATTTGGTTTGATAAAAATAAGACATGACAAAATGATACTTTGATGATACAAATGGTCGGTAGCCCGAACATATTTTGGAGATACTCTGATACCATCTTAAAATTGAGAGTTTGATCACCGACTATCAGGCCACACACCATAGCGTTGGGCCTAAACATACACGTTTATAAAGTAGAGACAATCATCGCCTTACAAGCCGCTTTTGTAAGGTTGAGTTAATTTCAACTCCCAATTCTAAGTTGGAATCGTAACCTCTCCACAATTTGCTGGGTCACCTGCTAATAAGTTTCTGATTGGGTCATCCACAATTTATATCCACACATCAAGCTCAATAATATTGGGCATGGTGGGGTATATTAAAGAAGTTTTACATCGATTACGAGATGGTCTCAACATATTAAGGAGATGCTCATATCTTTTAACTCTTTTATTGTTGAATTAGGTTTCCCATCACATGGAACCTTAACTCTAACTTAGAATATTTTCATCCAATTGTTTTTTCAACCAAAAATTAAACTCTATTATTGTTTTATTGGTATATGACGAAGATGATAATTTTCTTTTATTGGTATATAATATCATCAACTAGATTTTTTTAAAAAGATCAATAGATAATTGTCGGTGATTAGTTTGCTAAGAAGAGATTAAATTATGGAAAACGGATACTCCCCCCGTCCCAAAAAGAATGACCCATTTTGAATATATGCACTATTCATATATATTGTTTTGACCATATTTTTCTACTAATAAATAAAAATAAATATTAACATATAAGATGTTGTTAGATTCGTCTCGATGAGTATTTTCAAAATATCAATTTTTTATAATTTTTACTATTATACAATTAAAGATATTAGTCGCCAAAGTTATGCATTGGCATGCGTGTTTCGGTCAACTGGGTCATTCTTTTTGGGACGGAGGGAGTACTGTTTAAGAAACCAAATACAGTAATATCACATTGAAATTTGTGCAATCAACGCATCGAAAATGTAAACAGTGTTAATTTTAATTTTAAATTTTTTTTTGGTTTCCTTAATCAGTGCTCCGGGAATACCGATTAGCATGACCCTTAAATTATTAGTAACAATTATTGTATCACGTATCTTCTTCTTAATACTCATTCAACATTACAACCCACACAACTAGAGTCTAAGAAGAATCATCAAATTTATTGAAGATTTATCATGAAATTTATGAAAATCTATTAATCGGAAAATTTCAAATTTAAAGCCTAAGCACGACTAGAGTATAAATGTGTGGGTGTGAATGGAATATCAATCGTGTTAATAATAGTTGATTACTAAAGTCATTTCAAAACAGTCTTTTCCAAAATTCAAATATATGACTATACAAGACTAGTATCAACAATTTTGTCAAAAAAATAAAAGAGACTATTATCAACAGTAAAATTTAAAAAATGACAAAATGTGTTTTCAATTCATTTAATTAATTAATCAACTAAAATGACATCATGTAAGCTAAAATAACATATTGCGGCATCATCAGCATTTTGGAGAATATGGGGTGTCAATTTAAATTACTATTACTATACCAAAAAAACAAAATGAAAATGACAAAAAGAAAAAATAAAATAAAAAAGAAAAGAATATGGTTGAAAAATGAAGAGAATAAAATTAAAATTATGATTAGTGTTGTTGTACCTTGTGCCGGGTAACTTGAACCAATCCTGTTGCATGTTTAGAAACAGACAACTAAACACGTGGCACTTAACGGTCATTGACTTCACGTTTCTCTTCCCGTCTCCGTTATCCCAAACCACACGCTTCTTTTTTTACGCCGTTCCTCCGTTTTCCACCACAATTGAATACTGGGTCTGGTACAATGTATGAACTCAAAAATTCAATCTAAGTAATCAATAAAAAAAATTCAATCTAAATCAACTACTACTATTTGGTTTTTTTTTTCCCTGTTTAAATTCATACTTAAAAAAATTACGGTATTAAAATACACATTTCACTCTTCTTTTA
The DNA here is from genome assembly GCF_020283565.1 of Trifolium pratense. Lineage (NCBI taxonomy): Eukaryota > Viridiplantae > Streptophyta > Magnoliopsida > Fabales > Fabaceae > Trifolium > Trifolium pratense. The sequence goes on along the minus strand of NC_060062.1, from coordinate 8,357,212 downwards.
TAAAAAAAATATATTAAGGAAAACTATGTCTTCTCACTTATACTATAGTATTTTTTTTTTTGACAAACTTATGTTATTTAATCTCAACTTTTTTAATTAATATGAAACTTTTTACTGACATTCAATGCATCTCAATATTTTCATTAGCCAATAAGATGAATATATTTACTCACCATACATTTAAGGCTGTTTGGCATAGCTTATTTTTGAGCTTATTGCAAATATCTTATGTAATTTTTATGTATTTTTATAAGTTTTTTAAGGTAGTTTATGATAAAATAACTTATAAAAATACAATTTTGACTAGTGTGAACTTATAAAATAACATAAAACCTAATTTATATTGCATGAACTGTTTGCATAAGCTCAAAAATAAGCTAGGTCAAACGGTACCTTAGCCTTCTCTCTTTAGTGACCATTAATTTTATCTTAATCCACTTTAACAGAAAAAGGGTAGATTCTCGAATTCAATATTCGTTCCAGCAGTAAGGTACTTGAACGCCATAAACAAGTGCTAATTGATCATATTAGGGGTGTTTTCTTCCCCATTGTAATTTCTTTCTTTTTTTGGGCTTTGTCTCCCCAAAAAAATTGTTATATTTCCGATCACTAACTTTTGAACATGTAGAAAATTTAATTAGAAAAAGAAAAATCAACTTTTTTTTTGTACAGAGAAAAAAATCCACTTTACATATCTCGTAGATTATTTGATGAAAGTTAATAACCGTAATTTTTTTGTTATTATGCAAAAAGAACAAGTTATAGTGGTATAGTAATGACATGTGCAATGACAATTACCACAACCAACTATATCTAAGTTTAGCTTGATTCATACCGGAGTGAGAATATGTTAAGACCGAGTTAAAATTTGTTAGGTTTGATGAGTCTGAATTGTCAATAAATTTAAGTTTTAAGTTTGGCATGTTATCATACGATTCTTTCTTTCTCTTTTTTTTGTCTGAGTCTAACATTTTGAAAGTTAATGTGTTAAAAAGCCTATTTTATAATACGAACATATTTCAATACGAACACATTTCAATAAAGAATCATATTTATGTTTAAATAAACTAATATACCAATGAGATTAAACTCCATTTTGATATTTAACATGACAGTTTAGATAATTTTATTATATATGACATCATATTTCAATTTTAAGTTTGTAATATTACAAATAAAAAATATGCAGGTAAATTAATGCAAAATAATAAATTTAAATTATTGAAAAGTATCATTAATATTTATTTAAATAGGCCGATCTGATAAGCTTAAAAGACTATGTAATTTATAGTCTGACTTTTTTGCTAAATAAATTTAAATTAAAAGAGAAAATTAAAAAAAATTAGATAATTAAAAGGGCTTTGGGGGACAGAGGAACTTGAACCCCTCACGTACGATTTCTAAAGTCCCCGGGCAATATTAAGGGGTCCTAAATTTTAAAAATTTATCTCCATTTTCAGCTTTTGAAAAAGTCCAATCTAATATGAGCATGAATATACTAAACCGTAAATTCTACTCCTAGTTGATATGAACCAATAAAAATGAGCCGTTGATATATTATCAATGTGTAACCTAACTATGAAGTGGTAAACTATTTTTTTTTTTCACATGGCATCATGGGTATAAAGAAGCAGAAAATTATTAGTTTTTTGAAAGAAGAAAATTATAACTTTGAAAAATTGTCTGAGAAACCCTCACCACAAGAAACCACGTGATCTGTTTGATTCCTGCAAAAAAACCCATACCACTTCAAATCATCACACACAGCCATCATCGCATATACTTGTGACCAGTCCAATTTTCTCATCCACATTTGGATTTTGGAGCTTTTGGAGTATTGTTTTGTTGATGAAAGAATACAAAAATATCTATATATTTAAATTGGTCACTAAAATAGTAGAAGTGTTTCTTGAGATATATTAAATGTGAGTTAAGCTTTACATTAATTAGAAGAATTAGTGTTGAACAACGTATAATTGAGATGACTCATAAACCAATCTAATGTTTTAAGGTTTTGAATGAATATTTGGTCTTAGAGTCACTTGTATGGTTGTTCTTAGTTCAATAGTATCAGGAGAGTTACTTTTTCCGCCCTACTGGTTACTCAAACACTGTCCGCGACTTAAGTAGTGGACGGCATTTTTTTTCCAAAACGTCCTATTTTTACACATCCGCTACTTAAGTCGCGGATGTGTAAAAATAGGGTGTGCGAGTAACCAGTAAAGTGGCAAAAGTAGCTCTCTAGAGTGTAATTCAACTTGATTTAGAAGAATGGTATCAGAGTGCAGTTCAACTTGTTAGGGGAGTAATAAGTGAATGGTGAGAAATCACAGACACAAAGAGACTCGCATTCGAGGATAAAATATGGTGTCATAGTCATTTGTATGGTTGCTTTTAGCCTAATGTGCTGATCCAACTCGGTGAGACTCTCCCTCATGGCCCAACAAGTGGTATCAGAGCCTGATTCATTTTGATGGGGAGCAATAAGAGAGTGGTGCAGAGAGACTCACACTTGAGGTAAGTCTCACATTGGTTAAAGAGTTGATATTGAGCAACATATAAGTGAGAAGACACCTAAACGTTTTAATGCCTTAAGGTGTTTGGTGAATATGTGGTATTATAGTCACTTGTGTGGTTGCTCTTTTTCTAACCTAGTGAAGATATCTCTTATGAGTCGTGGCCTAATAGTGGTATATCAAAGCTTGTTTCAACTTGATGGAGGAACAATAAGTGAGTGGTGAGGAATCGTGGACACAGAGAGATTCACACTTGAGAAGAGATGTTGAGATCTATCAAGTGTAAGTGAGTTAAGTCTCACACTGGTTGAAGTAGTTGATGTTGAGCAGCATATATGATCCATAAATCTAATGCATTAAAGTTTTGGATGAAAGTGTGGTGTCATAGTCACTTATATAGTTGCTTTTAAGCCCAATATTTAATTCAACCCAATGTAAAATATCTTCAAATGATTTATGCAATTGCAAATTGGTTATCAAAATCATGATATTTGCATGGACTAAGAGTGTTTATATTTAAACCGGTTCAAATAAAAACTACAAAATCAATTTAAGAAATAAAAAATCATATAAATTCAATATTAATAGATGTTTTAGGATTGTTATTTTATTGTGTCAAAAAAATATTTTCGTTATTGAAAACCGCACATATTAGATTAAATTTGTTAGTTCTTTTTTAAAACCGGATTAAACAGAATAAACCCACATATAAATTTTGATATTTTTTTTAAATGAGATATTCCATGAATATATAGTTATTTGTTGGATTTTATCCTTAGTTTATTTGAGATTAATTGGTTACTTATGTGATTATATATTTTAACTATCTAATTAGGTCATAACACGATGCACATAAAATCAGATAAGATTTTGATAATATTCAGATTTTAGGGATGTTACAAATGAAGGACACAAGGTCTAACATGATTTGGCTACAAGAAGGGTTACATTAGGATCTGGATTCAGTAAAGTTACAAATTCGTGCAATAAACATGTTCAAATTCGTCCGATCTTGATCAGATGATTAGGATTTCAATCTCAAATTTTATATTAAATAAAAACAATTAAAATTTGAACCGTCTTATTTTGATCGAATGGTTTAAAAATTATGACTGCATCTGACTACAGCTGACTGCGTCAATAATTGATTGCCTAATATATTTTTGTAACATTGCCTTCAACTTGTCCTAGTAATTTACAATAGAATTAACTACAAAAGCAAATTAAAACATCAATTTACAATTTAGCCCTCATTCAAATTCACGATTTATCTAGAACTCACTCACCCAATCAAAAAATGAAGCTGAAGTGAAAAAAAAGTTAAAAGTAGTTTTGGAAGGAAACTATAAATAAATTCTAGAAAAAGAAACCCTCAAATAGCAAGTCATTTCCATGGGTTCATCATGAACCCATCTAAGCACACACCCACTCTAAAAAAACTCCCACTAGAACAAAGACTTGTTTCCCATGTCTGGTTGGAATAGACAATACAAAAGAGACACACATGACACGACACACCACAAGTTGACAATTTAAAAAACATATTCCCAAACAATTAAAAATAAAATAAAAATAGTGACAAAAATTATAAATACTTAAATCTTTTAATCAATTAGTCTAAAGTTCGATATTTAAGTAGATCTAAATTGGATTTTCGCTGTGTTACAAAGTTACAACTTTCAACCATTCAATTTAAATTAACGATTGAGATCATTTTACTATATGATTTGACTGTTCAATCTAGGTCGTCCAATGTCAAATCAACAGCTGAAATTTACTACTGCGTAGAACGGATGCAGATTGAGTGCACTCAAAGACCATGACTGCATGCAGTCAGCAAAATCAGGGTCGTCTAATTGAGATCAGACAATTTAAATTTAAAGTCGGAAACTTTAATATTTTAGAAAATTAAAACTGCATCAAGATCTATGCGTTCAATTTTGATCAAACGGTTAGGAACTTCTGACTGCAGCCTGACTGCATGGTTGCTGACTTCATAAGATCCAATTCCGCGTAGAACTATATGAAAACAATATTGAACCCTATCAGAAGCATGTAAGAAAAATAAGAGATGTCAATCTTTAAATAAATATTGGTTTTTTTATTAATCAGTCTATACAATTACGTGCACATAGAGCTGTCAAAGGGTCCGGCCTGGTTAAATAAAGGGGTCGCCCCAGTCCGGCTCATTAACTTCATGGCCCGGCCCGCTTAGCCCGACCCGATAAGCAAAAGGCTACATGGCCCGATGGGCCGGTCCACTAATTTTCATAGTATTTTTTTTAAAAAAAAACATATTCTACTAAATTTATATTATATTTCTCAACTAAATCTTCAAGAAGGTAATTCGTATCCCTATATTTTCTCACATAATCTCTCAAACAACAATATATTCCTCTTTATCTTCATCAAACAAACAAACAAACAAATCTTTAACAAATAATCTCATTCTAATCCAATAATTTTTTTGTCATATTATTATTACTACAAAAAAAATATTCCAAGTACTATATCTTTCATTCATCCATTGTAATTTAAGTAAAAAAAAAAACAAAAATATAAAAGAATATAAAATAAATACAATAAAAAGATGATAGACTTAAAATAACCATATTCCAAGTTTTATATCCTTCATTGTAATTGCACAAAAAAAAAAAAAATTAAAAAAATATAAAAAGATGATATGCTTAAAAATAGCAATAAAACAGATTATAGATAGGAACAAAACACAAATAATTAAAAAATTATATATGAATAAAAATAGGACCAAAATATAACAATAAAAAGATTATACAATTTTTTTAAATAATTTTTTTAATTCTTTAAGGGGCCGGCCCAAAAGTCTGTGGGCCGGCCCATGACGACCCATGAAAAAGCCCGACCCGATAAGGTCCGGCCCGATAAGACCTGACCCCCTTTTTATGAAGCCCGGTCCGTGTAAATGGATAGGGCTAATGAACCGACCCGATAGCCCGATCTTTTTTTACAGCTCTACGCGCACATATATTAATTTATTTATAAAAAAAAAAAAATGTAACCCAAAAAAAGGAGGCAACAAAATTGGACCAAATATATATAAATAAATAAAAGGAAGACAGAGAGTGGTTTATGTCTGAATGAATGTATGTATGTGTGAAGTCATTCCAACCAAACAACTAACGCCGTTTCATTTTCCATTAAGCTTCTCATAAACACAAACAACAACAACAACAAACCAAGCGTCGTTTGAAACTGCTTCTGTTACTGTTTTCTTTTCTGTAACCGTTTTCATTCGATTATTGCTTCTTGTTACTAGCTACTACTACAATACAACTACTTAGTGGTTGGTTCTACGTTATAACAAACAAAATCAGATTATTGATTCTTCTTCTAATTCTGATTCTGATTCTCAGTTTGTTAATTTCTTCAACAACAAAAAAACGAGATCTCGTTATTATTATTCTCTCTTCTAATTGGTTCAAAAGAAACCTTAATTTCGAAGAAATACAACAAGAGTGTTGTTGTTTCTGTTTTTGTCTTTTTGAGTTTTTTCTCTTGTTGACTTGTTGAATATGATGTTGAATTGTTCGTCAAATGTTTCAGCTGAAGGTAACAATTAAGAATCGATTTTTTTTTAATTTTTTTTTTTAAGAATCTTATGTGTGTTTTTTGTTGTTGTTATTATTGTGGTTAATTTGTTTGTTATTTTTTTGGTGAAGCAGTTGGTGGTTGTTCGAATGAAGAACTATGGAAAGCGTGTGCTGGACCATTAGTGGATGTTCCTCGTACTGGTCAAAGGGTTTTATATTTCCCTCAAGGACACATGGAACAAGTGAGTTTTTCAATTTTCCTTTGTGTTATATGTAGAATTTTTTATCGAGAATCGCGGTCAATTTGAGTTGATATTGGCTATAATTTGAGTCATGAGAGTTGTGATTGTTGATATTGCGGAGAATTGTAGTCAAATGCAGCTGATGCAACCTCAATTGTAGACTTGGAGAATGACAGTCGTTTTAGGATCATTGATATTGTAGAGAATTGCACGAATATAGCTGATATGACCTCGATTATCGTTGTGTAGATCGGAGGGTGGAATTATTTTCGGTTGCTTACTTTTTTTAGCTGGAGATTTATGTTGTCTGAAAATGGAATTGTGGAATGATCTTTGTTTTGCAGGATTCTGTTTTTGTTTTTTTTTTAACACTTTTTATTTGTTCTTGCAGTTAGAGGCTTCTACTAATCAAGAACTGAATCAGAATATCCCTTTGTTGAAACTTCCTACACAGATCCTTTGTCGCATCGTGAATATGAATTTATTGGTAATTTTCTTCCTAAGATTCATCTTTTTTTTTTTTTGATGATGATGTGAAAGGAAAGGAATCTTAAGCTTACCTTGAATTTTGCTATGTTTTAGGCTGAACAAGAAACGGATGAGGTTTATGCACAGATTACTTTAGTTCCGGAACCAAATGTAAGGGTGCTTTTGATCCTTTTGATTTTCTGTACTTTTTATGGTCAACCAAAGATTCTTTTCTCCCATTGTTTAGATTCTAATGGAACAAATGTTTTAGCAAGATGAGCCAACAATTCCTGATCCGGTCGCTGATGAACCTCCGAGGCCGAAGATTCACTCATTCTGCAAGATCTTAACTGCTTCGGATACTAGCACACATGGTGGCTTCTCTGTTCTCAGAAAACATGCTACAGAATGCCTTCCTCCTTTGGTACTAATACTATCTGTTTCATTTTTATTGATTTTTTTTATTGGTTTCTAGTTTCTACTCTTACCGATCTTTGAAAATCTACGTTTAAAATTGCTTTTAGGATATGTCACAACCGACACCAACTCAAGAATTGGTTGCCAAGGATCTTCATGGTTATGAATGGCGCTTTAAGCATATATTTAGAGGTAAAAAGGCATAAGAAGTTTTCATTCAAGTCTTTGCGCTTTTACTTTCTATTTGGTTAGTCGCCTAATGATTTTCCCTTGTACTTATTCATTGTTTTATATCAGGTCAGCCGCGCAGACACCTACTCACAACTGGATGGAGTACTTTTGTGACTTCTAAAAGATTAGTTGCTGGTGATACCTTTGTGTTTTTGAGGTAAACATTCATTCATTTCTTTGTTTCATTCATAGGGTTCATAAATCTTTTAGATTTCTACTAAAAATTCACGAGCTTATCTATTTTGCTATACAAGCATTGATGTAATGAATATTTTATGTGTAGAGGGGAAAACGGGGAATTACGTGTTGGAGTGAGGCGTCTTGCTCGTCAGTCAAGTAGCATGTCATCATCTGTGATTTCTAGCCAAAGCATGCACCTTGGAGTTCTTGCAACTGCCTCGCATGCTGTTGCATCTCAGACACTTTTTGTTGTATATTATAAGCCGAGGTAGAAATTTTACTTACAAATATGTTCAGGAAAAAAAAAAATTAGTAGATGATTTTTGACACGGGCTTTTGCTTTTTTAGGACGAGCCAGTTCATCGTAAGCGTGAACAAGTACTTGGCAGCTGTGAATAATAAGTATACTGTCGGCATGAGGTTCAAGATGAGGTTTGAGAGTGATGATTCTGCTGAGTCTGACAAAAGGTAGTAAAATATATCACAGTAGTTTATTGTATGACCTTTCTGTAGCTATTCTAATGCATGGCTTATCAGATTTTCCGGTACCATAATTGGAGTGGCCGATATGTCTCCCCATTGGCCAAATTCAAAATGGCGATCACTTAAGGTATTGTCCTCTTGGACTTGACAATGGTTCATTTGATTTTCCGTGATTGTATGTTATTCATCTCAGTGTTGCCAAATAGTGGCGTTAATAGTGTTGCAAAATTCAAACTAGTTGCTATTGTTCTGCGACACACTATTTAGTATGAAGTGTTGTAAGACACCAGCTACAGCGGCACTCGTGCTTGCTATAGCACTACAGTAATAGTATAATGGAATTTGAACAAATTGCTATTTTCTACGATTGATAACACATGATTCATCTAATTTTTCTTTGTGTGTGTGTGTGTGCGAATCTCCAGGTTCAATGGGATGAACCTGCAGCTATTTCAAGACCTGACAGGGTTTCACCATGGGAGATAGAACCGTTTGTTTCCTCAGCTTCGACACCCTCAGTGCAACCTACCACTGTGAAGACAAAAAGGCCTCGACCACCGAGTGAAATTCCCGACGTTGGTGAGGAACTATATCTAATAACTCTTCCCATTTCTTATTTTGATTTATATTAGTTTTATTTGACCTTCTACATGTTTTTCAAACTAGACACAACATCGGCTGCCTCTATCTACTGGGATGCTAGACTGACACCAACCGATAAGACACAACGTAGCGTTTTAGCTGAAAGCCAAAAAAGCGATAACACTGGTTTGTGGCATCTTAAGAAAACTGATACTATGAATAGTAAAAGCAACAGCAACACTTTATTTAGGAATCATACAGAAGGAAGTTGGCTGTCTTCTCCCCGTTCTAGCTGTCCTTCTCATTTGCTTCACGACACGACCGATGATCGTGTGCACGATCAAGTTGACAAGGACAACAAAGCCGAAACTGCTACAAGTTATCGATTGTTTGGAATCGATCTTATTGATCATTCCAAAAATCCGGCTGCTCTAGGGAAAGGATCATCACATGTCGCAAACATAACTGGAGTTACCACTGAAGTTAGTTCCAGTACTTTGTCCAGCATCGATACTGGCCGTAAGTCTGACATCTCAAAGGCTGTTTCTATGGAGAAGAAACAAGAATTGCAACTAGTATCACCGAAGGAGCCTCAAAGCAAGCAAATTTGTAGCAGAAGCCGCACCAAGGTATTGAACATAGCATATATATTTAGACAACAGTTTAGATTTATTTTATTTTATTTTAGTTCAATAAGATTAGTTTCTGATATAAACCTTCTATTGTCGTTCAAAACCTTCGTAAAGGTTCAAATGCAGGGTGTGGCAGTTGGACGCGCTGTGGATTTGGCTACATTGAATGGGTATGATCAACTTATTGGTGAATTGGAAGAGTTGTTTGACATCAAGGGACAGCTTCAACATCGGAATACATGGGAAATTGTCTTCACTGATGATGAAGGAGATATGATGCTCGTCGGAGATGATCCATGGCCGTAAGTATATCCTTAATCAACTTGAGACAGTCATTTGTGCCGATTATTGTACCGGTTATTTTAACCTTCTATCCGTATTAACATCACGCTGATTAGTGTATCTATCGTTATCTTGCAGTGAATTTTGTAACATGGTGAGAAGAATCTTCATTTGTTCAAGCCAAGATGTGAAGAAGATGAAAACAGGAAGCAAACTTCCAATCTATTCTTCGATCGAAGAAGGGACTGTAATAAGTTCAGACACAACTCAAACATGAAACCATGACATTATTTTCTTGTCCTTTTTACCTTTCTGTTTGTTTGTCAGCATCAAACTGTTGATTTTATTGTTTGCGCGACAAGGAAGTTGAAGTTGATCTTATGTTAGCTATTATTTAGATGTGAAGCACTAGCTAATTTGATAACTTAATTTGTAGAGACACAACATTGATTGTGTTAGAAAGACCAAAATAGAATTTGATTTTATTTTAATAAATTTTGTGGATATGTCAAATTTAGTGTTAGCATTGAATATTCCTATTAAGAGATGAGAATATTATGTTGGTTGTTGTTTTATCACGACTTTCCTTTTTTAGCTAAAAGGCATCTTTGTGTTTGTAATGCATAGTGTGTAATTTTGTCTTGTAAAATTCTAATTTGGTTGAGTCAATGTCTATTGCTGTCAACAGTGACAACTAATTATGACATTAAATTGTAAGAACTTTATTGTTTTAGGATTCAGTGGTCCATTGTACTAGTAAGGCAGTGATTCTCTAAACAAGGGGTTAAGTGTGGCAGTGTGGTGGCACCACCCAAAATTCACTTTTGGGTCCATACTTTTAATAGTAGTGAAATTTCACTTTACTACTTTGAAACTATAAAAAATTGTATGTAGTACACACGTGAGCTCAATAAAATATAGGTAAATTTTTATTAATTTCACCGAATTGCTTCAAATGGTAAGGGTTCGGGTCCTCTTTACATGTTGAATCAATTGATATAGCCAATGGTGAGTTTCTAAAACGACTAAACTTGATTTTGATAAAAATGTACAAGGACACCGATTATATCAAGGTAAATTCTTTGATACCCCTTGATGTTTGGTTGAAAACCTGTACCTCATAGGCAAAATTCATTTAAGGGTCTTGTTAACGAAGGGGGCACTCGTTAGCATTACCATTTATCTTCATTTATGAGTTAAAATATATTACAATATGATTTAAACGAAGGCTCTAAAATTTGTGTTTTGATAACAAGTATTTTATAGAAAGAAAAAAACTAAACACTAACTAAACGAGGAGTATAAATTTCCAAAATATCAGTCAAAAATAAAGAATTTAAACTAGTTGGGAATAATTTATAAAACCTCAATTCAAGTTCATGATCACTCCATATTTGCAAGTATATCTTCTGCATAAAAATTGACTTCGCGATAAGAATAATAAAATAAAAAAAAATATATGTAAATTTTGATGCGATCATTGTGGATTAGCATCAGCAATGATAATAGAATTCTGTTTCTTTACCTTGTTTGGACAAAAATGGTAAATGCAGTACTTATTTATTGTCGATTTGTAAGCATGTTTTGGAAATAAAGATTCACGATGACAGTGTATGTCCCACAAATTCTGAAAATTCAAGATTCTTCCAAAAGTCATACTAGTGTAATTGGTCTTGTACAATGGACACGATCGATGCAGATCCAAACATGGTGTTATGTTTGTTTGAGATTTCTAAAATCGTCAATAAAATGTTTTTGATATGGGTCTACAAATTCTAATTCAACCGATAAAATTATTGAAATTGTTAGGATGAACGTTATAATTAGGGTTCGAATTCCGACTCTCTCACTGTGAGTTTATGATATAATTTTGTCAATGTATAAAAAAAATGTCTTTAATTAATAATAATAATTGATAATGATGTACTAATAGTCTAATACACTAGTTAATTGAGTAAAATTAGAGTAAAGCAAATTTGTTTTGCAAGTCAACTAATTAAACGGTTAATAATTGGTCCTATTTATTTTTTATTTCTCTATTTTTTTATTTCTTGGCCAGATTTTACTTATCTCGCGGCCAAACTCTGGACTACTAGAGACTCTTTCCCCGAGGAACCAGAGAGTTATAAACAAAAAAAAAATAAGTAGGGTTAAACACAATTTTGATAATGTTATTAAAATAAGAAGTGTCTTTTTTTAATAAAGAAAACACAATATAAGTGACTTAAAAAAAAGTTTGCGTAAAAAAAATCATGATAATTATTACTCCCTCCGGTCCTTATTATAAGGAACACTTTGAAAAAATCACACAGACCAATTAAGCACATTTAACATAGTTATTTTCATTTAATACTCTTATAAATTTTAATTTATTCCATGTATACCCTTATTTAATTACTCTTTATTCAACTAACTTACTTATTTTTAAATTCTCTCTCATAATAAATAAGGGCATAAGTGAAATTGAACATTTAAAACATTTGAAAATTGGTCAAAGTTTCTTATAAAAAGGACCAAATTTTTTGCCCTAAGTGTTCCTTATAAAAAGGACCGGAGGGAGTATTATTTTTTTTTGAAAACTTGGTATCCGGCCTTAGGACCGACTAATCCAAGGGGACCAATCCCACCACCCACTTGCGGGGGCCCATTTAAAGCCAGAATTTTTTTTACTCTTTATGGACTTAGCCCACCGAAATTGACACTAAGGAAAATCGAACCCGAAACCTTGAGAGGAGCATATTCCAAGGAACCAAACTATTACTATCATGTTATTATTAACATGTTATTACTAGTTGCTATTTCTTTTTTTTTTTTTTAAGTTTGTTATTATTAGGATAATTATCTTTTAAATTTAGATGATAATGAAATTATGATAAGTTAGTTATTAACCTATTTTAACTAAGATTTCTATTATAAGTCTATTTAAAGACATTCAGGTTTGAAATAAAGTAAATTGAATTATTGTTTATCATAAAATAGTCACTAGGTTGTTGGAAAACAAAATCGTTTTAGTTTGTGAAGATTTATATTTTTAATTATGGACTATTTTCTAAATTCTTAGAATTCACGTATTCCATAATTATGTTGTATTTGCATTATAAGAAACTTCGAATTTTAGTTGATAACTGGTTGGTTAATGGATTTGTGTTTTCTTTGATTCTGTCAAGTGTATGTCTCACCTATTCTTTAATTTTTTGCGCTCCATAAAAAAGGAGGAACAAGACATCATCAAACAACAACACACACCAACAATAACGTTTTCATTCTTGTTCTTCTCACTCAAAAAGGATGAACCACAAAACAACAACAACCATTTCTCCTCTATTCTTACTCATGAAGATGATGTTACTGATGACGATCGTGTTTGTCTCCACTTTTCAATCGGTGATCCTTCTTGCCCTACCTGCGATTGTCAACAACAACTCATCACCAACAATAAACGAAAACGTAGTCCCCAACAACAACAACTAACCCTAAAGAACAAGAAAACACGCATCATCATCAAACAACAACACAAACCAACAACAATGTTGTTCTCTTCCTTGTTCTCCTCACTCAAAAATGAGGAATCACAAAACAACAAACCTTCCTCCTTTGTTGTTACTCATGAAGATAATGTTACTGATGATGATCGTGTTTGTCTCCCACTTCTCAGTAGGTGATCCTTCTTGCCCTACCTACGATTATCAACAACAACTCACCACCAACAATAAACGAAAACGTCCCCCACAACAACTACAACCAACCGATCATCATGAAACCCATTTTGCCAAGAAACGAAAACATGTCCATCAAGACAACAACATGGGTAATGCTGCTGTTGTTCTTGTTGCAAGAAACTGAGGTTATTCAACTACGTTGGTGCTTTATGGCGATCCATGGAAAATCAAGAAAGTGTTGACAAAAACTGATCTTGGAAGTAACTGTAACATTTTGATCAAGAGATAATTGGCCAAAGATTTGATTGTTCCTGTCTTGGGTGGTCTTCAAGTTTGTGAGAATCGAGGTGTTCATGTTCGAGTATGGGATATCGACATAAACTCTCTCCATTCTCTCGTTTTCACAATACGTCCTTCCAATCAAAGCCACATTTTCAAAGACACATGGATCAAGGATTTCGTACTTCGAAGAAACTTACAGGTCGAAGATGAAATCGGCTTGATTTGGGATCGATATAACCAAAACTTTGTTTTCTCGGTTCTTCGTGCCTGTCGTCATCATCAAGTCGATTAACATTAGTAGTTTTCAAGGGTTTTGTTTATTTTGTTAACAATATCATAATTTGTTGTGTTGATCTGGTGGTTAATTTTAGACATAACTATTATAGCTAGCTAGCATCATGCAAAAACCCCTTTTTGTTTATGTAAAAATTTATTGACTTGAAGTATAAAAAAAAAGGAAATATAGATCTAAACTATATTCAAATCTAAAATTTTCAAAAAAATATATTTAGGTATTATTTTCAACAACTTCTACCTATTTCTCGGTCTCTTCGCTTAAATAAAAAGATTTAACAAAAGGAAAATTTTTTTCTACCCCAACAATTGTCAATCTACCCCAACATTAATTTTGAATAGACGAATTTGCCCTCATATAATATGTAAAATTTTTCTAATTTTTTTTTGTTACCTGAACACTTTGAAAAAAAATGTGTAGGTATGTAAAATTTTTCCAAATTTATTTTGTTACCTACACACTTTGGAAAAAAGTGTTCAGGTATGTAAAATTTTTCTAATTTTTTTTTGTTACCTGAACACTTTGAAAAAAAGTGTGTAGGTATGTAAAATTTTTCCAAATTTATTTTGTTACCTACACACTTTGAAAAAAAGTGTTCAGGTATGTAAAATTTTTTTAATTTTTTTTTGTTACCTGAACACTTTAAAAAGTGTTACCAGGTCTGCTCCCCTGCTTTCTGATTGTTGTTCAGTTATTTAACTTTTGATGGTTCTGCTTTTCCTTGTTTTATTATAGTTTAACAGCCGTGTTTGTGCTTTTGGTAGTTTTCTAATTTGACTTGCTTTTGCTAGGCAAGTGAAAGACGGTGTGAATAACTGATTACGCAAGTTCCATAATCTACAAGGCCGCTTTTAAGGCAAATTGAAGCCATGCAGGTAATAAACATATGATAAAAAATTACTTTTCCTTCTGTTTTTTGTTCTGCTAATTGGGATCTGTACTAAGACTAGAATTCACCTGATAACAGGAAACAAATGCCAGAAGAGCCGAAGCTTGGGCTGCTGTTGAAAGAAGTCTTAATTCTCGACTTCAGGTCTTCAGAATACTTTTTATTTTTAATTTTTAGAATCTTTCCTACTCTATATTATTGTATTTATATTTTTTAATTAACTCTACAGGAAGCTGAGGCTAAAGCTGCAACTACTGAGGAAAGAGAGCGATCTGTGAATGATCGCTTATCTCAAACCTTGTCTCGAATTAATGTTCTTGAGGCTCAGGTTCTGAAATTTCTTGAGTGAAATCATGTCCTTAATGATGGTTTTGTGTACATGTGACTAACTTCAATAATGAATTTCAGATTTCGTCTATTCAAAATTAATGTTGGGGTAGAAAAAAAAAATTTCTAACAAAAGATACTAAGGTGAGTTTTTATAATGGGCCTAGCCCACTAATAACGCTACTAAACTTTTAAATTTTTTTTTATTTTTTGTTGATGTATACTGTTTTTTCTTTTATCTTCTCTTGGTATTCTACACTCCGAATTTATTCATTATAGAATATCTGAAAAGCTTCTTGAACCGTTCACAACTTATTAATATAAATTTGTTTAGCTATGATATATCGTTAAATTTAAGTGCAATACATCGTTTGTGTTTTTAGTTATGTGAATCCTCTGTTTTATTGATTAAGTTTTTTTTTTTTTTTTTTTTTATAAATAAATTTAAGTTACTTGTTTAGCTACGATATATTGTTTTTATTAGTTATGCTAATCGTCTACATTGTTTATTTTATGAGTTATTTATTTGTTTTATTATTTTAATCTTAATATGTGCGAATTAGAACAAATTTGTTTTGTTATAAATCGACCGAGCCTTTTTTTGTTTAACAGTGCTTCTGGGACATTTGTTAAGAATATTAAAACGAAAATTTTATCTTGGAACTTGTGTATCAAATACATTAATATGCAACGAGAAATTCTAAACAGTGCTTCCGGGGCACTATTTAAGCTTATTAAAACAAAAATTTTATCTTGAAACTTGTGTATCTAATACCTTAAAAGTGTAAAAAGTTATCTTACTATCATTAATTTTATATTTTACTTTATTTTTTGGTATGTTTAACAAATAATCTGAAAGCACTATTTAGTATGGAGAATGTTAACTTGTGCCCTTAAAACACATGTTAAGGAAGCAAAAATAGAAATTATTAAATGCTAATTTGTGCATTTTGACTTTTGAAGCATTAAATTTCTTGTATCATTAAATGATGAATTTCTATTTTGGTATATCTTAACATGTGTCCTAAGGACACATGTTAACAAGACCCATTTAGTATAAACCATATATGATGATATATTGCTTATATTAGCAATATGATTCGAAATCTGTAAGATAGGTATAGAATGAATCTACACTCAAATAGTAATTTTGTACTACTCTCTCCGTCTCAAATTCTATTTTTTTTTTGCACTTAAATGATTAATTTTCAGTCACGACTTTTGGTTCCTACATTTAAGTCAACTTAAATGTATCTTCAAAACTTTAAATTATTTTTTATAGATATGTTTAGTAATTATAGAAATTTTTCTTGTAAATATTTCATTATTTTTAACAAATGATGATTAAATATAATTTTTTTTAAAATTTTTGGCGCTTAAAAAATCACATTTAATTAATTTTTTGTGAAAGAATTTTTTTTTTCTAATATTATAAATATGAATACAAAATATTTTAAAATATGACGAATGGATATGAGTTTACTTGAAAATCGTGACTGAAAACATTTTTTTCATAGTAACAGAAATCATTAAGTTAACCAAAAAGTTTTGATGGACTAAACTTTAAAACTTCAGAAGATATAAATGTGCTCAAGAAAAGGGAGAAGGTATATCGAAAAAAAAAAACGAAATATTAAGAATAAAAGTGAGTTTTTTTTTTTTTTACCGTTTTTCTTTTATCTCTCTTTGTGTTAAGAAAAATATGTCTAAATATTTTTTTGAAGATTTTAGATTTAAACATAGTTTAGATTTATATTTTAAAAAATAAGATAATATTAGAATTTAATATATATATATATATATATATATATATATATATATATAGATTTCACCACCAGTTGAATCTGGTTCGGATGTCAGTTCTGGTATCAAGTGGTTTCAGCCCCTTTCCGATCGCATTGCAGGGAATCGAACCGTGAACGGTCCTCCCTACCAAGTTCAGCGTCAATCACCACTGAAACAACTAACGATCTGTTAATATTTATATTTCTGTTTTTAGGATATGTTTAGAATATTTAAGATTAATTTGTTTTTTTTTTTAAAAGATATGATTTCTGTCAAAAAAATAAAATAAAAAGATATGATTTGGAATATTGTTTTATTTGTAGCTCTGTATAAATATAAGCCATATAATAGCCATTATGTCATAACTTCACTCTAGAATATCTGAGAAGCTTCTGGAATCATTCACAACTTCAATATTTAAACTTCTGAATCCCATTAATTATCTCATACTTTCCAATTTCTTAAAGTAGTTTCGTTACAGAATCACAAAACCCTAGGGAAAAAAATTTGTTTTTCTCTTAATCATCATTGATATGGCTAAAGAAGGACCCAATTGGGATGGATTGCTCAAATGGAGTATTGCTAACTCCGATGGAACTCGTCAACCTCGCAATTTAAGGTTCAAATTCAAAATTTTCAGTTTGGGATTTTTTGTTCTTTGAGTTATCTTTTGATAATGATTTAGGACGATACAATATGTCTGATTTTGAATTTTTTTTAGTTTTAGATGCAGAAAAACGCATACCCATTATTTCAAAATGTAATTTTTATGAAATTTTTTGGGTGTTCTTGTTTAATATTATGAATGAGGAAGGTGGAACGTGGAAGAGTCTGGTTTTGTTAAAGTTTCGTAATTCTGTAGTTAGCTATTGTAAAAGTTTCCTTTTTCAGTTGTTGTAGTTGCTTAAAGAATTAAACCCTATTATTGTTTTGTAAGAATTGATTTCTATTATCGTTGGTGTTATTGAATATGAATTAATATGAGTAAACCATCAGATTAGTCACCAACTTTGTAGGTTAAGTTTCTAGGTTTTTCAAAAAGGGTCAAAATTTTACACATTAGTCCTCAGAATATGCTAGGGATTAAATTGACAGTAAGTGAATAAAGTTAGGGACGAAATTGATAATAATTTGTTAAAATATAGGGACTTATAGGTAAGTGGTTAAATATAAGGATTAACTTAACGGTGTAATAGTGTTAGGGACTAATTTGGTGGTTTAGTATTACTGAGGAGGATAGATTTTTTTTGTCGGAGTCGAAGTGTCGAACAATATGAATTAGGACTAGGGTTTGATTTTGTTCTTAATGATTCTG
Organism: Trifolium pratense; assembly: GCF_020283565.1. Lineage (NCBI taxonomy): Eukaryota > Viridiplantae > Streptophyta > Magnoliopsida > Fabales > Fabaceae > Trifolium > Trifolium pratense. Next base: position 8,339,058 of record NC_060062.1, on the reverse strand, counting down.
TAGTTTAGAAGTGTGAAAGTTATTTTATTTTTGTAGTTGGTGTTTCTAAAAGTATGTATTATAAGTGGTAATTTAGTCTTTGTTTTGGAGTTGAGAGAGATGGGTATGGGGTGAAGAAAGAATAACCGATAAAGAGCGGAATGTTTGATGAAAGAATAGTTTCTTATATGTATACCATAAGTTTAAAATTTAATTCATCATCTTATAGTGTTATATGTGAAAAATGGTATTGTAGTTTATTATAAATTATGGCTGAATAGCTGAAATTAACATTCGGTGGACGAGGGTCTGATTTTGATTTTCTTATGATTCTGTAGTGAGGAGGATCGGAAATGGTTTATGGAAGCAATGCAAGCACAGACTGTTGATATTGTAAAACGTATGAAAGAGATTACACTTGTAATGAAGACTCCTGATCAAGAACTGGAAAACCAAGGGGTTACCCCTGCAGATATCGAAGGTATCCAATACATAACGAGATGCAAAACTAGCAAAAAATACAGTGTTTTATTTAAATAAGTATTTTTTTCTTTAATCTGATACTAATGCAGAGTGGGTTTCTGACATGATTTTTTCACAGATATGTTGGATGAGTTGCAAGAGCACGTTGAATCAATTGACTTTGCTAATGGTGAGTTTTTAGAATGACTCTGAACTTGATTTTGTTAAAAAAGTATAAGGGCACCAATTATATGAAGGTAAATTCTTTGGTACCCTTGAAGTTTGGTTGGATGCCGGTACCTCAGGCGAAATTCATTCAAAATATGAATTTATTTTTAATATAAATTAATATAAAGTATGACATGATATTAAATTTTGCCTATAAGGTATCGGTACCCAACTAAACTCCGGGGTACCGGAGTGTTCACCTTATATGAATGAAATACTTGTTTTATTTGCCTGATGCTTGTTTGTAGTAGTTTCCAATGAAGGATTTTTTATAATATGGAGATTATAAATTAATATATTATGCAGTTTTTAGTAGTTCCCTCCTTGCATTCACTTCACTTCATGATTTGTGTTTTCTTTGATTCCGTCAAATGCATGTCTCACCTATTTCCTGGTGTTTACCTGTCTTCTAGATCTCCACACAATTGGTGGGTTGGTTCCTCTTCTTGCCTACCTCAAGAACTCTCATGCTAACATTCGAGCTAAGGCAGCTGATGTTGTGACCACAATAGTCCAAAATAATCCTCGAAGTCAGCAACTTGTTATGGAAGCAAATGGCTTTGAACCACTTGTTTCTAATTTCAGTTCTGATCCTGATGTGAATGTTCGAGCCAAAGCGCTGGGTGCAATATCATGTATGTACTACTATTCGATTTTGTTATGATATTTTGTTTCTCAAGTTGGAATGATATTGACTTATTTATACTTTTGGGAACTTGACAGCACTAATTCGTCACAACAAACCTGGCGTCGCTGCATTTCGCCTAGCAAATGGTTATGCAGCCTTAAAAGATGCGTTGACCTCTGACAATGTTAGATTTCAAAGGTAACAGGTTTTTTCTTTATAAGTTTTGCTTATGTTTATGTTGAGTACTTTTAATTTTAGTTCATCATTGATTAGAATCTTGAACTGTATGATATCATTTTTGGTGTCCTTTCTGTTGTCCATCTTACATATGTTATTTTAATGTGATGCATTCTAGTTAATGAATAATTTGGGATTTTCAACACCATTAATTATTGATTGTGGGAAAACTCATTCCAACTTTTACAATCTTTCAGGAAGGCTCTCAACTTGATCCATTACTTATTGCTTGAGAATAGTTCAGACTGCAACATTGTGAAGGAGCTAGGGCTCCATCGTTTATTGATGCACCATGCTTCTAGTGAAGACGCAGATGTCCGTGAAGCTGCACTCCGTGGCCTCTTTGAGCTTGCTCGCGATACAAAAGATAGCTCTGATGCCTCTTCAGAAGATAATGAGAAAATGAAGCAACTTCTTGAAGAACGAATAAACGCCATAAGTTCAATGTCAGCTGAGGATCTTGGAGCGATTAGGGAGGAAAGGCTGCTTGTAGACTCCCTTTGGAGCACATGCTTTGATGAGCCGTCTTCACTTCGAGAGAAAGGTCTTCTTGTGCTTCCTGGAGAAGATGCACCTCCTTCTGATGTTGCTAGCAAACACTTTGAACCTCCTCTTAGAGGCCATGTTGGGAATCCTAATTCCAACAAAGATTCAAACAATGAAAAGAAAGAGGCACCTTTACTTTTAGGGCCTTAAGTTGCAGAGACTAACAATGATGTTAAATTCAAGTAGAGAAGGAAAATGCTACAGATTTTACCAGATGAAGCATAAGTGTTTTGTATTATGTTACTCTACTCTTGTGTTTTTACTAGATTGATTCTGTTTTATAAGGAAATGCAATTATCATTTATTTCTTTCAATCCTATATACTTATCTTGCTAGTTATTTTATTTTAATTTTTTGCATTATTATAAAAATTTAGGTAAGTTGGTTTCCTATCATGGAAGAGTATATTTATTTTCTAGTTAGGTTCATTCAAAAATCCAACTGAATTAGTTTGGTTCTTAGTTTTCAATTTTAAAAATTGATAAAGATGACTTGAATGAAATATTTATAAACTGCACAAGATAATGATCACAACTTGCAACAAAAAATGAGAGCTCCAACATAATTCATCTCAAAATTGAAATCATGCCAATTTTCTTTTCCACTAATAAAAATTGTGCCAAGCATATCATCAATCATAAGGCTAACCCATTATAATAAGCATCTAATGCCCATAGAATGTCATTTTAATTTATTCCAAGCTATGAAGCACAAACAATTCTTAATCTAGGCATGTCCGGTGTCAGACATGATACCGACACTATGATTACACTGAATTATGTTATTTTTTTAAATTATTATCGGTGTCGACATGTCCGTATCGTGTCAGGCGTCCGTGTCTATGTCCTTGCTTTATAGGACTTCTGAGCCAAGATGTGAACATGAAACCTTGACATTATTTTCTTGTACTTTTTACCTCTGTTTGCATTGCTCTTAGTACACAATGTTCAAATATTGAATATATTTGAAAAAAGAAAATCATCTTCACCAAAAAAAAAAGAAAAGAAAATCATTGAAAATTGAACATCTCATAAATAACCATATTCATTCTATCTTAGGCCGTTGATTTACAAAGGCAAATTAGATATCCACTTAGTGAACATGGCAAAACATTGCTCAGGAGTAAACTGACCACCTGTGTGTCCTGAACCCTGCAAAATTATTCACTGAAAATCAATATAACAAACTTGCACAATCATATCAAAGACACATAAATACTTCACCAAATTGAGTGTTTTTTCATCTTAAAAGAATACTTGTGATTTCTTACCTTCAGAGTTGCAAATGTCATTCGATTCGAGTAAGTCCTTGTGTATCTGCATGAAACCATATTATTGATTAAGATTAGGATACATATTAAGATCACATGAGCTGATCCACACTCGGAAACTTGGTTACGAAGCAATGTTGTAAAAATTGGACCAGAGATCGAACTGGTCAGACTTGCAAGTCATGGTTCAACTAATGTCAGACAAGTTGACAAATAAATTAATACAAAGAGTATTAAGAAAATATAAATCGGTTGAACCAACTGCGGTTACACCTGTTCAACTCGGTTCGATTGTGGTTCAATCTGATTCAACAGAACTATGATACAACTGAAATCAAGCCAACTAACGAATTGGCCGTTCCCGGTTCAACTGGTTGAATTGGCAATTTCAATCCGATTTTGAAAAAATTGATACAAAGTTTCATGCTTACCCTCCCACTTGGCCATTTCCATACCACCACGGCCTCCAATCATCAACAATGGAGTAGTTTAGAGCTCTTACCCAAGCTTGAGTAGACATGAAAGGAACCACTAAATCATGATCCCCACTGCACATAACACAAGAATTACCACAAAAAATCAGCCATAAGAAACACGAATTTCTCTTCTAAAAGAGGGTTTTAAAAGAAATAAACACTACATCAGAAAGAGTAAATCTTCACTTGTATATCAAAGAGCGATATCCTTTTTTGCTTAGATTTGCATGAAACTCAACGCTACTAAAGATCTCTTTCTCAAAATCAGTCTTGTAACAACGTAGCCACTTTTTTTTGGTTCCCTGCAGTGCTCAAAGCTATGATATTAATATCCATTAGTTGTTGACATTTTGATGCATTCAACCAAACATTAAAAAATATTTGTAACTTAATATATAGAAAATCACTATATAATATATATATATATATAACTAGTTTATAAGTTTATCATATCAAACCTCTCGAATATGCAGTGCCTTGCGAACATGCTGATCGTTAGCCCATTTAGTGGTGAGGTAAAATCCATAAGTCTACAACAATAATGAAAATGAATGTGATCAAATTTAAAACGTTATGTATACAAAAAAAAAAATTTGAAACGTTATGGAAAAAAAGTGTGTGAATCTAGACCAGTTATGAAAAAATTACTCGGCAGCTTAATCCGGGCGCTGTGAGATGAGAACTAAGTGATTCCTTCAACTCCTGAGTCAATGATCTCCTCCAGAGTGGCGAATCATCTTTGCAGTAGGGATCCAAAATGTGGAACTCATTAATTCTTGAAAGGCACTGAAGATAAGAAATACTAGTTTAACAACATGGCGAACAAATTAAGTTGAGCTGTATAATAAGATAGAACCGAAGGGGTTATCATTATCATAACTAGCATGCAAACATACACTTCCACTTTTCCTCGTCTCTCATATCTCTTTCTTTATTATTTTCTTTTGTCTCTTCGTATATTTTACTTCTGTCATCTGTGACTATATATAGATACAAATTGGTTGGTATTACTTGCCTCATCAAAGTACTGAAGATCTCTTAAACACAACTCATTTCTGGAATCTACATCAATATATTCTCCTTTACAATTTTTCTGCAGCGACTGTTTAAATTCAAGTAGAAACATATCATCATTGTGATCAACAAAAAAAAGTACAATTTATTTAGCTAGGAATAATAATAATAATAAAAATGATACCGCATAGAGTTCATCAGAAATGAGTCCCATTCCATGAGCATATTGGATTTGATCATTATCTTCTCTGTTTGTTGTGATGGGGTTCCCTAGCATATATCCCTGAAAATGTTAAGATTGGTTTGGCTTTCATAGTTCATATATAACAAGAACTATGGTAACAAAGATATTTAGGGTTTTCAAAATCCCTCTATAGATTATTTTTTCGTCAGTATTAGAAGCAAAAGACATAATATGGATTGGAACCTGAAGATTTATGAATGGTTGGAGACCTTTTTCATTTCCTGTTAATCAAAGAAATGGAAACAAATCAGACCATCTTCGATTATTTGGATAGTCAAAGTATGAAGACTAATTAAAATGATCAAGGAACGTTTCGGTTTCATAAGCATTATAATTATAAAGAGAATTTTCATTATTTAAAGGACTAATTCATCTTAAAAATTGAGCCATTTATAATTTCTAACCATTTGAAATTTCTTGAACAATGGCCGGGACAGGAATGCCAGAGTATGAATCACCACCAAAGTAAAATTCATTTGAAAGAAATTCAGGGTGATCAATAAGCCACTGCAAATACAGATAATTGTTACAGCCACAAACATAAGTTTAATTTTGTCATGATAGAGGCTGAATATGGTCTTTATTCGAGAAATCGTACACATGGGAATGTTACCTTCCTAAGAAATTGATGAGCATGGTGAACGTATTTCCAATCGCTTCGGTGAGCAGTGAGATTTTTCGCATATGAGAAACCAGTTCCAAGTGGCAAATCTACAAAAATAATGTTGCAGAGCTGACCAAAAGATAATTAACATTACTACCAGTAAATCACCGTCCAATAACAAAATGATGAAAAGAAACATAAAAAAAGAATGAATATTTCGACTTGTAGAGTCATCTTAACAAAAACTATATACATATTGTTACCACATGACATGACTAATATAAAATCATAGTTCTTATTAGTACAAGTTTTGGATAAGTTCAGTAAATGAAATCAATGTTGGATAACCGAGGTGCTATCAATACCTTTGTCCATGACTGTGGCCTCGAGACCAAACTAGGCACACTCCCGTCGTACTCCTTGTTTTCGAATTCAAATGGACCTATTAACATCCAATTGATGACAATGTCACTCTATGAATGTTGTTCAGTGGTTCACTCTCAGCAGATTCATTTCATATAAATAAAACTTGAAAAGTTACCTAAACAATATAACAGATAAATAAAAAATACACATAAAATAACACAAAATCTAGTAATATATCTTTAGATTGGGATAGCAACAGGCCTGAATTAAGATATGTTCTGTTATTAAGAGGCAGTTAGTTAGGGAATTCGGAAATAAGGCATTTGTCCATAAATAAGAGAGGAACCTTAGAGAAGTGATCTATCTTGCCATTTTTGGAAATAGTTGCCACTATTGGGCAATTTGGAGGGATGTTGCAGGACCACAATTCTTTGCTGATTTTTGTAAGTGCTCAGTTACAAAAAAAAAACATATATTTTGGTGGCATAGAAAGGGCTGCCTATGAAGCGGCTGTACGGAACGGAAAGGCCAGTAAAGTGGCGCAAAGTGTCAGCTGTTGGGACGTCGGCTCTCTGGGGCGGTGCTATGATAGGGAGATGGGTCTTATGGGGTGCCTAAGTTCCAAGGAAGCTAACAAGCGGCGCAATTTGTAGCCAAATTATCACCAGCTAAAAAAAGATAACCTCATTTTTCCCAGACAGTGGTTCATTCATCTCTAGTGTAAAGCGTGATGAATCGACGCCCGAGTTTCGTGTTAATTGTTAAACAAAATTGTGGTTCACACAGTTACTTTCTAACAAGATTGAGAAAAATAAAAACATAAGAGTTATGAATAGTAAATTACCTATTTGAGAGACGAGGCCAGAAAAAGAAGAACAACCAGGACCACCGGTTAACCAAAGCATAAGAGGATCTTTCTTAGGATTATTCTCTGATTTGATAAAATAGTAGAACACTTCCATGTCATCATCTATTTCCCCTAACCCCACGTACCTATCAAATTAATATTTTTTTGGTACATGAAATTTACTTCAATATGCTAAAATCATAAAAAGAAAAGAAATAGAAAATGGAATGATTAAGATTGCTGACCCTGTTTCAAGTTGAAAAGGAAGAGGCCCTTCAAAACCAGGAAGAACTTCAACCTTTGAGCTATAAGCTTCAATGTGAGTTAATAATATCTGCAAACTGAAAAGCAGAAGACCAAGTAGAATCTGACAACAATGGTGAAATGAATTATGAGTAGGAAGAACCATCATGTTCAAATTTGCAAGCTAGCTTCAACTAATTTCACTTGTTGATGATGAGTTGTTGAGAAACATGTTGGTTCTATACTATAATATAAAAAGTGAAATCATTGAGTTGAACATGTCATTGTTTAATGCTGTAGTGCAAGATTAAGGCTATGGCCCAGCTTTTTTAGGAAGAATTTTAAAATTAAGTTAAAAGTTGTTTGGTACTCTTATAAGGTGAATAAGTGAGATGGCTGAGGTGCGAACTCCGGCCCCATGCATATATAATGTAATGTCCATGACAACTGAGTTAAGCTCACATGACTATATGTCTTTTTATTTCATAAAATTTACACTAAAAAATGTTAGATAATATATTCTAATAAAATCTCTCATTCTATTATAAATTCTACTAAATAACAAAAATATTCAATGTGTTTATAATATATTCTAATAAAATCTCTCATTCTATTATAAATTCTACTAAATAAAAAAAATATTCAATCTGTTTTTTTATTTATAAACGATGACGTATTTAAATAGATTGATAACTAAGTGATTGAACTCAAAAAATTATTGTATTTCTGGTAAGGAAGAACTTGAATTTGATTCTTATATGAGAAACAATTCTTGACCAAATTATATTTACTTTCTAGTCGAACTCGAGATTATCATGGCTCAATCCTCTGAAAATCGAAGAGTTAATATCAAAGAAACTCGGTTGGGAGTGGAGAACTTACCTTGTATACCCCAAAGACTTTTTTGACCCAAAAAAACTAAATAGATAAATAATATTAACAATTTTACAATGTTAGTTTTTCTCCTTGCTAGAACTCGAACCCTGTATCTCTAACTCCTTAACCCTTAGCTCAAATAGTTTAACCAGTTGAACTACCCATCCACTTCACTCTCAGTACTCATTTTAGAGGAAACAAATAATAAATCAGTTTTAAATTGCACCAACTATTCTACTCATTAATTTTAACTTAACCTTCTCTCCATATTAAAATTCATGCTGATTGGTATCTATCATTATTCACTATGTTGCTGTGAATTTTGTAACACAGTAAGTAGAATATATCTTCATTTGTTCCAAGATGTGAATATGAAACCTTGACATTATTTTCATGTACTTTTTACCTTTCTGTTTGCATTGCTCTCTTAGTACACAATGTTCAAATTGACAATTTAAAAAAAGAAAATCATTGAGAAATTGAATATCTCATAGATAACCATATTTATGCCATCTTAGGCCATTGAATTACAAAGGCAACTTAGATATCCACTTGGTAAACATGGGAAAACATTGCTCAGGAGTATACAAAGTAGCTGTATGTCCTGAACCCTGCAAAATTATTTACAGAAAATCAATATAACAAACTTGCACAATAATATCAAAGACACTTAAATATATCACAAAGTTGAGTGTTTATTTTTCTTTTTCTTGTCTTAACAAAAGAATACTTGCGATTTAATTAGTGATTTCTTACCTTCACAGTTGCAAATGTCATTTGATTCGAGTAAGTCCTTGTGTATCTGCATGAAACCGTATTAGGATACATATTAAGACCACATGAGCTGATGCACACTCAGAAACTTGGTTATGAAGCAATGTTTTAAAAATTGGACCAGAGATCGAACTGGTCAGATTGAGGTCATGGTTCAACTATGGTTAGACGAGTTGACAAATAAATTAATAAAAAGAGCATGAAGAAAATAAAAATCGGTTGAACCAACTGCGGTTACACCTGTTCAACTCGGCTCGATTGTGGTTCAATCTGATTCAAAGGACTATGATACAACCAAAATCAAGCCAACTCACGAATTGGCTGTTCCCGCGGGTTTAACTGGTTGAATTGGTAAGTTCAATCCGATTTTGAAAACATTGATACAAAATTTCATGCTTACCCTCCCACTTGGCCATTTACAAACCATGGCCTCCAATCATCAACAATGGAGTAGTTTAGAGTTCTTATCCAAGCTTGAGTAGACATGAAAGGAACAGCTAAATCATGATCCCCACTACACATAACACACCAATTAAAACAAAAAATCAGCTAGAAGAAAGACGATTTTCTTTTCTAAAAGCGGGTTTTAAAAGAAATAAACACTATATCAGAAAGAGAAAATCGTAACCTGTATATCAAAGAGCGGTATCCTTTTTTGCTTAGACTTGCATGGAACTCAACGCTACCAAAGATCTCAAACTCAAAATCAGTCCTGTAACAACGTGTCCATTTCCTTATGGTTCCCTGCAGTGCTCAAAGCTATCATATTAATATCCATTAGTTGTTGAGACTTTTATTTAGTTAACTAAAATTTAAAAATTTTGTCAAAAAAAAAAACTAAAATTTAAAAATGTTTGTAATTTAATATATACAAAATCACTAGATATATATAATGAATTTACAAGTTTATCATATCAAACCTCTCGAATATGCAGTGCCTTGCGAACACGCTTATCGTTAGCCCATTTAGTGGTGAGGTAAAATCCATAAGTCTACAACAAATGAAAATAAATGTGATCAAATTTAAAACATTATGGAAAAAACGTGTGAATCTAGACCAGTTATGAAAAAACTTACTCGGCAGCTTAATCCGGGCGCTGTGAGATGAGAACTAAGAGATTCCTTCAACTCACGAGTCAACGATCTCCTCCAGAGTGGCGAATCATCTTTGCAATAGGGATCCAAAATGTGGTACTGATCAATTCTTGATAGGCACTGAGATAAAAGAAATAATCGTTTAACAATATGGCAAACAAATTCAGTTGAGCTGTATAACAAGATAGAGCTGAAGTGTATATGAGCATGCAAACACACACATCCACTTTTCCTCGGCTCTCATTTATCTTCCTTTATTATTTTCTTTTGTCTCTTCATATATTTTACTTCTGTCATCTGTGAGTATATATAGATGGAAATTGGATGGTTTACTTGCCTCATCAAAGGACTGAAGATCTCTTAAACACACCTCATTTCTGGAATCTACATCAATATATTCTCCTTTACAATTTTTCTGCAGCGACTGTTTAAATTCAAGTAGAAACATATCATCGTTTTGATCAACAAAAAAAATACAATTTATTTAGCTAGGAATAATAATAATAATAAAAATAATACTGCATAGAGTTCATCAGATATGAGTCCCATTCCATGAGCATATTGGATTTGATCATTATCTTCTCTGTTTGTTGTGACGGGGTTCCCTAACAGATATCCCTGAAAATGTTAAGATTGGTTTGGCTTTCATAGCGAATCCAAGAAAAGCTATGGTAACAAATGTATTTAGGATTTCCAAAATCCCTATCTATATTATTTTTTCGTCAGTATTACAAGCAAAAAACAGATTACAGTTTGAAACCTGAAGATTTATGAATGGTTGGAGACCTTTTTCATTTCCTGTTAATCAAAGAAATGGAAACAAATCAGACCTTCGATTATTAGGAGAAGGGGTTCTAGTAATTCGGATGGTCAACATTAATACGCTAAACTTTTGCTTTGCTTATTTTTAAAGGATAATACAAATAATCAATGTATTAAAGTATAAGGACTAGTTAAAATGATCAAGGAACTCTTCGGTTTAATAATAATTATAATTATAAAGAAATTTCTAACCATTTGAAATTTCTTGAACAATGGCTGGGACAGGAATGCCAGAGTATGAATCACCACCAAAGTAGAATTCATTTGAAAGAAATTCAGGGTGATCAATCAGCCACTACAAATACAGATAATTGTTACAGCCACAAACTTAATTTTAATTTTGTTATGATAGAGGCTGACTATGGTCTGTATTCGAGAAATCGGACAGATGGGAATGCTACCTTCCTAAGAAACTGATGAGCATGGTGAACAAGTTTCCAATCGCTTCGGTGAGCAGTGAGATTTTTCGCATATGAGAAACCAGTTCCAAGCGGCAAATCTACAAAAATAATGTTGCATAGCTGACCAAAAGATCATTAGCATTACTACCATAAAATACCGTCCAATAACAAAATCATGAAAAAAACATAAAAAACATAAATGAATATTTTGACTTGTAGAGTCATCTTAACAAAAACTGTATACATATTGTTACCACATGACATGAATAATATAAAATCATAGTTCTTATTAGTAAAAGTTTTGGATAAGTTCAGTAAATGAAATCAATGTTGGATAACTGAGGTGCTATCAATACCTTTGTCCATGACTGTGGCCTCGAGACCAAACTTGGCACGCTCCCGTCGTACTCCTTGTTTTCGAATTCAAATGGACCTATTAACATCCAATTGATGACAATGTCACTCTATGAATGTTGTTCAGTGGTTCACTCTCAGCAGATTCATTTCATATAAATAAAACTTGAAATGTTACCTAAAGAAGGAAATTATGGTCACAACAAGTAGTCCTTAATAGTTAATACATAACTTTCTTATCTGAAGTACATTAAGTATCTGAATCTGATAGAAACCAACTGGTATTATGCCAAAAATAAGGAAAATACCTAATTACTTTTCGTTCTTAGAGTAATCAAGAGACTCTAGAATCTGCCAATTGCCTATAAGGCCCCAAATCTAGAAACTATGTATCCCCTACACTTTGGATTTAAGACGTTTCTGGTGTATGACATGTGTCAGTGTCCAACAACAACACCATCACATGTTAGTATGTTACAATCACTTCTTCTTTTTAAATCTAAATTCTCAAATCCAAAAACTTAGAATCAGATAGCCTATTTTTTCGCAAGAGTGTCTTCATCCAAGAGCAATAGTTAGATTTCACAAACCCAGACAATGGTTCGTTTATCTCTAGTGTAACGCATGATGAATAGACACCTGAGTTTCGTGTTAAACAAAATTTGTGGTTCACACAGTCACAGAATGTAACATAAAGGGCAACAGTGCATTAAGAGCATAACTTAAAGGCTAATAGTGGAATCAAAATGTAACATAAAGCAATAGGTGCGTCTTGGTGTCGGACATGTGTCCGTGTCCACCGACACGGCATAGCACTCCTAATTACATTGAATTATGTCATTTTTTAAATATATTATCGGTGTCGACGTCTCAGTGTCTCTGTTGTGTCCGGTGTCCGGTGTCCGTGTCTATATCCGTGCTTCATATCTAGTAAAAGGATACTTTTTGTGCCTAGCAGAACTAATAAAGTGTCAAAACAAGATTCAGAAAAATAAAAACATAAGAGTTATGAATTGAAAATTACCTATTTGAGAGACAAGGCCAGAAAAAGAAGAACAACCAGGACCACCAGTTAACCAAAGCATAAGAGGATCTTTCTTAGGATTATTCTCTGATTTGACAAAATAGTAGAACACTTGCATATCATCATCTGTTTCCCCCAATCCCACATACCTATCAAATGTCACACAACTACATTACTTGTGTCTTTGTACAGTTGTATGTAATAAAAAGTAAAGACAAAAGAAGTTTAACTTATTGAAAACATTGAGGGTATCCCAAAATTATCAGGGCAGGACCAATTTATGCATTAAGTCACTGTTTGGTAAGTCCAATAAGCTAGCTTATAGCTTATTGAACTAGCTTATAAGCTTGTATGAAAAAAATGTGAAGTGTTTGGTAACGAGCTTCTCTAACTAGCTTATAGCGTTTTTTGAGATGCTATTTCAAGTAGCGTATGAGCTTATAGCTTTTTCATTTTATTCCATATTTACCCTCATTAATTTTATTTATTTATTTTTTAAAAATTATAATAACTACCCGCTAACACTTACCCAAAAAAAAAACTACCCACTAACCATGTATTTTTATGTCATTTTGTACTTACAACAGCTAAATTTGTCAAACACTTTAATTTTATTCTACTAGCTTTTCAGCTATAAGCTACCAGCCATCAGCTATCAGCTATAAGTTAGTTTTTCAGCTATAAGCTAGCTTATCAGCTATCAGCTAGCTTATAGCTTATTTTTACCAAACAGAGCCTAATACTTTGTGTTATTTCGCGACTAGATTTTGACCTTATACCTTATAAGCTCATATGACCAAAAAAGTCCCGTTTGGTAAATGTTTTTCAAAAAGAGCTTATAACTTAATTTTACTAGCTTATAGGGTGTGTTTGGTAAGTCCAATAAGCTAGCTTATAGCTTATTGGACTAGCTTATAAGCTTGTTTGAAAAAAAATAAAAGAGTCTGTTTGGTAAAAATAAGCTATAAGCTAGCTGATAGCTGATAAGCTAGCTGATAGCTGAAAAGCTAGCTTATAGCTGATAGTTGAAAAACTAGTTTATTGAAATTAAAATGTTTGGTAAAATTAGTTTTTAAAGTGGTTATTAAATATAAAATTACATAATTGATAGTGGGTAGTTTATTTTTTAGAGTGGGTAGTTATTAAATTAAAGGGTAAAAATGGAATAAAGTGTAAAAAGCTATAAGCTATAAGCTCAAATGCTACTTGAAGGGTGTGTTTGGTAACACAAATAAGCTAGCTTATAGCTTATTATATGAGCTTATAAGCTTGTTTCAAAAAATTAGAGGTGTTTGGTAACAAGCTTTTTGTACTAGCTTATAGCTTTTTTTCAGATGCTATTTCAAGTAGCATTTGAGCTTATAGCTTATAGCTTTTTACACTTTATTCCATTTTTACCCTTTAATTTAATAACTACCCACTCTAAAAAATAAACTACCCACTATCAATTATGTAATTTTATATTTAATAACCACTTTAAAAGCTAATTTTACCAAACACTTTAATTTCAATAAGCTAGCTTTTCAGCTATCAGCTATAAGCTAGCTTTTCAGCTATCAGCTAGCTTATAGCTTATTTTTACCAAACAGACCCGAAATAGCATCTGAAAAAAAGCTATAAGTTAGTACAAAAAGCTTGTTACCAAATACCTCTAATTTTTTGAAACAAGCTTATAAGCTCGTATAATAAGCTATAAGCTAGCTTATTTGTGTTACCAAACACACCCTCTGTTTGGTAAAATTAAGCTATAAGCTAGCTTATAGCTGATAAGCTAGCTGATAGCTGAAAAGCTAGCTTATAGCTGATAGCTGAAAAGTTAGCTGATTGAAATTAAAGTGTTTGGTAAAATTAGCTTTTTAAATGATTGATAAATATAAAAAGACATAAAAGGACATTTATATGTAGTGGGTAGTTTTTTTTAGTGGTAGTTTTTTATTTAATAAAAAATAATAAAATTAAATTAAAGGTTAAAAATGGAAAAAACTGTAAAAAGCTATAAGCTATAAACTCAAACGCTACTTGAAATAGCATCTCAAAAAAAGCTATAAGCTCGTGAAAAAAGTTTTTTACCAAACACTTTTGTTTTTTTCAAACAAGCTTATAAGCTAGTCCAATAAGCTATAAGCTAGCTTATTAGACTTACCAAACACACCCAAAGTGTTTGGTAAAAAGCTTTTCTTACGAGCTTATATCTTTTTTTGAGATGCTATTTCAAGTAGCGTTTGAGCTTATAGCTTTTTACAGTTTTTTCCATTTTTAACCTTTAATTTAATTTTATTATTTTTTATAAAATAAAAAACTACCCACTAAAACAAAAACTACCCACTACATATAAATGTCCTTTTATGTCTTTTTATATTTATCAATCATCTAAAAAGATAATTTTACCAAACACTTTAATTTCAATCAGCTAGCTTTTCATCTATCAGCTATAAGCTAGCTTTATAGCTTAATTTTACCAAACAGAGCTTATTTCAAGTAGCTTATGAGCTTATAACATATCATTTTTTCTTCCAATTTTACCCCTGTTATCTTACTTGAAAAAAATTAAATATTAATTAAACATATCTTTTTTATGTGATTTCATACTTATAAGTTAGTTCAACCGCTAATTTTACCAAACACTACAAGTTCAATCAGCTAGCTTATTCGCTATAAACTAAACGCTAGCTTATAAGCTATTCGCTACAACCTCGTCCGTTATAAGCTTTTTTTTTACCAAATAAAGTCTAAATTCATTATGAAAAATAAAAAATATTCACCGAAAACAAAATCAAGCGTCATTAGCTTATTTAATTGATCGAGCAAAGTTTCGAATCCCGGACACTCCACTAATTCAGCTTAAAGGGTGAAATTTCTAGTCACTAAACTACTTTGACAAGTATATACTAAAAAGATCAAGCTATACAAATTAAAATTTCATATCCTACAATAGTTAAGGTGAAATTGAAATAGAGAATGGAATGGTTAAGATTGCTGACCCTGTTTCAAGTTGAAAAGGAAGAGGTCCTTCAAAACCAGGAAGCACTTCAACCTTTAAGCCATAAGCTTCAATGTGAGTTAATATCTGCAAACTGAAAAGCAGAAGAGCAAGTAGAATCTGACAACAATGGTGAAATGAATTATGAGAAGGAAGAACCATCATGTTCAAATTTGGAAGCAAGCTTCAACTAATTTCACTAGTTGATGATGAGTTGTTGAGAAACATGTTGATTCTATAAAATATAAAAAGTGAAATCATTGAGTTGAACATATCATTGTTTAATGCTGTAGTGCAAGATTAAGATTATCAAAAATCAAAAAATAATAATAAAAACTAAACACATGATGCACACGGGTAAATTAAAAATAGGTTCGGCTAACATGTGCCCTAAGACACATTTTAAGGTGCATTTAATTAATTAATATCTCATTTAATATACTTCAAAATAGCAATAATCAATTTTATTAATTCAAAGATATAGTTCACTATATTTATTACCCATTTAAAAAAATTGCATAGACAAAATATGATACTTGCCAAATACTTGATGTATAATCACGCGTTTGGTCAAAAAATATTTTGCTACAAAACTTTTTTTTTTTGTCAAACCTTTTTTTTTAAGTTGAAAACAAAATTAAATTATAAGTAAGTATTATAAAATTCTAAAACATATTAGCAATTCAAAAGCTAAAATAGTACTAACAATCGTTACCATTATAACATAATACTATAATATTCGGTCTTGTTTACTGAGAAAAAGCAAAAAACACAAGTTATCATTAATTAAGTAGTATTACCAGGAGTACTATAAGCCTGATTGTTAACAAACAAAAACAAAAATTGGAATCATATAATTATGGTTGTATAATCAGGCGCATCATCATAAATTAAATTTGGCAGCATATAATATTTTGTCTTTCCAATTCTTTTAAATAGGTAATAAATATAGTGGACCATATCTTTTAATTAATAAAGTTGATTATTACTATTTTTAAAGTAAATTAAATGAAATATTAGTTAATTAAATGCACCTTAAAATGTGCTCTTGGGGTACATGTTAGCATTTGCCATTAAAAATTTCAAGAATTATGTACTGAAATTGGATATCATATTGGGAAATACACCCTCCGTCCCATCTACTATTAATTAATTAATTAATTAATTATTAATCAGAGAAAAGAAGATGCTGCTTAAATACCTGATTTAACCCTAATATATCCTATGTTTTCCTTAACTGCCCTTACATATTTAATTTACACATGTGGAATTTGTTACAACAACTCAAGGATATTTGTGACTTTTCCTGTTCATAAATTTTAAGAAGCAAAACACTTTGTTTTGAAATTCAAATTTTAGATTTGTCAAATCTAATTTTTCTTTGTCAGATATCTCTTTTCTCATCTCTCATTATCCACTTCCCTCTCTTTCTTCTCAGGTGTTCTCATTCTTCATTCTTTCTTTTGCTCTCTCTCACCTTTCCACGCTCAAACCGAGAAAGAAAACAACAACGGCGAAAGAAGGAGAAAGAAGAAGATCCGCCGCAGAAGAATACAAGGAAGGAAGAAGATTAATAGAAGGGACCACGAAGATATCTTTAAGGGACCAAAAAGAAAGAACATTTAATCATTAAAGAACCAATGTTAAACCAAAAACTTATTTAAGAAACTAATTAAAATACTAATTAAACCTAAATTTAACTTAACTTAATCAGAATTTGAGGTTTGCAAACACCCCATAAGTTTAGAGTTGTGTTATTTGAACAACTACTTAAGTGACAACTTTTGGGACAACCATAAATTTATAAGGGAAAGTAGGCCGTGGCACGAAAATCAAAGCAATAGAGGGAGAAATTAGAAATATAATGTGAGTATGAGAGGAAAAATTATCACAAAAGTTGTCAAAAAATAGTTGTACAAATATCATTTTTCCTAAGTTTAAGTCGTGTTAACTTTATTAATTTCTATTGAATAATTTTAGCTTAACTGAGGGTGAGGTTTCCAACCTCCTCCTAAGTTTAAGCTTGATTAATTTTATTCATATACTTTAGAATAATTTTAACTATACTCAATCAAAATGTGAGGTTTGCAAGCTCTATTTAAGTTTAAGCTTGGTTAATTTTATTCAAAAGTTTTAAACGTATCAGAGCGTGTATCAGAGTAAAGCTATCACAATAAAAATTTAGCAGAAATGTTTATTAATGCTACTATAATTTACTCCAGCTTTTGTCATCAATAAAAATAAATTTGTAGATAATAAAAATGCTTGTATTAGATAGATAAAAGTTATTGGAGTACAAGCCGGCAACGAGAAAAACAACCATAAGATTACAAAAAAATGCTAAAGTGCATGTTAAGAAGTCTCACATCGGTTGCGAGATGGCCTGAATATGTGTTTATAAAGTGAGGGTAATCCTCATCTTACAAGCCGGTTTTGTAAGGTTGAGTTAGACCCAATACCCAATTCTAAGATGTTATCAGAGCTCTCCACGATCCGCTAGGCCACCCCCTAATGAGTTTCCGATCAGGCCATCCACTATTTATACCGCGCTCCAAGCCCAATAGCACTGGCCGGGCGCGAGGGTGTGTGTTAAGAAGTTTCACATCAGTTGCGAGATGATCTGAATATGTGTTTATAAAGTGAGGGTAATCCTCATCTTACAAGCCGGTTTTGTAAGGTTGAGTTAGACCCAATACCCAATTCTAAGATGTTATCAGAGCTCTCCACGATCCGCTAGGCCACCCCCTAATGAGTTTCCGATCAGGCCATCCACTATTTATACCGCGCTCCAAGCCCAATAGCACTGGCCGGGCGCGAGGGTGTGAGTTAAGAAGTTTCACATCAGTTGCGAGATGATCTGAATATGTGTTTATAAAGTGAGGGTAATCCTTACCTTACAAGCCGGTTTGATAAGGTTGAATTAGACCCAATACCCAATTCTAAGAGTGCAAGTGAATCCTAAGGTTGTCTAGATGCAAGGTTCACCAGAAGCTGCTGAATAAAGTCCAACTGATTCTTCATAGCAGCTTGGTTATTAGACTGTGCTTGCAGATGTTGTTGCATCTGTGATTGAGCAGCAGTCTGAGTAGCCAGTTGAGGGTGATATAACCTTAAATGGCTATCTGTGAATGACCTTAAATAGCCTTGAACTCAGAAGAAGAGGCCATATCAGCAGAAGAAGATGATGCACCAGTAATTGGGATAGATAGAGAAGTCCAGTGTCACAGGAGTTGTGAAGTCATAGATTTCAGGGAGCTCATCTGCGGGTGGTGGCAGATGGCGCCTTGGACTTGTCCTTAAATCCACTACGAGTCAGCAAGTCTGCCAACTATTCCTTTAGACCTTCTTTGTGTGCCAGAACATGCTCTCATCCTGACTCCTTGTGCTTGAGCAGATAATCATCAACTCGCAGTCACAGCTCATCCCATTTAAGGTCATTCTCTTCAAAACTAGTAATCATTGACCATTCATCCAGTAAATTCTTAACTTGACCAAATACCAATGTGCTAAATTCCTCAATCTCAGGATAGGTTGAGAGGGTGGTGGTTGATTCAGGTTCAGGTTCTGGTATAATGATGTTTTCAAGTGCAGCATCAGAACCTATAGTGGTGATTTTATTTCCGAAAAACACTACAAATTGAATCAAATCAAATGGATGGAGATTTCATGAGTTCAAATAATTTTTTCACTAAAAATCTGATAAAATCAAACCGATTATACCCTTTTATCTCGTATAAACTGCACAAGATAATAATGTTCACAACTTTCAACATATGGTAGCACCAACATCATTCATCTCAAAATTGAAATCATGCCAAAATTTTCTTTCATTAGTAGAAATGATCCCAAACATATCATCAATCATCAAAGGCTAACCCATTATAATAAGCATCTATTGCCTATTGCAAAAAAACAAAGAACCAACTATTATATCTTAATTTTCTCATTAATTAGCATATGAGACATTTCACTCTGCACTCATTTTAGAGGAACCAAATCATAAATCAGTTTCAAATTGCGCCAACTATTTCAACTATTCTACTCATAAATCAAGTCATTTGCAACTATTCTTCATTTGTTCCAAGCCAAGATGTGAACAGGAAACCTTGACATTATTTTCTTGTACTTTATAATTTTTGTGTTTGCATTGCTCTCTTACTACACAATGTTCAAATATCGACAATTTAGAAAAGGAAAATCAATAACAAATTGAACACCTCATATTTAAGCCATCTTAGGTCATTGGTTTACAAAGGCAACTTAGATATCCAATTAGTGAACATGGCAAAACATTGGTCAGGAGTATACTGAGCAGCTGTATGTCCTGAACCCTGCAAAATTAATTACGCGAAAATCGGTATAACAAACTTGCACAATCTCATGAAAGACACTTAAATATTTCACCATATTGAGTGTTTTTTTTTTTCCTTAAAAGAACAAAAGAATATTTGTGATTTAATTACTGATTTCTTACCTTCACAGTTGAAAATGTCATTCCATTCGAGTAAGTCCTTGTGTATCTGCATGAAACCGTATTATTGATTAAGATTAGGATACATGATGCACACTCAGAAACTTGGTTATGAAGCAATGTTTTAAAAATTGGACTACAGATAGAACTGGGCAGATTTCCGGGTCATGGTTCAACTGTGGTTAGACGAGTTGACAAATAAATTAAGACAAAGAGTATTAAGAAAATAAAAATCGGTTGAACCAACTGCGAGTTGTCAAATAAACATTGATACAAATTTTCATGCTTACCCTCCCACTTGTCCATTTACAAACCATGGCCTCCAATCATCAACAATGGAGTAGTTTAGAGCTCTTATCCATGCTTGAGTAGACATGAAATGAACCACTAAATCATGATCCCCGCTGCACATAACACACCAATTACAACAGAAAATCAGCTAGAAGAAAGACGAATTCTCCTCTAAAAGTGGGGTTTAAAAGAAATAAGCACTATAATCAGAAAGAGAATATCGTCACCTGTATATCAAAGAGCGATATCCTTTTCTGCTTAGATTTGCATGAAACTCAACGCTATTAAAGATCTCTTTCTCAAAATCAGTAGTGTAACAGCGTTCCCATTTCCCTATGGTTCCCTGCAGAGCTCAAAGCTATATACTTTAATATCAATTAGTTTCTGAGACTTCTTTGATGCATTCAACTCAAACTTAAAATATTTGTAATTTAATATAGAAAATCACTAGATATATATAATGAGTTTATAAGTTTATCATATAAAACCTCTCGAATATGCAGTGCCTTGCGAACACGCTCATCATCAGCCCATTTAGTAGCGAGGTAATTACCATAAATCTACAACAATAATGAAAATAAATGAATATGCTCAAATTTAAAATGTTATGGAAAAATGTGTGAATTTAGACCAGTTATGAAAAAAATTACTTGGCAGCTTAATTCAGGCACTGTGAGATGAGAACTAAGAGATTCCTTCAACTCCTGAGTCAATGATCTCCTAGAAAGAAGCGAATCAACATCACAATAGCTATCCAAAATGTGGAACTTATTAATTCCTGAAAGGCACTGAAGATAAGAAATAGTTTAACAATATGGCAAACAAATTCAGTTGAGCATGCAAATATACAAAATTTTATGCGGTCATTTAGAAATTTTCAGTTAAGATACAAATTGGATGGTATTACTTGCCTCGTTGAAGTACTGAAGATCTCTTAAACACAACTCATTTCTGAAATCTACATCAATATATTCTCCTTTACAATTTTTCTGCAGCGACTGTTTAAATTCAAGTAGAAACACACCATCATTGTGATCAACAGAAAAAGTACAATTTATGTAGCTATGAATAATAATAATAATAATAATGATACCGCATAGAGTTCGTCAGAAATGAGTCCCATTCCATGAGCATATTGGATTTGATCATTATTTTCTGTTTTTGTTGTCACGGGGTTCCCAAGCAGATATCCCTGAAAATGTTAAGACATGTTTGGTTTTCACAGTGCATATAACACGAGCTACGGTAACAAAGGTATTTAGGGTTTTCAAAATCCCTCTCTAGATTATTTTGTCGTCAGTATTGGAAAGCGAAAGACATATTACGGTTTGAAACCTGAAGATTTATGAATGGTTGGAGACCTTTTTCATTTCCTGTTAATCAAAGAAATGGAAGCAAATCAGTCATTTTTTTGTCTTAATCCTTCGATTATTAGGAGAAGGGATTATAGTAATTCAGATAGTCGACATTACTACTATAAAAAATTGAGTCATGTAGAATTTCTAACCATTTGAAATTTCTTGAAGAATGGGCGGGACAACAAGGCCAGAGTATGAATCAGCTCCAATGTAGAATTCATTTGAAAGAAATTCAGGGTGATCAATCAGCCACTACAAATACAGATAATTTTTCATGATCGAGGCCAACTATGGTCTTCATTCGAGAAACGCGGACAGAAGGAAATGTTACCTTCCTAAGAAATTGATGAGTATGGTGAACTAATTTCCAGTCACTTCGGTGAGCAGTGAGATTTTTCGCATATGAGAAACCAGATCCAAGCGGCAAATCTACAAAAATAATGCTGCATATCTAACCAAAATATCATTAACATTACTACCAGTAAAACACCGTTCAATAACAAAATTAGGCACAGATGTTAAATATTACAACTTTTGGAATAACTTGATTAAATGAAATCAATGTTGGATTATTGAAGTGCTCTCAACACCTTTGTCCATGATTGTGGCCTCGAGACCAAACTAGGCACCCTCCCGTTGTACTCCTTGATTTCGAATTCAACTGGACCTATTAACATCCAATTGACGACAATGTCACTCTATGAATGTTTTTGAGTGGATAACTTTCAGCAAGATCAAATCTAATGATAATTTTTTCAAAAATCCAATATATGACTTTAGAATTTCACATAATAAAACTTGAAAAGTTACCTAAACTATAAAAATCACAAATATGAAAGATAATACAAAATGTTAGATTGTTATAGCTACAAGCCTGAGTTAAGATATGTTCTGTTATTAGCTTAATAAAAGGTAGTTCTTCAGTTTAGTTAGGTATTTCGGAAATAAGGCACTTCGTCTTTAAATAAGAGGGGACCCCAATTCTTTGCTGATTGTTTGTATTCAAGGGAAACTATGCCCTATACGTTCTTTAATAAAATTCTAGTTTCTATCACTATGAAGAGAAAGGTCTAGTAAAGTGTTGTAGAGTGCATCTGCCAGGATTTAGGGGTGCTGCTATGATAGGGACTTGGGTATTATGTGGAGCTTAAGTTCCACATCGACCAGTATGGGATGCTCGGTGGAGTATTAATTTTAGTGGTTAGATTCTTCCTCCATGATAGCAACTTTTATTGGAGGATTTCGTAAGTGCTCGGATACTTATCAATTAGTATCAAGTGTCTAGACTGCTATGAAAAAAGCATATATTTTGGTGGCTTAGAAAGGGCTTCATATGAAGGGGCTGACCGGGAAGGCCAGTAAAGTGTCAGCCACTGGGACGTTGTCTCTCTGAGGCGGTGATATAATAGGGAGATGGGTCTTATAGGGTGTCTAAGTCCCAAGGAGGCTAAAAAGCGGCGCAATTTGTAGCCAGCGTGTGCACAGATGGCTAAAAATGTGAAACCTATGTGCAACCTGTGTACCTTAAAAAAGAGTATTCTTAGGATTGAGTATTGGGCCTAACTCATCCCTACAAAACCGGCTAGAGTTGATACAATTGAATGGCTCAAGAGTTTAAACAATTCTTTCAATATCAAAATACTCTTTAATACTCCTTAATACATAATTTTCTTATCTGAAGTGCAATAAGAGTTTAATTTGGACCATTTGGTCACATGTACTCCTTAATGCATAACTTTTTTATCTGAAGTACAAGAATCTGAATCTGATAGAAACCAGCTGGTTATTATGCCGAAAATAGAGAAAATACCTAATTACTTATCGTTCGTAGAGTAATCAGGAGACTGTAGAATTTGCCTAAAAGGCCTCAAGTCTAGACAAATAACAAAAATGCCCTCTCTGATCACTCGTCTCTACACATAGACTATATATCCCCTACACTTTGGATTTAAGGCGTGTCTGGTGTATGACATGTGTCGGTGTCCAACACTGCCACATGTTAGTATGTTACAATCACTTTTACTTTTAAAATCTAAATTGTCCCCCCTATCTGTCTAACTCATCCACTAGCTAACCAATTAAAAAAATTTCTAACTAACTAACTAACTAAACATCTTAAAAGAAGCAGAATAGACCAATCATAATAAGTGCTTTATTGAATTTCAATGTTTTGTATTCATAAAAGAATCACAATCAAATGTTAGAGAGAACTTTGTGACAAGTAAAACAATACTTTATGACTAGCAGAACTAATAAACTGTCAAAACAAGATTCACAAAAATAAAAACATAAGAGTTATGATTTGAAAATTACCTATTTGAAAGACAAGGCCATAAAAAGAAGAACAACCAGGACCACCAGTTAACCAAAGCATAAGAGGGTCTTTCTGAGGATTACTCTCTGATTTGATAAAATAATAGAAAACTTGCATGTCATCATCTGTTTCCCCCAATCCCACATACCTATCAAATGTCACACAATTACATTACTTGTCACACAGCCATTCAAAAACTAAATAGGTCAATATTTTGAGACCGAGGAAATATCCTAAAATAGAAATGTTAAGATTAATGCTGATCCTGTTTCAAGTTGAAAAGGAAGAGGCCCTTCAAAACCAGGAAGCACTTCAACCTTTGAGATAGAAGCTTCCAGCTGGTGAGTTAACATATTCAAAATAAAAAGGACAAGAGCAAGTAGAATCTTTCCACAGAATCAAACCCCACTAAATTTGGAGTTACAAAGAGAGATTAATTATCGTTTTAGTGAAGGTATGTCCCCCAAATATTCTGCACAAAATCTGCTTTCGAGTCACAACTTCAAAACTTCGCACAGAATTCCATTTGGATCCATAATTCACCAAACTGATACCGAAATGACCGAAATTGAGTTAGTTTTCCACAGAATCAAATTCCACAAAATTTGAAGTTACGAAGAGAGATTAATTATCATTTTAGTGAAGGTCTGTCCAAATCAATTAATGTATGGAACTACTACTGATATGTTTGTACTGTCTCTCACCCTGTAGCTCATTTTTCAATAGTATTTACATTTCCGGAAAGCTAACGAAATTACCCTTGTTTTCATTTAAATTTCGTCAAATTTGGAGTTACGATGTGTTTGGTAGACGATGTTGAATTTGAAGGTCATAAGTAGATTTATGCAAAATTAGTAATTGGACAGACCTTCACTAAAACCGTAATTAATCTCTCTTTGTAACTCCAAATTTAGTGGGGTTTGATTCTGTGGAAAGATAAATCGATTACGGTCATTTCGATATCCGTTTGGTGAATTATTGATCCAAATTGAGTTGTGTGCGAAGCTTTGAAGTTGTGACTTGAAAGCAGAATTTTAGGAGGGGCAAAATCCAAAAAATTATAAAACAGGGGGTAAAAGTTCGCGTTTTAAAACAGAGGGAGTAAAATTCCGATTTAATCAAAACAGGGGGGCAAAACTGCATTTAAGCCTTTTAATTATTATTAATAAATTAATAAATAATAATAATTCCTATAATTGGGAGTTGGACTTAACTCATCATTTTACAAACACCCATTCATGTTCTATTACTTGCTTCATGTGACATGTGTATAAACCAACCACTTTCACTTTATCTCATTCAACTCATACACTCCCTCTTCTTTTTTCATTGAATTCTAATTTTTCTCTCCTCTCTATTCATTCTCTTTCTTTGTCTTATCTCTCTCACACCTCTCCATCTCTCCACCTCACTCACATTTCTAAACTCACTCTCACTCTTATCCACACACAGCACACACATCAATTTCTTCCCTCTTTCCTAGCCTACATAATCTTTTACAAAACCGGCTTGTAAGATGAGAATTGCACTCACTTATATAAACACTCATTCAGGTCATCTCGCAACTGATGTCAGACTTCTTAACAACAACAATAATAATAATAATAATAATAATAATAATAATAATAATAATAATAATAATAATAATAATAACAACAACTAGACACATGATGCACGAGTAAACTAAAATTTCAAGAAGGGTCATATTGCACATGTTAGAGTAACCAAAAATAGTAACTAATTAATAAAAAACAACAATTATTTATTAAAAAAACACACATTTAATATGAAATACACAAGTTCCAATATAAACTTACTATTTTGAATTTATTAACATGCGCAAAGTTGCACATGATAGAAAAACCCTTTCAAGAATTATGTACAGGTAACTTTAAAACAGTTGGATATCATATTGGGGAAATAGCAACTATATAAATAAATGAGTTGAAAATAATTGCAGGGATATTAAATGTAACATGCAGATCCTGATCCTCCCACTATTCACCTTAAAAGTTAATTTTTAGTGGAGAATAATTGATTTATTTAATATTCCCATTTTTTTGTTAATGATGGTGAGTTGTTGAGAAGCACACGAGTTGGTTGTTGTATTCTATAAAATATAAAACTGAGATGAACGTGTAATTGTTTAAATGTGGATACATCTCTCAGTTAGGGGTGTGCATGGTTTAAAAACCACACCACACCAAACCATATTTATGGTTTTGGTTTATATCCAAAACCATTTTAATGAAAAATTGGTTATTTTGCAAAACTAATTTGGATATGGTTTATAATTGGTTCAGAACCAATTTATAACCGGTTTATAATAAAAAATAGGTTACTTATTTATAACCGATTCATCTTAAATTTTATTTTATTTTTTATTTTTTTTTAAAAATGCATTATTATAACTTTTAATTCCTATATATTTAAATTTTTTTTTTACAATAATTAAGCCAATATTTTTTTTTTGTTTAATTGATTAAAAGAACATATTTAATAATTATTGTTTATAGAAAAAACATAATTTTTCTTTAATTTTATGAATTATTGGTTTATAATGAATTCATAAGAGTTTTTTTTCTAAGCCCAACAAATTTCAAACTAAGCCCAAAAAAACAGATTTTTTTAAGCCCAAAATAATTAAAATATAGATTTTTTTTTAAAAAAAAATCATCAAAAATCTGTTTTTTATAATTTTTTTTAAAATAAATAAATTTTGTTAAATAAAAAATAATTAAATATTAAAGGGTGGTTGACGGTGGCCGGCCGCCGGAGCGCCGCCGCCAACCACCGCGCCGGTCGCCGAAGCGCCGCCATCAACCACCGCGCCGACCGCCGACCGCCGCCGGAAAATCGCCGGTCACCACCGTCCGCCGCCGGAGCTCCGCCGTACCGGCCGCCGGTGGTCCGGCGTTGACCGCCGCGTTGACCAATTCCTCCACCACCTTATTAATTATTTATTTATTAAATTATATAATTAATTGAATTTGGAATTTTTTTTTTTTAAAAAAAAATTATTGGGCTTTTTCCTTATTGGGCCTCAATTTAAAAACCAATTTTAAACCAATTATAAAAAATTGGATAGGGTTTAGTATTGGTTTTTTTGTATTGGATTGGTTTGGTTTTTTTTTAAAATGGATTTGGTTATTAATTTTGGATATGGTTTGGTTAATGATTTGGTTAAGGTTACTTGGATTTTTTGCACACCCCTACTCTCAGTTGGGATATATCAAACATTTGGTAAAGATGATTATTTCCAATACTTAGTACACAATATTCAAATATTGAAAATCAATGACAAATGAACATCTCATAAATACAATCTTAGGCTGATGATTTACAAAGGCAATTTAGATATCCACTTAGTGAACATGGCAAAACATTGCTCAGGAGTGTACTCAGGAGCTGTATGTCCTGAACCCTGCAAAATTAATTACACCAAAGATCGATATAACAAATTTGTACAAAATTAATTTCACCAAATTGAATGCTGTTTTTTACACGAACAAAAGAACACTTGTAATTTAATCAGTAATTTGTTACCTTCACAGTTGCAAATGTCATTCGATTCGAGTAAGTTCTTGTGTAACTGCATGAAATACATATTATTGATTAAGATTATTCGATTGGATCAACTGTGGTTACACCGGTTCAATTGGACTATGATACAACCAAAATCAAGTCAACTGAAGAATTGACCGTTCCCAGTTCAACCAGTTGCACCGGCAAGTTCAATATGATTTTAAAACATCGATATGAAGTTTCATGCTTACCCTCCCACTTGGCCATTTACAAACCATGGCCTCCAATCATCCACAATTGAGTAGTTAAGATCCCTTATCCAAGCTTGAGTAGAAATGAAAGGAACAACTGCATCATGATCTCCACTGCCAACAATATATCAATTGCCATAAAAAATCAGCTAGTTTTGAAGGCAATAGTGATTCATAAGAATGAATTAGAAATCATTAGAGTTTATTGTTAGAAATAATATAAAACCATTGATGTGGCTCTATCCTAATAGCTTAAGCTTTTGGGATAATCGGTTATTTGACATTTATCATAATGTATCGAGACATAAGATGAGATTAATGTTTAAAATAGATTTACACGAGAGAGATACGACTCACATGTATCATAAGATACTGATAGCCATGAGGTATTGAAATACTGATATTCGTGTTTAAAGCAAATTGTTCACTTTAAAGGAACTAAATCTAAAGAGAACACTGCATATATGATGCAAACACGGGGTTTAAAATAAATAAACACTACATCAGAAAGAGAAATGTTCACCTGTATATCAAAGAGCGGTATCCTTTTTTGCTTAGGTTTGCATGAAACTCAAAGCTACTTGAGATATCAAACTCAAAATCAGACAAGTAACAACGTTCCCACTTCCTTATGGTTCCCTGCAGTGCTCAAATCTATATACATTAAATATGATATTAATATCAATTAGTTTCTGAGACTTCTTTGATTCATTCAACTAAAATTTAAGTAATTTAATATAGAAAATCACTAGATATATATATATAATGAGTTTATAAGTTTATCATATCAAACCTCTCGAATATGCAGTGCCTTACGAACACGCTCATCATTAGCCCATTTAGTGGCGAGGTAAAATCCATAAATCTACAACAATAATGAAAATGAATATGATCAAGTTTAAAACGTTATGGAAAAAAATGTGTGTGAATCTAGACCAGTTATGAAAAAATTTACTTGGCAGCTTAATTCAGGCACAGTGAGATGAGAACTAAGAGATGCCTTCAACTCCTGAGTCAAAGATCTCCTCTTCATATTCGAATCATCTTCGCAATAGCGATCCAAAATGTTGAACGTATTAATTCCTGAAAGGCACTGAAGATAAGAAATAATAGTTTAACAATATGGCAAACAAATTCAGTTGAGCTGAATAACAAGAGAGAACTGAAGGGGTTATCATTATCATAACTAGCATGCAAACATACAAAATTTTATGCGGTCATTTATAAATTGGATGGTATTACTTGCCTTATCATAGTACTTAAGATCTCTTAAACACAACTCATTTCTGGAATCTACATCAGTATACTCTCCTTTACAATTTTTCTGCAATGACTGTAAATAGATAATGATAGACCATTAAGCATAACAATATCATCATTATGATCAACAAGAATGTTGATTTTTAATATTATAGTAAATATATTCTAGATTATTCTTAGCATAGCAAATTCCATAGTAAATATTCCTGTTGTAATTAATGCTCTTAATATATATAATAGAATGTCCGTGATGCTCTAAGACACGCGGTTTTTCCCATTCAACAAATAAAATACAATTTATGTAGATAGGAATAATAATAATTATTATACCGCATAAAGTTCATCGGAAATGAGTCCCATTCCATGAGCATATGGGATTTGATCATTTTTCTCTCTGTTTGTTGTCAGGGGGTTCCCTAGCAGATATCCCTGAAAATGTTAAGATTGGTTTGGCTTTCATAATGCATATAAAAAGAGCTATGGTAACAAAGGTATTTAAGGTTTTAAAAATCCCTCTGTTAAATTATTTTTTCGTCCTTATTAGAAGCAAAAGACAGATTATGGTTTGAAACCTGAATGTTTATCAATGGTTGGAGATCTTTTTCATTTCCTGTTAATCAAAGAAATGGAAACCAATCAGTCCTTTTTATTTTGTCTTAATCCTTCGATTATTAGGAGAAAGGGTTCTGGTAATTTAGACAGTCAACTTTAATATGCAAACTATTTCTTTGCTTATTGTTAAAGGAGAATGCAAATAATCAATGTATTAAAGTATGAGGATTAATTAAAATGATTAAGAAACTTTTTAGCTTCATCAACATTATAATTATAAAGAATACCGTTGTTTAAAGGACTAATTCATCTGAAAAATGGAGCCAATTGTAATTTCTAACCATTTGAAATTTCTTGAAGAATGGCCGGGACAGGAATGCCAGAGTATGAATCAGCTCCAATGTAGAATTCATTTGAAAGAAATTCAGGGTGATCAATCAGCCACTACAAATACAGATAATTGTTACAGCCACAAATTTTTTGTCATGATCGAGGCTGACTATTCTTCATTCGAGAAAAGCAGACAGACGGAAATGTTACCTTCCTAAGAAATTGATGAGTATGGTGAACTAATTTCCAGTCACTTCGGTGAGCAGTGAGATTTTTCGCATATGAGAAACCAGTTCCAAGTGGCAAATCTACAAAAATAATGCTGCATAGCTGACCAAAATATCAACAACATTACTACCAGTAAATCACTGTCCAATAACAAAATCATGAAAAGAAACATACAAATAGAATGAATATTTTGATTTGTATTGTTATCTCAGCACAGACGTTAGACTATTACAAATATTTGATTAACTTCATTAATTGAAATCAACGTTGGATTATTGAGGTGCTGTCAACACCTTTGTCCATGATTGTGGCCTTGAGACCAAACTAGGCACGCTCCCGTCGTACTCCTTGTTTTCAAATTTAACTGGACCTATTAACATCCAATTGACGACAATGTCACTCTATGTATGTTTTTCAGTAGATCACATTCAGCTAAATCAAATTTAAATATATGACTTTAGAATTTCAGATAATAAAACTTGAAAAGTTACCTAAACTATATGAAACACAAATATAAAAAATAACACATCGAGTGATCTATCTTGTCATTTTGGAAATAGTTGCCACTTTTGGGCATTTTGGGGGTGGCAGGACCCCAATTCTTTGCTGATTGCTTGTATTCAAGGGAATTATGCCTCCTTATACATTCTCTAATAAAATTCTAGTTTCCATCACTCTGACTAGAAAGGTCGAGTAAAGCGCTGTAGAGTGCATCCGCCAGGATGTAGTGGCGCTGCTATAACACGGACTTGGGTATTATGTGGTGCCTAAGTTCCACATCGAGTAGTATGGAATGCTGGGTGGAGTATTTTAATTTTAGTGGTTTGATTCTTCCGCCTTGGTAGCAAGTTTATTGGGAGGATTTCATTAAAAGTCTAGTCTGCTACAAAAAAACATATATTTTGGTGGCTTAGAAAGGGCGGGCCGGAAAGCATGTAAAGTGTCGTAAGTGCCAGCCGGTGGGACGTTGGCTCTCTGGGACGGTGCTATGATAGGGAGACCAGAGATCAGTGGCGGATCCAGGACCTGGAGTCAGGGGGTGCAAAATTTTTTAGCGTATAATATATATATAAATTTTTTTTCTAGCTACAATTTAAGTAATTATTTAGTGTATATCTGATTTTGTGGTGAAAACAATTGATTTTGAACAAATTAATTTTGTAAAATTGAGTTAAAATTAAAGTGATTTATGTTTGAATATATTTATTTACTTTAGTCAAAATTAATTGTGGTATCTCTAGAATTAAAAGCAAACATATGCTTGATATATACTAATAAATGTTACACCAGTTTGTAAAATTTATCTAAATAGCCCAGTGGTTGAGTTGTGGAATGTGAAGGGAAGAACCTATGTTCGATTCTTGCTTGGGCTTGTTTTGCAATTTATTTTGAACAAAATTAAAATATTAATTATTATACAAATACAGATGAAAAGACAGACTGTACTCTGTACGCCTGTCATTCATTCTGCCAATGTCATCCATCACTTTATCATATACTAGTATAATAAGTGAATAAGACAAAATAAATTGTGCAGATTTTCTAAATCTTTGGGTGCAAGGTGCAAAAGAAAAATATGAGGGGGTGCAAAGTAGAAATAATACAGGGTATCATGTGTAATTTCTCAAATTTCAGGGTGTGCAGGTGCACCCTCTGGTTGCACACTAGATCCGCCCCTGCCAGAGATGGGCATTATGGCAGGTGCTCACTACATTGTGTAGAATTTTATAATATCTTGTTCATTCTTATGAAAATGATAAAATTCTCTAAATTCCAAAAAAAAAAAAAAAACCTTCACTATCTAACATAAAACTCTGCATCCAACCAAATATCTGGGATCTAACTAGAGTTGAGAATCATGTTACTCTCTTCTTCATCGACAACATAGAAACTGAACTACATGATGTCCCATGTTCTTTGTGTGCATAAGCTTGTTTCTTTTTTGTTTATTTGTTTTGATTAATTTGGATCATATGGTCACAAAACATAATTTTCTTATCTGAAGTACAATAAAAATCTGAACATGATAGAATCTTCAACTTGCGTAAAAGGCCCCAAGTCTATACAAATAACAAGATAATGCCTTGTCTAATCATTCATCTCTATTTGTAGACTATGTATATTACCTACACTTTGGATTTAAGGTGTGTCTGGTGCATGACGTGTCGGTACTCAGTGTCAGTGTCCGACACCAACACATGTTAGAATCGGATAACCTATTTTTTCACAACATTGTCTTCATTCAGTTGAAATAGTTAGATTTCAAGAACCCAGAACAGGAGTCCTTCATCAATAGTGGGTGGCGTGATGAAAAGACACCTGAGTTTTGTTGTTGAACAAAAGTTGTGGTTCACATAGTCATGAAATGTAAGTAACATAAAACACAACAATGCATTAGGATCATAACTTAAAGGCTAATCATGCAAACAAAATGTAACATAAAGGACCAACTCGAGAAAGAAAAAAAATAACTTCTTTTTTTCTAAAACTCAGTATCCGGTCTTAGGACCGACTAATTCGAGGGAACCAATCCAGAGTTTTTTGCTCTGTATGGACTAGCCCACCGAAATTGGCCCCAGAGGGAATCAAACCTGAGACCTTGAGAGGAGCATACTCTAAGGACCCAAGCCAACACCACTAGGCCAACCCAAGTGGAACATCAGGCATAATTTTCCCTAAATTTAATTATTTCCCCTATATCTGTCTAACTCAACCACTAGCTAACCAATTAACAAATTTTCTAATTAACTAACTAGCTAAACATTTAAAAGAAACAGAATAGATCAATCAATCATAATAAGTATTTTATTGATTTTCAGTGTTTTCTATTCATAAAAGAATTACAATCAAAATGTTAAGAGAGAGAACTTTGTGACTAGCAAAACAATACTTTGTAACTAACGGAACTAATGAAGTGTCAAAACAAGAATCACAAAAATAAAAATGAAGTTATGATTTGAAAATTACCTATTTGATAGACAAGGCCAGAAAACGAAGAACATCCAGGACCACCAGTTAACCAAAGCATAAGAGGATCTTTCTGAGGATTATTCTCTGATTTGATAAAATAATAGAATACTTGCATGTCATCATCTGTTTCCCCCAATCCCACATACCTATCAATTGTAACACAACTACATTACTTATCACACAGTTAGTGGCGGAGCCAAAAAATTTATAAAGCCTGGGCAAAATCTCAGTTTTAAACAAAAATCTCAGTTTTGCACAAAAAAATCTGAGTTTTTGAATAAAAAAAAATATCAGTTTTACCCTATGCTAACCCCTAAAAATCTCAATGCCCTAAACTAACCCCTAAAATACCAATTTTTTTTACCAGAGCCTGGGCAAGTACCCCGGCTGCCCGGGCGGTGGATCTGCCACTACACACAACCATTTTGAACTCAGGACTCTCCATTTATTCACTTAAGATGCCACTAAGCTACTAGACAAAAAATAATTTAATTGGCATGTGCTGACAAAATAAAATAATTATTTAAAATAGTTTTGCACATGCATCCAATCAATTATTTTCCGGTCAAGTAGCTATGTCTAGTGGCTAAAAATTCTAACATTGAGGTGAATAAGTTGGGAATCTCTGATTCGAACTCTATCAACTGAGTTAAGCTTAAGGGGCACATCCAATAAAATTTTATTAATGTGGAGAGATATTATTGCATAATTAATATAACAAAGCAACATACTAGTAATTATAATAATTAACAATTTTATTAAATCCATAAAATTTTTTTTAAAAAAATTTATTTTATTTAAAAAAATTTAAAACATATTTTAAAAATATATTTTATTTAAAAAAATTTACAAACTATTTTATTTGAAAAACAATAATGATTAAACCTTTTAAAAATTAATATGTTTATTTCTTTTTAAAACTTTTTTTAAAAAAAATGTCACATAAGCAATTTTTAGTCAAAAAGTCAACGAGGGGCTAGCAAATGCAAAAAGGGGTAAACTTGGGGGCTAAAATTGCACAATTGAAACTTGGGGGGCCAAAATCGCACAATTATCAAACTTAGAGGGTTAAAATCGCACAATTGAAACTTGAGGGACCAAAATCGCATAATTGTAAAACTTGGGGGCCAAAACTGCGATTAAGCCTAAAAAATATACACCCAAATCAAGAGTCATTAGCTTATTTAATTCATCTGGCAAAGTTTCTAAAAATGAGTTGTAGTATATACTAAAAATATCAACCTATACAAATTAAAATTTCATATCCTACAATAGTTAAGGTGAAATTGAAATAAAAAAATTCATAAAAAAAATAAAGAAATAGAAAATGGAATGATTAAGATTGCTGACCCTGTTTCAAGCTCAAATGGAAGAGGCCCTTCAAAACCAGGAAGAACTTCAACCTTTGAGCCATAAGCTTCGATGTGAGTTAATAATATCTGCAAACTGAAAAGCAGAAGAGCAAGTAGAATCTGACAACAACGATGAATTGAATTATGAGAATGAGTAACCATCATCTTCATCTTTGCAAACTTCAACTAATTTCTCTGTGTCTATAAATGTTCTTGTTGTTGATAATGAGTTTTTTTTTGTTAAATAAAAAAAATTTGTGATGATTGATGAAGCACGTTGGTTCTATAAAATATAAAAAATGATTGAACTTAAACGTGTCGTTATTTAATTCTGCAGCGAAAGATAAAAATATCAAATTAGAGAGAGGTGGTCTTGATCGGAGCTGAATTTGGTGGGAAGACCGGAGTTGATCACCGCAACTGCGATCGAGAATCTTGATGTTAGAGTTGACCCTGAATCAGATTAAACAATTTATTAGGTCGGATACCGATGATAAAAACCAAAATAATAATAATAATAATAATAATAATAATAATAATAATAATAATAATAATAATAATAAAAGAAAGAAGAAAAAAAGCCCCGTCTAATAATTGAACCGAACAATTATGGACACGTTGGATTAACTTATTTTTGAGTTTAGACAAATAAATAAATTTTTATGTATTATTTTAAGTTAGTTTATGATAAAATAGCTTATAAAAATACAATTTTCACCGGTGAGAACTTATAAAATAGCATAAACCTAATTTATATTACATAAGCTGTTTGCATAAGCTGAAAAATAAGCTAAACGGACCTATGTACATTTTTTTATTAGGAAGCTAAAATAAATACATATTTTAGAAAATGAAAATGGAAAATATTTTCACCAAGTAAACAAATCCTTAAAAATTTAAAGAGTTGAAATTTACAACGGAGGTAATATTAGTGTAAATGGATATCCATGTAAGTGAATAATATGATATCAGTGTCCTCCGTATCAATATAGGTATTCATTAAACGGATAATCTATAAATTTTAAGGTATCTGCGGATATTTATAAATATCTGTTGGGTTTTGTATGATTGGCTACATTTTGCAAAAACATATTTCAGCCAAGTGTTGAGACAAGTGTGCTGACCCCAAGTGTTGTGACAAATGTTGTGACACTTTGGAACAACACCTGACTCTGTTCTGCGCGCGCCAGCTGGATGTTTTTATTTTCTACTCAATCTTTTGAAGATCTGTTTGAAGAATTATGTCAAGGTTTCTTACAGAGGAAGGCGCACGTGTTTAATGTGTTTCAGGAGGCAGCCGAAACCCTAGTTTTATTTTCCAAAGGAATTATATTTTTGGAAAATATATTTTTGCGGTTTCAAAAATATAACTATTGGTTTCAAAAATATATCACTACTGCCGCAATTCTAGAAGCCCTAATTTTGTCTTGAAGCCCAAGTCGTTCTACTACTATAAATACGAAGGCAAGCATATGGTTTCAAGCATCTAAAATCGTGTTCTTACAAAGCGTGTGTTTTAGGGATTTTAGAGTGTTAATTGTGAGCCTATCTTGTGTCTCATTGATGCAAGCTTAGGACCTGAGTGTTATTGAGTTGTAAGTGTGAACTTCTCCTAAGCTTTGAAGTACGGAGATTGTTCTATTGTGTTGTGTGGTTTACTCGCAAGCTTTTAAGCAAGAGTGAATCCTAGTTTTTAGGAGTGTGTCTCCAATCGTTGTAATCGTCTGAGTTGAATAGCAACGCTGTCTGTGTTGCTAAGGTGGGAATTGGGACGGGGTCTCATATCTAGGAGTTCCTAGGTAGAAGGGTCATTGGGTAGTGATTAAGTGAGAAGTTGTAAACGGGTGAGTTTAGCTTCGAAGTAATACTGCTGATAGTGGACTTCATTCCTGGATTGGTATCCCCCAGAGTAGGCTTTAGGCTGAACTGGGTTAACAACTCTCGTGTGTTATTTACTTTACTGTTTGTATCGTTTTATGTTATTTACTCTGTTTATAGACAAGTGTTGGCGCACCTGTGACAACATCTGTCTACAACAGACAAGTGTTGCTACATCTTGAGCAACACCTGTCCACTGTGTGCCAGGAATTTCAATTGGCATCAGAGCAGGCACCCTGTTCTGAATTTTAGGGTGAGCTCCAGGGAAAATCGTTTCTGGCAAGGATGGACAAAGAAGGAGGTTTTGTTACCAGACCACCTCTCTTGGTTGGCGCTTCAAACTATGACTATTGGAAGTCCCGCATGATGGCCTTCCTAAAACAAATTGATAGCAAGACATGGAAGGCAATTCTGAGAGGATGGACTCCACCTGTGAAGATGGACAAAGATGGTAAACCAACTCTTGAGTTGAAATCTGCTGAAGAATGGTCCAAAGAAGAAGATGAGCTTGCTCTTGCAAACTCAAAAGCATTGTATGCACTATATAATGGTGTTGACAAGCACATATTCAGACTCATCAAAAAGTGTGTCTGTGCTAAGGAAGCTTGGACAATTCTTGAGACTGTTCATGAAGGTACCTCTAAAGTGAAGCTGTCTAAGCTACAACTCCTAACAACTAAGTTTGAGAATCTTAGAATGAATGATGATGAAACCATTCAGGATTTTCACATGACCATACTTGACTTTGACAATCAATTTGATGCCTTGGGTGAAAAGATACCTGAAGAAAAGCTGGTAAGAAAAATGCTCAGGTCTCTACCTAAGAAGTTTGACATGAAAGTCACAGCTATAGAAGAAGCAAAGGATATCACAGATATGAAGCTAGATGAATTGGTTGGTTCACTACAAACTTATGAGGTAGCTGCAAATGAAAAGATGGATAAGAAAAACAAAAGTATTGCCTTTGTTTCAAATGCTGAGGAAGAAGATCAACTGAGTGACACAGAGTCTGAACAAAGCATCTCTGATGCAATGGTTCTTTTGGGAAAACAATTTAATAAAGTACTGAAGAGAATGGACAAACGCCCTAAGACAGGTGCAGCTGACATTGGGCGCAACACTTACAGGAACTTCAGAAAACCTGTGACAGATGAAAAATCAGCTCCAAATAAAGGTGTTCAATGCCATGAATGTGAGGGGTTTGGTCACATTAGAAGTGAATGTGGTACCTTTCTGAAGAAACAAAAGAAGGGGTTAACTGTAACTTGGTCAGATGAAGATTCTGAAGGAGAAACTGATACTGCAAAGGCTATACATGTATTGACAAGTGTTTGCACATCTGACACTGAATCCTGTGAAGAAGAACTGACCTTTGATGAACTTGCTGAATCATATAAAAAGCTGTGTCTGAAGAGTGCAGAAGTCTGCAGAGTCTCTGAAGAACAAAAAGAAACAATCACTAAGTTGGAAACTGAGAGAGCTGCTAATATGTCAAGAATCTCTGAATTCAGTACTAAATGGGAAGATAGTTTAAAGATCATTGAGGAACAGAAGGCAACTATCATCAACTTAGAAGCTGACAAGATCAAACAACTAACTGAAATAGCCCATCTAAATGAAGAGGTAACTGAATTAAACTCTCATCTTGAGAATTTAAAGAAGCATGTTCTTAGGCTATTCAAAGGAAGTGATCTAGATGAAATCCTGGAAACTCTGCCAGTTCCTAGCAAATCCAAAACTGGTATTGGGTATGAATACAAAAATGTTAATAGGATTATGGATTACAACAAAGAGGGGAAATATATGCCTGAGATAAGGAAACAACCACCTCCAAAAATGCATGACAGGATGTCGCCACACCTGTCTCCTAGACAGCAGAGACAAGTGTTGCCACATGTGGCACCACATCAGCAAAGATGGCAGAGACCTAGGTTTATACCTAGACCAAGAAGCAGGTACCATTCATGGAGATGTCATCACTGTGGAAGAAAGGGGCACATAAGGCCTTATTGCTACAAACTGTATGGTTATCCAAGTGAAACTCCACAAGAATCTGATCAAACCATCACAAAGATGGAATGGAAGCAAAAAGATGATACAACAAATACCAAGGAGTATACAGCTGAAAGCAGTGGGAAAAGTTTGATTGCTCATACATCTCTCAGAGCATCATCAAAAGAAGATTGGTACTTTGATAGTGGTTGTTCCAGACACATGACTGGTGTTGAAAAGTATTTGAAAGAGGTAAAATCCTATGCCACAAGCTTTGTGACATTTGGAGATGGAGCAAAGGGGGAAATCAAAGGTATTGGAAGACTGATTGAGAATGGTCTACCAAAACTTGAAAATGTTCTCCTTGTAAAAGGCCTAACTGCCAATCTAATTAGTATAAGCCAACTATGTGATCAAGGCATGAGAGTCAACTTTACAAAAAATGAATGTCTAGTCAGCAATAATGAAGGAAACATCCTTATGAAGGGTGTTAGATCAAAGGACAATTGCTACTTGTGGACTCCTCTTGAAGAAGCTATTGTATCTACATGTCTCTTAACTAAAAATGAAGAGGTTAAGCTGTGGCATCAAAAATTAGGACACCTTAACCTGAAGAGCATGAAGAGAGTCATATCAGAAGAAGCTGTCAGAGGACTACCAAGTTTACAAATACAAGAAGGTAATATCTGTGGTGAATGTCAGATTGGGAAGCAAACCAAAGTGTCGCACCAGAAGTTGCAACACTTGTCCACTTCTAAAGTTCTTGAGTTACTACACATGGATCTGATGGGGCCCATACAAGTGGAGAGTCTTGGAGGTAAGAAATATGTTCTTGTTATTGTTGATGACTTCTCTAGGTATACTTGGGTGAATTTCATTAGGGAAAAATCTGAGACTTTTGAAGAATTCAAAAATCTTTGTATACAACTTCAAAAAGAGAAAGACTGTGGTATTGTAAGAATCAGAAGTGACCATGGTAAGGAATTTGAAAACTCCAAATTTGCTGATTTTTGTGCTGCTGAAGGAATAATTCATGAATTCTCTTCACCAATTACACCTCAACAAAATGGTGTGGTTGAAAGAAAGAATAGAACCTTACAAGAATCTGCTAGAGTAATGTTGCATGCCAAAAATGTTCCTTACAAGTTCTGGGCTGAAGCCATGAATACAGCATGTTACATTCACAATAGTGTAACATTAAGGAAAGGTACTGCTACAACATTGTATGAACTATGGAAGAATAGGAAGCCTACTGTGAAGTACTTCCATGTGTTTGGGTCAAAATGTTACATTCTGGCAGATAGAGAACCTAGGAGAAAATTGGATCCCAAAAGTGATGAGGGGATATTTTTAGGTTACTCAACCAACAGCAGAGCGTACAGGGTTTTTAACTCCAGAACAAGAACTATGATGGAATCAATTAATGTTGTTGTTGATGACAGTGATACAACAAGTGCAGATC
This sequence comes from Trifolium pratense, assembly GCF_020283565.1. Taxonomy (NCBI): domain Eukaryota; kingdom Viridiplantae; phylum Streptophyta; class Magnoliopsida; order Fabales; family Fabaceae; genus Trifolium; species Trifolium pratense. Next base: position 8,299,354 of record NC_060062.1, on the reverse strand, counting down.
CAGCTGAAGAGACAGATGTCATAACACCTGTCCCAACACCTGATGAAGATCAAACTGAACCTGAACCTGATCAACATTCTGAGTCTGCTACAGAGGTTCCTAGACCAAACAAGGGACCATCTACTAGAACACAGAAGAATCATCCTCTGGAACTTGTCATTGGAAATCCAAATCAAGGAATTGCAACAAGAAGATCAAAAGAAGCAATCTCCAATTCATGTTTCATATCAAAGATTGAACCAAAGAATGTTAAAGAAGCTTTGACTGATGAATACTGGATCAATGCTATGCAGGAGGAACTAACTCAGTTCAAAAGAAGTGAGGTATGGGATCTAGTACCTAGACCAGATGGTATAAATGTTATTGGTACAAAGTGGGTGTACAAGAACAAAACTGATGAAAATGGTGATATTACTAGAAATAAAGCCAGACTTGTAGCACAAGGATACACCCAGATAGAAGGAGTAGATTTTGATGAGACTTTTGCTCCAGTTGCTCGCTTGGAGTCCATAAGATTACTCTTGGCTGTGGCATGCATTTTGAAATTCAAGCTATATCAAATGGATGTAAAAAGTGCATTCCTAAATGGCTATCTAAATGAAGAGGTATATGTTGAGCAACCAAAAGGGTTTGTAGATCCAAGCTTTCCTAACCATGTTTACAAACTAAAGAAAGCACTTTATGGATTGAAACAAGCTCCTAGAGCATGGTATGAAAGATTGACTGAATTTCTTGTCAGCCATGGATACAAGAAGGGTGGTAATGATAAAACCCTGTTTGTAAGAGAAGAAAAAGGGAAGCTAATGATAGCTCAGATATATGTGGATGATATTGTATTTGGTGGAATGTCGCGACAAATGGTGGAACATTTTGTGCATCAAATGCAATCTGAATTTGAAATGAGTCTTGTAGGTGAGCTAACTTATTTTTTAGGTCTTCAGGTCAAACAAATGGAAGACACTATATTTATCTCTCAAGAAAAATATGCAAGAAACATTGTGAAGAAATTTGGTATGGAAGGTGGCAGTCACAAAAGGACACCTGCACCTACACACTTGAAGCTCACCAAAGATGAGAAAGGGGTTGATGTGGATCAAAGTCTCTATAGAAGTATGATTGGGAGCTTACTATATCTCACAGCTAGCAGGCCTGATATCATGTTTGCAGTTGGTGTTTGTGCTAGATACCAATCTGAGCCTAAGATGAGTCATCTGACTCAAGTAAAGAGGATCTTCAAATATGTCAATGGAACATGTGGCTATGGTATTCTATACACTCATGGTAATGATTCTACCTTAATTGGATATTGTGATGCAGATTGGGCTGGAAGTGCTGATGATAGAAAGAGCACCTCTGGTGCTTGTTTCTTCTTGGGAAACAATCTAGTATCTTGGTTTAGTAAGAAGCAAAATAGTGTGTCTCTATCAACAGCTGAGGCAGAATATATAGCAGCTGGGAGTAGTTGCTCTCAATTGTTATGGATGAGACAAATGTTGAAAGAGTATAGTGTGGAGCAAGATGTCATGACACTTTACTGTGACAATCTGAGTGCTATAAACATTTCTAAAAATCCTATTCAACATAGTAGGACTAAGCACATTGATATCCGTCATCATTTTATAAGGGAGCTTGTAGAAGAAAAAATTGTTACACTTGAGCATATTGCATCGGAAGAACAATTAGCAGACATTTTTACTAAAGCGTTGGATGCAAGTCAATTTGAAAATTTAAGAGGCAAACTTGGAATTTGCCTTTTTGAAGACAAATAGCAGTTACAGCAGGCAATGCGTGTAACTACCTCTCATCACTTTAAGTTACACGCAAATCAAGGAAGTTCTCATTCAACTTCCCACAACCTCCATCAACCACTATCATTACTCCTCATCCATTCTCTCTCTCACGCTCAAAAACTATCCATCTTCCGCATCAACATTTCTCCAACCTTGTCTTTTCTCAGAAAACTTCAATTCCAAATCATGTCGAACTCTGTCAAATCTTCACCAACAAAGTCAGATGCTACTCCATCACTACAAAAGGTGGTAATCGATGTTGTTCCTCTAACCACCATACCTTCCACAAGTCCAACGATGAGGAGAAAATCAGTTGCGAAGAAGGAAAAATTATCACGAACGAGCATAAATCCTTCATCTCCCTCCTCTTCAATTAAGAAAACGAAGAAGAAGAGCAAGAAATCGCGAACTGAATCGAGAAGAAGTTTTACAATGTCTGAACTGCATGTTGATCCACTTCCATCGAGTGGTGTTGCTACTCCTGTCGTAAAAGCTGCAGAGGTTAATGGTGACACATCTGGTAAGAACTCACTTAATCAAAACTCTGATGCTCCAAATTCTGTTGAAAACCTAGGTTTAGAGAAACCTACTGTGTCTGAAAATTTGGGGAAAAGTGTTCCTAACTCCCCTGTTGCTGATGATGATAATATTGGTGCTTCTACTGAGACCAATAATCCTGTTGCTAATGAGTCCATTAAGAAAACTGCTCCTGAGACACATGTTGCACCGAATGTTGCAACACATGGCGCTGCGCCAAATGTGGTGCCAGATGTTACCACATCTTTGGCACAAGAAAACCTTGTGGACTATTCTGAGTCTGATGAGAGTCCCCCACCAAAGGATACTGATAAAGAAGCTGGTTCTGATAAAGTTGTGAATGAAACTCCTGAGGTGATAATTGTTAATGAAACTACTGTTAGTGATAAGGCTATTCCTGCACATTCTGAAGCTAGTGTGGCTAGGAGGACTAGAAGTAGGGCTGGTAAAGCTGTAGAGGCTACTAACACACCTGTCCAAACTCCCAAACCCTCTAAGACTGGAAAGGCTACTGGTAAAAAGCCTGTGTATGGACCTCCAAAACCTGTCAGTAAAGTGATCCCTAGGTCAGAGACCAAGAAAAGAAAAGCTCCTCCAACTAGTGATTCTGATTTTGAACCTGAGACAGATGTTGCTGCATCTGGCAGCACATCTAGAAAGAGTATAGGAAGGAAGAAGGTTCCTCAAACTGTTCCCTATGCTCCCTTAGATAATGTCTCATTCCATCTGGAGAATGGATCTGCAAGATGGAAATTTGTATATCATAGGAGGTTGGCTCTGGAAAGGAATTTGAAGAATGATATTCTTGAATGTCCTAGTGTTGTAGAAGCTCTTGAGTATGCAGGTCTGATGAAAACTGTGGTTGGTTTGGACAAGTGCTATGACAGGCTTGTCAAGGAATTTTTGATCAATGTGGCTGCAGACTGTAATGACCCAGCAAGTCCTGAATACAGGCAAGTGTTTGTTCGCGGAAAGTGTGTTCAATTCTCCCCTATTGTGATAAACCAATATCTCCAAAGAAGTTCTGATGAAGTGGCTCCTCTGAAAGCCACAGATAATGAAATCTGCAAGGTCCTCACTGGTGGAAAAATTAAAGTGTGGCCAAGCAAGGCAAAGTTGTCTGCAACTTCCCTCTCACCATTCTATGCTGTTTTAAATAGGATTGCTGCCCATAATTGGGTACCAACTACTCACTCAGGTGATATTGCAAGAGGATTGGGCAAGTTCATTTATGCTGTGGGTACCAAGGCCAATTTTGACTATGGAGCTTATGTCTTTCAAGAAACTTTGAGCCATGCTTTAACATATGCTGTTGAGAAACCAGTTGCTTTTCCCACTCTGCTATGCAACATTATGCTTGAACAACACCCAGATATACTAAGAAGTTCTGATGTTCCTTGCAAAAGGAAAGGGGTGTTGGTGATTGAGCAGAGACTGCTGGATGGGACAAATGTTGCAGCAGGTGTTGGCACATCTGTCCAGGCTGGAGTACTTTCAAGGAAGCAGATGATTGCAGACTTGACTGAGACCAGCAGAGCTCTTGAGGCCAGGAAGCTGAAAATAGACCGTGTGATTGAGGCACTCAAGGCTGAGGAAGCTGCTGAGATGGCTGAGGGTGAGCCAAATGGACAAGAAGGAGAAGAGGCTAGTGAGTCTGAGGATGGTTCTGAGGATGTGATGGAGGACTCTGATGAAAGTTCTTCAATCTGATTTCTGATGTTTCCTTATATTTGTTTCTGATGTACTTTTGTTGTTTTTCTTGGTGTTTCTTTTATGGGCAAGGCCCTAAATTTCTAGCACCTGTGTGTGCTCTATGGTCTGTAATAACTGCACACTGATATTCTCTATGCTCTGGTACACTACGATTTCCTATTCATGATGTTTGTCTAAATTGTGGCTAAAAAGGGGGAGTAGTGTGTGTGTGTGACAAGTGTGGTGACAGATGTTAGTGTGTGTGTGTGACAAGTGTGGTGACAGATGTTCTCACATCTGGTGACTGTTCTGTTTTTGCATGAATTGTTTGTATGCTCGTATTGAGGGGGAGTGTAAGTAATATGCATGTACTGAGGGGGAGTAGTGAATATTCTTTCTCTATCTGGTGTGTGTATGCATGAATTCAGGGGGAGTGCGAGTGAAATTATCTCTTGGTCGCCTGAATGTATTTGACGACAAATGTTGTGCCAAGTGAGTCCACTATCCACTATGACTGAGAATTTATTTTTCTCAGATGTTTCATGGGAATTTATTTTTCCTGTTGTTCTTATGGTGTATGGATGCGCATTAAACTACTAGGAGTTTATTTCTCCTACTTCTTAGCATCTACTATTGGGAGTTTATTTCTCCCTTGTGTTGTTCCATGAGGCTAGATGTTTTGTTCCGCTGTTGCATTGCCTCTGATGCTACTTGACTATCTTGGAAGTAGTTTTTATTATGTGTTACTTTCTTTCCTAGTTGTGTGATCATGTTGACTCGAAGGAAAGGTAATACTATATCTCTCTATATACTGGTCTAATATTGTTTTAGCCAAAATTTGCCAAAGGGGGAGATTGTTGGGTTTTGTATGATTGGCTACATTTTGCAAAAACATATTTCAGCCAAGTGTTGAGACAAGTGTGCTGACCCCAAGTGTTGTGACAAATGTTGTGACACTTTGGAACAACACCTGACTCTGTTCTGCGCGCGCCAGCTGGATGTTTTTATTTTCTACTCAATCTTTTGAAGATCTGTTTGAAGAATTATGTCAAGGTTTCTTACAGAGGAAGGCGCACGTGTTTAATGTGTTTCAGGAGGCAGCCGAAACCCTAGTTTTATTTTCCAAAGGAATTATATTTTTGGAAAATATATTTTTGCGGTTTCAAAAATATAACTATTGGTTTCAAAAATATATCACTACTGCCGCAATTCTAGAAGCCCTAATTTTGTCTTGAAGCCCAAGTCGTTCTACTACTATAAATACGAAGGCAAGCATATGGTTTCAAGCATCTAAAATCGTGTTCTTACAAAGCGTGTGTTTTAGGGATTTTAGAGTGTTAATTGTGAGCCTATCTTGTGTCTCATTGATGCAAGCTTAGGACCTGAGTGTTATTGAGTTGTAAGTGTGAACTTCTCCTAAGCTTTGAAGTACGGAGATTGTTCTATTGTGTTGTGTGGTTTACTCGCAAGCTTTTAAGCAAGAGTGAATCCTAGTTTTTAGGAGTGTGTCTCCAATCGTTGTAATCGTCTGAGTTGAATAGCAGCGCTGTCTGTGTTGCTAAGGTGGGAATTGGGACGGGGTCTCATATCTAGGAGTTCCTAGGTAGAAGGGTCATTGGGTAGTGATTAAGTGAGAAGTTGTAAACGGGTGAGTTTAGCTTCGAAGTAATACTGCTGATAGTGGACTTCATTCCTGGATTGGTATCCCCCAGAGTAGGCTTTAGGCTGAACTGGGTTAACAACTCTCGTGTGTTATTTACTTTACTGTTTGTATCGTTTTATGTTATTTACTCTGTTTATAGACAAGTGTTGGCGCACCTGTGACAACATCTGTCTACAACAGACAAGTGTTGCTACATCTTGAGCAACACCTGTCCACTGTGTGCCAGGAATTTCAATATCCATGGATAATAATTTTTTTCCTAATTACCTAAATTTTTTTCAACTTCTTTTAAAGAAGTAAAAGAAATATTAACACATAATAATATTCATACATTTCAATTTTAACGACAAAAAGCCATCACATTCATTTTCTTCTTTTTACCAAAAACTTATTTGTTAGGATATTATCTTTTTGTTTTTGAAGTGTTAGGATATGATTTTTTTTACCAAAACTTAATAATACCATATTTTTCTCTTAAAAAAAAATAATATTCATACATTATAACCAAAACAAAGTTCCTCACAAAGTTTTACCAAATATAAAAGACTTTTTTATATTGAATAAATAAGGATATTTATGTAAAAACCTTTTTTATATTGAATAAATCCATTAAGTAACGTGCAGTTGAAATATCCATTAAGCTATCCACTTTGTTACCGTGGCAGATTTTATCTGCGAATACCTGCGAATACAGATAATTTTATCATCCCTAATAAATATCTCAACTGATTTGAATTAAGGGTTAAAAAGGGTTGGAGGTCCCGGATTCAACTCTGAACAACAAAACTAACTACTAACATTGACTGTTTGAAAAATTATCTTAATTCAAAAACAATCATAAAAGAGTTGCACATTATATTTTAATTCAAAATCTTTAAGCATATTATGATCATAGAAGAAGCTTGGTGTTAACATGAGATAAAAGAATGAGCTCCCTTGATTATTGAATGAGACAAGTAGTGAAAGATGCACCATAAACTAAGTTGAGTGCATCATTAACATCATGACTAAACTATATCATATTATTAACATCATGTTGATTGGTGACACAGTAAGCAGAATCTTCATTTGTTCCAGCCAAGAGATGATGAAATCTTGGCTTTGTTGTGCATTTTACCTTTCTGTTTGTTTGTGACAATTAAGGAAGTTTGGTCTTATTTTAGCTAGATGAGTATTTTCATGAGATCCCTGTTAATACTACGGAGGATATATCTCAGAATGCTCAGATAACATGTCATGATGAGGATTCATCAGTCTTATTTTAGTTAGATGGGTTTTTCATGGGATCCCTATAAGACTATGAAGGATGTATCAAACTTTTTTTTCCATAGGTTTTCTATTGGAAACAATCCTATCTGAGACGTCGTCGAACATTAAATGAGTATGCCGCTTCTAGTCGGGATATATCAAATATTATTTCTATTCAACAACATACGAATAGTTCCGTGATTTTGGCTAATTGATTGTTGAATTTTTGCCTTGGAATGAATAGAAAAAAATGGATTGATATTGATCCGATCCAATTCATTATCCGCGATTAATCCTAAACCAGATGGGTCATTTCTTTTTCGCATATATGAAGTACTCGATTTCACTAAGTCAATTCTTAGAAAATACTCAACCAAACCATTTGTACATACTTCAACAAAGGAATATATATATATATATATATATATATATATATATATATATATTTGCAATACTACCTTAGTCCACAATTTTTCAAATATTGACAATTTTAATAAAGAAAATCATTGAAAATAATGAATCACATACTGATTTACAAAGGCAAATTAGAAATCCACTTAGTGAACAGGGAAAAACATTGCTCGGGAGTGTACTCAGGAGCCATATGTCCTGAACCCTGCAAAATTATTTATCGAAAATTGAATAATGAATATGCACAATCTCATCAAAGAAGCTTAAATATTTCACCAAATTGAGTATTTTTTTTTCTTAAAAGAGCACTTGTGATTTAATTAGTAATTTCTTACCTTCACAGTTGCAAATGTCATTCGATTTGAGTAAGTCCTTGTGTATCTGCATGAAAGTATTGATTAAGATTAAAATATATGATCAGATGAATTAGGCACCCTCGGAAACTTGATAATATAGCAATATTTTAAAAATTGAACCAAAGATTGAACCAGTGAAGCTTCTGAGTCATGATTCAATTAGTTCAATAACCATGGTTGGACGGTATGACAAATAAATAAGAAAGTATAAAGGATTATGAAACATAAAAATTGGTTGAACTAACAGCTGTTACACATGTTCAAACCTAGTTTGATTGTGGTTCAATATGATTCAATATGACTGATACAACCAAATTAAAGCCAACTGACGAATTAGCCATTCCTGGTTCAACCGGGAAGTTCAATATCCGATTTCTAAAAAATTGATATGAAGTTTGATGCTTACCCTCCCACTTGGCCATTTGCAAACCATGGCCTCCAATCATCAACAATGGAGTAGTTTAGAGCCCTTATCCAAGCTTGAGTAGACATGAAAGGAACAAGTATGTCATGATCTCCACTGCCAACAACAAATGATGGCCATAAAATAAATCAGCTAGTCTTAATGGCACCAAGAAAGCAAGTAGAAAAACAAATCTCCCTCTTTTAAATTGGTCAATCCACTTGACGGAAAAAAAAATTGATTGGTGATATGAGCAGCTCATGCATAATAAGTCGTGAATTGAATGCCTTACTTTTGAAATGTGAAAAATTATAACCTAATATATCATCTACTAACCATTCATGTTTAAAATATATATACACTAGAGATATGTACCAATTGGATTTAGTTCTTTATCAAATCGAGATATGACTCACATGTATCAGAAGATACTACTGATAGCCACGAATGTATCGAAATATTGATATTCTTATTGACAATTAAGATTTCATACTTCATCTTTTAAGGAGCTAAATCCAAGGAAAAGACTACATATATCATGGCAATCATGTTTTTTTTGTCAAGTAGCCTAGGGTATCAGGTTTCGAACATCCATCCCTGTATATTACATGCAATGTTCCTACCTACCAAGTGAGCTATGCTCGCAGGAACTCAATTATGCGTTTTAAATGAAGAACAATGCTATTTGGAACGACTTGTTAAAAATATGATTAAGTAGTTGACCAATCAAAAAGTTGGAAAAAATACAAAGTCAGAGTATTTGGTGGAAGCACAGAGAACAGGTGGTAAAGCAACAGATGAGATATGTTCGTTTGTTTTCGTCTCGCGCCATTCAACATAATTTCTTAAATGAAATAAACACTACATCAAAGAGAGAAATATTCACCTGTATATCAAAGAGCGATATCCTTTTTTGCTTAGATTTGCATGAAACTCAACGCTATCAGAGATCTCATACTCAAAATCAGTCTTGTAACAACGTACCCATTTCCCTATGGTTCCCTGCAGAGCTCAAAGCTATGTACATTAAGATGATACATCATTAGAAAATCACAATATATAATGAGTTTTATAGGTTTATCATATCAAACCTCTCGAATATGCAGTGCCTTCCGAACACGCTCATTGTTAATCCACTTACGACCGAGGTAAGAACTATAAATCTACATTAATTATGAAAATTGGAAACGTCAAATTTAAAACATTATAGTAAAAAAAACGATGTGTGATTGCATGAATCAAGACATGTTATGAAAAAAATTACTCGGCAACTTAATTCGGGCACTGTGTCTGTGAGATGAGAACTAGAAGATTTCTTCAACTCATGAGTCAATGATCTCCTCCAGAGTGGCGAATCACTTTCACAATAACTATCCAAAATGTAGAAGTGATTAATTCCTGAAAGGCACTGAAGATAAGAAGTAACAATATGATCACAAACAGAAGGGATTATCATTATCATAAATAGCATGCGTACAAATACTTCCTGTAGCTACAACAGACAAATTTGGGATGGTTTACATGCCTCATCAAAGTACTCGAGATCTCTTAAACACAACTCATTTCTGGAATCTACATCAATATATTCTTCTTTACAATTTTTCTGCAGTGACTGTCAACAGATAACGATAGACCGTTAAGAAAATACAATCTATGTAGTTCGATTAATTTATATGTAATGACATTGTAAGATGTTCTTATACATGCACCTAATCAAATCTGTCACCTTGTTATATTAGTCTCCCAAAATATATTCATAGATATCTACATGGTGAGATATGATATGATTCGATGTATTTACATTAACAATATATATAAATTAAGTTCATAAAAATATTACCTTATAGAGTTCATCAGAGATGAGTCCCATTCCATGAGCATATGGGATTTGATCATTTTTTTCTCTTCGTGTTGTTATCGGGTTCCCTAGCAGATATCCCTGATAATGTATACGCCAATTTCATAGTGCACATAACAAGTGCTATAGTAATAAAGGTGTTTAGGGTTTAAAAAATCCCTCTACAGATTATATTTTCCCCGCTAGTAGAAGCCACAAAAAGAAATTATGGTTGGTAACCTGAAGATTTATCGATGGTTGAAGACCTTCTTCATTTCCTGTTAATCAATGAAATGAAAAAAATATTAGTAGCTTTATTCTTTGTTTTAACTTTCCAGTTCTTAAGAGAAAGGAACTGTGGTAATCCGAACAGTCAGCTTTAACATGCTAAACTTTTTGTTTTTCTTATATTCAAAGGTGAATGCAAATAAACAATGAATTACAGTAAGAGGACTAGTTCATCTTAATTACCATAACTTAAAATGACTAATTCATCTTTAAAAATTGAGCCATTTAGAATTTCTAACCATTTGAAATTTCTTGAACAATGGCCGGTACAGGAATGCCGGAGTATGAATCAGCACCAAAGTAGAATTCATTTGAAAGAAATTCAGGGTGATCAATCAGCCACTACAAATACATAAGTGTTACAGCCACAAACTTAATTTTAATTTTGTCATGATGGAGCCCGACTATGGTCTTTTTCGAGAAAAGCTGACAAACAGGAAGATTACCTTCCTAAGAAATTGATGAGTATGGTGAACTAATTTCCAGTCGCTTCGGTGAGCAGTGAGATTTTTCGCATATGAGAAACCAGTTCCAAGTGGTAAATCTACAAAAATAATGCTGCATAGCTGACCAAAAGATCATTAACATTACTGTCAGTAAATCACCCTCCAATAACGAAATGATGAAAAGAAACATATACAAAGAATGGATATTTGGATTTGTCGCGTTATCTCAACACAAATTTTATAAATATTACACATTTTGGATTAACTTCATTAAACAAAATCAATGTTGGATTATTGAAGTTCTCTCAACACCTTTGTCCATGATTGTGGCCTCAAGACCAAACTAGGCACGCTGCCATTGTATTCCTTGATTTCGAATTCAACAGGACCTATTAACATCCAATTGATAACAATGTGATGGATCTAATATGCAATCAGGTAAGTGACAGAACTTTAAAGATGAAATAAGTTGAGAAAGGAATATTTATTTATATTAATATGGAATAGAAAGTTCAAGTACAAGGAATTTGCAGGAAAGAAAATAACAAACTACTAGTACAGACTAGCAGTCCTAAGCAGCGCACAGCTTGCTTCCTATCACTATCACTAGTGACCCCACATCAAATACTGAATTCCAAGATGATTCTATTCAATCATTGACACCCCTTATATAACCAACTTCTTAGCCACGTTATTATTCTTTACTTTTGTCTTTTTCCTAGCATAGAATTTCCACACTCTTGGCTTAGGCCCAAACTCTTCCAAGCCCACTTCTGCATTAGTATTTCTATCACAATGTCACTCTATGAATACATTTCTGTGGATAACTTTTAGTGGATCAATTTTAATGATAATTTGTAAAAATTTCATATAATAAAACTTGAAAAGTTACCTAAACTATAAAAGTTACAAATATAAAAGTTAACACAAAATTTAGTAATATATCTTTAGATTGTGATAGGGACAGGCTTGAGTGAAGATATATGTTCTGTTATTAGCTTCCAGGATGTATGGCGCTGCTATGGTAAGGACTTTGGTATTATGTGGTGCCCTATGATGCCGAAATACTTTTGATACAATACGGAGATACTTGATCGGACACGTACCAGTGTCAGATAAATGTCATATACATACACTTTGACCATTTTGGAGTATCTATCGGGTTTCAGAGGTGGTGCCTAAGACTCGTATCAATTAGTATGGGATGCTCGGTGGAGTATTTTAGTGGTTTGATTCTTCCTCCTTGTAATAAGGTTTTGTAGGAGGATTTCCTTAGTCCTTGGATACTTATCAATTAGTATCAGAGAAGATTGTTATGAAAAACACATATATGTTGGTGAGCTGGTGGCTTAGAAAGGGTTATCTATGAAGAGGTTGATCGGAAAGGTGAGTGAAGTGTCGTAAAGTGCTAGCCACTGCGACGTTGGTTCTCTGGGGCTGTGCTACCTATGATAGGGAGACGGGTCTTATGGGGTGCCTAAGTCCCAAGAAGGCTAAAAACTCTCACAATTCAGTTCAATTTTGTATCGAAGCGAGATACAATTTGCATGTATCATACGATACTGACAATTGATAACGATGATTTCGACCATATGGCCACACCAAATACTTCTTAACAACCAAACTTTCACAATTGCTTAAAAGGGCCTAAGTCTATTCGAATGACAAGATAATGCTATCTTTAACTATGTAGCAATGACACCTTAGATTGAATGCTTGTTTGGTGTCTGTCATGTGCCAATGTCCAACACAGACACATGTTACTATACTTGATCAATTCCATTTTTTAAAATTATTACTAATGTCAGTATCGTGTCTGTGTCTATGTTAGTGTTTTCATAGTTTATAGGCAACGTCCTTTTTTTTCTCCTAAGTAACTATCTCTCTAACTCACCCACCAGCCAACACATTAACAAATTTCCTAACTAACTGACTAATTAATCCTCTTAACAGTAACAAATAGACCTATCATAATAAGTATATTATTGATTTCATTTTTCATATTCATAATTCATAAAGGAATTACAATAAAAATGATAATCACACTTGTGTGTGATGTATGTACATATCTAGTTATGCATTATCAATAAACTGCAACAAAATATTCACAATAAACAGAGTTAACATTTGAAAGTTACCTATTTGAAAGACTAGGCCAGAAAAAGAAGAACAACCAGGACCACCAGTTAACCAAAGCATAAGAGGATCTTTCTTAGGATCATTCTCTGATTTGATAAAATAATAAAACACTTGCATGTCATCATCTGTTTCCCCCAATCCCACATACCTATCAATTGTAACACAACTACATTACTTATCACACAGTTAGTGGCGGAGGGAGAAGAAATGGCAAAGCCATTATAAATTCACCAGCTAGTTCGAACCCTGGTACTCCTATTTTTTTTTATAGATAGAAGAAATGGCAAAGCCATTATAAATTCACACACACAAGTGAGGGAGTTGGGGTTCGAACCCCGGTCATGATGTCTGACCTAACAATTTTGACATTTTTGTCAGTTCGAACTGGTACTCCCACTTATTCATAAGCAAACTAAATAAGTCAATATTTTGAGGGAGAGGAAATATCCTAAAATAGAAAAGGTTAAGATTGCTGACCCTGTTTCAAGTTGAAAAGGAAGAGGCCCTTCAAAACCAGGAAGCACTTCTACCTTTGAGCTAGAAGCTTCAAGCTGGTGAGTTAACATCTGCAAACTAAAAAGCAGAAGAGCAAGTAGAATCTGAAAACAATAGTAGAGTGAACTATGAGAAGGAGGAGGAACCATCATGTTCATCTTTGCAAGCTACAACAAATTTTTCTTGACTCTTCTTTAAATGTTCCATGTTCATGATGAGTTGTTGAGAAACACGTTAGTTCCATAAAATATAAAAAGTCAAGTCATTGTTTAATGTTGTATATCAAAACGAGAAGCATCTTTTATTTTTAATTATTATTAATGAAAACTAGATTTCTGAGCTGAAAAAAAAAAAAAAAAAAAACTAGACACATGATAATCTATATATTTATGTTACAACGTTGCTAAGCCCGCTAACACAGTGTTTGGACGTAGTTAATAATTTGAGGAAAAAATTTCCGACGTCTTTTTGGCATACTCCAATTCTTCGACGTATTTCTTCACCGTCTAAGAATTGGAGTATGCCAAAACGAGGACGAAAGGGCAAACCAATATAATCACTTGTGTTAAAATTGATCTTGTGTGAAATTGCTATTTTAATCTTTGAATTTTGTAAAAATAGATTGATCTATGTTTTTAAATAAATTTTCTTTTAATCAAATTTTTTTTTTATTAAAAGTACATAGATGAAAATCATTTTATAAAATTGCAATACACTCAATTGAAATTTCAACCTTAGTTTCAATTTTAGTATTACTAATTGGTTAGTGTTTTTGTTGTGGGAACCAAGGTTTAAATTGATTTATTGTGTACAACTTAAATTAATTAGTTTGATCTTCTAATTTAGAAATAGATTTCTTATCATGGTTGGTAGAGGAGAATCCACCTTGTGTGTTCCCATAGGTTCATCGACGCATATTAGTCATCACTACGGCGGTTGAACGCTAAATGTGTGGGCACCTCTTTTAGTCAGGATATATCAAACATTTAGCAAAGATGATTATTTGTAATACATCTATATTTAAAATACTTCCCTAGTCTACAAATTTTCAAATATTTACAATTTTAAAAAAGAAAATCATCGACAAATGAACATCTCATTGATAACCATACTTAATCTATGCCATTGTAAACTGCTTATTTACAAAGGTAAATTTGATATCCACTTAGTGAACATGGCAAAACATTGCTCAGGAGTATACTCAGGAGCCATATGTCCTGAACCCTGCAAAATTATTTACGAAAATCGATAATTTGCACAATCTCATCAAACCCACCTAAATATTTGACCAAATTAAAGATTTTCTCTTCTTAAGAGAACAAAAGAACACTTGTGATTCAATTAGTAATTTCTTACTTTCAGTTGCAAATGTCATCTGATTCGAGTAAGTTCTTGTGTATCTGCATCTTATTGATTAAGATTAAGATAGATCTTACGATCAGATTATTGAAAATGGGGAACATCAAATTTGAAATATTATGGACAAAAATTGTTTTTGAATCTAAACAAGTTATAAAAAAATTACTTCGCAGCTTAATTCGGGCACTGTGAGATGAGAACTAGAAGATTTCTTCAACTCCTGAATCAATGATCTCCTCCGTAGAAGCGAATCATCTTCACAAAAGCGATCCAAAATGTTGTACACATAAACTCTTGAAAGGTTCTGAAGATAAGTAGAAATGGTTTAACAATATCGCAAACAGAAGTGATTATCATTATCATAAGGGTGATGATTTACAGTTAAGAGTCTTCTAAGATCAAACTTTCTACCATTTTCTAATTTTAGTCTTTGAACAACAAGAGAGTAACAAAAATTACCACAGTTAAGAGTCTTCACAAATTTGTAAATTAAGTAGTTTAAATTTAAACAAAGGATAAAATTGAACGATTAGAGGCTACAACAGATAAAATTGGGATAGTTTACTTGCCTCATCAAAGGACTGGAGATCTCTTAAACAATAGTCATTTTTGGAATCTACATCAATATACTCTCCTTTACAATTTTTCTGCAGTGACTGATCAATAGATAACGGTAAACCATTAAACATATCATCATTCTTTAAATTCAAGTACAAATACATAATCCTTATAATCAATAAGAAAATACAAGTAAGTTAATACCTAAAAAAAAACTAAATCAATGGCCATCATATATACACATTAAGTTCATAAAAATATTACCTCATAGAGTTCATCAGAGATGAGTCCCATTCCATGAGCATATGGGATTCGATAATTTTTTTCTCTTCGTGTTGTTACGGGGTTCCCTAGCAGATATCCCTGAAAATGTATATGCTAGTTAAGCTTAATAGTACATATAACAAGTGCTAGTAGAAGCAACAGAAAGAGATTATGGTTGGAAACCTGGAGATTTATCGATGGTTTGATACCTTCTTCATTTCCTGTTAATCAACAAAAAAAATATCAGTCGGCTTTCGTTGTCTTAACTTTCCGGTTCTTAAGAGAAAGGAAATGTGGTAATCCAAACAGTCAACTTTAATATTCTAAACTTTTTGCTTTGCTTATATTAGAGTAAGAGGACTAGTTAAAGTGATTAAGAAACTTTTAGGAATCATATTTACCATTATTTAAATGACTAATTCATCTTAAAAATTGAGCCGTTTAGAATTTCTAACCATTTGAAATTTCTTGAACAATAACGGGGACAGGAATGCCAGAGTATGAATCAGCTCCAATGTAGAATTCATTTGAAAGAAATTCAGTGTGATCAATCAGCCACTACAAATACAGGTAATAATTGTTACAACCACAAACTTAATTTTAATTTTGTCCCGATGGAGGCCAACTATGGTCTTTATTCGAGAAATTGGATAGACGGAAATGTTACCTTCCTAAGAAATTGATGAGTATGGTGAACTAATTTCCAGTCACTTCGGTTAGCAGTGAGATTTTTCGCATATGAAAAACCGGTTCCAAGTGGCAAATCTACAAAAATAATGCTGCATAGCTGACCAAGAGATCATTAACATTAATATTAATAAATTACCATCCAATAATGAAACGACGAAAATAAACAAAAAAAAGAACCAATATTTTGATTTGTAGAGTTATCTCAACACAAGTTATATACATAATTATAATTACATGACTAATATAAAGTTCTTTTTAAAAATTTTGAATTAACTTCAGTAAGGGAAATCAGTATTGAATTATTGAGGTGCTTTTAACTAAAACCTTTGTCCATGACTGTGGCCTCGAGACCAAACTAGGCAGACTCCCGTCGTACTCCTTGATTTCAAATTTATATGGACCTATTAACATCCAATTGATGACAAAGTTACTCTATGAATGCTTTTCAGTGGATCCATTTCAGCAGGATCAATTCTACTGATAATCTAAACCAAACACAAGAAAATAGCCAAAGTACAAAACTGATGTCACATTTCACTGCAAAGTGATTCGGCATGATGCAAAATCTAGATGTAAAAGTTAGTTATACTAGTAAGCTGTTTTTTTAACTGTCTGTATAAGCCTTATGTACTTCCTGGATGTAACTCATTTTCTCATTATTAATGTAATTACTATCTGCTGATTATTCCTACATGTCATAAGTTGTTTCTATTATCCCTCTCAAACAGTGTTACAAGTATTTATGTTAGTAGATAAACAGAAATAAAGCAATCCAAACATGTTCTTACAATAAGAACATTAGAGAGGAATTTGTGAATGGCAAAACCATGTGTGTGATATATAAACCTAGAAGGCCAGAACCCATGCCTTAACTGACTGCACGCGTTCACACTGTTAAGAGATCCATCATTGTCCGATCAAGATCGAGGTCCAAATCTCAAGCTCAGCAATTTAGTTTTTAAAGAAAATCAAAATTTGACCGTTCTTAATTGGACGATCATGAATCTCCGGATTGAATGAATGCGTGCAGTCAATGACCAGGGACGGATTCTAGGGGTGGCAAGGGTGGGCTTTGGCCCCTCCCTCCCACCCCTAATGTTGTATATACTATATATTTAAAGTTGTTATTTTATACATAATTATTATTAATAGACTATAATTTCTATGTATAATCATAGTGTAAATTAATTTTGATAAATAAATCAATGTAAAATAGTTTTATATCGGTATAATTTGATCCCTATTTATATAAATTACAATTAAATTTTATGTAATATTTATTAAAAAAAATTGTCAGCCCCCCCGTTTGGTTAGTTTCTGGATCCGTCCCTGTCAATGACTGCATGAAATCGGGTTCATAACATACACATATCCAAATATGCATTAACAAACTGTCACAACAAGATTCACAAACAAACAAAAAAACAGAGTTATCATTTAAAAATTACCTATTTCATGGACAAGGCCAGAAAAAGAAGAACAACCAGGACCACCAGTTAACCAAAGCATAAGAGGGTCTTTCTTAGGATTATTCTCTGATTTGACAAAATAGTAGAATACTTGCATGTCATCATCTGTTTCCCCCAATCCCACGTACCTATTAATTGTCAGACAATTACATTACTTGTCACATAGCCATTTCTATTTCTTGTGTATTTCTACAAGAAATACTAGTAAAGTAAATCTTAGAATTAAGTGTTAGGCCTAACTCAAACCTATAAAACCGGCTTGTAAGATTAGGATTGTCTAATCATTTATAAACATATATTCAGACCATTTAGCAACCGATGTGAGACTCTTAACACCCCCCCCTCGTGCTCAGCACTATTGGGCTTGGTGAACGGATATAAACAGTGGGTGGTCCGATCAGAAACTTGATAGGCTCTAATATCATTTAAAATCGGGAGTTCGGCTTAACTTAACCTACAAAACCGAGTTGTAAGATGAGGATTGACTCTACTTATTTATGTCATCTCGCAACCGGTGTGGTACTCTTAACAAGTAGGTTAAGAGGAAAGATAGCTTATTGAGAAACTCGTATCGGGTAATGGAATTTACTTCAATATGCTAAAATCATAAAAAGAAAAGAAATAGAAAATGGAATGGTTAAGATTAATGCTGACCCTGTTTCAAGTTGAAAAGGAAGAGGCCCTTCAATGTTGGATGTTGACGCAGCTGAAGCTAGGCTTCGATCACTTTGGCCTGCACAGGCCTAGCAAGCAAGCAAGGATACACGCGCGCGCTGCACTGCACTCTGGCCACGCCAATGAGCACAGTTTCTGCAGGATCTACTATCCTTGTTGCTGCAACAATGGTGAATGGATGGAAGGAATGAAAAGCACTTGTTTAACAGAGAAAGAAGAAGATGATTAGGGAAAAATAGAATCAGTTTTATTCATCCACAATGGGGAAAAGTAGTTGGATACAATCACTAATCATGAGCCAATTATTTATACTAGATCATCACAATGGTTGATGATTCTCTTAGGCCCTAACCAACTAACAACTTCCTAACTGACTCTAATACACTCTAACAACCTAGGCAAATCAAATCTAACCGACTCTAACAAATTCTAATAACAAACTTCACTAACACACTAACTGACTTGCTTAACAAGCAATTAGTTACACTTCCACTTTTGCTTGCTTGCACACCAAGTCAGCTTATTCACAATATGAATTAACCATCTAGAGTCTTCTTAGATTCAACACACCCCCTTAATTCATGTTGTCCACTGTCTCAATTCCCATTTCACTTCTCAATTTTTCAAATACCTGTGTTGTTACAGCCTTGGTTAACAAGTCTGCAACTTGCTCTTCTCTTCTGCAGTGCATTAGGGCCAAGTTACCATTGCTTACCTGCTCTCTTAAGTAATGGAACCTTAGCTCTATATGCTTGCTTCTTCCATGAGCAATAGGGTTCTTTGCAAGATTGATAGCAGACACATTATCAATCTTCAAAGTCACTATCTCACACCTGTCTTGACTGATTTCTTCAATTAGGTTTTTCAACCAAATAGCTTGACAAGTGCCGAGTGATGCTGCTATATATTCAGCTTCACATGAGGATAAGGCTACTACAGGTTCCTTCTTTGAACACCATGATATTGGTGATCCACCATAGAAAAACATATAGCCAGCTGTTGATTTTCTATCTTCATGATCACCACACCAATTTGAATCTGTGTAGCCTATCAGCTTGCATTCTTTGCCTCTATCACTTGCAGGGAACATAATACCATAGTTTATGGTCCCTTTCACATATCTAAGTATCCTTTTCACTGCAATCAAGTGTGAACTTTTAGGCCTTTCCATGAACCTGCTAGCAATTCCTACACTGTAAGCCAAGTCTGGCCTTGTATTGCACAAATACCTCAGAGAACCAATCATCTTTCTATAGAATGTAGGGTCTACATCCTCTTCTTCTGCACACTTTGTTAGCTGTGACTTTGGCTCTGCAGGTGACAATGCAACATTGCATTTGTCCATCTCAAATTTTTTCAAAATCTCTGATGCATATCTAGTCTGGTGCATTAAGATTCCTTGCTCATTCCTTAGAAACTCAATGCCTAGAAAATATGTCATGAGGCCTAAATCTGTCATTTCAAACTCTTCCTTCAAGTCACCCTTGAATTCACTAATATAAGATTCATTGCTCCCTGTGATGAGCAAATCATCTACATATAGGCAAATTATAATGACTCCCTTTGCAGCATCTTTCTTGACATACACTCCATGTTCTGTGACACATTTCTTAAACCCTATTTCATTTAAGAATTTGTCAATCCTTTTGTTCCAGGCTCTTGGAGCTTGTTTCAGACCATAGAGTGCCTTCTTAAGCTTATACACTTTAAGCTCTTGACCTTTCACTTCAAAACCAGGTGGCTGGGCAACATATACTTCCTCTTCTATAGGACCATTCAGAAAAGCTGACTTCACATCCATTTGATACATTGGCCAATCATTTAGGTTAGCAAGAGCAGTTACTAACCTAATTGTTTCCATTCTAGTAAAAGGTGCAAACACTTCATCATAGTCAATACCTTCTTTCTGAAGAAATCCCTTTTCCACTAGCCTTGCTTTGTATCTGGTTATCTCACCCTTTGAGTTCACTTTCAGCTTGTAAACCCACTTCACATCTATTGCTTTCTTTCTTAGTGGAAGATCCACCAGCTCCCATGTTTGATTGCTTTCAATTGAATCCAATTCTTCTTTCATAGCACCTCTCCACTTTTCACTTTGTAGAGCACTATGCACATCAATTGGTTCAGATTCAGCCATGAATGCTAAATGGATCAACTCACCATCATTGTTCACTTGACCATCTGAGTTCATTTCACACTCTTGTAATCTTGCTGGTAGAACTCTAGGCCTATTTGATCTTCTCACCTCAGGCACTGGCTGATTTACTTGTTCTTCACTAACTTCTTCAATCATCACACTAGTTGACTTCTTTCTGTCATTAGTGTTTCAGTCCCATTCCTTGAGTTCATCAATTATTACATCTCTACTGATCACCACATTGTTGTTGATTGGATCATAGAGTTTGTAACCTCCAGTTGAGTGATAACCAACCAATATCATCATTGTTGACTTATCATCCAACTTCTTCCTCAATTGATCTGGTGTGTGTTTGAAAACTAGTGAACCAAACACTCTCATATGATTCACATTTGGCTTGTGTCCTGACCAACATTCTTCTGGTGTGATACCCTTCAATCTCTTTGTAGGGCACCTGTTCAATGTATAAGTAGCAGTAGAAACTGCTTCACCCCATAACTCCTTAGGTAAATGCTTTCCCTTCAACATACACCTCACCATATCCATTATTGTTCTATTTTTTCTTTCAGCAGTCCCATTTTGCTGTGGAGTATATGGTGGGACTATGTCATGCACAATGCCTTCATTGTCACAGAATTTTGCAAATTCATGTGATACATACTCTCCACCCCCATCTGTTCTTAGGGTTTTGAGCCTCTTACCACTTTGTCTTTCAACTGTAGCTTTAAATTTCTTAAAAATTTCAAACACATCATTTTTCTTGCTTATCAAGTAAGTCCATAGTTTTCTGCTAAAGTCATCTATGAAACTTACAAAGTACCTGTTACCTCCAATTGAATTTACTTGCATTGGACCACATACATCTGAATACACCACTTCAAGTACACCATTGGTTTTACTTGCTGCATGCTTACTGAAGCTTCCTCTGTGCTGCTTTGACTGCACACACTCTTCACAAATCTCTTCAGGCACTTGCAGGCTTTGTAAGCCTGTCACCATCTTTGATTTTTGCAGTAAGCTGAGGTCCTTGAAATTCAAGTGCCCCATTCTATAGTGCCATCTTCATTCTTCTCTGCTTGATGCAGTCATCAAGCACTTGTGATTCAGAACATTGAGCCCAATCTTGAATGTCCTGTTCTTTGACATTTCAGTTTTTAACATCAAGTTGCCTTTAGTGTTGTACACTTTCAGCAACCTATTCTCCATTACAATTCTGTAATCTTTCTCTAGCAATTGGCCTATACTGAGTAGATTACATTTCATACCTGGTATGTACAATACACCAGAAATCACTGAACACTTGCCATCCTTTCTTTTGATTGTTACATCACCAATAGCTTGTACTGCAAGACTGCTATTGTCTGCAAACTTGACATTGTGATTCTGAGTAGCTTTTAGGCTTGTGAACCAATCTTTCCTCCCTGTCATGTGTGTTGTACATCCAGTATCAAGATACCACTTTTCTTGAAGGTCACTTTCATCTTTTGTAGTTACAAGAAGCATAACTGAGCCTTCATCATCATCATCATTTCTAGCAATTTTGGCTTCAGCATCACTTGATTCCTCTCTGAATCTACATTCATCTGCAAAATGACCATAATTTTGGCAATTATAGCATTGAATGTGTTTCTTATCAAACTTGCCTCTTCCACCTCTTCCACCTCTTCCACCTCCATTGTAACCACCTCTACCACCATTGAACTGTTTCTTCTGATTTCCACCTCCTTTGGTATCTTGATTCTCTTTTCCATTTCCATTCTGATAACTATCTTTTCCCTTATTGCCTTGCCATTTTCCCTTTCCTTTCTTATTCTTGTTACCCTGCTGTACTTGTAATGCTACCTCACTTTATCAGAATTTCTCTGATTCATCCTTTGCTCATGTGCTTCTAAAGACCCTTGCAGTTCCTCAACCTTGATAGTGTCAAGATCTTTAGACTCTTCTATTGCAGCTACCACATAGTCAAACTTAGGAGTTAAAGATCTCAGTATCTTTTCAACTCTCATTGTACCAGACACAATTTCACCACATGCTTTCATTTCATTAACTAATTTTGCAATCTTTGTAAAGAATTCACTTACAGTTTCTTTTTCTTCCATTTGTAGCTGTGCAAACTTGCTTCATAGGGTTTGTAGCTTCACTTTCTTCACCTTCTGATCTCCAGCATAAGCTGTAGCCAAGATATCCCAAGCTTGCTTAGCTGATTCACAATCTCCAACCTTTTCAAAGATATCAGGGCTTACACTTTGATGAATTATGAACAATGCCTTGTAGTCTTTCTTCTTCAATTCTTTGTGTTGAGTTCTTTGAACCTCTGTTGCACCTTCTGAGAGTGATTCCACACCATTAATCACTTGATCCATCACATCTTGATAATTGAACAAAACTTTCATCTGTTTGCTCCAATTATCATAATTCTTTCCATCCAAAACTGGAAGATTCGCAGGGAATTGACCATTGTTAAAGGTTGCCATGGTTAAAGCACGAACCAGACTCTTGATGCCAGATGTTGGATGTTGGCGCAGCTGAAGCTAGGCTTCGATCACTTTGGCCTGCACAGGCCTAGCAAGCAAGCAAGGATACACGCGCGCGCTGCACTGCACTCTGGCCACGCCAATGAGCACAGTTTCTGCAGGATCTACTATCCTTGTTGCTGCAACAATGGTGAATGGATGGAAGGAATGAAAAACACTTGTTTAACAGAGAAAGAAGAAGATGATTAGGGAAAAATAGAATCAGTTTTATTCATCCACAATGGGGAAAAGTAGTTGGATACAATCACTAATCATGAGCCAATTATTTATACTAGATCATCACAATGGTTGATGATTCTCTTAGGCCCTAACCAACTAACAACTTCCTAACTGACTCTAATACACTCTAACAACCTAGGCAAATCAAATCTAACCGACTCTAACAAATTCTAATAACAAACTTCACTAACACACTAACTGACTTGCTTAACAAGCAATTAGTTACACTTCCACTTTTGCTAGCTTGCACACCAAGTCAGCTTATTCACAATATGAATTAACCATCTAGAATCTTCTTAGATTCAACACACCCCCTTAATTCATGTTGTCCACTGTCTCAATTCCCATTTCACTTCTCAATTTTTCAAATACCTGTGTTGTTACAGCCTTGGTTAACAAGTCTGCAACTTGCTCTTCTCTTCTGCAGTGCATTAGGGCCAAGTTACCATTGCTTACCTGCTCTCTTAAGTAATGGAACCTTAGCTCTATATGCTTGCTTCTTCCATGAGCAATAGGGTTCTTTGCAAGATTGATAGTAGACACATTATCAATCTTCAAAGTCACTATCTCACACCTGTCTTGACTGATTTCTTCAATTAGGTTTTTCAACCAAATAGCTTGACAGTGCTGAGTGATGCTGCTATATATTCAGCTTCACATGAGGATAAGGCTACTACAGGTTCCTTCTTTGAACACCATGATATTGGTGATTGATGGCGATTTTCGCAAGTGTACGAAATCGTGCAAGTAATATATTTAAAACGGTAAGACCGAGTGTCGAACTCAAGGATCGCGTTATACTGTTGAATTGTGATTTTTACTCTATTGAACAAAAGGTTTCAGTTTGTTTGGTTGCAATAGCAATAATAATAACAACGAAAGTTACTTTGAAATTTGATAATAATAAAAATGTCAGGGATGAGTATCCTTTGGGTTCTAACTCTAAATTATAAATTTGATCCTAATATTGAATTCATTCAAGATGTTGTTACCAATTTCCTAGATTGTTTAATCCTAATCTCTTAGTGATTAAACCTTTATTCTTAAGATAACCCCTAATCTCTTAGTGAATTTAAAATTAAGAATAAGCATATGAATATCAGAAATTATAATGATTTCAAGGGTTTGCATCCATCTCTAGACTACAAAGGCAAGAATATGTAATCTCAAGCATTCACAAATTCCACTCTCGTTTCAAATCGTGAATCGTAAATCAATTTAAAAGTGATCAAGTAATAAAAAGCATTAAGAACGGAGATTACATAAACAACATACTTAAATTCATTCAAATAGATAGTATCAAATCATAACATAGAGTTTTCATCCAAATTCAACTCATCCCTAACAATAGAGGATTTAGTTACTCATGAAGAATTACAAAGAATCAAGAAAAGTGAAAGAATTACACATAAGATTGATGTTGAGAAGCTTCAACTCCAATGATTGTTGTTGAACGGCGGCTCCTCTCAAACCCTAGCAAAGTGTTTCTCTCAATTCTATGTAAAAATCTCTGAACCCTAATAAAATATGACTTTTGGGCTTATATAGACTTCAAAAACGCAGGATCTGCGCCTGGGCGTAGCAGAGTTGCGCCTGGGCGTGGCTGACGTGGCAAGTGAAAATCAGAGCTACGCCTGGGCGTGGCAGAGTGGCGCCTGGGCGTGACAAGCCAGTGTTGAACCATGTTGGAGTGGGCAGAACTGCGCCTAGGCGTGGCAGAGTGGCGCCTGGGCGTGACAAGTCAGTGGCTGATTTGATTACTTTTTCCAAACTTCTTGCTTGAATCACTAACTCTCATAGTTGACTTCCCGAAACTCCTTGGACACTATTTCACTTCAAATACTAAGAGTGCAGATGATAACACACAAAAATATAATAATACTCCAAGAATTGTTTGGTTAGGGAAAAATCAACACAAATCAAACTATTTTCTCTAGTTATTGGATGAACTAAATTTCCACACAAAAGTGATTAAAATTGGAATAAACTAAGAAAATTAATTAAAATAAAGTCTAAAACTGATTGAAAAATTAAATAAAAATGATGAACAATCACAACCCCAAACTTAGCCTGTTGCTTGTCCTCAAGTAACACTTGAACAAACCGCAAAGAGAAATACCGCCAACCAGGACCCCTCTCCTCAACCAAACTCATGGCCTTTTGTTAGGGTTCTCCCATCACAATTTCAATCTTCACCAAGTGCCATTGCTTCAAATCTCACAGACGAGCAATTCGGACAATTCACCACAAGACTTTCGATAGACACCTCAATTTCAACCTTTCTTTTCACACTCTCACCAATATCTCTCAAGTGTTTATATGGGTTATCTGTCAAATTCCACAGCAAACATCATTCTACCATAGGCTTGAACAAGTTCTATACAGAAATTACAATGCAATAGTACACACACTTTTAGAGGTCTTTAAGGTTATAACGGGGCTTGGGTAAAGGTGGGATATTTTTGGATAGTAGGCTAAAGACTTGGAGTTAGAAGGACTATCTTAATGTATCCACTTGTTACAATGCACATCAAAAACTTGATCGGAGCATGAGAGCCTAGAGAATTGTTGTTTATTCACAATTTTAAGCACAAAAATTTAAATGCATATTTTTGGCTTTTGATTTTCATTTTTTTTTTTTCAATTTTTTTTTTTTTTTTTTTCACAATTCTCCAATTCTTCTAATTTTTCTATTTGCTCTCTTATCCCCAAAATCATTCATTCTTTCAATTGTCACCCCAAACTTGAAGGTTGCTATTCCATGAGCAACCCCAAACTTAAAAGTTTGCCAAGACACAATTAGAAATGCCGACCTAACTCCAAGTAAGGTGGGTATATTATATATATCATTCATTTTTTGTTTGTTTTTTTTTTCTTTTGTATTGTGGCTCAGTAACACAAGAAAAGGGTATCAGGCTCAAAGGGGTTTAACAAAGGATAATCATTATTCACAGGGTGGTCAGAAAAGGCTCAGGATACCAAACAACTTGCCTCAGTGTGTGTATAAATTACAAGTAAACTATTAAGAACAAGTGCAAGTTCTGAAGAAATAACATATGCTGGAATGCTCTCAAACAAAAGAATAAAAGTGTTTGGCTTCGAATTCTCACCAGTTTAGGATATCTGAAAGGTGAAAAATCAAAGTACCACAAAAAACCTTGCAGTGTCAAAATCCTCCAAAGTCAACCTATGAAACTGCCGCAACAGAAAAAGGCATCCAATATCCATGTAACAAGGTCACCCTTCTGATTAGCCACAAAATAGGATTAAAAATCTGAGCACCAATTAAACAGCAAAGACTCAACGGGTATCATAATAAAAATAGGACTGCAACTACTTTAGAAAGAGATTGTTCATTCATCATAATCATAAAGTTTCTCAACTACAAACTAAAAAGACTATACTATTATTATTTTTATTTTTGATTTTTTTTTTTTTTAAGAAAAGTGAAATAAAACTAAAAAATAAAAATTAATGATACCTCTCATGGGTTGCCTCCCATGAAGCGCTTCTTTAATGTCATTAGCTTGACACATCAACCACTATTAAGGTGGCATATATGACACAAAGAACACATCATCCTTCTTCTTCATTTTGTTGGGGAGGAACTCCATGAACTTGATATATAGATGATGTTTCTTCCATAACTTTTTCAATTGGAAATTGATCAACAAGGCATAAATGGCATCCAGAACTTCATCAATCTCCTCTCTTTTGTCGACCCTACTGCTAAAAAAATTTTGAGGAATATTTTTATGTTGAGAAATTTCTTGTTCGACATATTCACTTCTCAAAAGTTGAGACTTTTGAGCTTGCTTCCAAACTAGATCATCCTCAATTTTTATTAATTCTCCCTCCTCATCTTTCTTTTTCACTTCAGATTCTTCTACTCTTGAAAGATTTTCTTCTTCCAAAGGCATTAGCTCTTGTTCTACATTTAAATTGAAACAAGGATGCTTGCACTTGCCCTTAAGATGATTCCTCCCACAAAAATCACAAAAGAGGTCGAGCAAACAATAACAATATTGAAAATCATTCTTACAAAGAGAACAATAAATGTATGTTGCGCAACAACCCTTTTCATCATTTTCTCCGCAGATGGCACATCTTAGAGGAATTTTTGCGTATATTGCTATTCTCTCCTCTTTATATGCATAAACTTTTGCAGCCAATTTATCTAGAGCAATTTCCAAACTGGACTTCTTAATTTGAGGTGGGTTAGGTAGACATATAGTTTCAAGATAATTCATTGCTACAAAACTTAGATAAACTCATTAGTAGCAAAGCACAACATAAAAGAATTAAAAAGCTTTTTTTTTTTCGTAAAAATAAAAATTAAGTATATACAGAAATTTTGTTGCAGAGCAAAAAATTCCAATTAAGCAAAAATAAAAATTCAACAGTGATTTGGCAATCCCCGGCAACGGCGCCAAAAACTTGATGGCGATTTTCGCAAGTGTACGAAATCGTGCAAGTAATATATTTAAAACGGTAAGACCGAGTGTCGAACTCAAGGATCGCGTTATACTGTTGAATTGTGATTTTTACTCTATTGAACAAAAGGTTTCAGTTTGTTTGGTTGCAATAGCAATAATAATAACAACGAAAGTTACTTTGAAATTTGATAATAATAAAAATGTCAGGGATGAGTATCCTTTGGGTTCTAACTCTAAATTATAAATTTGATCCTAATATTGAATTCATTCAAGATGTTGTTACCAATTTCCTAGATTGTTTAATCCTAATCTCTTAGTGATTAAACCTTTATTCTTAAGATAACCCCTAATCTCTTAGTGAATTTAAAATTAAGAATAAGCATATGAATATCAGAAATTATAATGATTTCAAGGGTTTGCATCCATCTCTAGACTACAAAGGCAAGAATATGTAATCTCAAGCATTCACAAATTCCACTCTCGTTTCAAATCGTGAATCGTAAATCAATTTAAAAGTGATCAAGTAATAAAAAGCATTAAGAACGGAGATTACATAAACAACATACTTAAATTCATTCAAATAGATAGTATCAAATCATAACATAGAGTTTTCATCCAAATTCAACTCATCCCTAACAATAGAGGATTTAGTTACTCATGAAGAATTACAAAGAATCAAGAAAAGTGAAAGAATTACACATAAGATTGATGTTGAGAAGCTTCAACTCCAATGATTGTTGTTGAACGGCGGCTCCTCTCAAACCCTAGCAAAGTGTTTCTCTCAATTCTATGTAAAAATCTCTGAACCCTAATAAAATATGACTTTTGGGCTTATATAGACTTCAAAAACGCAGGATCTGCGCCTGGGCGTAGCAGAGTTGCGCCTGGGCGTGGCTGACGTGGCAAGTGAAAATCAGAGCTACGCCTGGGCGTGGCAGAGTGGCGCCTGGGCGTGACAAGCCAGTGTTGAACCATGTTGGAGTGGGCAGAACTGCGCCTAGGCGTGGCAGAGTGGCGCCTGGGCGTGACAAGTCAGTGGCTGATTTGATTACTTTTTCCAAACTTCTTGCTTGAATCACTAACTCTCATAGTTGACTTCCCGAAACTCCTTGGACACTATTTCACTTCAAATACTAAGAGTGCAGATGATAACACACAAAAATATAATAATACTCCAAGAATTGTTTGGTTAGGGAAAAATCAACACAAATCAAACTATTTTCTCTAGTTATTGGATGAACTAAATTTCCACACAAAAGTGATTAAAATTGGAATAAACTAAGAAAATTAATTAAAATAAAGTCTAAAACTGATTGAAAAATTAAATAAAAATGATGAACAATCAGTGATCCACCATAGAAAAACATATAGCCAGCTGTTGATTTTCTATCTTCATGATCACCACACCAATTTGAATCTGTGTAGCCTATCAGCTTGCATTCTTTGCCTCTATCACTTGCATTCTGTAGCCTATCAGCTTTTCATTTTAATTATTATCATTATTACTAATAAATAATAAATAAATAATAATAAAAACTAGACACATGATGCACGGGTAAATTTAAAATTTCAAGAATTATGTACCGAAAACTCAACGGTTCAATATCATCTTTTTTATTATAAGCTTGTATACACAAGCAAACCCTAAACCCTAATTTGTTTTCTGTGTTTTCCCTCTATTTTATCTTGCAATTTTTATTAAAAAATAATACAATTTTGTCTTGACTAGGATTTGAACAGGCAACCCTTCGATGCAAGACAATATTTCCAACCACTATAGAAAATATACAAATTGTGATTAAAATTATGTGCAATAATTGATAAGCACCATCAATTTTAAAAGTATATCATATCAAAATTATTGTTGACTATATTATTCATCACGAAATATTTTTATGTCTTTCCTGATCAATGATTTTTTTTCTACCGGATCATAAATTTAGAGAATAATTATCATGTGAGATTTGGAAAATTATTATCACGTGTGATTTGGAAAGTTATATATATATATATATATATATATATATATATATATATATATATATATATATATATATATATATATATATATATATATATATAGAGTCAGGATCCGTTGACACCAACTAGTTTGACACCAAATGTTACACCTCTCAATAACGTTTTAACCGATATAAATTTTATAAAATCCACCGTTGGATTGAAAGTTTACATCATATAGATCATTTGTGTAAAATTTCAAATAAATCCAAAATCATTTGATATGTTATTGAGATACATCAAAATTAACGGTTTTTGTATTTTTTTAAATGCCGTTAATCTTTATGTGTCTCAATAGCATATCAAATGATTTTGGATTTGTCTGAAATTTTACACAAATGATCTATATGATGTAAACTTTCAATCCAACGGTGGATTTTATAAAATTTCTATCGGTTAAAACGTTATTGAGAGGTGTAACATTTGGTGTCAAACTAGTTGGTGTCAACGGATCCTGACTCATCAGGATCCGTTGACACCAACTAGTTTGACACTAAATGTTACACCTCTCAATAACGTTTTAACCGATATAATATATATATATATATATATATATATATATATATATATATATATATATATATATATATATAAACAGGTCCTTTGAATCCCAATCATTTATCTGATCGGAAGAAGTTGGTTAATGAATTGCAAATTAGATATCGGACCTACTGCGTTGAGTTTTGCGTAACCGAAGTTAATATAGTTCCAAAATTTTTAATAGATTATTTTTTACACCAAAATTCTCAATTATTTATATTTAATTTAATTTTATATGTTATTTCTATTAAAATTATGATACCAAGTATTCATATTAGGATTTTAACACACGACACAATTTTGCATTTAGTGAGTGGTTTCTATTATATTTAAATTTAGATTGATACTTAACAAGGAATAAATAATATGCAGTATTCATCATTTCATAAAACATTGTTAAATGGAAAAAACTCAAATTTCTTTTTTCCTAACATTTCTATTGTTCATTGATTTTATAGGGTGCAGTGATGTTTCCGAAGATGTTTTCTGCTGATTTTCGACACGAAATTTATCGTTTCGCAACTTTGGTAGATCCGTTCGCGAATCAATTTGAAGTATTAGTCGGAAAAAAATAACAATAATATTTATTTAACGCATAGCTGGTATACTTTAAAAGATTTATATCGGGGCTTGGGTTACATTGGTATACACCGGAAGAAGACAAGTTGGTATAATTTTAAGGGATAAGTTTCGTGCAGTTATAAATTCATACTCATTATTTTGATTTTAACATTGTAGATTTAATATTAACCGATGATCAATTGATACAATATGCACTAGCAGATATTGAGATGATGTTATGTAGTTGTGGAAAGAGTTTAAAAGATTATCCTCCAATGTCTAGAGCAGACACATCATTAGTTCCTGATATACAAAATAGTTTAAAACACGACGAATTGAATTATAACAGACAATCATTAGCTGAGGAACATGTTAGATTGATGTCAGCTATGACTTCTGAGCAACGTAAAGTATATGACACAATCATGACAAGAGTTAACGAAAACAAACCTGATGTATTTTTTCTTTATGGTTATGGCGGTACAGGGAAGACATTTATCTAGAGGGTCATGTCAGCCGCATCACGCTCAAAAGGTGAGATAGTTTTAGCAGTTGCCTCAAGTGGGATCGTTGCATTGCTTGTACCTGGCGGTAGAACAACAAATTCAAGGTTTTGTATTCCTCTAAATGTTGACGAGATTTCAACATGTACGATAGTTCCTAAAAGCCCTTTGGCGCTATTAATACAAAAAGCAAAGCTCATTATATGGGATGAAGCACCAATGATGCACAAACATTGTTTCGAAGCTGTTGATCAAACTTTAAAAGATATTTCTCAAGTTTGTTGATGAAAAAAATAAATACATTCCCTTAGGTGGAAAAATTGTTGTTTTTGGCGGAGATTTTAGACAAATTCTACCAGTAATACCCAAAGGTACAAGGCTATAAGTTGTTCATGCTACTATTAATTCTTCGGTTCTTTGGAATTTTTGTGAAGTTTTAACATTGAGTAAAAACATGAGGCTTCTCGTTGGTGCTTCGAGTGCAGACGTTGAACAAAGAAGATATTTTTCTAAATGGGTTTTGGGTGTTGGCGATGGAGAAATTGGAGATGATAACGACGATGATTTAGAACTTGACATTCCATCATATTTATTGATTCCAAATTCAGGTGATCCTCTTGCTTCTATCGTTGAAAGCACTTATCCCCAACTTTTACAAAACATGAACGATATAACGTATTTTCAAAATAGAGCTATACTAGCTCCTAAAAATTCAATAGTCGACACAATAAATGATTATATGTTGGATTTAATTCTTGGTGAAGAAAAAACATATTTGAGTTATGATACTCCACTCACACAAAATGTAGACGGTCAAACAGTGGATGGTGTTCATACTCCAGAATTTTTGAACACAATTTCTACGTCGAGACTTCCAAATCACAAGTTGAGACTTAAAGTTGGAGTTTCAGTTATGCTATTAAGGAATTTGAATAAAAAATTAGGATTATGCAATGGAACAAGACTTATTATTACGAGATTTGGAATACGTACTCTTGAAGGAAAAATTATTTCATGAAGTAATATTGGTGATCAGGTTTTCATACCTAAATTTTCTCTGACACCATCTGACGTGAGAATTCATTTTAAATTTCAACGGAGACAATTTCCTATAATGATTTCTTTTGCGTTGACTATTAATAAGAGTCAGAGACAATCTTTAAAGCATGTTGGGACATATCTTCCGTCGCCAGTGTTTTCACATGGTTAGTTGTATATTGCAATTTCAAGAGTTACTTCTAGAAAATGATTAAAAATATTGATCATCGATGACAACGGTGAAGATACGACTAAGACTTCAAATGTGGTCTATAAGGAAGTCTTCCGTAATATAACATAATTTTCTTTGTATGAATATTTATCCAAAATTATTGTTGAACTATTGTTTAATGTTACTCAACTTTTTTCATATACCTTACATTATTGGAATTATATATCTTATTTCATCATTATATATCTTACATCTAATCAGACCCGTGCACCGCACGGGTCGATGTTCTAGTATTGGGAAATAGCAACTACACAAAA
Source organism: Trifolium pratense (assembly GCF_020283565.1). Lineage (NCBI taxonomy): Eukaryota > Viridiplantae > Streptophyta > Magnoliopsida > Fabales > Fabaceae > Trifolium > Trifolium pratense. The sequence continues at coordinate 8,266,558 of NC_060062.1, read as the reverse complement.
AAAATTCAAAATTTCATTTTAAGTCAAAATTTTAAGAAATCACATATACTGTTCCTCATTTTAAATATAAGCAAAAACACTATTTTTTTAGATTCATTGAATGATTAATATATTTAGTCATATGTGTCATCTCGCTTATATATTACTCAAATAAACTTTTTAAAATTATGAGCCAAAAATCTTAGATGCGATAGCGCGGATCTTTTCTAGCTTAACCAATGTCCTGGGTTCGATCCCTGATTTAGGCATGCAGCAGTGTTAAAATTCTTCATATCTATGAGAAGAATCTGAAAAGAGGACAAGAGCAAGTAGAATCTGAAAACAATTGTAGAGTGAACTATGAGAAGGAGGAAGAATCATGTTCTTCATATCTATGCAAAGCTACAACAAATTACTCTTGACTCTTCCAACTAATATGTAGCGGTGTCGGTGTCCTATATTTTTTACATTAGCGGTGTCATAGTGTCCGTATCCGTATCGTGTCGCGGTGTTTGTGTCGAAGTCCGTGCTTCATAGGGGAAAGACGACCATTATCATTTGAGCAATATTGTTATTCCTTAAGATTTAGTGTTTACACATATATCATATATGTTCTGCTATACGTGCTACTAAATTACATGATTGCAGACAAGTCACTAACACACCATACCATCCAAACATCTCCTAAACAAACACCAACATACCAGACCCTGCACTGCAACAAAAAAAAAAGACAATAATAGCATGTGTGCTACAGGTTTGTGATTTTTCCATACAATGGATCTTTGAAGTTCAATGTCGTGATATGTTTTTTTAATAGCTCAATAGTATTGATATCTTGGATCCAAGTTACAAACTTCAAAAGTAATTCAAAAGTAATAAGAAGAATTTTATCTTATTTTTATTTTCAAAATAACGTGCTAATAACCAATAATAAATTGATCCAAGTAATAAGGGTCTTGGTCCCCTTAACCATGTGGTCAAAAGTTTGAATTTTGGCTCATGCGTTTGGAGAAAATTGAGTTGGATGGGAGAATCCATCTTGTGTGCCCCACAGTTCCTTGACAGAGATTAATCATCGTTAATGGCGGCATAAACTTTGTACCAATATCATACAACAGTAACCAGAAAAGGAAAAAAAAAAAAAAAACTACTGATACGTTAAATAAATATTTGTTGAAAATAAATAAGTTAAATAACAAGCTGCTATAAAAGAAGGTGGGAGATGATTCGTACCTTATGCGTACGGTGAAAATTCGTTTTGAATAGGAGAACCTACTTTGCGTATCCCACATATTCTTCGATGAAGATTAATCAATCTTAGCGGCATGAAAACTTTGTATCCATATTATGGTAAATAATAATAATAATAATAATAATAATAATAATAATAAAGAGAGTCAAGAGAGTACGAGTAGATTATACTACTCCCTCCATCCCAAGACAATAAGAAAGTGTTTTGACTATATTTTTCTACTAAAAAATAAGAAATTAAGAAAATGTATTTTTGCACCTTATTTTCCTATTATACCCTTATTTTAATTCACCAATATTTTTTTAGGACACACTTTCTATTTTCAATAAATTTAATATATAATGTACAAAAAAAATTTAAAAAATTTTAGTTTTTCAAATATATAATCTTTTTCGGTTTCAACAACTACTCCTAAATATTTAGAATTTACATGAGGGTATAATAGACAAAATATAATCTTAAATTATCAAAACGACAAGTAATTTAAAAAAAAAATATTTCTAAAACGTCAAGTAATTTGAAATGGAGGAGTAATACATAACTAATTTTTTTTTTACAAAATAACTAAAAGAGAAATGTTGAATGATAGGCCACTAGGTTTAGTCTAGTGGTGAGTGGTTTGTGTAGTACGTTATAGGTCCTGCGTTCGATCCTCAGTCATTGTAAACCCAAAAAGAAAATAAGGGTATTTTTGGTATTATGAAAAATTCACACCAAATCTCATGTATTATCTTTATATATAGTATAGATAAACCAACCAATTGGTGATAGCCACATTTGTATTCTTAGGTTTCGTGAGTCTGAATAGATCCCTTAGAGACATATCCGTTAATCAGTTTAGTCATATTCAAACTTTTTCTAGGAACCTCACCAAACTTATTAATGGAGATATTTTAATAAAGGCTTAATTAGTCTTTTGGTCCCTTAAAGACATTTTAGGTTTCATAATGATCCCTTAAAGAAAAAAATGTCTGGATTGGTCCCTTAAAGACACATCCGTTTCTCAATTGGTCCTTCCTGTCAATTTTTTACAAAAAACGTTAGTTTTAATTGACTGGATTGTGGATGCCATTAAGTGTAAGTGGTCTACCAAAAACCTTATTAATTTTTAAAATTTTAACCATTGGAATTTTTTGTTATATTTGGAGTTAAAATTTAACGGAAATGACCAATATGACAAACATATATGTCTTTAAGGACCAATCCGGGCCTTTTTTTTCTTTAAGGGACCAATCTGAGCTTTTTTTTCTTTAAGGGACCATTGTGAAACCTAAAATTTCTTTAAGGGACCGATAGACTAATTAAACCTTTAATAAATATGGTCAACTAGTATTTATAGTGGGACGGAGAGAGTAGTAACTGCTACCTGCCTACAACGGAGCTGCGTTCATGTTCGGATCGGAACTTGTGTGATTCATACGCAATCAGCCATGTCTCCGCCGTCGGCTTCGTCGTCGTGGGCGTTGGTCCCCGAACATCTTTTCACCGAGTTCTTGTCATTACTTCCTGTGAAATCTCTTCTTCGATTCAAATGTGTAAGTAATTCCTGGAACACTCTCATTTCCGATCCAAATTTTGTGAAATTACATCTCAAGAAATCAAAATCACATAATCCACAATTCACTCTAATCACTCATCACGTCCAAAATTTCAAGGGAGAATCAGAATACGGAAGTGACGATGAATATGAGGTTGATTACAGTATCATTCCATACTCTATACATTCTTTTCTCGATAATCCTTCGTTTACCCTTTTCGCTGATCATCACTATCTTTTGAACGAAAAAGATTGCTCTGGTGTAGCTGGTTCCTGTAATGGGTTGATCTGTTTGTCTGGTTTTGGTTTCTCGGCCACGCATACATTTGATCATCAAACGTACGAGTACTGGCTCCGTCTATGGAACCCAGCCACTAGGGCAATTTCTGAAAAATTTGGGTGTTTTGTTGATTCTGGTGGGTTCGGTTTAAATTTTGGTTGTGATAACTCCACCGGTACTTTTAAAGTGGTTGCCTCACGTTACATTCCTGATAAATTGACAAGCGATGTGAGAGTTTTTAGTTTTGATGAAAATGTTTGGAGAAATATTCAAAGTTTCCCAGTTGTTCCTTTTAATTTGATGGGTCATGCATCACTTGAGCATGATGCTGTGTTTTTTAATGGCACTCTTAACTGGTTGGCTGTTCGCAATGACATCCCATACACTTGGTATCATCTTCCTCCTGACAATTTCACCGTCGAGCAGTTTGTTATTGTTTCACTTAATTTGGGGACTGAGATATACAATATGTATACTTTGCCTCAGGGTTTTGATGAGGTGCCCCCTGTAGCGCCAACTGTTCGTGTGTTGGGTGACTGCTTTTGTTTTTCTTATTCTTATAAGGAAACCGATTTTATTATATGGCAGATGAAGAAATTTGGGATTCAAGAGTCTTGGACTCAATTTCTTAAAATTAGTTATCACGATCTTCAGTTAAACCATGACTTTAGTAGCCGTACACTGAAGTATCATCTTTATTTCTTGCCATTATTTCTTTCTAAGGATGGTGATACTCTAATATTGTATAGTAGTCAAGAATTGGAAGTAATTCTCTATAATTGGAGAGATCATAGAGTGGAGCGAACACAAGTTAACGTGCACAAAACTATTATTGATGAAGGAACCTGCACCAATTCATGTTGGCATTTTGCCAACGGTTTTGTTGAAAGCTTAACTTCAATTTGTTAAAAGTAAGTCCATCTTTCATGGTTTACTTGTTTAAATTGATGTATTTATATGTGATTTTCATATTATAGATTGTGTGACTATTCATTTTTATGATTGCTTTTAGGTTGAGTTTGTTTTTTAATGACTATCTATTAGCTATAGTTAACAAGTCAACAATTCTCATGGATTTGAAAGAAAAAAATTGTTTTTATATCATAATTATAACCAAAAGGATTGGCGATTTTCAGACAACGACAATCAGCCTGCCTCTTGCTGGCCTTACTTATATGAAATGGAAGATGATTCTTCTTGAAGGAAATTCAATCTACCTTGGACACTTTTTATTTTTGTCTCCTCAATTTGAGAGGATAGTACATTATTTGAATTATATTAATATATTATTTTGGAGAAGAGGATTGTATATGATATTAATGAAGGAACGATGAATGTATAAACTATATTCCAGCCAATGTTGCTGTGTGTTCGGAACTGGTATGTGGTGGTGGAGTGAGAACTTGGCTGTACAGTTAAAGAAAGGTGCTGCATCACTTTGGTTGGGATATGCTGCCAAGTGTTTACAGCAGTTTGATTTTTTTAGTACTTGTAGCTTTGCATCAGTGCATAATTATTTCAATTGGACAGATATCTAACATGTATTTGTTTGAAATCTATGAGGTTAAAGATTAGCAAGTTTGTGTTTTAACAGCAAATAGCTTTGTGCTCCTGTTAATAAAATTGTCTTTAAAAAGAATGCACGAAAAAAAATACACACGTCTATAGGGTTCGGTAGATTTGTTATATCCGTAGACCTATAAGATGACAAAAGGAAAAACCAGTACTGTATTATTTTATTTCTTCAAACACATTGGTATCATTTACCTTAAAACTTTATTACAACTAATAAGTGCATTTGTCTGCTTTACTTGAGTGCGCATTTGTTAATTGTGTCTCTTTGATACTTTAGAATTTGGGTGATGAAGCTTTGCAATGAGTTTTAAGTAACTGGTTTTCAAACACACTCAATATGTTGAATAAACTGAGTGGAGCTTAGCTAGATCGAAGATGTTGCCCTGTCTTATCTACGAATGGTGTTGGGACCCTGGGGACTGCTTAGCTCGCTAGCTTTGGGCTACTGTGTTGTTTTGGGGCTGGTTTGGGTTTTGTCTTGCTATTTTTATGTTTAAAACTCAATTATCTATGTGTATTTGAAGCCTAAAAACACTTTTACAAGTACATTTTGTTTTGAAGCATTGTTTGATATTTTTCTACTTGCATGTGTTTCACTGACCTTATGTGGAAAAGTGCCTTATGAGTTGTTTGTTATCTTATTGTTTTGCAACTGCTTTAGGATCTTATGACTGAATTTCCATTATCACTTTTTAACCTATACTTTATAATTCCTAACATAATCTTTTGGCTATTTTATTTGCTTCCCAGTTTGCAGGTGGAAGAAATTGTCCAAAATCACTTCAGATGCTTAATTCATGGAGGAGGAAAACAATCAGATGTTGAAGGTATTACACAAGATAGAAGGTGAAAGGAAAATCCAAAAGCAAGATCAATTGTTCTATGTTTGATTGCATTTATGCATAAAGGACTAATCTGCCGTGGGTTGGTGATATTATATTTTGTTAATCGATTGAGAAAGTATTTATGAGAAAGTATTTATGTGGGTTGGTGATATAATCTCAGAAAATAACTGACATAACAAGTATGGCATATGATATGGTTGGATATCATATGAGAAAGTATTTAATAATTTTGATTGACCATCTGGAGATTTATCGATGGTTTGATACCTTCTTCATTTCCTGTTAATCAACAAAAAAAATATCAGTTGGTTTTTTTTGTCTTAACTTTCAGGTTCTTAAGAGAAAGGAAATGTGGTAATCCAAACAGTCAACTTTGATATTCTAAACTTTCAACCTTAGTTTCAATTTTGGTATTACTAGTTGGTTAGTGTTTTTGTTGTGGTAATCTAGGTTTAAATTTATTTGTTATGTACAACTTAAATTGATTAGCTTGACTTCTTGTTTAGCATAGATTTCTTATCAACTTCTATTGGAGGTAATTCTATTCGAAAAACGGTTGAACACTAAATGTGTGGACAACTGTTTTAGTCAGGATATATCAAACATTTAGTAAAGATGATTATTTGTAATACATGTATGTTTAACAATTTTTCAAATATTTACAATTTTAAAAAAGAAAATAATTGACAAATGAACATCTGATTAATTTATGCCATTGTAGCCTGCTGATTTACAAAGGCAACTTAGATATCCACTTAGTGAACATGGCAAAACATTGCTCAGGAGTGTACTTAGGAGCTATGTGTCCTGCACCCTGCAAAATTATTCATCGAAAATCGATATAACGAAGTTGCACAATCTCATCAAAGAAGCTTAAATATTTCACCAAATTGAGTGTTTTTATCTTCTTAAGAGAACAAAAGAGCACTTGTGATTTAATTAGTATTTGTTACCTTCACAGTTGCAAATGTCATTTGATTCGAGTAAGTCCTTGTGTATCTACATGAAAGCATATTATTGATTAAGTTATGCACCCTCATAAATGTGGTAATGTAGCAATAATTAAAAAATTGAACCAAAGATCGAACCAATGAAACTTCTGGATCATGCTTTAATTAGTTCAACCATGGTTGGAAGGGATGACAAATAAAGAAAAAAGTAAACATGACTTTTCAAGTTTAAACCTTGTTCAATTGTGGTTCAATTTGGTTTGATATGACTATGATGCAACCGAATTCAAGCAAACTGACAAATTGGTCATTCCCCGTTGGACGGTATGACAAATAAAATTTGGTTGAACTAACGGCGGTTACACATGTTCAACCTAGTCCAATTGTGGTTCAATCTGATTCAATATGACTATGATACAACCAAATTAAAGCCAACTGACGAATTAGCCATTCCTGGTTCAACCGGGAAGTTCAATCCGATATCTAAAAAATTGATATGAAGTTTCATGCTTACCCTCCCACTTGGCCATTTACAAACCATGGCCTCCAATCATCTACAATGGAGTAGTTTAGAGCCCTTATCCAAGCTTGAGTAGACATGAAAGGAACAACTATGTCATGATCTCCACTGCCAACAACATATCATTGACATAAAAAAAAATTAGCTAGTCTTAATGGCACCAAGAAAGCAAGCAGAAAGACGAATGTCCCTCTTTTAAATTGGTCGATCCACTTTAGAGAACAAAACAAGTATTCTCAACTATGATGAAAAAAATGATTGGAAATGTAAGCAGCACATGCATAATGAATCATGAATGTATTCATAGTTATCAAATCAATAATCAAGTTGTGAATAGGATGCCCTACTTTTGAAATGTGAATCGAATCTTATTATAAATCGTAAGATACATTACAAAAATATACAAATATAACATTCTTAAGTAAAATTAAGCGACATAGAAAAATTATAACCTAATATATCATACTAACCATAAAATAATTCAAGTCAAGTGAAATGACAAAAGAAAAGTGGTTGGCTATGCAAAAATGACAACAACAAAAAAACGGAGTTAAATTATATAAAAGAATTAAATATGTTTTTGATCTCTATAAAATATATGGTAAAGCAATAGATGAGATATGTTTGCTTGTTTTCATCTCGTACTATTTCAACAATTTTTTCTTAAATGAAATAAACTACATCGAAAGAGAAAATATACATTCACCTGTATATCAAAGAGCGATATCCTTTTTTGCTTAGATTTGCGTGAAACTCAACGCTACCAAAGATCTCATACTCATAATCAGTCTTGTTACAACGTTCCCATTTCCCTATGGTTCCCTGCAGAGCTCAAAGCTATGTACATTAATATCCATTAGTTTCTGAGACTTCTTCTTGTCAATTGTGATACATCGATCATTAGAAAATCACAAGATATTATGAGTTTTGTAGGTTTATCATATCAAACCTCTCGAATATGCAGTGCCTTGCGAACACGCTCATCGTTTGCCCATTTAGTAGTCAGGTAAAAACTATAACTCTACATTAATAATGAAAATGGGGAACATCAAATTTGAAATATTATGGACAAAATTGTGTGTGAATCTAGACAAGGGATGAAAAAATTACTCCGCAGCTTAATTCGGGCACTACGAGATGAGAATTAGAAGATTTCTTCAACTCCCGAATCAATGATCTTCTCAATAGATGTGAATCATCTTCACAAAAGCGATCCAAAATGTTGAATTCATTAATTCTTGAAAGGCACTGAAGATAAGAAGTAATAGTTTAACAATATGACAAACAAAAGTGATTATCATTATTATAAGTAGCATGCAGACAGACACTTCTGGTCACTCATTTCTCTTCATTTTATATTGTTGTGAATTTGAACCCTTGCTCAACACCGACAAGAACAAAGAGTGAAATAAATAACAATTGAAGCCAAACTAAACATTCCAAGCAATTAATCTAGCATCTATGTGTATGCAAAGCCACACAATCAATCCAAAGAACAAAATAAAAAGAATAGACGAACAAGCCTATTAGAGTGTATGTATATATCAATAGAAGGAATGTATTAGGAATGTATTGGGATTGTAGAAAATACAAATTTGTTAATTGAATAGCTTATATTTGTTTGGATAGAATTGAATGATAAGATGCTACAACCGACAAAATTGGGATGATTTACTTGCCTCATCATAAGACTGGAGATCTCTTAAACACAACTCATTTCTGGAATCTACATCAATATACTCTCCTTTACAATTTTTCTGCAGTGACTGTGATCAATATATAATGGTAAGCATAACATCATTCTTTAAATTCAAGTACAAATTTGCCACTTTGTTAAATTAGTTTCCTAATATATCTTAAAAAATATCTACATGATGAGATATGATTCAGTGCAATTAAACTAACAATATAAATTAAGTTCATAAATTATTACCGCATAGAGTTCATCAGAGATGAGTCCCACTCCATGAGCATAAGGGATTCAATAATTTTTTTCTCTTCGTGTTGTCATGGGGTTCCCTAGCAGATATCCCTAAAAATGTATATGCTAGTCAAGCTTCATAGTGCATATAACAAGTGCTATAGAAATAAAGGTATTTAAGGTTTCAGACATCTCTCTATAGATTATTTTTCCTGCTAGTAGAGGCAACAAAAAGAGATTATGGTTGGAAACCTGAAGATTTATCGATGGTTGGAGACCTTCTTCATTTCCCGTTAATCAACGAAATAGAATATTATCAGTCGGTTTTCGTTGTCTTAACTTTCCGGTTCTTAAGAGAAAGGAACCGTGGTAATCCAAACAGTCAACTTTAATATGCTAAACTTCTTTGCTTTGCTTTGCTTTGCTTATATTTAGAGGAGAATGTAAATAAATACTGTATTACAGTAAGAGGATTAGTTAAAGTGATTAAGAAACTTTTAGGTATCATATTTACCGTTATTTAAATAACTAATTTATCTTAGAAATCGAGCTGTTTAGAATTTCTAACCATTTGAAATTTCTTGAAGAATAACGGGAACAAGAATGCCAGAGTATGAATCGCCTCCAATGTAGAATTCGTTTGAAAGAAATTCAGTGTGATCAATCAGCCACTATAAATACATATAAGAGTTACAGCCACTACAAATTTTTGTCAAGATGGAGGTCGAGTATCGTCTTTATTCCAGAAATCGGACAGACGGGAATGTTACCTTCCTAAGAAATTGATGAGCATGGTGAACTAATTTCCAGTCACTTCGGTGAGCAGTCAGATTTTTCGCATATGAAAAACCGGTTCCAAATGGCAAATCTACAAAAATAATGCTGCATAGCTGACCAAGAGATGATTAACATTAATATTAGTAAATCACCATCCAATAATGAAACAATCAAAAGAAACAAAATTATAATTACATGACTAATATAAAGTTCTTTTTAAAAATTTTGGATTAACTTCAGTGAATGAAATCAGTGTTGAATTATTGAGGTACTCTTAACTAACACCTTTGTCCATGAGTGTGGCCTCGAGACCAAACTAGGCACACTCCCGTCGTACTCCTTGTTTTCGAATTCAATTGGACCTATTAACATTCAATTGATGACAAAGTTATTCTATGATTGCTTTTCAATGGATCAATTTCAGCAGGATCAATTCTACTGATAAGCTAAACCAAACACAAGAAAATAGCCAAAGTACAAAACTGATGTCGCATTTCACAGCACATTGATTCGGCATAACGCAAAATTTACACTAAAATGGTTACAAATGAAATGTTAAAGTTAGTTATACTTAGTTAGCTGTTTTTTTCACTGTCTGTATAAGCCTTGTGTACTTCCTTGATGTAATTCATTTTCTCATTATTAATGTATTTGAGAGACTCTACAGACTCACCTAATTTCCTAAAAGGCCCCTAAATCTATACAAATGACAAGATAATGCTGTCCCTAATCACTTATCTCTATATTATTGACAACATGCCTTATTTCCCCTGACTATGACACTAACTCATATTAACAAATTTCCTAATTAAGTAACTAAATCTCAAGATCCATGATTGTCCGATCAAGATCGAGGTCCAAATCTCAAGCTCAGTAATTTAGTTTTTAAAGAAAAACAAAATTTGCTTAAGATCTGGTTCGTTCTTGATTGGACGATCACAAATCTCTTGATTGGATGACTCGCGTGCAGTCAATGACCGCATGTAATAAGGTTCATATAATATATACATATCCAGTTATGCATTAAAAAACTGTCACAAGATATACAAGAAAAAACTAAAAACATGGAGTTATCATTTAAAAATTACCTATTTCATGGACAAGGCCAGAAAAAGAAGAACAACCAGGACCACCAGTTAACCAAAGCATAAGAGGGTCTTTCTTAGGATTATTCTCTGACTTTATAAAATAATAAAACACTTGCATGTCATCATCTGTTTCCCCCAATCCCACATACCTATCAAATGTCACACAACTACATTACTTGTCACACAGCCATTTCTATTTCTTGTGTCTTTCTACAAGAAATAGTAAAAACAAATCTTTTTTTTTTTTAAAGAAAATAAAGACAAATCTTAGAATCAAGAGTAGACCAATTCAACTCTACAGAACCGGCTTGTAAGGTGGAGATTGTCCTCGCTTATAAACATATATTCAGGTTGTCTCGCAACCGATGTGAGATTCTTAACACACCCCCTTGTGCCTAGAACTATTGGACTTGGTGCGTAGATATAAATGGTGGGTGGGCCGATAAGAAACCTGATAGCAGGTGGCTCAATTGATCGTGAGCCTTGGTTCAATCCCTACATTAAATCTTTAACCCGAATCATTTCAAAAGTTAGCTCAAAGGGTGATGGTGTTCAAGCACGTTTATACACTCAACAGCCCAAAAACATGAGCAACGTGGAATCCAAACAACTTCAACAACTCCCTCCCAATTATGTTTATTTTATATATATTCTCCCAGTTATGGATGTGGGATTCTAAAATAAAAAAGGTGAAATTGAAATAGAAATTTTTCATAAAAAAGGAAAGAAATACAGAATAGAAATGGTTAATGCTGACCCTGTTTCAAGTTCAAAAGGAAGAGGCCCTTCAAAACCAGGAAGCATTTCAACCTTTGGGCCATAAGCCTCGATATGAGTTAATATCTGCAAACTAAAAAGCAGAAGAGCAAGTAGAATCTGACAACAATGGTGAAATGAATTATGAGAAGGAAGAACCATCATGTTCAAATTTGCAAGCTAGCTTCAACTAATTTCACTTGACGTACTCTTCTTTAAATGTGCTTGTTGATGATGAGTTGTTGACAAACATGTTGATTCTATAAAATATAAAAAAGTGAAATCATTGAGTTGAACATATCATTGTTTAATGCTGTAGTGCAAGATTAAGACTATATCAAAAGGAGAAGCATCTCTTCAATTTAATTGTTATAAAAAAATAATAATAAAAACTAGACACATGATGCACAGGTAAATTAAAAATTTCAAGAATTATGTGTCGTAAAAATTGGACCTAATCACAATAATAAACCATATATATTTATATAAGTAATTAATCAAATAACGAATAACATAAAAATAAGAATAAATATTATAGAAACTTATCTTTATTGATTTCGTCAACCACCAGCCATGAATTTTCAAAACCATGAATGATCTGCAAAATAGTGAACCATCGAACAATACCTGAGGCGTGCTGATCGCACTGTCCTTAAGGATTTATCCGCCTCATAAGCGCAAATCCCCCATGATTCAACAGGTCCTTCCCGGATATGAATCATATCCGAGGTAACAGAACTAGCAAGACATTATTGACATCGGTGATGTAATCCAGGAAGATAACTCAATTATATGTGAAAAGGAAAAAGTTTTCATAAGAGTATTTCTCTAATCACTTATATTTTACTCACATCTCATTTTCATAATTTATCCTCTCACGTACCACCATCATCTTATGTTATTTTACCTAATATACTCATGTTCTGATTAATAGTACCAAGCATAACTTCCAATCCTAGTAATTAGGATTAAAAACCAAGTAAATAGGAATTAAGACAAAAACGTGTACTATATGACTTGGTAAAAAATCAATTAATTTAATCATTATACAATAATTAACTTTAAAATAAATTTATTCTATAAAATATCCAACAATCCCCCACAATTTATTTTAAAGTTTAGAAGAATACTCAAAATCATTTCCTGGATTAACATCATTGATGTAATGCATCAAACTGGTGTAGCAAGCTATATGAACCAGTGAAACTTAGCGTATGTTAGCGGTCTATCAATCGCATTACACCCCACATTTCTTGCTGTTATCGCTGTGGTGCGCGAATAGGCCGTGCGCGTGCCTGGATTCTTTCATGAGTGCTCTAGAGATTTCGCCAAAATCTCATACAAGCGGCCCCACTTGACACTCACATAGGTGATTTCATCAAGTGTATGCTGCAAATCATACACCGCCCATAAGGGATATGAAATTCATTAAAAGCTTTATTGTTTACCCTCTCAATAATGCAGTGTCTAGCACTTTATCACTCACACCATAAGAAAAGGACTAAGACAAAAATTAATTGATTAATTTTTGGTGCTAGCAGATCTAACAAGTAACTTGTTCTTACCCATATGAACCTTATTCATGGGATCTCCAATCACAAAGGTTGGGTTCCTATCACATGTTGATTTCAAATGGCTAAAGTCCAATTCCTCTCGATGTGTCACAAAATTATTTCTTCCCAGGGGCTTTTCAAGTACGTACTTTACACAAGTGATGAAGACATAATTTTCTTTCATCAAGTAATATTGACTAAGATGTCTCTAAGTCAATTAATCTCATATTTTATCGAAGTCTATAATAATAAACTTGTTCTTCACAATAAATTCACTTATCGATTTTATTCTCATCGGCTCTTATATCCGATTAACATCATTGTATTATTTTAATACAATGGCTCATCACTTTCTCATATGTTATCAAACTGACTTTCATCATATATAATTCACCAGGTCTACTTGAAAGACTATCAAGCGACATCACCCCCACATTTGGTAGCATAGGTGAATTTTTATTCAAGTCTACTTGAATTATTTCAAGTGACGGTGCCCCCTCAATAAGGACAATTTATAACTCCGCACATAGAGATATATTTTCTCATAACAAATTTCACTAAACATCATTGTATTATTTTAATACAATGGATAATCTCAATATACCATATTATAGTTTATGATATCTCAAAAATATTTCATGAATTATAATCATGTACAGGTCTACTTATAATATTTCTAAGCGACAACTTTTCAATCACATAGCATATTAGTATCTCTTTGAATACCTCAATGTCATGAAATTTCTCAATAAAATATCTCCTCAATTTGCTTTCAACTCTAGAAGTTCATATGCTTCAATGGCAACAAATATTTTATAATCAAGTCCACCAAGTTCCCGGTGCAGATCATGCCTGAGCTAAACAAACCACTAAGAAAACTCAAAGTTTGAGTGCAAGCTACTACAAATCATGTCTTTAAATATTTTCAATTGCATATATATTCTTAGTAACCACACCAATATAATTTAAGCAGTCACAATTCACAATATCATACACTTCATTTTAACTCTCAAGTTATTGCACATACTAACATACTCTCAATCTTTCAAAATACAAGCCACTATAATAATTTATCAAATCATCAATCAACTTATACATGTTAACATGTGGTCTCAAAATATAAAAATGAGTATGTGACTACCAATCATATCCATCGTCAACAAATACATACATTTGATTAATATATCGCCCTTAATTTCAAGACAATAAATACTGCTTTACTGCATAAAAAGTTCACAAGAAATCCACTCTCTTAGTTCTAATTGAATTTATGCAAATAGTCAAGTAAAGCATACAACACGTTAACTCAATTTCAAATAATCCAGACCACTAGGCATGCAACAGACAGAGTATTGTATGGGGTTTACATATATCGACTCATGGTTCTAAGAAGGGTAATCATATTCATCCATAAACATAATAGTTATAATAATAATCACATGAATGAAGACAATGCTGCTGTAACTGGAAAAATGCACAAAGATTTTGTAGCAAACCAAGGAACCTTTAAACAATTAAATAATTCTAATTTTTTAGACAAATTCAACACAATCACAGATTTAATATAAAACTCAAAACTCGCAGGAAAAATGCGCCCGTCTTTAGTTGGCAAACCCTCATAGTTCATAAAATTTCTCCTGTTTCCGCGACGAGAATAAATGAGCACTTTAAAATTCAGATTGGTGAACTCCATTGACCACATCAATTTCTTTATAGTTCTCAAATTGAGATAATTCTGATGAATATAACACAAGATAAATTCTGCCAAAGGGAATTATATAAATCCTTAAGATTGTTGTAAAAATTGGACCTAATCACAATAATAAACCACATATATTTATATAAGTAATTAATCAAATAACGAATAACATAAAAATAAGAATAAACATTATAGAAACTTATCTTTATTGATTTCGTCAACCACCATGAACTTTCAAAACCATGAATGATCTGCAAAATAGTGAACCATCGAACAATACCTGAGGCGTGCTGATCGCATTGTCCTTAAGGATTTATCCGCCTCATAAGCGCAAATCCCCCAGGATTCAACAGGTCCTTCCCAGATATGAATCATATCCGAGGTAATAGAACTAGCAAGACATTATTGACACCGGTGATGTAATCCAGGAAGATAACTCAATTATATGTGAAAAGGAAAAAGTTTTCATAAGAGTATTTCTCTAATCACTTATATTTTACTCACATCTCATTCTCATAATTTATCTTCTCACTTACCACCATCATCTTATGTTATTTTACCTAATATACTCATGTTCTAATTAATAGTACCAAGCATAACTTCCGATCCTAGTAATTAGGATTAAAAACCAAGTAAATAGGAATTAAGACAAAAACGTGTACTATATGACTTGGTAAAAAATTAATTAATTTAATCATTATACAATAATTAACTTTAAAATAAATTTATTCTATAAAATATCCAACATTATGAACCGAAAACTCAACAGTTGAATATCATATTGTTTAGTGCAAAAGAAATGAATCTCAAGATCTGAAGAAAAGCGGAACTCCAAAGTAGGCAAGGTTGTCCTTCTCGCTGTTGTGGAAGTGATGACAGTCACAGTAATTCTCCTCCATGTCTTCATGGTAGCAGAAAACATCATTCTCCTACTGCTTGACATTGTTGTCCACATTGTTCTCCTTCCTCATTATATCCTAGACCGCGATGACAATATCCAGTCCCACACTCCTTAGGAGTGTTTCCCAACTGCATGCCATGGTTGTCTCTGATTTGGTGAATTAATAAAACACTTGCATGACATCATACGTTTCCCCCAATCCCACATACCTATTAATTGTGACACAATTTCATA
Organism: Trifolium pratense; assembly: GCF_020283565.1. Lineage (NCBI taxonomy): Eukaryota > Viridiplantae > Streptophyta > Magnoliopsida > Fabales > Fabaceae > Trifolium > Trifolium pratense. The sequence continues at coordinate 8,250,688 of NC_060062.1, read as the reverse complement.
CAGCCATTTCTATTTCTTATGTTTTTTCTACAAGAAAGACAAATCGTAGAATTGAAAGTTGGACATAACTCAATCCTGCAAAATCAGATTGATGTAGAACTCTTAACACATCCTCTCGTCCCAACACTATTGGACGTGGTCCGCAGATATAAATCGTGGATGGTCTGATCAGATACCTGATAGCAGGTTTAAGATCCCGATATTTTACACGATTTTTATATTTAAATATTTTATCGTTGTTGAATTGAAAATATTTTTCCTTATAATCTACTGAGTGATGGTATTATTTTATAGATGTTTTTGTTATATACTTAAATTTTAGTTCATGATTAATTTAGTGATATCTTTATTTTAGTATAGCAGCAATGCATAGGAATATTATTTATTTTAAGAATAGTTATTTTTATTTTATAAAACCTAGAGAGGCAGAGAAGTAAAAGAAGAGACGAGAGTGAGAGTAAAAGATCAACCTTAATACTAATAAATAGGCTCTATCATCAAGTATAGACGTAGAGGAACAAAAAGTGTGTCGCGGAAATTTTGGGTTCTAGCCTTTTATCAGGTTTATCCCTCCTTTTGTGTGGAGTATAAGAAAAACACAAGCAAACTAGAATTTAAAAGGGGTTTTCTTTTCAGAACTCTTGTGAAAAGCCTCATCAGCAAGAGATGTAGTAATGTAGCCATTTTTATTCACCACCTATGTCTTATATTTCCAGAATTTGTTGTTTTGTTATACTGTAACTGTAACAGGGAAAATAGGTAATGGAAAAGGAGACAGGTATACTATTTCCAATTGCGAGCCAAGCAGTAATTAAATCAAAAGTGCATATCATTTGAACTTCGGATAAAAATATAAAGTAAGGAGTGCAAGATTACTAGAACAATAACAGATAAACCATGTTCATGAAGTAAACTGAGAACAGAATTATACAAATACCACAGCAAACTAAAGTTTTAAGGGCCAATATGGACTAAAGACCAGTGCAATAACAAGTTCTGAAACAATAGAAACGTAAGACCTGCAAGGACTTCCACACATTATAAGACAGCTCTGCAACATTCAAATACTTAAAATCCACCACGAAGGCGCAACACAAGGTGAAGAGTAGACTCCTTCTGAATGTTGTAGTCAGCAAGGGTCCTTCCATCCTCCAATTGCTTGCCAGCAAAGATCAACCTCTGCTGATCTGGTGGGATTCCCTCCTTGTCTTGTATTTTTGCCTTGACATTATCGATCGTATCTGAACTTTCTACCTCCAATGTAATGGTCTTTCCAGTCAAAGTCTTCACAAAGATCTGCATACCTCCCCTCAGACGAAGGACAAGATGAAGGGTGGATTCCTTCTGGATGTTGTAATCGGCCAAGGTTCGGCCATCTTCGAGCTGCTTCCCGGCAAAAATCAACCTTTGCTGATCCGGGGGAATGCCCTCCTTGTCCTGTATCTTAGCCTTCACATTGTCAATTGTGTCTGAGCTCTCAACCTCCAAAGTTATTGTCTTACCAGTAAGAGTTTTCACAAAAATCTGCATACCACCACGAAGACGCAAGACAAGGTGAAGAGTTGACTCTTTCTGGATGTTATAATCAGCCAGGGTTCTGCCATCTTCGAGCTGCTTTCCGGCAAAAATCAACCTCTGCTGATCTGGGGGAATACCTTCTTTATCTTGTATCTTGGCCTTGACATTGTCTATGGTGTCAGAACTCTCCACCTCAAGGGTGATGGTCTTTCCAGTGAGGGTCTTAACAAAGATCTGCATACCACCACGAAGTCGCAAGACAAGGTGAAGAGTGGATTCTTTCTGGATGTTGTAATCAGCTAAGGTCCGGCCATCTTCGAGCTGCTTTCCAGCAAAAATCAACCTTTGCTGGTCTGGTGGGATTCCCTCTTTGTCTTGAATCTTGGCCTTGACATTGTCAATGGTATCAGAGCTCTCCACCTCAAGGGTGATTGTCTTTCCGGTGAGGGTCTTAACAAATATTTGCATACCACCACGGAGACGGAGCACCAAATGGAGGGTAGACTCCTTTTGGATGTTGTAATCGGCAAGGGTACGCCCGTCCTCCAGCTGCTTTCCAGCAAAAATCAGACGCTGCTGGTCCGGTGGGATCCCTTCCTTATCTTGAATCTTGGCCTTAACATTGTCTATGGTATCTGAACTCTCAACTTCCAGAGTGATGGTCTTGCCAGTGAGGGTCTTAACGAAGATTTGCATCTATATTATCCAAAATAAACAAAAAAATAAAATGTATCAATCATCAATTCTTTATTATGGCTACAACAATGTATCAATCATCAATTCTTTATTATGGCTACAACAAAGTGAAAAAGACTCATGAAGAAAAGACTCATGAAGAAAAGACTCATGTTAAAAGTCAAATTCTCCCAAACAATCAATAAATTGGATTATGAATTTACATCGTAATTAATCGTTCCGATCACAGAATCAAACAAATAAATATCCATGAACTAATCTAACTGAAATAAATTTTAGAATCATGCAATACACATAATTTTGATTAATTGAATTAATCGAGATAATTTTCACAAAGATCTTCGCGTGAGAAATTATTGAGACAGCAAAATCATGTAAACGGTTTGATTCAGAAAAAGAAAAACAAAGCCTGATCCAATGATCGATCGAAAAGATAAAAGATTAAACAAAACCCTAATAATTGAGGTCTAATAATCGAAATAAATTGAGGAATTCAGAAATCGATTGAACGAGAACTAATAATCGAATCCATAATCGGAGGAGAAGAGAGAATAGATGATGATACCTTGAAGCGGTTTTGTGTTATGAATTCTTCTCTTCAACAAAAGGGAAAGCGGTTTTTTTTTTGGTTACTAAAGGGAAAGCGATTTGAACGTGAAGAATGAATTTCACGGTTTCGGTTTTTATAGCAAAACAAAATGGTACGAGATTTCTTTACGGCACGGCAACTCTGCCATTCAAATTGTGACACGTGGATCAATTGTTTGGGCAGTTTGGATAAGAGCGTTGTTCTCGAGCAGTCCAGCTAAATCCAGATCAATCGTGACTCCTTTCAAAAATTAGATATTTGGGTGGTTTATAATGGACCGTGGGTTAGTGAATTGAAAATTTTGGTTTGAACTAGGTTGGTACGGGCGAGTCCGGTAGAGGGAATTGGACCGATGGTTCCAGAAACCTAATAAATAAGCTCCATCGACAAATGAGCGTCCTTCCTCATCGGAACAGTCCGAGCAAACAAAGCAACGCTCCGCTGTAGGGGATATTTATATTTTAGGAGCCAAACCAAAGGGCTAGCGCTTTGAGTTTAGGTGCGCTCTGTTCGCTTGCTTGCTACTCACTGTAATTTACATTCACTGGCTTAAGAAAGAGCTAATGAATGCGGAGTGACAGTTGGTCCTGACCCGCCCATGAGTAAATCCAAACGCTGAATTTAAGCTTTTTTCACGTCTCATCTTCACACTTTCTCACTTCACCTAAAACTCACGGAGCCTGAAACAATCATGAATAATGTGATAGAAGGGGTATATACTTGAATTTCTTAACCATTTGATCTAAAGTTAGCTCTATGAGGGGTGTGAATGAAAATTATTTGTTGGAAGGAAGGTTGTCAGAATTGAGATTTTGCTTTAAATCCAAAGAGGATAGTAAGACCGAAAAATCGTAAATCGCAACCAAAATCTAAGGATTCTACTCAATTGATTTTGTTGAATCGAAAGGGGAAATCAAGATCTCATAATCGAAAATCGCAACCAAAATCGATGGATTCAACTCATAATAGTGTGTGTGTGTGTTATAAAGTGCAAGCTCTCAAAGTTTAAAATCATAAAACAATCAAGTCTCAAACCATAAATATAAAAGTACTCAAAGTTTAAAATCATAAAACAGAAAAGCCCAGTGGTGGAATCCATACGAGATCGCGAATTTTGTAGCGATTTTGTGCGATTTTACTGGGATTTTGCTCTGATTTTGGATTTTACTTAGGATCCAGATCCTTGAGGGTGAGCAAAATCGCAAAATCCATGACCACAAAACACTTAATGGCCACAAAACATGAGGGTGTCCCAACACATTTATACACTTAACGGCCACAAAACATGAAAATGTGGGACTCCAAAAAAACTACAAATTAAACAACTTTAAGGCTAACCTTTACGACTAGCATATGCCTTGGTTTAATACCTACATTGCAATAAGAAAGTGAGATGGTGAGATTGAGAAGCGATAAGATTCATACGAATTCGAGAGTTAGACTTTGTTTAAAATTTATTCGGATTTATACTATTTTACTTAGTGTGTGTGTGTGATTACGTTTAAAATTTTAAGATAAAGATTGAACTTGTGAAATTACGATATTTTGAGACAATTCATACGAATTAGTACGATATTTTGAAACTTGAATTTATTTGGATTTATACTATTTTATTTTGTGTGATACTTTTTTTTTTAGAGACCGAGTCATCCGATTTAACCCGATTTAATGTATATATAGTTTTATTATAGAGATTGGTTTATTCAACCAGATTATCCATTTTTATCCGGTTTAATCATGTGGTTCGAATAATAACTCAATAGTTCAGCCAATGAACTAATGATTCGACCAATGAACTAGTAATTAATAGCCTCACTAGTTTGAAGACAGATTTGGTTTTTAATTAAAACATTAATCACCTTAGTTTACCAATAAGTTGAATTATATAAAGGAATTAAGAATTAGGCTTCGGAGCTCGATAATGACTATGGCTCAACTGAGACACACACACCATGCAACCTTATCTACTTGCTGTTTTTCTGAATAACGACAACCTAAGATGCACCAATATCTATACCAACTACCAATCTCATTCATCTAAATAACAACAATTTTAACGGTTGAGATTTTATTTTTACTGTTTTTTGAAACCTTAAATAATCCAAATCCACACCCTTTTCATTTTTCTGTTTTTTTTCTAATCTTCTCCATTAATGGTTAGAAGAAATTCATAATTTTTAATCAGTTTTTTTTACATTTTACATGCATTGAATGCACAAATTTCAATATGAAATTTAGCATTTTCTATTTGTTATCAAGTAACTGACTAGAAATTTCACTCCTTAATATGGATAAGTAAATTGACCGAAATAGAAACTCCATCTCCAATATATGTATATATAATATAATATCGCTAAGCATGCATTAACATTAACATTTTCCATTTCTAATAGCCTCCAAATTTGATTAAATCGAGTAGTTAGTGCATTTTCCATTTTCCATTTCTAATGGACGCACACTAGTTATACATGTTTCTCTCGAAGACTTTGACTTATATGAAATGACTTTGACTTATAAGTACTCATTCACATGAAGCAAAGAAGCAAAGCAGAACTTGCTATTCAAAGAGATTTTTTCAGATTGATCACTAGCCTATAATTGAGAAATTTTCATCCATGTCTTCCTGCTTCAATATACGCCGCAGATCTAATCTAAACAGGAAGAAGAGGTACGATGTGTACTTTAGTTTCTGCGACGAAGATGCACGTTCTTTTGTTTTGGGTATCTATAAGGGTCTTACTTCTTCAGAACGTGAAATTGTTGTTTTCTGGGACGATAATAAGAGGAGGATTAGAAGAGGAGGAGAACGAGAAATACCAAGCTCAGTTCTGAATGTAATTCAAGATTGCAAACTTGTTGTAATTGTATTTTCAACAAATTATTTTAATTCAAGATGGTGTCTTCAAGAATTGGAAAAAATAACTGAATGTTGCCGAACCACAGATAGTAGTCTTATGCTTCTTACTTTATTCTATGATCGTGTCGTCGGTATCCGTATCTCGTTCGGAATTTCGGAGAAAAGTATAGCTATGTTTGAACAAGAGACCTTTCATGAATTTCTTGATAGAATCTCTAAACAAGAAATCTTCCAACATGGGGATAAGTTCATGTCTTGGGTGGCAACCATCAGTCATAATAAAGCTATGACATATGCAGGATCAACATATTTGGGACACGTCTTCACATACAAGTAATTTTAAACTTACCTTTTTAATATTATTATTATTATTATTATTACTTTGATTGAGCATGTGAAATTTAAAACTGTGAAATGTTAGTGTTAGTAGTTGCGGTAGTAGTGTTAGTTTAGAATGCAGTTGGATAGTGTAGAATAGTATTGGAGCATTTTGTGAGACACGGGGTAATACATTAGTAGTTAACTTATTCTAGGAGGAGAGTAGTAGCAGTAGTAATATCATGAACCTTAATGTTATTGACATATGTTCACCTATTTATATGTCTATGAGGTATTTTGTAGATACTACGTTCTAGAATTTTCATGACATTTCCTAATATATGTGTGATATTGATTTATTCTATGCACCACTTAAGTATTCTAGAAAATTCTAGACATCTGCATCATTACTTAGTTATTCTATAAATTACTAATGTGTTCTAGAAATGTACATCATATTTCAACAGTTAGGCTAAATCTATGGTACATAAGTGAGATTTCACAATTATCAGATGAACGCGATGATAGTCTAAATCATGTTTTATAATTATCAGATGAACACAACGATATAATCGTCTCTTATTCATCTATAATATTATACAGGAGCAAAAGTGAACATATTGAGAATGTAGTTGAACTAGCTACTCATGTGATAACAGGGAAGAGAGGCATGTTCAATGGTTTGTATACAGAGAGCTTAAATTCTCGTGTGCAAGATGTGATTCAACTATTGAAACAGTCAAAATCTCCTCTCATACTAGGGATATGGGGGATGTCAGGGATTGGTAAAACAACCATTGCCAAAGCCATTTATGGTCAGGTTGGTTCCTATTTTGCGCACAAGTGCTTGATCGAAAATGTCAAGAGATCAGTTCAGAATAAAAGTGAAACTCTAGTTTCTTTACAAGAGAAAATTCTTTTTGATATGGCCAGAGCTCCTGAAATAAATATATCTACAATTGAGTCAGGAAAAGTGATTTTAAAAGAAAGACTTCGAGGTAAAAGGGTACTTCTTGTTCTTGACGATGTTGATAATTTGGAGCAACTAAATGCTTTGTGTGGAAGTCATGAATGGTTTGGTGAAGGTAGCAAAATAATCATCACGACAAGGGATAGGAAACTACTAAAGGAGCATGGAGCTGACCATATATACAGAGTGAAAGAACTGGACGAAAATGAATCGCTTGAGCTTTTTAATTGGAACGCGTTCAGCCAAGCAACTTCTCATGAAGGTTTTGCTGACCTTTCCAGACAGGTAGTTGCTTATTCTGGGGGATTGCCTCTTGCTCTTACAGACCTTGGGAAACATTTCAATTCGAAAAAAGTAGCTACCTGGGAGTCGAAGTTGCGTTACTTCACAAGTTATCACTATAATGGTGTACAAGGAACTCTAGAAAGTAGTTTAAATGATTTGAATGATGAAGAGAAACAAATATTCTTTGATCTCGCGTATTTCTATATCGGGATAGACCAACATGATGTCCAATCTTTAAATAGTTCAACACAATGTACAAATCTTCTAATAAGTCTCCTTGAAGACAAAAGCTTTGTAACCATTGATGAGAATAACAAGATTCAAATGCATGTTTTGCACAAAGCCACAGCAGAAGCTATCATTACGAGGGAATCAAGTAATAACACTGATCAGGTGAGTGGTAGTGTGTGTGTGTGTGTGATTTTGAGGCTAGCTCTATTTGAGGTATCACCAATGTATGGTTTTTGGTTCTAAAATATATAACGGCTAAGGAAGCAGAGTGAACATTAATGAAATCAGTTTGTTAACATTTGGTTTCATAATCATCGCAAGAACATGAGAAGTTGATTAGTATGATTGTAAATTAAAAATTAATAACAAAATAAATTCTGGGTAACCTCATAGTTGATGATGTATCAGTCGCATCAAGAATCTCAGCAACCATATATCTAAGCTACAATTTTTTTTTTTTTGTTTCTTTTCTTTAATGTTTCAGCCGAAGATGTACGATGTTTTCTTGAGTTTCAGAGGGGAAGATAGTCGTGCAAAGTTCATGTCACATCTGCATTCCTCTTTTCAAAATGCGGGGATTGATTCTTTCAGAGATGATGACAAGATTCAACGAGGAGATCAAATCTCAATCTCATTGTTGCAAGCAATTGGACGGTCTAGACTTGCTATCGTTGTTTTCTCAAAAAATTATGCTAATTCAAGATGGTGTTTGCTAGAGTTGGAGAAGATAATGGAAATTGGCAGAGATAGGGGTTTGGTCGTTGTGCCGGTGTTCTATGAGGTGGATCCCTCCGATGTACGTCATCAGAAAGGCCATTTTGGGAAAGTTTTTGATGATCTTATATCAAAAAACTCAGTGGATGAATCCACAAAGAGTCGTTGGCAAAGAGATCTCTATGAAATTTGTGGCATTGCAGGGTTTGTCCTCATAGATTCCAGGTTATTTGTTTTTTTTTATTTTCTTTTAGGTTATTATTCGTGATTGTTTAAAAAATTTCTATCTGTGTCCATTTTAAAAATCTCTTTCTTTTAAAGATGACCACTTTTAAAATTGCAAGATACTGATTGATGTTTTTAAAAACAATTACAAAATCTGAAATTTGATCGCAATGTAAAGCTAATTTGAAACAAGATTCCAATAAATATGTTAAATGAGTAAAACATGTTTGAAGTAGTTTCTTTGTGATTGTCAACATATATGAATTAACTTTGGTTTTACATAAATATCTCAAAACTAGGAACCAATTTCTATATATTTTTATCTTGTATCTATTATGTCCTCTATGATGATGATCGATCTCTAGAAGGTGTTCCTAAATCCTCCATTTGACATTTCTAGAATTGTTGATGAGTTGTTTGTGGAAGCCATGAATCTTTATCTCAAATTTAAATTTGTCATACTCTTTTGATTTTCACTTCTCTTTACTGTAAAGATTTGCACACAAAATGTGACTATGATGGTGGTATTATTGAGGTGGCATTTTAACTAAATCACTCGCGACACTATAGGATATATGTGGTGGGTTTATACTACAAATGTTATACAGAAGTAACAAGCATATGTAATTTTAAATTTTAAATCATACAACAGATTACTGGTTTACCAACTTCTTATAAATGTAATGTAATTCTCCCTCCTCTTTGATACAAGCATATGTTGGAGAATGCTTATATACATACAATTGATTATGAACCTAATCGTTGGTTCATATTTTATAGGAATGAAAGTGCTGATATCAAGAATATTGTGGAACATGTCACTCGTTTGCTAGATAGGACACAATTATTTGTTGCTGAACATCCGGTGGGTGTAGAATCTCGCGTGGAAGCTGTGACTAAGCTACTAAACATCGAAAAATCAGAAGATGTTTTACTTCTAGGGATATGGGGAATGGGGGGTACGGGTAAATCAACCATTTCCAAAGCCATTTACAACAAAATTGGGAAAGAATTTGAGGGAAGGAGCTTTCTTTTGGGTATAAGGGAAATTTGGAAGACACATACTAATCAAGTTTCACTACAGCAACAGGTACTTTGTGATGTTTACAAGACAACAGCATTGAAGATACGTGACATCGAATCAGGGAAACATATATTGAAGGAAAAACTTTCTAAGAATAGGGTGCTTTTTGTGCTTGATGATGTGGATGAATTGGACCAACTAAAGGCTTTGTGTGGAAGCCGTGAATGGTTTGGTCCGGGAAGTAGAGTAATAATCACAACGAGAGATATGGATCTTCTTAGATCATGTGGAGTTGATCAAGTGTATACAATAGAAGAAATGGACGAAAGTGAATCTCTAGAGCTTTTCAGCTGGCATGCATTCAAGCAACCAAGTCCGACAGAGGATTACGCTACACATTCAGCAGATGTTATTGCTTATTCTGGGAGATTGCCACTAGCACTTGAAGTCATTGGGTCCTATTTGTCTAATTGTGAAATAACAGAGTGGCAGAAAGTTTTGGAGAAACTCAAATGTATTCCCCATGATCAAGTACAGAAGAAGCTAAAAGTAAGCTTTGATGGTTTAAAAGATTTTACAGAGAAACAAATATTCCTTGATATTGCTTGTTTCTTTATTGGAATGGACAAAAAGGATGTAATGGAAATATTAAATGGGTGTGGGTTTTTTGCTGATATTGGAATCAAAGTCCTTGTTGAGCGAGCCCTTTTAACTATTGACAATAGGAACAAGCTTAGAATGCATGATTTGTTAAGAGACATGGGAAGACAAATAATTTTTGAGGAATCACCATCAGATCCTGAAAAGCGCAGTAGGGTTTGGCGCTGTGATGAAGTGCTTGATATATTATCAAAGGATAAGGTAATTACTAATTAGAGAAACAACAAAGTAAGAAACTAAACATTGATTATGTTTCACTAATCTGTTTCTCTGATTTTTTAATTTCAGGGAACAGAAGCTGTCAAGGGACTGGCTTTGGAGTTTCCAAGAAAAGATTGTCTGGAAACCAAGGCATTCAAGAAGATGAATAAACTCAGATTGCTTCGCCTCGCTGGGGTGAAGCTTGAGGGAGATTTTAAATACCTTTCAGGAGATCTTAGGTGGCTTTACTGGCATGGATTTCCATTAACTTACATTCCTGCAGAATTTCAGCAAGGAAGTCTAGTTGCAATTGAATTAAAATATAGTATGCTCAAACAAATTTGGAACAAGAGCCAGGTATTTTTGCATGAAAGTATAACATTCAAGTTTAAATTTATTGACCCAAAAGTACATAACTTATTTATAAGTATCATTTGACAATTTCACACACTAGATAAATTATGTAGTGTATTAAATCCGTCCATTTTGTGTATTTATGATCCAAAGTTTCTCATCAATTACTATTTTTGTTAAACAATGACAGTAACGGAGTAAATCATTTAGGGATATTTTTTGTAAAAATTATTCTCCAATTTAGGGATATTTTTTGTGTTTATTAAAACTATGTCCACCGATATCATGGTTTATCAAAGCATGTCATGTAACGCTTTTGTTATAGACGTGTAAAATGTTTCAGGTCTATTACACCTCACTAACAACGGACAAATCTGGGAAGTAATGTGTACATATAAACACTTTCATGAACCAAACAATTCAAATCTTATATATTCAAAAATTATATATCAGCTCCGAAACCAACACTAAAAAACTAAGTGATTGATACATCCAAGTGTTAAGGTTTAGTTGAAAATATCTATTCTTCCAAATTGCAATCTATTTTTTCTTCCTATGCTTCTCTTACTATTACTCTCTTTGTGGTTTTTATTTTCTTGCAGAAGCTAGAGAATCTAAAAATTCTTAATCTTAGTCATTCTTTAGATTTGACTGAAACCCCGGACTTTTCATTCTTGCCTAATCTTGAAAAGCTAGTACTCAAAGACTGTCCAAGTTTGTCTACAGTCTCCCATAGCATTGGATCTCTGCATAAACTTCTTCTGATAAATTTGACAGACTGCACAGGTCTTCGGAAACTTCCGAGAAGCATCTATAAATTAAAGTCTCTAGAAACTTTGATTCTTTCAGGATGCTCCAAGATTGACAAATTGGAGGAGGATTTGGAACAGATGGAATCATTGATTACCTTGATTGCGGATAAGACTGCCATAACAAAAGTGCCATTTTCAATAGTAAGATTGAAAAACATTGGATATATTTCTTTAAGTGGCTTTGAAGGATTTTCTCGTGATGTATTCCCTTCTCTCATTCGGTCTTGGATGTCGCCATCAAATAATGTGATATCCCTAGTTCAATCATCTGTGTCCATGTCATCATTTGGTACTTCAAAAGACCTTCAAAAACTTCGAATTCTTTGTGCGGATTGTGATTCAGATTTACAACTAACTCAAGATGTAGCAAGATTTTTGGATGTATTAAAAGCCACAAATTGTCAGAACTTTGAAGCAAGTGCAAGTTCAACTACATCAGGGATCTCTGATGTGCATGCTTCTCCCTTAATTGGTGATTGCCTTGGTCATGTTCGCACTTTAGGGTCAAAGAATCACTTGAAATCTCTCTTAATTCAAATGGGAACAAAATTTCAAATCTCTAATGTTGCTGAAGACCGTGTTTTAGAGGTTTGAATATCTCTTCCGCATATCCAGTTTTTTAAAAAGTAAACGGGAATTTTGGTTTCTGCCTGAAATTATATTTTTCTTACAAATTATTTCGTCCTTAATTTGAATCAGACACAATTTTATTCTAAAATTTTTTTAAAACTCATTTTACATTAGTAGTTTACATAATGGGTGTGAACTGTGATAATGAACTTTTTTTTCCTTTGATCTCCAAATTTTTAATTTGAAGCATCTAAACATTTGTTCATTGTACAGACTGCAGATGGGACTTGGGATTCATTTTTGCTCGGCTGTGACAATAAATCTGATTGGTTAACTTTCAGTTGCAAAGGTTGTTCTATAATATTTGACGTCCCAACAATGAAGGAGAGTACCCTGAACAGCATGATGTTGTCTGTTGCCTATTACTCTTGCTCGGATAACATAACATCAGAAGGTTGCCAAGGTGTTTTAATCATAAATTACACAAAGACAACCATTCATGCATATAAAAGAGATACACTAACCTCCTTTGAGGATGAGGATTGGCAGAGCATAACTTCAAATCTAGAACCTGGTAACAAAGTGGAAGTTGTGGTTGTTTTTGGGGAGGGTTTCATTGTTGATAAGACTACAGTATCTCTCTTATATGATGAATCACTCGACAAAGAAATGGAACACTGTCATGTAGTAGACAAGGAGGATGTTATTGTTTCTTGTAATGGCGGTAATAATGTTAGTGTTTCTGGTGGTGATAATGAAGCCATCAATCGCTTTGGAGACGAAACGGTGAACCACATGCAGACCACCAGGCATGCTGATGGATTATATGCTGATGTCGTGGAACCAGTACAACTAGTAACACATGACTCTGACCAGCTTGCAGAGGCCGCAGTTGAAGAGATTCCTGCAGAGGCAGCAGTTGAGGAGATTCCTGCAGCTGAAACATATGGTGATCAGGAGCAACAGGTTCCTCTACCCGAGTGTCAGCCTGAGCAGCAGGCAACATCTGAGCCTGAGGCCATTGGGATGGCCTTAGGAGCTCATATGTTGGATGCCCTTAGAGAGCTGACGGCTAATTTCTTCCAACTAGAGCAGACTGTTGCTGCTAGGTTGAATGCAGTAGAAGTCAGATTAGAGGTGCTTGAGGATGTCATGGCCCAGATACCACGTTGGTCGAATTCTGAATCCAAACACGTTGAGAGCTAGATTTAAGATTCTATACCTAGGTTTCTTTTGATGTTTGTACTGTTGTTCTGTAATGACTATTGTACACCACAAGTCCTTTTAGTTGTACTTGAATCTTTTGATCTTATGATATCAGTTGGTTCTATTCATACTAGTTGTATCATTATTTGAATTCATAATATTTTGTTTCCAAACGGTTTTACATTCGTAATATTCTTTTGGCCATAGGTTTTTTTTATAGGAAACCATTGAAAATACCAAAAACAAGAAAAAGTTAAACACTATACAGGAAATCAGTTCAATGATTAAAAATGAAAACAACTTTTTGCAAAAAAGCATAATATAAAGCACAAAATTTTTTAGGAAACTGTAACCTGAACGAGGGACATGGCATGCCAATAAAAGAGAAGAAGAAAAAGGATTGTGGAGGAGTTGTCATGTGATTTCCTCCTTTCTCTTTTTTCTTTTTAGGGTAAGTTTTCAGGTTGGTGAGATGCCATGTCATGAAATTAGCTATGTCGAAATTGAGGGACCGATACCTCAAAAAAAATTATCGAGGGACTTGATTTGAATTTGAACCTTAAATCTCGGAGGAAATATCTATTGGCGTGAGCTGTCCTTTTTTGCTTAGATTTGCATGAAACTCAACGCTATCAGAGATCTGAAACTCAAAATCAGTCTTGTAACAACGTTCCCATTTCCCTATGGTTCCCTGCAGAGCTCAAAGCTGTGTACATTAGTATCCATTAGTTTCTGAGACTTCTTGTTGCCAATTGTGATACATCGATCATTAGAGAATCTCAAGATATAATGAGTTTTATAGGTTTATCATATCAAACCTCGCGAATATGCAGTGCCTTGCGAACACACTCGTCATTAGCCCATTTAGTGGTGAGGTAAAAAATATAAATCTACATTAATAATAAAAACAGGAAACATCAAATTTGCAACATTATGGACAAAAACTATGTGTTAATCTAGACTAGTTTTGATAAAATTACTCGGCAGCTTAATTCGGGAACTCTGAGATGAGAACTAGAAGATTTCTTCAACTCCTGAGCCAATGATCTCCTCTATAGATGTGAATCACCTTCACAAAAGCGATCTAAAATGTTGAACTGATCAATTCTTGAAAGGTTCTGAAGATAAGAAGTAAAAGTTTAACAATATATATGACAAACAAAAGTGATTATCAATATCATAAGTAGCATACAAAGAGACACTTCTGGTCACTCATTCCTCATTCCTATTAGAGTATATGTATCAATAGAAAGGAAAGTATTAGGAATGTATTGGGATTGTATAAAATACAAGTAGGTAGTTAACTTGCAAGATAAGTCAGTTACCAGAGATACAAAAGAGTTACAAGATATTAGGTTCAAGAGAGGCTACAACAAACAAAATTGGGATGGTTTACTTGCCTCGTCATAAGACTTGAGATCTCTTAAACACAAGTCATTTCTGGAATCGACATCATGATACTCTCCTTTACAATTTTTCTGCAGTGACTATCAATATATAATGGTAAACCATTAAGCATAACATCAATCTTTAAGGTCAAGTACAAAACATCATCATTGTAATCAACAGGAAAATACAATCTATATACTCTGCGAATCAGAGGGTTAATACCAAATAAATGAAAATCTATTTAGTTTGACTAAAGAGTTCTTATAATAATAATAATATTACCTCATAGAGTTCATCGGAGATGAGTCCCATTGCATGAGCATGTGGGATTCGATAATTTTTTTCTCTTCGTGTTGTTGCGGGGTTCCCTAGCAGATATCCCTGAAAATTTATATGCCAGTTAAGCTTCATAGTTCATAGTAATAAAGGTATTTGCGGTTTCAGAAATCCCTCTAGTAGAAGCAACAGAAAGAGATTATGGTTGGAAACCTGGAGATTTATCTATGGTTGGAGACCTTCTTCATTTCCTGTTAATCAACGAAAAGGAAAAATATCAGTTGTTTCCGTTGTCTTAAATTTCCGGTTCTTAAGAGAAAGGAACCATGGTAATCCAACCAGTCAACTTTAATATGCTAAACTTTTTGCTTTGCTTATATTTAAAGGAGAATATGTAAATAACTAATGTATAGTATCACCATTATTTAGGCATCATATTTATCATTATTTAAATGACTAATTCATCATAAAAATTGAGCCGTTTAGAATTTCTAACCATTTGAAATTTCTTGAAGAATGGCCGGGACAGGAATGCCAGAGTATGAATCGCCTCCAATGTAGAATTCATTTGAAAGAAATTCAGTGTGATCAATCAGCCACTACAAATACATATAAGTGTTACAGCCACAAACTTACTTTTAATTTTTGTCATGATGGAGGTAGACTATGGTCTTTATTCCAGAAATCGGACAGACGGGAATGTTACCTTCCTAAGAAATTGATGAGCATGGTGAACTAATTTCCAGTCACTTCGGTGAGCAGTCAGATTTTTAGCATATGAAAAACCGGTTCCAAATGGCAAATCTACAAAAATAATGCTGCATAGCTGACCAAGAGATCATTAACATTAATATTAGTAAATCACCATCCAATAATGAAACCATGAAAAGAAACAAAATTATAATTACATGACTAATATAAAGTTCTTTTTAAAAAATTTGGATTAACTTCAGTAAATGAAATCAGTGTTAAATTATTGAGGTGCTCTTAACACCTTTGTCCATGACTGTCGCCTCGAGACCAAACTAGGCACACTCCCGTCGTACTCCTTGTTTTCGAATTCAATTGGATCTATTAACATTCAATTGATGACAAAGTTATTCTATGATTGCTTTTCAATGGATCAATTTCAGCAGGATCAATTATACTGATAAGCTAAACCAAACACAAGAAAATAGCCAAAGTACAAAACTGATGTCGCATTTCACAGCATAGTGATTCGGCATAATGCAAAATTTACATTAAAATGGTTACAAAAGAAATGTTAAAGATTGTCATATTAGATGTAAAATCTAGTTATACTAATAAGCTGTTTTTTTCACTCTCTGTATAAGCCTTATGTAGAGACTCTAAACTCTCCTAATTGCCTAAAAGGCCCCTAAATCTATACAAATGACAAGATAATGCTGTCCCTAATCACTCATCTCTATTTTATTGACAACATGCCTTATTTCCCCTGACCATGACACTAACTCATATTAACAAAATTCCTAATTAAGTAACTAAATCTCAAGATCCATGATTGTCCGATCAAGATCGAGGTCCAAATCTCAAGCTCGGTAATTTAGTTTATAAAGAAAAACAAAATTTGCTTAAGATCTGGTTCGTTTTTTAACGGACGATCACAAATCTCTTTATTGGAAGAATGCGTGCAGTCAATGACCGCATGAAATTGGGTTCATAATATATACATATCCAGTTATGCATTAACAAACTGTCACAACAAGATATACAAGAAAAAATAAAAACAGAGTTATCATTTAAAAATTACCTATTTCATGGACAAGGCCAGAAAAAGAAGAACAACCAGGACCACCGGTTAACCAAAGCATAAGAGGGTCTTTCTTAGGATTATTCTCTGATTTGATAAAATAATAGAACACTTGCATGTCATCATCTGTTTCCCCCAATCCCACATACCTATTAATTGTGACACAAATACATTACTTGTCACACAGCCATTTCTATTTCTTGTGTCTTTCTACAAGAAATACTAAAGACAAATATTAGAATCATGAGTGGACGAATTCAACTCTACAGAATCGGCTTGTAATGTGAGGATTGTCCTCGTTTATAAAAATATATTTAGGCCGTCTCGCAACCGATATGAGACTCTTAACACACCCTGTCATGCCCATAACTATTGGACTTGGTACGCAGATATAGATTGCGGGTGGTGGCCCAATAAGAAACCTGGTAGCAGGTGGCTCAACTGATCGTGAGCCTTGGTTCAATTCCTACATTGTAAACTTTAACCTGACTCATTTCAAAAGTTAGCTCAAAGGGTGAGAGTGTTCAAGCAGGTTTATACACTCAACAGCTCAAAAACATGAGCAACGTGGGATCCAAACAACTTCAACAACTCCCTCCCACTTATGTTTATTTGATATATATTTACTCCCAGTTATGAATGTTGGATCCTTAAATAGTAAAGGTGAAACTGAAATAGAAAATTTTCATAAAAAAGAAAGAAATAGTGAATAGAAATGGTTAAGATTAATGCTGACCCTGTTTCAAGTTCAAAAGGAAGAGGCCCTTCAAAACCAGGAAGCACTTCAACCTTTGAGCCATAAGCCTCGATGTGAGTTAATATCTGCAAACTAAAAAGCACAAGAGCAAGTATAATCTGACAACAATGGTGAAATGAATTATGAGTATGAGGAACCATCATCTTCAAATTTGCAAGCTTCAATTAATTTCTCTAGCATCTTATTTAAATAATTTTGTTAATGATCATGTCATTAAGATGAATGTTGGTTGTATTCTATAAAATATAAAAAGTGTCATGTGATTGAGATGATGAGTTGTTGAGAAACATGTTGATTCTATACAATATAAAAAGTTAAATCATTGAGTTGAACATGCTATTGTTTAATGCTGTACGTAGTGCAAGATTAAGATTATCAAAAGGAGAAGCATCTTTTCATTTTAATTATTATTAAAAAAAAATAATAAAAACTAGACACATGATGCACATGTAAATTAAAAATTTCAAGAATTATGAACCTCATCACCCAGGTCCAAAATCATTCACAAATGATAGAGGAACATAACATTTGCGTCTCTCGGCTGGAAGGAAACTAAAAGTAGTCCTCAACGACCGTCACCACTCACCTAGAGTCTCAAAATTCAACAAGAACGTATTGAGAGGACGACGAAGATTTGACTTCGTCTCCTCCAAGGACGACGGCAAACCTGCATAGATTTCAAAGTGCAAAAGAAATGAATCTGTTATGATTCAAGAATAGAAAGGGAATTGAAGGAAAAGTTTCTTCATTATTGAATAGAATGAATTGTTCTTACACTAACATCACTTATATACAATCATAGATGATCTACCATAAGCTAAGCTACACTACCTACACAGTAACTTGTGCTACAAGTTAGTTACAAAATGTTAGCTGTACAATGTATATTGCAACTTAAAGCTTGATCATGAGCATCACTTAACATCCTCCCACAAGCTGATGCTTGGTATATGTCAAGCAATCCAAGCTTGGACAAGAGATTGTTGAACTTTGGTGCAGGCAATGCTTTTGTCAAAAAATCTGCTACCTGATCATGTGTTGATATAGGAAGTAACCTCATCAAGCCTTCTTGTACCTTCTCTCTAACAAGGTGACAGTCAATCTCTATATGCTTAGTCCTTTCATGAAAGACAGGATTGGAAGCTATGTGCAAAGCACTCTGGTTGTCACAGAACAACACTGGCTGTTTGGAGCTTTCAATGTGTAAATCTTTCAGCAAGTATAGCAGCCATGTTAATTCACAAGTTGCTGAAGATAGTGCTCTATATTCTGCTTCAGAGGATGATTTGGATATAGTTGACTGCTTCTTAGCTTTCCATGAAACTAGTGATGAACCTAAGAAGAAGCAATATCCAGTTGTTGATTTCCTTGTATCTAAGCACCCTGCCCAGTCAGCATCTGAATAACCAAGGAGATGCATATCTGTGTTTCTGTGGAACATGAGGCCTCTACCAGGATTGTGCTTGAGGTATCTAATGACTCTACATGCTGCTTTGTAGTGTGTCACAGTAGGGTTATGCAAGAACTGACTTAACTGTTGTGTTGCATATGTTATATCAGGCCTAGTGTTTGTGAGATATAACAATTTCCCTACAAGTCTCCTGTACAAGCTTATATCTTCAAATGGTTTCCCATTGTCTTGATGTAGCTTGATGGAAGGATCCAGAGGTGTAGATGCAGGTTTGGAGCCAAGCAAACCTGAGTCATTGAGCAGATCAAGACAGTATTTCCTCTGAGAAATGCTGATGCCTTCTTTAGAATGAGCAACTTCCAATCCAAGAAAGTACTTCACAACTCCCAAATCCTTGATTTTAAAGTTGTGATCCAGAATACATTTGATTCTATCTATCTCTTGCATATTAGTGCCAGCCAATATCACATCATCAACATATATAAGTAATGCAGTGAAGTTGTTTTGTTGATTGAGTGTGAATAATGAATAATCAGAGGTGGATTGTGTATATCCCTCCCTGACTAACAAAGATGTAAGCTTCTCATACCACTTCCTGCTGGCTTGCTTCAAACCATACAAACTCTTGAGCAGCTTACATACTTGGTTAGGCTTAGTGCACTGAACACCATCTGGTATTTGCATATAAACATTCTCCTGTAAATCTCCATGCAAGAAGGCATTATTTACATCCAACTGATGTAAGAACCACCCTTTAATAGATGCAATGGCAAGAAGCATTCTAACTGTAGTGAGTTTAGCAACAGGTGAGAAAGTGTCAAAGAAATCAAGACCTTCTACCTGGTTATAGCCTTTAGCTACAAGTCTGGCCTTGTATCTCTCTATGGTGCCATCAGACTTGTGCTTAATTTTGTAAACCCACTTGTTACCAATTGGCTTAACATTAGGTGGTAAATCTACAATCTTCCAAGTGCCAGTACGAGCCAATGCCTCAAGCTCAGAATTCATAGCTTGTATCCAATGTTCTGATTTACAAGCTTCAGCATAGGTTTTAGGTTCTGTGTGTTGTGTGAGAGACATTGTGTAGACACTATGTGAAGAAGACAGATGATCTAAAGAATGAAAAGAGGAGATAGGATAGAGAATACCTGGAGATGATGGCTGTGTGGATGAATCTGAAGAACTGCAGACATAATCAGACAGATAGGAAGGTTTATGCTTTATCCTGTCAGGCCTAACCAATGGTGAAGTAGCAGTTGGTGTAGAGTTAGGTAAATTATGTTGTTGGTTAGGTAAATTATTTTGTTGGTCAGGTGTGTTAGGAGGTGAGTCATTTGGTGGTGTAATGGCAGGAGTGTCAAAGTATTGAGTTGAATTATCTGGTGAGGGAGTGATGGAATCACTGTCAAGGATTGAATGGTAATGCCAATGGTTTTTGGAATTGTTGGTAGTATAAGGTAAAATATGATCAAAATGTTTAACATTTCTTGAAATGAAAATGTCTCTGGTTTCAAGATCAAAAAGGATGGTGCCTTTGACACCTTGCTTGTAGCCTAAGAAAATGCATTTTCTACCCCTTGGTGATAGTTTTGTTCTATTAGCAGTTAAAGTAGATGCATATGCAAGAGAACCAAAAACTTTCAAATCATTTAAATCAGGTAAGGATTGATGCAACATTTCATATGGTGATTTATTTTCAAGTACAAGTGTGGGAATTCTATTAATGATGTATGCAGCATGCAACACAGCATAAGACCAGAAATTTTTAGGCAAATTAGACTGATATAAGAGAGCTCTACCAATGTTCAAAAGATGTTGATGTTTCCTCTCCACTCTACCATTTTGTTGTGGAGATTCCACACAACTTGTTTGATGTAAAATGCCATTAGAAGAGTAGTAATCATGCATTAGAAACTCAGGTCCATTATCAGACCTAACAATTTTGACTTGGTGATTATATTGAGTTTTTATCATTTTAAGTAAGGTTACTATATGAGTTCTAGTTTCAGCTTTAGACTTCATTAAGATAATCCAAGTAAATCTGCTATAATCATCTACAGCAGTTAGAAAATATGAATAACCATGAACAGATTTTATTGATATAGGGCCCCAAATGTCAAAATGAATTACATCATAAGCAGCAAGTGCTTTATTAAAACTATTACCATAAGGTAATTTCTTAAACCTAGCAAGGTGACAAATGTCACATATTCCTTTATGATCTGCTATTACATAAGGGAATTTGTTTTTCATACTAACAAGTCTATGATGGGAAGGGTGCCCTAATCTAAAATGCCATATAGCTGTTTTGGGAATGGTGGCATGGTTAGAACCATCAATGGAAGCAACATGAGCCAAACTATCTGTGAGCTTAAGATGATACAGGCCTTCATGCTCATCACCAGAACCAATCATCTTCAAGCACTTCTTGTCCTGAATGACACATTGTGAACCAGTGAAATTAACATTGTAATTAGATGAACTACAAAGTTTGGACACAGCAATTAAATTGATTGAAAAAGCAGGCACATATAGAACATCATGAATGACTAATTTTGAAGAAAAATTAACAATACCAGAATATTTGGCAATTGCAAAATTTCCATTAGGTAATTTAATGTGAATAGGATTGATTTCAATATATGATTGAAACCAAGATAATGAGTTGCATATGTGGTGACTAGCACCTGAATCAATGATCCAAGTGCCAAGAACACATGCATTATGAGAAGAAAGATGAATACCTTTGTGAATCACTGATGAATGATCAGTGATGATGGAAGAACCAACCTGATTGGAGCTTGCAGAACCAACATTGGAAGCAAGATTAGAATTCTGAAGGAGAGTCATGAGCTTATCATACTGATCTTGAGAGAGTGATGGAGGAGTAGGAGCAACATTAGAATCAACACTACCTCCCTCAGCTGCAACATTATGAGCAGATGAATACTTCTTCATGTGTGGAGGTACACCATTCTTTTTGAAGCAATTTTCAACCACATGATTGTCCTTTCCACAGTAAGAACAACTACGAGTAGAAGATTTGGAACTAGAAGAAGGTTTTGCAGATCTTGCAGCATTAACCAAAATCTTAGAATCATCAATTTCAGCAAAGTTACCTTGGCGTTCATGCTGGATAACTAAGGAGAAAACTCGGTTAATTGGAGGAAGAGGCTCCATAATCAAGATCTGTGACCTAACAGTAGAGAAATTCTCATTCAAACCAGTTAGGAAACGAACGGTTTGAAGCAAGATGTGATTTCTACGCGCAGACCTCATAGCTTCGCAAACACAACGCTGACGACAAGTGCAAGAAGGAATTGGAAGATACAATTCTAATTCCTCCCAAAGAGTCTTGAGTTCAGAGTAGAAATCAGTTACAGAACGATTATCTTGTTTCAAAGCATAGATTTCTTGTTGAAGTTCAGAGATACGAACCAGATCACCTTGCGAGAAACGTTCACGAAGATCATTCCATATATCAATGGCGTTCTCCATGAACACGACAGATTGAGCAATCGAAGGAGAAATGGAGTTCAAAATCCAAGATGAAATCAACTGATTGCAACGATGCCAAGCACGATAGGCAGGATCAAAGTCATCATCCGGCATTGGAAGAGCACCGGTGATGAAATCAAGCTTCATCTTCGCACCGAGCGCACGTTTCATAGAACGTGACCAAGAATGGTAGTTAGCGCCGGTGAGAAGAGGAGTAACGATGACAGAGGAAGGTCCATCGCCGGGATGAACATAGTAAGGAGAAGAATTGTCAAGAACGGGATCAGGTTGAGCTCGAACCATGATGAAAAACGGTTACAGCGGCGGAAGAAAACGGTTACGGTGGTGGAAAAACGGTTAGGATCTTGAAGGCGGATGATACCATGTTATGATTCAAGAATAGAAAGGGAATTGAAGGAAAAGTTTCTTCATTATTGAATAGAATGAATTGTTCTTACACTAACATCACTTATATACAATCATAGATGATCTACCATAAGCTAAGCTACACTACCTACACAGTAACTTGTGCTACAAGTTAGTTACAAAATGTTAGCTGTACAATGTATATTGCAACTTAAAGCTTGATCATGAGCATCACTTAACAGAATCTCAAGATCTGAAGTAGGCAAGGTTGTCCTCCTCGCTGTCGTGGAAGTGATGACAGTGACAGTAATTCTTCTCTATGTCTTCATGGTAGCAGAAAACATCAGTCTCCTACTCCTTGACATTGTTGTCCACATTGTTCTCCTTCCTCATTATATCTAGTTCCACACTCCTTGGGAGTGTTTCCCAACTGCATGCCATGGTTTGTCTCTGATTTGATAAATTAATAAAACACTTGCATGAGATCATACGTTTCCCCCAATCCCACGTACCTATTAATTGTGACACAATTTCATTAGTTGTCACACAGCCATTTCTATTTCTTATGTTTTTTCTACAAGAAAGACAAATCTTTAGAATTGAAAGTTTGGCATAACTCAATCCTGACCAGATTGATGTAGAACTCTTAGTTAACACACACCCTCGTCCCAACACTATTGGACGTGGTGCGCAGATATAAATCGTGGCTGGTCTGATCACTAACATGATAGCAAGTGGCCTAGCGGATCATGGAGCAACTCTAATAATACCATCTTAAAATTGTTAGAGTTTAGCCTTACTTAACCCTAAAAA
Organism: Trifolium pratense; assembly: GCF_020283565.1. Taxonomy (NCBI): domain Eukaryota; kingdom Viridiplantae; phylum Streptophyta; class Magnoliopsida; order Fabales; family Fabaceae; genus Trifolium; species Trifolium pratense. Next base: position 8,227,177 of record NC_060062.1, on the reverse strand, counting down.
CCGGCAAACTAGTGGTTTTTTAAAATAGGTCGGTTCAATGCTTATTTATTTTATTTTATTGGGTCATGCTAACCGGTGCCCCCGGGGCACTGGTTAAGGAAACCAAAAAAGGAAATTTTAAAATTAAAAATAACACTGTTTACACTTTCGAGACGTTGACTGCACAAACTCCAATGTAATATTACTATATTTGGTTTCTTAAAGAGTGCCCCGGGGACACTATTTAGCATTTTCCTATTTTATTTTCTTAAAAAAATGGCGCGGTTTTAACCTTTTTTTCAAAATTTTTTTTATTGAAATTGAAATTAGAAAGTGAGATTGAGAACTGATATGATTCATATGAATTCAAGAGTTAGAGTTTGTTTAAAATTTATTTAGATTTATACTATTTTATTGTGCGTGCGACTATGTTTAAAATTTGAATTAAATATTGAACTTGTGAAATTATGAAATTATGATATTTTGATATTTATATTTTGAGACTGAAAACTTATACAATTCATACGAATTATAATATTTTGAAACTTGAATTTATTTAAATTTGTACTATTTTATTGTGTGATACTCTTTTTAGGGACCGAGTCATCCGTATCAACCTGGTTTAATGTTTATATAGTTTTGTTATAGATATTGGTTTATTCAACCAGGTTATGCATTTTTATCCGATTTAATCATGCGGTTCGAATAATAATTCAATAGTTTGGCCAATGAACCAATAATTCGAAGACACGTTTGGTTTTTAATTAAAACATTAATCACCTTAGTTTACCAATAAGTTGAATTATATAAAGGAATGAAGAATTAGGCTTTGGAGCTCGATAAGGACTATGACTCAACTCAGACACACACCATGCAACCTTATCCACTTGCTGTTTTCTGAATAACGACAACCTAAGATGCACCAAAATCTATACCAACTACCATTCTCATTCATCTAAATAACAACAATTTTAACGGTTGAGATTTTATTTTTACTGATTTTTGAAACCTTAAATAATCCAAATCCATACCCTTTTCATTTTTCTGTTTTTTTTCTAACCTTCCCCTTTCATGAACTGTTTTGAGCAATCATTGAAAATCTTCAACTTCTAAGCATACCCAATTGCCTCAAACACTCAAGATTCATAAATTGAAGAGAAAAGACAAGAACTTTGGTTTGATTCAAGTTCAAGTCAATTTTGGGTGCTAGCTATTGTTTTCAGCAAGTTTCTCATTTCTTCCATAGATAAGAAGACATGTCAACATCTGTGAAGAGATTAGGAAAATGGGTCTCTTTGGTTTCCAAGAGGGGTTTGTCCACCTCATGCATTCAGAAAGATGTTAGTGAGAATGGTGTTAAATCATTGAACCTGTATTCTGCTATTAATCAGGCTCTTCATATTGCATTGGACACTGATCCTCGGTTAGTTTCATTCATTCTTTTTCTGTATAAGGATAATAAGAAAGGTATGTGATTATTGCTATCTGGTCGCGACATATGTCCAGGAGGTAAGTAAAGTCTGACATTCATCCCGGGGGGAGCTCATTAACCACTTGAGCCCAATTATATGGTTTTTGATTGATTGAAGTTACATAACTAGATTAGTGGCTTCTATCAGGGATGTGGTTATCTAGGTTGAGGTTTTATCTAGTATTGAATAATGAAGATGACAAATAGTTGCTAGTAATTATAAAGTTTCAACACCCTTTTTGTAAAACATTATTCTGAGATTATTGCATTGTAAACAAAGGTTGCTACTGGAAGCTTTATATTGAAGTGTGTTTGAAAAGTGGTATGAATGCAATTGGTGAATTGAACTTTATATTAAGAGTGTCTTTGTCACATAGTTTTATCAGTTACATTAAAAGTTTTTTCCATGATGCTCAAATTTCATTTGTGATACAGTGAATATATAAGATAAATATCATGTGTACCTCCTTATATTCTCCTCCTGCATTTCATTGCAGTGCTTATGTTTTTGGAGAAGATGTAGGCTTTGGTGGTGTGTTCCGTTGCACAACTGGATTAGCAGATCGATTTGGTAAAAATAGGGTTTTCAATACTCCTCTCTGTGAGCAGGTATTTGATTATGCATTTCATGCTTCCTTTGTGTTAGAATAGCAACCCTGGTTCAAAACAAACCAGACTCGAAAAACACAAACAGAGAACACACAGTAGGAATATGAAAACATTAAAAAATCTCACAACTCGCAAGGAAAGTTTAAGACGTATAAGACGAGGATAACTTTCTATCCAAAAAAGAAGGAAAAATAGTGTCAAAAGAACATTTTCTAGAACATGGTTTGATGTTGAGTTTCTTCTTTTTATTGTCTATGATGATTAGTATATCCTAAGCATTAATTTTGTAAATTGATATTGAAAAAATACTCGCAGGGTATCGTTGGCTTTGGCATTGGTCTAGCAGCTATGGTGAGTAGGTTAAAATAATTTACTTGTTTTACTATCAAACCATACTGCAATCTGATATAATCAACTTTTCTGTTATATAATGAATTTAAGCTACTATATGTTTTTACATATCAGGGAAATCGAGCCATAGCAGAAATCCAGTTTGCAGATTATATTTTTCCTGCTTTTGATCAGGCATGATCTCTTCATAAGGCTTTGGTTAGTCTTATTCAACGCCTCTTTTGATCAGTAATTGACTAATTTTGGTTTCTAGATTGTCAATGAAGCTGCTAAATTCAGATACCGGAGTGGAAACCAATTTAACTGCGGCGGTAAAATTCTTTTGCTGCTCCAGCGTTGAAGATTTCGGCTTTATCTAAATTTTCACTTGTATAAATATTTTTTTAACATCCTTATAGGTTTAACAATTAGAACCCCTTATGGAGCTGTTGGCCATGGTGGACATTACCACTCTCAATCTCCCGAGGCTTTCTTCTGTCATGTTCCTGGTATCAAAGTATGGTGTTTTCATATGGATTTTATTTTGTTATTTAGAACCTAATTTTTTGGTACTTATGTTTCTCTTTTTCAAAAGATTAAGCCATTTACAATGTCGTGTTTGACAGTTCTATGGACTATAGAAATGTTTAAAGCTCTAAAGTAGTGTAGCATGAGTTGAATCTATGTGTATAATAGCTCAATCATTCAACTAGGAAGATCGGGATCCTGTTTGGATAAACATCTTAATTAAGTGCTTATGCTATGAGCTTATCATATGAGTTCTTATGTATAAGTTATTTCTTTAACGAAAGGTAAAATAAAGTCAAATTGTTAGCATATAAGTTGAAAACAGCTTATGAACCTGCCATAAGTTGTTTACGTAAGCGCTTGCAAACAGTCTCACAAGCTCGTATGCTATTAGATAAACTCAAATAAGTCAATCCAAACAGATCTCAAGTGTAAAAGGGGTTTATGAATAGGTAGATGGAAGATTTTGAAGGGTTTAAAGTAATATTTTGATAATCATAGATACAAACCAGAGCATATTGTAACATATATATGACATAGATAATAGAAAATGCGTATATTTAGGATCTATGAGAACTAAGAGATATTGGGCGATGAAAGAATTAGGATTGTTTGAGAACAATGATTGTTTATCATGTTGGCTTTTCCTATCTTCGTAATTGATTCCTTTTTTCGCAAATGCCTCAAGAGTGTTTCTGGTATAGGTGGTCATCCCTCGAAGTCCAAAAGAAGCAAAAGGGTTATTGTTATCTTGCATACGAGATCCGAATCCTATTGTATTTTTTGAACCAAAGGTTGTATTCTTATTCTTCTAAAACAACCTTAATGAATTATGTGCACATAATTACAGTATGTGACATTTGTAGTTTTGATTATGCGATTCATTTTTTCAGTGGCTTTATCGTTTGGCCGTTGAAGAAGTACCAGAGGATGATTACATGACGCCTTTATCTGAAGCTGAGGTACACAAAAGTCCCAATGAAGAAGAAAAAGAAGTTCTTCATATTGCATAACATTATTGATACATTTTTGTGTCAACCTTTAACTCTGTACTTACTCAGGTGATTCGGCAAGGATGCGATATTACACTTGTTGGATGGGGAGCTCAATTATCTATAATGGAACAAGCTTGCCTTGATGCTGAAAAAGTAAGTGATTGTTTCTTTGAAACATAAAGAGTTAGAACATGTAATCTGCATTACATCATATTTGTGTATCGAAATCGACATTTTGACACAAAATTGGGAACAAATTTTAATAATTTGGATGGTTAGTGCAGTTCAAATATGTGGTTAATTACGTTCAGCAGATGATTAATAAATATGACAAGGTGTCACAACTCATTATCCATCCACTGAACATAGTTAGCCACAATTTCGAACGCCGTCAAACCACGATCTTTAGGTGTTCCAATACACATGATATCTATTCAGCACAGTTTGTAATGACAGTTTGACATTATAATTTTCCATTTCCAAGAGTATATATTACTGTATGAGGAATTAGATCTACATCATGAAATCGTAATTTTACTAAGAAATTCTGCAGGAGGGAATTTCTTGTGAATTGATAGATCTGAAGACACTAATTCCTTGGGATAAAGAAACTGTTGAGGCATCAGTAAAGAAGACAGGAAGACTGCTTGTGAGTAAAGTATTTTATAGAATAAATATTAAATACCAAAATGCGGATCGGTATTACCCTACATTATGATGCATTGAATGTACTGTGTAGATTAGTCATGAAGCTCCAGTGACTGGAGGTTTTGGCGCAGAAATCTCGGCTTCCATTCTTGAACGCTGCTTCTCACGGGTATGAATCCAACCTTTAATTTATAACTTCAAGTAAAGATTCTTGAGGCCAAAAGGGTATACTTTTCAATTTCATTATGAGTCATGTTTTGGAAATATCCCACATTGCATACTTCATGAAAATGGTTATATATATGTCTTTATGATAAACAAAATTCAGCTGAAACTTGTCTAAACTCTAATGGCTTTCTTCCTCTCATGTTGTACAGTTAGAGGCACCTGTAGCAAGAGTTTGTGGTTTAGACACTCCTTTTCCTCTTGTTTTTGAACCCTTCTACATGCCAACCAAGAATAAGGTAAATTGTTTATCTTAATATTTTTTTTCTTATATATAAGTCTCATTTTAAATTACAATTCTCATTTTTTTAAAACTAAAATACCGAGCTCAAAATTTGTACACCAATATGCTGATTGAGTGAATGCGCGGATTGGTAACTATATGGAATCTGATTTCCTCATAATAAGGGACATAAGTAGGATTTGACTGATGCAAGTGTCACTCATTTAATCATGCAGATATTGGATGCAATTAAATCAACTGTCAACTACTGATATGCTTAATCATATTTTTCTGGCTACCAATATCACCTTGATGCCATCATCATAAATCATCATGTTACAGTCAGTGATGCATTGGTGTGATGCAGACTACATGGGATAAAACTCATTCATCATGGCTTTTTCTCCCAATGTGAATCATAAAATGTCAATAAAAGAATAATGACCATATATAATGTAATGTAATACTTCTTTTACAATGCCTTGTATACTGAAAATGGGAAGTGTTTCTAGACTTTATGAATCCTCTTATAACATATGTCCTCTATTGATGAGTCCAAAATTATGGTGGGGAAATGGATCTAGTGTCCATGTGGAATTTTACAATGTTTCTGATAATGATAATAATGATAATGATGATGATATTTGTTGTTTTTCCTTGTTTTTGTTGGTAAGTTCCATGTTTCATAGTAGGCAAACTTTCAAATTTGCCGATAACAGACGCCCTCAATGTTTCGATCGTTCGGTAGATGACCAACATTTGTATAAGTTGGTGACTCGGCACATTTGAAGTACAGTGTCTTTCTTGGAATGACGTGTCTCTTGCCTTGTGTATCTCACATTGTAAAACTTACATTGTCAATCAATCAATCAATTATGACTGTTGGATTATTTAACATATTTGACTTTAGTCATATTTATCTTAAAAATCATACAAATGATTAATTTTGATTGGTTGCCAGTTTAGAAGTGCGTCAAAATTAATACATTTTTGGGGTACAACATTAATATTTTACTATTACAGCATTACTACAACTTAATTAAAAGTTTGATGATTAAGCTATCTTGAAGAACTCATGAAAATCAGTTGAAAACAACTTATTGACTTGTCATAAACTCTTTCCACACAAAAAAAAATCTCACAAGTGCGTATGTAAGTAGATAAATTCAAATAAGTCAAACGTCAATTTAAACAGGCCATAAATCTCAAATCTATAAGATCAAATCCTCAATAGCACATCTTATTTCCCATATTATGACTACATTGTAAATTATTACACCATTAAAAAAATGTCAGCACATTCAACAATGGAAAAGCAGTAGCCCATATGAAAATTGTGTCTTACTCACCATCCCATAATTCTTCAATTGTTTTGTACCCAGGAGATGTCTGGCTAACAAATTGTTCTCCAGGAACTACTCTTTCCTGCAATGGTAAATGAGAAAGTTGAAATGAAACTATGGCTTAAATAAATTGTTGGTCCCTATAATATACACTTATTTTGATTTTAGTCCACGTAAAAGAAGTTGATGGTTTCAATCCCTGAAAAATAAGAATATTTTCTTTTGATCCTCGATGTTTTCATTACGGTCCTTGTAATGAAAATACAATAGAAAAATAAATCAAAAGTTTTTTAGAATCCATCCATATAAACATTTTGGATGAAATGACTTGCCTGCTTAAATTCATTGAAGTTGGCTAGCAAAGCTTCTGGTATAGACCAGTCAAACAGATCAATGTTTTCCTTGATCCTCGCAGTATTTGTGCTCTTTGGAAGTACACTGTGACCCATTTGTAGTCCCCATCGAAGGGCTATTTGAGCCGGAGTCTTCCCTAACTTCTCAGCAGTCGTGTGTAGAACCGGATTTTTAAGAATATTACTCTCAACTCCTTTACCTAGTGGCGAATAACCCTGAATAAGAACAATAAGAACATGGTTATCAAATCAAGATAAATACCGTCGTGAATCAGAAGAACTATTTTAGGCATCATGAATCGAATCTTACTATGAATCATAAGATACATTAGTAATAAAAACGTGATACTTTTAAGTAAAAATAAGTGGCATAGCTAAATTATAAGCTGATATATCATATACGAACCTCAATAGTTTAAGATTCAAGTCATAAATCAATTGATTAAAAAAAATTGGTTATTAACTATACAAAGTTGACACAAAAAGTGCCTGATAACGGTAAGTTTAGAGAGTGATTCACTGGAATGAATCGAGATTCAATATGAGATTTATGTCCAAACTGGATACATATATACTAGATATTCATATTGATTGAGTTGCGATTCACATGTACCGTAAGATCTCGATAACCATATGACCATATCAATAATTCCTTGAAGTTCTTCATATTCAGACATATGCAACTAAGGTAACTATCCTACAAAACATAAACTTTGCATACTCATACTCACAGATAAGTGCACTCCCTTGGATTTACAGAAAGTGTGTAAGTTTGGCTGCTGCAATGAAGGATGCAATTCAACTTGGTTAACAGCAGGAGGAACACGTGCCACATCCAACAGATCCTGAAGTTTTTTCACAGAGAAATTGCTGACTCCTATAGCTCGAGCCTTGCCCGAATCGTAAAGCGCCTCCATTGCTTTCCATGTGCTTGGTATGTTTGGTTTTGTTAAATTTCCATTTTTTATGCTCACTGGCCAGTGAATCTTGAAGAATACAGACATATCACAAAAGAAATCTTAATATAAGAACTTTCATTGAGTAACACTATAAAATAGCAAACATAAAAGAATCTGATGTAGGAAAAAGTTAATGTCAGTGTCATTTACATACAAGGTAGAGATCAAGATAGTCCAGCTGCAAATCCCGTAAAGTTCTATCAAATGCCTTTGGGACGTCTTCTGGCAAGTGATCGGTACACCTAAAGAATGCAATTGTGAGCCGTAGAATGTTAAAACTTGAAATTTGACAGTGTCAGTATAAAAAGTTTTACACGTTCAACAAATCACAACAATCATAAGTTATGTAATCAAATTTGTTAATTTATGAATTAAGAATTTAAATCTTTAGAAAGATAATTCATAAAATCATGGTGAGAAGCTTAAATATTTTTTTTTTTTCTGTTGAGTCCTATATTTAATGTGTGATATTGGCATAAAAAGTTTATAAGTGGGAGGTATACCTCACCTTACTAGCCTATTTTGTAGAGTTCAGTAACACTCGACCAAAATTTTAAGATGGTATCAAAGTCTATACAAGATCTGTGGGCCACGAGTTATCGGCTCACGTTCTAGATGTCTGGCCCTAGACATGAGGCTAGGCATGAAAAAGAATGTTTATAAGTACATATGAAAAAGACAAACCATAGCTTGGATGTGATCCACATTTCTTCACGCTTAACTACTCCATTAGCAAACAACTTCTTCAAGGCATCACCAATCTATGCATAAAATTTACAAAAAGTTAACCGATATAAACATTACCACAACAGTGTACAAGCAAAAAGATGATAAAAAGTCTAACAATAGAAATACAATTCTACAATCAACATACTGAATGATGAGTTACAACTATAGTAGAAGTTGAATGTTAAATACTCTTATAAGTTTATATAAGTAGTTCTTGAGCAGAATGATGAGAGATCTTTTGAGAATGTTCAGAATTTTCAGATGTAGAAGCTCATTTCAACTTATGCAAGAAGTGATTAGTTAGAAAACTAATAATTATGCAGGAACATTTCAATTATATCTACAACAGTTTGCTCAATCAAAACTTAAATTCAATCAAATACGTTCAATTATTTTCATCTTATACTTTAATTTATTAAATTTGTCTTAATCCTCCGACACTTAGAGAGAAGGTTTAGTAATCCAGAATTCAGTCGAAAGGTAAATAAAATTTGACCAAGAATTCTTCTGGCCAGGGATCGATTGGACCTTGACTGAAACTCATTAATCACTTAAGTCAACCACGTGATTATTTGGTACTTGAATTTGAAAACAATAAAATTACTCTTTTGGCACATAAATAATAAACATATGTCATAGCTTAGAACTATTGATATACTATGGGCCTATTTGGATAAACAACTTATTTGCAGCTTATAGCACTAGCTTATCATGATAAGCACTTACGTATAAGCTTACATAAGCTACTTTTATAGCAAAAGAAAAGATAAAATAAAGATAAATTGTTTTTATACATGTTATGATCTGTTTTCATAAGCTATATTGGAGAACTTACTTATAAATATTGTCGTAAGCTGTTTTCATAAATTCTCTCAAACAGTCTCACAAAACTTATATCAGTAGATAAGCTCAATTTCAAATAAGGCAATCCATACAGGTTCTATGTTTATTTGAAATAACACTCACCTCTTTTTCATTGCCATAAATTTGGGCACAATCTATATGTCTATATCCAACCTGCATTAACAACATACTGTAGTTAATATTCCAAAACTGATATAGTAAACAATAAGAATAAAAAGAAAACATGACACAAAGCAAGAAATGAGAAAAGAATGGAATGAAACACGAAAAAGTATGAAACAAACATTGACAGCAGTGGAGATTGCATCGTAAACAACACCAGGTGCAGCAAGCCAAGTTCCTAAACCAACAGAAGGAATCTTAGCGCCTGTGTTCAATTCAAAGAATCTCAGATCCTCACTACTATCCATTTTCTATGGTGATGATACAACAAAACACAGACAGAGATATAACCAAGAAAGTCAAATGGAGAAAAAAAAAATAAGGTTAAATAATTTTTTTTTAATATAAAAACGAAATGATAATAATTATTATAAATTCACACACATAAATGGAGAAATTGCGATTTGAATCATCACGACGGCCGACTTAATAATTATGACATTTTTGTTACTAGAGTTAGAAGAATTTATGGACACTTTAAACTAGAGCCGGATATACGGACCAAGGTCCGCGGGCCGACCCGTTTAACCTGCAGCCCGCACGGACTTAAGACCAAATTTTTTTGGCCCGTTTACATTTTTGCCCGTGTGGGTTGGACCGTTAAAACCGCGGGTTATGCGGGTTAAATCTGCGGGTTCGCAGGTTAGCCCGTGGCCCGCCTGCTTTTTTTTATATAATTAATTACAAAATTTATCAGATATAAATAACTTGGTTCATGTCCAAATTCAACTTTTTTAACAGCAAAAACAAAAAAGACTTAGTCTAAACCCTAATTATAAAAAGCAATAACACACTCCAATTTTAATCAAGTAGACAACAACACAAAACATCAGGTTTCACTATCTTTTACTTTGTCTTAGCTGTATATACATTTGCTACTATTTAAAAGATACATGTCCAAATGGGTAGTTATTTTTCTTGGGGGTATTTTTCGCTATTATATTTGAATAATTTGGTTACCTTGATGTGATTTAGTTAAGTTTAATTTGTTAATCTTTTTATACTTTTTTGGGTACATGTAGAAAGTTTTTCTCACTAAAATGGACGGTAAAAAAATGACGATAAGAATCAGTTAAATTTGATTTTAGTTGCATTACTTACAAAGAGAAGATAGATAAACTCAAACAAACTTTATTTATTTTTATTTGTTAGTTACAATTTATATGTTATAACATAAAATTATTAATAATATATTTTTTTAAGCTTTCATTATATCAATATTTTACTAATTTAGTTTATTTTTTGAAAAAAATAATTTTTTTTATTTTTTTTGGTAATAGTCCGCGGGTTAACCGTTTAACCCGCGGACTTATGCGGACCAGACTCGGACTTAATATTATAACTCGTTTATATTTGCCGACGGGCTTGTTCGCCCCGTTTAATATGCGGGTTTATGCGGGGCGGGTTAAATGGGGCGGGCTAGCCCGCATACCCGGCTCTACTTTAAACAAGTTTTTTTTTGTACAACTTTAGATAAGTTTTTCTTTTATAAATATAACATTTTTTGTTTTTAGTCATTTTTCTTAAAATGTAACATTATATAGACTCTAAAAATGAAATATGGTATTGGTAAAAAAAAAAAAAAATGAAATATGGTATATTTATAAGACTAAATATTTATTTGAATATGAATATTTCATCTTATAAATAATATAACTTTTCATTTTTAAGTAATATATTGTGTATCAAAGTTTCAACACTTGTCCCAGTACCATAACATTTAAGTATCAATGATAAATACATTACACATGTATTTTTCATGTAAAAGTAAATAAAAATATATATAATTTTTTATTTAACTTAAAAAAATAATATATATATATATATATATATATATATATATATATATATATATATATATATATATATATATATATATATATATATATATATATATATATATAATTGAGTGAACCGAAATATTAGATTCTAATTAATAGGATATGAAAGGACAACATAATAATATACATAAGAATAAGATTTTTATAGAAAAATATGCAACTATAAAAAATGGCATAATCTTCTTTGATATTTTTTTAATAGAATAACTTATTTGATGTTATTAGATTGAATTCATATTTTTAAGTGTAGATTGATGTTCTTCTCTCTTTTTTATAGAATAACCTATTTCTTTTAGAACGGGTTGAAGGAGTAGGTGTTGTTGGTAGAGAGGAAGTTCTGAATTGGGGGTTATCAAGATCAATGCTTCGGGCTTTCGAAATACAGTGGATTCTACCTAAAGTTGATAATTATGAGTGTTACAAAACCGTACATGAGATTTTCACCTCATAAGGCTCCTCGCGAATAAATCGATTGAAAAATATTTCATCGATAATTAATTGAAAATAATATATAACGTTCTCACACCAAAGGAAAGTAAGATAGGCAACCGCATCTTGCATTTTTTGTTGTTGTATAAAAATTTCATAACGCGTTTTTTCATGGTTGTCAAACTCGCGAGTAGACTCTTAAACTCATACGAGTTTACGTATCTAGGAAGCAAAAACGAATTGAATCGCTCATAGATTCGATTTTTGATAAACTCGATTAGATTCAAATAGACTCGCAATAGACTCGTATAAACTCGCGAGTTTATGGCGAGTTTACGAGTATATAAATTTTTTTATAAAAAAATCCCCGTAAAAAGCCCAAAACACAAAATTAAAAAAAAAAACAATTGAAAACCCTTAATGAAGAAAATAATGACCAAGCTGAAGTTAATGTTGAGCAAGTTGATGTTACTGCTAACAATGTTGAGGAACCTAATGTTATTATTACCAATGTTGTGCAAAGTGATGGTGGCAGCAATGTTGAATTAAGTGGAAGTTCAAGCAATCCAACTTTGGTTAATGACGAAGAAAGTGTTTTTATCTGGGACAGAGTTTGATGATGATGGTGAAGATAATGGTGATGATGTCACCGGAGCTTTTGATCTTTGAAGCAATTATCATATATATTTCACCGGAGCTTTGCTATTTTGTTTGTTTTATTATGGAGTTTTTTTGTTGACAAGTTTGTTTGGAGTTTGAAATTTGAATTTTTATTTGAAAATTGAATTGTATGTTAATTGGTGTTCCATTTTATATATATGTCATTTATATATGTCATTTATGAGTAACTTATAGGCTTTTGAAACTCATTTTTAAGTTTCCATAAACTCGTACGAGTCTACGACCCTTTTCGAGTCTGAGTAGACTCTCGAGTCTGACAACCTTGCGTTTTTTGCAGTTTTTAAAAGTTTTTCTAGTTCAAATTTGAAAAATAATTCGAAAAACATAGTTCGAAATTTTTTTTTAAGGTAAAAAATATAATTCAAAAAACACATTCCGAAATATTTATCCAAAAGCTAAATTAGAAACCGGAGTAGAAAAAAAACATGGTGGGAAGAGAAACTTTCTTATTCATTAAGTTTTTTTTTTTTTTTACGTTAATTCGTTAAGTTATTTATTTTATTTTTATATAAGCAATTCGTTAAGTTATTTCAATTCAACTGTTAACCTATTATTTTGCGGTAATTTGTTGTCCACGACCACGAGCCCTAGATTTTGTGAATTTCCACCATAGCCATATCAACCAAATTTTCAAGTCAGGTACACACATAGTATTTGTTTCTACACATCTTGAGTCTTCTTTGAAGCTCTCTTTTTGTTTGTATCCTGCCCTTTTCCCTCTTAGGTATTTCTTATGCCTTGGGTGTGGTTTATCAATAAATTTGCTATTCAAAAAAATTATTATTTAAATACCATAAGATCTGTCGAGGTTAATTGTCAAGTCAAGTTTTTTAAATAAAGAAGAGGTTAAAAATTAGCTATTGGAGAAGTCCAACATCGCTTAGAGTGGTAAAGCAAGGGGAAATCATATATTGGACTAAGTTCTTTGTTTGTTTTTAGATGCAGCTGTCAGTAGCACTTTAAGCTTTTTTATGTTTTTCTCTTGTACTCTTTTTATTAGTGTTGTGAGATGTAATCAGGTATTTGCTTTGGAGAGTGCGGGGCATTAGTGATATTTTCTAGTTGTTGGTTTTGGAAAAGGCTGTGATTTTTCTCTGGTCTTGAAGTTTACACGTTATATTCTATACCTGTTTTTGCCAACAAGATCAAACCCTATTTCCATTATTATTTGCAGAAGCAAATAATGCCGAGACGAACAACAAAGGAGAAAGACATGATAAGTGACCTACCAGATGAAATTTTGGTGCATTGCATACTATGTTCACTTTCTATTGATGAAATTTTTAGAACAAGTATTTTATCTAAGAGATGGAAACATTTATGGAAGAATTCATCGCACCTTGATTTCAATTGGACTCGCATGAACAAATCCTTATTAACTCGCAAATTAATAGCCACTCGAAATGATGCTATCAAATATGGCGATATTGTTAAGAATATGTTGCATCAACACAGTGGTTATTTGTTTAGTTGTAGCTTCAAGCATTTTCTAAGTTTGGATGTTAAAGTAGTGAAAAATTTGGTTGAGTTTGTTGTTGAGGAGAAAAAAGAGTTGAGTTCTTTGAGTTTGGAGTGTGAGCTTTCATATCATCATCGACGTAACATAAAATATGTGATGGCTGAATTTAAACCTAAGATATTTTCGAGTTTGTGTTCACTCGAGTTGACTAACTATAACCTTAAACTTTCGGTTTTATCTGCATTTGAGAGCTGCGAAAAGTTGAAAAGTTTGAAGTTGAAGAGTATGTTTATGGAGAATAATATCATCGATAGAATTTTGAAAAAATGTTTGTGTTTGGAGAAGTTTAGTCTCATTGATTCAAAAGGGTTCGATCGTCTCAAGATTGAAAACCAAAGTCTTAAAACTTTGGAGTTTCTGCGGTTGAATGTTAGAGAGATCGAGGTTCATGTTAAGGAGCTTCAAGATCTAGTCATTGATTCTCTAATTTGCCTTCCAAAGGGTTTAAGAATTTACTCCGAGAAGCTTTTAAGTTTCTATTCTACTTACAATCCAAATGCTCATTGGATTTGGAAGAGTACAGATTTTCTTGAAAATTGCAGCGATCTTTTGGTTAGTTATCTCTAATTCTATTCTTTTCTTATTATGATTTCTATCATGATATATTTATGTTATGTTATGTTATGAAGTTTGATTAACTTTTGTTATCAAAGTTTCTAAGTTTATGCTATTTAAAATTTTATTTTTATTTTCTTAGTTTAAATGTCCTGCACACTCGAGTTACTATGAATGTCTATATGTCGGTATCTGTGTCGTGTTTCATGTCTTCATGTGCTTCGTGACAACATCTATCCAAATACTAATAGGTATGTTGTGCTAATCATATCTCTTCAATGCAGGAATCTCAACCGACCAATATTTTTCGAAATCTTTTAACCTTGTCAATTGATTTGGATTTGAATAACATAAGAGAAGCTATACCACTTTCATACGTACTATTGACATGTGTCCATCTCAATACTCTAAGCATTAATATACCGGTATGTGACTATTAACCTTATTAATTTTTTTTTATTTTATTGAATATTCACATTAAAAATGACATTATTTTTACATAGATTATGATGCTTGAAATATATTTGTGTTTTATAGGTAAAAAAAGCTACGGTTTCTTCTGAGGACTATGACTATATTCTATCATATCCTAAGTCAATGTTTTGGGAGAAACGAGAACCTTATTATTTTGTGTTGTTTAATGAGTTGAAATATTTTACAATTAAGGGATTTACAGGCAAAGAGCAAGAAGTAAAATTTGCTGAACTTTTGATTACTAAATCGTACGTGATGGAAAAGATGTATATAATTTGTGGTTCAACAAATGTGTACAAAGCAAAAGATCTACAATCACTACCAAAACGTTCAAGTTGTCTCTCCATCATCATAGTAAAATAAAAAACCAAGAATTGTTAGGATAATATAGTATGCTACAAATTATTAGATTTTATCTCTTTGTAAAAGGATATATGAACCTGCTGCACTCTATTGTGCTTTCATTCAGGCTTTTGCTTACAACTGCTGTTTTTGGTTTCTAACATGAATATTTTTCTGTTCAATGATTCTATTAGAATATCTCGGACCTGAATCACCGTCAAAAATCAGTGATTGCATGCAGTTGGAGAGTTTATGACCGTACGATCAAAAACTACCTCCCAATGACCTGATTGCAGCCGACTGCACGAAGCAGTGACTGCACTTAATCCAAATCGGAATATCTCAGATAGAGCTTTGAGTTATTATATACCAAATGAAATATCATATTCTATTGGCACCAGATTTGAAAAATGAGTCCTTGATTCTAAAATTATCATCAATAACATTTGAAGTAATAGCACAAATTAAACATAAATACACAACTCATAGATAGATATAACATTACATGGAAATAAAATTAGATGAATAATAACAGCATCTGGATTTAATCTTGATCATGAAAGCAGTGAATAACTGAAGTTTCTTCCTTTATCGTGGAAGCAGTGTATTATTCGTCATCTCAATGTTGCATATTGTTCATACTTCACCGTCCCAGAGTTCTTCAACGGTCTTATAGGCACCATAAGTTTCATTAACAAAAAAGGTACCCTTAATTAGCCTATCCTGCATTTGTAAGTTCCATGTGTTAATTCAGATAATGAACCTTTCTCGTTGGATTGACTTGGAAAATAATTGAGTTTAAATGATAAAGTAAGTCATCTCGATCGTAGTTCTAAATTGCAGTCTACGACCATGATTGTGATTGTGTAATATAGAAGTTTTAGAGATGTTTACAATGATGTCACAAGTCACAACCTCTATGGCAACCGCAATTCAAAACCATCTTGACATCGATAAATAAAACAACGATCAATGTTATAGTAACATATATAATAAATCATGGATTTACTAAAATATCAACAATTGATTAAACTAAACTATCAACTTGCCTGCTTAATTTCAGAGAACTTTGGTAACAAGTCTTCAGGAATAGACCAATCGAACACGTCAAAATTTTCCTTGATTCTAGCATCATTAGTGCTCTTAGGTAGCACACTGTGTCCTGCTTGTATACCCCATCGAAGGGCGACTTGTCCTGTTGTCTTTCCTAATTTCTCCGCAATCTCTTTGACAATTGGATTCTTCAGAATGTCACTTTTGAGTACTCCTGGTGAGCCCAGAGGAGAATATCCCTGAAGAGATATTTATCATCATTATAGATAATTGAAGACTTATTTGAAGACCTTGTTTGGATATACAACTTAATTGAAGACTTAAAAGCATAAGTGTTTATCATATAAGTGTTTAAGTATAAGCTATTTCTATAACAAAATATAAAATAAAGTAAAATTTTTCATCTATGCTATAAGTTGTTTTCATAAATTGTCTGGATCACTAATGAAAATAAGTTGAGAATAGTTTATTGACATGTCATGAACGGTTTCCGAAATCTCTCCCAAACATTCTCACAACAAGTGTTCATGTCAATAGATAACTCAAATTAGTCAATCCAAACAGACGCTAAATCAATCAAAATGTTACGTTAATATCAGATCTTTTAAGGGAATTCTATATGTGCTATACTTACAGATAGATGAATTCCTTTGGATGCACAGAATGCATGCAACTTTGCTTGCTGCCATCCAGGGTGCAATTCGACTTGATTAACAGCAGGAGGTACTCTTGCTATGTCCAATAGGTCTTGAAGTTTTTTTGAAGAGAAATTGCTGACTCCTATAGCTTTAGCCTTTCCAGAATCATATAGAGCCTCCAGTGCTTTCCATGTGTTAGGTATGTTTGGATGATCAAGATTTTCAGCCTTAAATTCACCTGTTCCCCTTTTCATGCTCACTGGCCAGTGGATCTACAAAACAACATCGAATTCAGCAAATAATAAAATGCACCATTTGATAATTCAACTCAGCATCACATTTCTTGTGTGTAAAACCAATGCAGTTTACTCAATTGAGAAACATTGTGTAAAAACCAACCTCATGATTCATTTGCACATGCAAGCCAGCTATGAAGCACTGACACAAACACGACACTAACCGGTAGTAATAATTTGAGAAAGTGATATCACGTGTGTCGGTGTCGGACACCAGACATGCCTTTAATCAAAAGTGTTGGTGATACAAAGATATCAAGCATTCGTGAAATACTATACATATCAGTGTCGTGTTCGTGTCTGTGTCCGTGCTTCATAGTCAATGCGACATAGGATGCCAGGAAGTGTCAAAAACCCTCCAAATCCCGAATGTCACATGGTATCAATATCAATTTAGAGTGTCTAGTATTCACCAAATTATTAATATACATTCACTATGCAGAAAAGTCAGTGCATACCAGATAGAGGTCAATGTAGTCAAGTTGCAAATCACGTAAAGTTTTATCCAATGCTTTTGGCACATCTTCTGGATGATGATCTGAACACCTGAAAACGGTTAACAAAACAAAGCAGAGGATTTAGGTTAAACACAACCTTAAACAAACATACTTTACAACATTCATATAAAAAAACACAATTTCACAAAAGTAAATTAACAAACCAGAGTTTTGAGGTGATCCATAACTCCTCGCGCTTAACAACACCATCCTCAAATAGCTTTTTCAGAGCTGAACCAATCTACAAAAAACAGTAAATTAGCTTCCATTTAAGCAATTGTTCTAACTGTTTTCCCCTTTTAATCAAAGCCAATAAATTATGTTGTGAAATTGCATCAGCTAGAACAACCAACAAATAATAATTTATCACAATTCACATCCTAAAATCATGATAGAGTAAATAATTGCATGTTAAATGAAAAAAATTGTAAAAAAGAGAAACACTAAAAAAAACAAAAATCGTTACCTCTGCTTGATTCTTGTAAGCTTCAGCACAATCAATATGTCTGTATCCAACCTGACAAAAAACAAAGAATCTCCAAGGTTAGTTCAGTCCTATAAAACCTAGGAATAATCAAAAGTATGTAAAATTGATTCCACCTAAATGTGAGTTGAACGTAAAGTGATTTATGTTTAAATACATTCATGTAAAAGTGGATTGGACAATAACACACATATAAAAAATAAATTGTAGATGCAAAAACTTCAAATTCTAGCTTCAGGTTAGAATTCAATCAATTCTACCTGAGAACATCCAAACATATCAAAATCAATTCTAAGTAAAAACTCCAAGTTAGAACTTGGAGTTAGACTCAATACGCGATTTCGTCAAACTCATTGTTTGATTCAAACATCCACCAAGTGTATGTTTGGTTTTGCAGTGAACAAAATTGATTTTAAGTGAATAAATTAATTCTGGCAAAAATTGGATTGAAAGTAAAATTTTGGATATATTTGTGTAAAAGTGAGTTAAACAATAAATTTGAATGTCAAATCAATTTAGAAATAGAAATTACAAATTTTCATCACCAGTATCCGGCTCCGGCTCACTAGACCACCACTAATCAGGTTCGGTTGTCAATTCTGGTATCAAGGGATTCCAGTACCATTTTGAAAACAAAATCAATTCTACTCTAAAGTAAACAAATGTTAAAATCAATTCTACACTAGAATTAATTTTGGCTACTCCAAAAGTGGCATACAACTCAACCAAAAATAAATTAAAATTTTAGTAAAGCTTATAATAATAAATAAATAAATAAATAAAATAAAATTAATACCTGAATGGCGGTGGTGATAGCTGTGGCTACAACGCCAGGTTCAGCTTGCCAAGTACCTAATCCAACAGAAGGGATTTTAGCACCAGTGTTCAACTGAAAATATTTGATTGCTGTGGCCATTTTGTTTTTCTATGGATCTTTGTTTTCGGTTATTGTTTGATGCTATTTATAGGAAGAAAAACTGTAGAGACAATGGATGTGTGAATGGATTGTGCGTGAAAATAGAAGAAGGGGTTGAATGGTTGGGATTTGGCTATATGGGATCTGAGATGGATTTGAACGGTGGGAGATTTATTGGTCTATTAAAGAAGACTTGAGATGTTGAAAGTTTGGAAAGTGAAAGAATGATGATATGTGCACATATGTCATCATAAAAAATGAAATGTTAATGCATTGAGTGATAAGTACCTTTCCATGGGATTTGGATTTGGTGTGATGAAAAATACCCGGTTTCACACTGTTGTGCATCTCAGCGTAAGTTTAGATGGATAATATTAAATGATTTTTAATTTTTTAAAAATTTTTTTTATGAATGATTTATATGATATAAATTTTCAGTCCAGCAGTAAATTTTGTAAAATTCAAATTCGATAGATCACTTATTCACAGTGAAAATTATCCACCGTAGCATTAGCCTTATATGTACTTTTTTTTGTTTAGTAATTATAACAATTAACTCCAAATCTCACAAAATTAGTCTTGATTTTCTCAACCTAATTAAGTTAGTCCTCATAGTCTGAACCTAATGGCTAATGTTTTGCAATTGTGAGATTAGCCACCACACTTAACTACTCAACAAGTCATAGCACAATTGTGAGATCGCTTGGTTGAGCAATTCAGATAATTAGTATTTTTTTTCAATGTTTTTCTTTTCAAATACTGCTATATGTAAATTAATTTAAAGACTTTATGTGTATGGATTTGTATATTTTTATGTATATGGATTTATTAACTATAAATTAAATAATTAATATTATTATAGTGAGAATTATGGAAAAATCATCCACCATTGATTATAAAAAATAGGTTGAGAAACAAGATGGAAGATGAATTTCTATCTAATTCTGTGATTACTTACATTGAGAGAAGAATTACCGAAAAGTTTGATACAGATTCAATTATTGATGAATTTTATGATACCGAAGAACGACATGTATTTTTCAAAAAAAAATATCCTCCCTGTAATGCAATGCAAGGGGCCGGGTTTGAACTCAAACCATCACATTTATTTACGGTGGAATTTTCTAGCCACCAATCCACGACCACCGTTTAAAATAAATTAGAAAGAATCATTTCATATGAATTTGAAGAGAACCGTAATAGGTTTTCTTTGTAGCTCCATCACTGCTTAGGACCACCTCTATTTTGCATCTCTACGTTGCCACTAAATCAAATATAAGAAAAGTCCACATATTATTGTTTCCTATGTTTGCTAGCATATCGGTTGCCGGCGGCACATTTGTCAAATGAAGTTGCCATATTTTTGCCGGCAATTGCTAGAAATGACAAGAAGACACTTAATTTAATCAAACACGCTAATACTTGGAAAATTTGAATACTCAACCCATCTAGTTAGTGAAACCTCTAAAAAATAACAAAGAATCCAAGTTGTATACATTTTCTTTAGCAAAATAATGGCCGTGCAACATGAACATGATAGCAAAATAATGGAGTATCACATTTTCTTTAGCTTCACATTGTTTTTTTTTTTAGCTTCGTTAATTTTCTATTAATAAATGTAGGATAACTATACATGAATGATAGACAAACAAATAATATGTTGCGCCCTACACCAAATTTTGACTTTAGTTTTAGTATCATATTATGGCCGATGCATTTCTCTTTCAAATACGTGTGTTAGCTTGTTTGGCAATGCAGATTTTTTTGTGGGCGTGTCTGAGTGCAAGGTTATGAGTTTGAGTTCCATTGGTGTATTTTTTTTTCTTTTTCTTGTATTTTATTTAGTTTATTTTAGTTTTTTTTTTGTATTACCATAAAATATATATATATATATATATATATATATATATATATATATATATATTTATATATATATAACAAAAATAAAAAATTTTGTAAGCGGATACATCAAAGAAAAAAAAATCCGGAACGAGGTCAAAAGATCAGTGTCACCCGCAAAAAAAATCACAACCAAAAGGGAATTATTTCATTCTCATCATAAATCAAAATTAAAACATACAAATTCATTCTAAAAATAAACAATCACATATTAAAGTCTAGACCTAATCTTTACCTATCAATAATATTAGAATTTCACACTAAAAACACACAAAAAAATCTGAGAGACTGGAAATTACACGTAAAAAAAAAATAGAGAATAAACCAATAGAAATTTTTTAGGATTTTGGTTTCTCTGTTTTTTGCGTGTAATTTTCTCTCTCTCTCTGATTGTTTTTTCTTGTGTTTTTAGTATGAAATTCTGGTGTTACTTATAGATAAAGATTAGGTCTGAGCTTTAATCTGTGATTGTTTATTTTAGAATGAATATGTAAGTTTTAATTTTGATTTATGAAAAGAAAGAAATAATTCCCTTTTGGTTGTGATTTTTCTTGCACGTGAAGCTGATCCTTTGACCTCCTTCCGAATTTTCTTTTTTCTTTGTTGTATTCAAGTACAAACTCTTTTTTTTTCATCTTTTTGTTATATATATGGTTATACAAAAAATTAAACTAAAAAAAATACATGAAAAAAAATAAAAAATACACCAATGGAACTCAAACTCATAACCTTAAACTCAGACAGGGGACCTGAGAATGTACTCCTTTTGATGTCTGAGGTTCGATTCTCTTTGTTGCCAATTTGGGCGAACTAATTTAGCTTCTTAAAAAAAAATCTCAACAAGCTAATGCACGTATTTGAAAGAGAAATGTCTCGGCTATAATATGAGACTTAAAAGAAAGTCAAAATTTAGGGTATAACAATTAACACGCCCATCAACGGTTTTTAAATGAGAAAATAATAATAATAATAATAATAATAATAATTTTTTGACAAAAATAATAATAAAAAAAAAAAAAAAAAAAACAGAATGGATAATTGTCAGTGTCGTGTTTTAAAAACCGGACTGAACGATCGGACTGATTCAACCGTGAACCGGATATGTCACCGAGTTGGTTCAACAAATGGACCGGCCATGTAATCAAACCGGTGTGAACCGGTCAAACCCAACTGGTGACTCGGCAGTTTTGGAAATCGGCCGGTCTAAATGCGTGATTCAAAAAAAAAAAATGGGAATAAAACTAAACTACAGAACAATAGATGAAAGATGAAACTGAACAGATTTAGAAGAAGTCAATTAGAAACAAAGCAAGTAATCTTGCAATTTTAGAGTTAAAATTTTATGTGTTTCATGATTATCTTATTACTTCTCATAAGTATTAAAGATGTATGTTTATATATGGAAATAAAAGAAGTAAACAAGGGAGAAGTGGAGAAAAAATTGTGAAGAAAGTAGAAACAGAGAAGGGAAAAGTGGTGGAAAAAATTCTGAAGAAGTAGAAGAAGAAAGAAGTAGCGGCTGGCTGATAACAAAGAGAGAAATTAGGGTTGTTCCAATTGGATAATCTTATTTTATGAGATGGGTATTGGGTTGTATAAAGCTCATATATTATTACATCTCACAATTTTTGCTGCTACTAATAATAATACTGATCTAATACACTAATTAAGATTGTTTTCCTAGTGCTCTGCTAGGGTTTGTTCATACTTCTCTTTGTGAGAAGCTTGCTTTTCTTTCACTAAATTCACCTTTTCTATCTTTTAGAATACAAACAACACTTTCGCATAGCTACCATCCAGTGTGCTATTATGGATCATCCTAATCTCGAGGGTTTATCGCTGCATGAAGGAGAGGAAGGTTTCCGGTTTGATTTTGAGGAGGAGGAAGATGAACAAGTGGATCTCCGATGGTGCCTTGTTGGACGATTTATTAGTGATAAGGCCATTCATTTCAACTCCATGAAAGTGCGAATGGCGGATCTGTGGAGACCAATGGGAGGAGTCACGATCAAGGAGACAATAGCAGGAAAGTTCTTATTCCATTTTGCTCATCCTCTCGCCATGGAGGAAGTCTTCAAAGGAGGGCCTTGGTCCTTTGATAACAATATGCTTATTTTGGAGCAAGTTCAGTTGGGGATGCAGGTTGAACATATTCCTTTGTTTCACGTCAACATGTGGGTTCAAGTCCATGATCTACCTATGGGATTGATGAAGGAGAAAGTTGGCATCTCGTTGGCTAATTACATCGGTTCGTTTGTGGAATATGATAAGAACAACAATTCGAGTTTTTGGAGACAGTTCATGAGAATTCGGGTGAAACTTGATGTCAGATTGCCTCTCAAGAAAGCTACTAAAGTGATGAATAAGGAGGGGAAGTGGTGTACTGTTAAGTTTAAATATGAAAAACTGGGAATATTTTGTTTTGTTTGTGGAGTCATGGGGCATGCTGAAAATAGATGTGAAGTTAGATTCTCATTGGAGCAAGATGATGGTTCTCGGGAGTGGTCTTCTGAACTTCGAGCGGAGCCGCGCAGACAAGGAGGGAGAATGAGCTCGCGGTGGTTAAGGGAGGAAAGAGGTGGTCGATCGGAGAATGACGGCGGAAATGTGGCTGGGCAATCAAGTGCGCCGACCGGTAGCGCTAATGTGGACCCCAATGCAACTGAGTTTTCATCTAGTAATCAACATCCTTCCCAAAACCGTCCAAGTCTCACTCAGCCCATAATCACTACCAGACAAGCACATTCATTGCCTATTAATGAGATGCAGGCCCACTCATCAAACCTTACCTTAAAAAACAAAAACAGCTCACCTAATCAAATCATAACAGACCCTACCTTAAATAATGCTGCCATCAAAATCCAAAATACAACCGCACAACCTTTCATCTCTGCTGACAATCTGTCAAATTTATTCCCAAACATTAATTCTCCCATCATGACCAACCATCATTCCAGCCCTATCATCATCAATCGACCAGTAACGGGAAACAATAATATACAATCATTGCCTCATCAGCTCTTGACTTTCAATAGTCAACCCTTAATCAAGGACCCACCAATAGCCCAACATGCCTTCCCTAAAACCTCACGTGCTTCAACCAGTAAAAAAGCACCTACCCGACCCGTCCAAACAACCATCGCTGAACCGAACCAACACCGACCCAGCCCGGAAAAAAAACCCAAATATTTAACCGACCCGACCCAGAAACAACCTGAACCAACCATGACCCAGAACACTACAGTAGACAATGAGGCTCAAAGCGAGAAGAAAAGAAGAAGAGGGGAGGATCAAGCAGACAACCAGGTAACTTTGAAGGAGGCTGAGCATTTTTTAACGGCGGGTCCTGGCAGCCAGGCCTGCCGGGACCAATGAAGATCCTCAGTTGGAATTGCCGGGGATTGAGCACTCCGAGTGCAATTCCTAATCTTCGCAATATTGCTCAAGGTCACCAACCAGATATTTTGTTTTTATCGGAAACTTTATCAAAAAATCATACTATGGAACGTCTCCGTGTGAACATGAAGTTTAATTCTTGCTTATCAGTAGAAGTAGAAGGTCGTAGTGGGGGTTTGTCGGTTATGTGGAAAGACACTATAAGTTGCAAAGTATTGAATTATTCGAGAAACTTTATCAATTTGATTGTGAAAGAGAAGGAGGAGGATGAATGGAGATTAACTTGCTATTATGGATATCCGGAAAGAGGTAGAAGACGAAAGGCGTGGGATTTATTAAGAGAGCTGCGTGATATGTCTGACTTGCCGTGGTGTATTATAGGTGACTTTAACGATTTGTTGGCGCAAGAGGACAAGAAAGGGAATCATCCCCACCCAAACTGGTTGTGCAATGGCTTCCGAAGTGCAGTGTGCGACTGCGACCTCACTGACATTCATTTGGAGGGCTACCCGTTTACTTGGACCAAAAGCAGAGGCTCACCGAATGTTATTGAGGAACGTCTTGATAGAGCCATGGCTAATTCAAAATGGCTCATGAACTTCCCTAATGTCAAATTAGTGAACCTGTTAACCTCTCACTCTGATCATAGTCCCATTTTGCTACAAAACTCACCTATGACGAGGAATGGGAAAAGTTATTCCTTTCGTTTTGAAAACAGTTGGTTGAAAGAGGAGGACATCGGAGTGGTGGTGGAGGAAGGCTGGGGCAGGGAGAGAGGAACTGACATCACAATTAAAACAGCTAGGTGTGCGGAGAAGCTTAAATGGTGGGGGAAAAGGAAGAGAATGAGATTCAAGAAGGACATGTTAGAGTGTAGTGAAGAGTTGGAGAGGTTGAGAGGTTGCCATGATCCAACAAACTCGTGGCGCTTCAAGGAGGTTCAAGAAAAACATGCAAGGTTGTTAATTCAGGAAGAAGCATATTGGAGGCAGAGGGCTAAGATGCATTGGTTAAAAGAAGGAGATTTGAATACAAAGTTTTTTCATATGTCAGCGACATCTAGACAGCGGGCAAAGAAGATTGGTAAGCTTATGAATGATGACAACATTGCTGTAACATCACAACCAGAATTATGTGAGGTAGCTTTGAATTATTTCAATCACCTCTTTAAATCAAATTCCACTTCACATGATCCGGTTTTGTCCCTGATTGTCCCTAAAATAACACAAGAGGATAATGAAAGCTTAGTGAGGCCTATTTCAAAAGAAGAGTTAAAAGATGCTTTGTTCCAAATGAATCCGGATAAAGCGCCTGGTCCGGATGGTTTTAATCCAGCCTTTTATCAACACTTTTGGGATTTATGTAGTAATGATATTTTTGAAGCAGCACAAGAGTGGTTGGAAAGAGGGTACTTCCCATCTTCCTTGAACGAAACAAATATTTGCCTGATTCCTAAATGTGAGACCCCTATCTCCATGAAAGACTTGAGGCCAATCTCCCTATGCAATGTGCTCTATAAAATGATCTCTAAATTGTTGGCAAACAGGTTGAGAAGTTGTCTTGACAAATGTGTTTCGGAGGAACAATCGGCGTTTATTGAAGGGAGATCGATCCTGGATAATGCACTTATCGCTGTAGAGGTCATTCATGCGCTCAAGAGAAGAACAAGAGGTTTTAAAGGTGAACTTGCTTTAAAAATAGATATTAGCAAGGCGTATGACAAAGTGGATTGGGGATTCTTGCGGGGTATGCTTGAAAGATTGGGTTTTTCTAATAAATGGATACATTGGATGATGCTATGCGTTAGTTCTGTTAACTATTCAGTTTTGGTGAATTTTGAGAAAGTGGGTCCTATTATACCAGGAAGAGGACTAAGGCAGGGAGACCCTCTCTCGCCTTATCTTTTCATCTTGGTCACCGAAGGCCTGTCAACTCTACTCAAGAAGTCTTTGGCTAGTGGAGAATTACATGGAGTCCAGATTTGCAGAGGGGCACCGGTGGTGTCTCACCTCCTTTTTGCTGATGATTGTTTCTTGTTTTGTAGGTCAACCGTTGCGGAAACTGAACAGTTGATGAGAATTCTAAAAACTTATGGAGAAGCGTCGGGACAAGAAATTAACCTGACAAAATCTGAAGTTTTCTTTAGCAGGAATTTAAGCATAGCAGACCAGGAAGATCTTTCAAAAATCATGGGAGTTAAGCATGTTCTTGGTACGGGAAACTATCTCGGACTCCCCTCTATGATTGGCAGGAAAAAGAAGCATATCTTTGCGTTCATTAAAGACAGAATTTGGAAGCGCATTAATTCTTGGAGAGGAAGAGCTTTATCAAGAGCAGGCAAGGAAGTGATGATCAAATCAGTACTCCAGGCAATTCCGGCTTATGTCATGAGTGTATATCTTCTTCCAGATGCTATTATCAAGGATATTGAGAGAATGATGAACTCTTTTTGGTGGGGTGGAGGAACAAATAATAAAGGAATACGATGGATGGCTTGGGACCGCATGGCAATACCGAAGGGGCAAGGAGGTATGGGCTTTCGTGATCTACATAGTTTCAATCTGGCCATGATAGCTAAGCAAGGATGGAATATTATGACAAAACCTCACACCCTTTTGGCTAAACTTTATAAAGCAAGGTATTTTTCGAATTCCTCTTTTTTTGAATCAAAATTGGGACATAATCCGAGCTATGCTTGGAGAGGTATTTGGAAATCTCGGCAAATTCTTATGAATGGTTGTAGGTGGAGTGTTGGAAATGGTGATAACATAAAAGTCATGCATGACCCTTGGTTAAGAGGAACTAATGG
This sequence comes from Trifolium pratense, assembly GCF_020283565.1. Classification (NCBI taxonomy): domain Eukaryota; kingdom Viridiplantae; phylum Streptophyta; class Magnoliopsida; order Fabales; family Fabaceae; genus Trifolium; species Trifolium pratense. The sequence continues at coordinate 8,199,930 of NC_060062.1, read as the reverse complement.
CGCATGGCTTCCCTCACCTCAAGTTCAAGGTGTGCATAATTTTCATGTTAATGACCTTATGTTTCCTAATGCGAAAATGTGGGATAAGGAGAAAATTGAGTCTTTATTTCCTATACATATCGCTAACCGTATTCTTGAGATTCCTTTATTTGACATGATTGAGGAGGATAAGTTAATATGGATTGATAGCACAAATGGTTGTTATAGTGTTAAGAGTGGATACAATTTGATGATGAATGTTACAGGAAAAGTGAATGTTGTGCCGCAACAAACTGATTGGCATAGGCTTTGGTCAATTAGTGCTCCTCCAAAAGCCAAACATCTCCTATGGCGAATTAGCAAAGGATGCTTACCGACACGTATGCGTTTACAAGAGAAGCATGTCCCGTGTCCTTTGTTGTGTCCTGTTTGTAATCAACATAACGAAGACGATTGGCATGTGTTGTTTGGGTGCGAAACAAGTATACAAGCTCGACGAACAGCCGGACTGGTGCATGTTATTGAGTCACGGCTGCAGCAATGTACCAACACCAGTCAACTTATTCACATGATCTGTTCATCCGAAGACAAAACGACGGCGGGATTGTTTGCTATGCTAGTCTGGACATTATGGAATAATAGAAATAATCGAGTTTGGAATGAGACGAGTGAACCGGGTCGAAGTTTAGGAACTAAGGCGCAAGTTCTGTGGGGCGAATGGAACTCGGTACAGCAGCTGCATAATAATAACACGCATACTGCACAGCAACATCTGCAGCATGGCGCCTCAGGTACTGAACAGCAGCAGCAACAATACATCAGATGGCAGGCACCAAGTTATGGATGGTACAAATGTAATGTTGATGCGGGATTTCATCAAGCGCTCAATAAAACTAGCACGGGATGGTGTTTGCGGGATCACATGGGACGTTTCGTGATGGCAGAGACTACATGGTTGGAAGGGAACTGTTCTATCTTAGAAGGTGAAGCTATAGCACTAATCCAAGCATTGGAAGTATTGAGACAAAAGGGTATATCTAATGTTATTTTTGAAACGGACTCTAAAAACGTCGTGGATGCGGTTCATCACTTACATGGTGGTAGTTCTGAGTTTAGTCTTTTTATTTGCCATATTAATAATATCTTGCAATGTAATCCAAACTTTATGGTTAAGTTTATCAAGCGGCAAGCGAACATGGTTGCCCATACACTTGCTAGGGCGGCCATTTCTTGGCCTCGTCGCTATCAATTTGAGATATTACCTATTTGTATTGCACCTTTATTGAATAATGAAATGTTATAAGTTATTGTTCGTCAAAAAAAAATAATAATACTGTATATTAATTACCTATTTGTGCCAAAAAAAAATTAATAATATTTTTGATTGATAAAATTGTAATTTCTTTTATAATAAAAATTTAGACCAGGGGATGTTGCTCCAAATCTAAGAAAGAAAAAACATTAGAGTTAAGTTAACTTTTTTTTTTCGTCAAAAAAATAGTTAATAATTGTAATTTATTATATAAATCATATATCTTTTAAATAAATAAGGGAATGATTAATACCTATTAATTAACTACTGTCATTAAAATACCTATTAATTTGACCTTAATTTTAATAATGAATGTAATGTACTTAGTAGTTAGAAAGTTCATGTCCACTAAAAAAAAAGCCTCATGTGGCAAAATTGTAGGGCATTTCGTGTTTTCTTTCTTTTCGATGAAAGGGACACATCAAATTATCAAACACATCAGATGGAATTAGGGGTGATCGCGGTGCGGTTTGGTTCGGTTTTGAGCATAAAAGTCATCCTAACCGCGAGATAAAAATGCATGCGGTTCGGTTTGGTTCGGTTGATTTTTAAAAAGTCATCCAAACCAAACCAAACCAATACAGTTTGGATCGGTTCGGTTGGTGCGGTTTAAAACATAACGATTGTACCGAACAATTTTAAGCATAAAAAAAAAAAAAATTGAAGTTCCAAAATAACATTGTAGTACCAACAAAAATTATTTATCCAAAATAACATTATAGTAACTTACAATTTTAAATATATAAAAAAATTGAATTTTCAAAATAACATCACGGTACCGATAAAATTTGTTTATTTAAAATAACATTACAACACCAAAATAAAATTTCAGTACAAAAAATAAAAACAACTTGAAGTTCGATTAATTTGGTCGACTGACTTGGTAATTGGGCATGTATATTGGAATATAAATATATTTTCTTTTACAATATTGGAATATAAATATATAATAGTAACTTAATGCGGTTTTTGCGGTTATCCGCGGTTTTTACGGTTTTTGCGGTTTGCGGTTTTGCGGTTTGCGGTTCAGTAAGAAAGCCATCCAAATACATCCAAACCAAATGCGGTTTTCGGTTTGGTTTGGTTCGATTTGCGGTTTTACTTTTGGATTGGTTCGGATACGATCACCCCTAGATGGAATATTACCTTTAACTCTTGAAGTTGATGTCCAAGGACAAAGTAATTAACCAACTACTTATTCAAGAAGTTTTTAATATTTTCTTATTCCAAGTGACACATTTTATTTTTATCAAAATAACATTTTTTTTATAAAAAAAAACATAAGAATTGTTAAAATTAAAATGAATAGAAATCAAAGAATTATTCTTTTTACTTTGTTTTTTGACTAATGGTGGAATAATTTTTTATTTTTTATTACTTTGTGTCGTGCTAACGAGTGTTCTATGACCACTCTTTTAAGTATTTCAATTAAATAAATTACTATTTATTCATAAAATGAAATATTTTATTTTACAATGTGTCAACTTCACACATTTTCATAATTTTTTTTTGCAAAAACTTACTTCATCCGAACACAAATATAAGCAAAAATGAGAATGATGATGAGGGAGAAAACCCTCCGAAAGAGATATGGGGATTATGGCGAAATTTCATCCCCTAACACACGAAGATTCTATTATTGAATTGAATAATTTATTAAATAATATTTATATGTGTATATTCAATTAATTTATTAAAATTACCATTACCGTATAACATTATGATTCATTTCACCAAAAAATATTTTTTTAAACTAAGATGTTAATGAGCTTCACCAAATTCTATTTTAAAAGTAAATAATTTCTTAGCTAAGCTTCTTGCGTCCAAACTCCGAATTACTAGATTTCTTCCTTTAAGAACAAGAGAATTAACAAAAAAGTTTAATTGCATTTTTGTTCTGCCTGTTTTTATTATTTTGCAAAGTTGATCCTCCTATTTTAATATTTGACAGTTTTTAGATAAAATATTTGATGGAGGACTAAAATTGTAAAATTTTAAAATAGGGGACCAACACTGCAATTAATTAAAAGAAGCCATGAGGTGCTAAAAGTTTTAAAGAAGAACGTTCGACGGCGCAGGGGCGGGGATGCTTTTAACCGGTCTTGTTCTTTGAGTCGCCAAGCATCTGATGGTGATTCCAATACATCGGGTTCTATCAACAATGATTGGTTAAACTGGGTGGCTGTTCAAGGAAATGAACAAATGAAGATGGATGATGTGTGGGGGATAGGGAAAGCTATTGGGGTCAAGTTTAAAGGAGACAACGTGAATATGTTCAATATTCTTTCCCGGGCGGGCAAAGGCAAGGAGGTCTCAGGTCAGCAGTCAGGGGGGGGGAATTCGACAAGCGAGTGAGTGCTAGTTTGTGTGTTTCATCTGTTTGTTGCGGGGGGAGTGTTTTCTGATGAAGATTGTGTCTTGGAATATTAGAGGATTGGGTGGTTTAGAGAAGAGGAAGGAAGTACGTAAGTTGGTGGAGGATCTGAAACCCTTCGTTTTCTGTATCCAGGAGACGAAGCTGCAAAACTGTGACGTTTTTCTTGGCTCGAATCTTTGGGGTAGCTCATCTAACGGATTCTCTTATAGACCCTCGGTAGGGGCGTCAGGGGGGCTTATAACTTTGTGGGATACTTCCGAGGTGGAGGTGTGGTCGACAGAGAGCCATGAGTATGTTCTGTGGTGTCATGGTCGGTTCTCTAAGACTGGAGAAGAGTTCTCCGTGGCTAATGTTTATGCGCCTTGTGACGATAGGGCTAAGCAAGGTCTGTGGGATTCCCTTTCTGTGAGGCTTCGTTCACTAGTGGGTAAGAGGGTGTGTGTTTGTGGAGATTTTAATGCGGTTAAACTTGTAGATGAAAGGCGCTCGTCAAGAGGTGGTCATCGTTCTTTGGATTATGTTCCTTTCGCTCGCTTCATCGAAGATAATACCCTTATTGATCTTCCTTTAATTGGTCGTAAGTTTACTTGGTTTAAAGGGGATGGATCTTCGATGAGTCGTCTTGATAGGTTCCTTCTTTCTGAGGAGTGGTGCTTGGCCTGGCCTAATTGTAGGCAGGTGGCTAGGATGAGAGGGTTATCTGACCACTGTCCCCTGGTCTTGTCTGCGAATGAGGAAGACTGGGGACCTCGCCCGTCGAGAATGCTTAAGTGTTGGAAGGACATCCCCGGCTATAACTTGTTCGTCAGAGATAAGTTGATGTCGTTCCAGATTGATGGTTGGGGAGGATATGTGCTCAAGGAAAAACTTAAGATGATTAAGGCATGCCTAAAAGAGTGGCATAAGACTCATACTCAAAACCTTCCCGGCCGTATTGAGACCCTGAAAGGCAGGCTTTTGGCTCTTGACGAGAAAGGGGAGGAAGATGATCTTTCTGAGGAGGAGTTAGTGGAAATTCATGGGGTCTCGTCTGACATTCACTCGTTGGCGCGGTTGCATGCCAGCATTAGTTGGCAGCAATCCCGTTCGTTGTGGCTTAAGGAGGGTGATGCCAATTCGAAGTTTTTCCATTCGGTTTTGGCGGGGCGTCGTCGTAGGAATGTTATGTCCGTTATTCAGGTGAATGGGGTTAATGTTGAGGGCGTGATCCCTATTAGACAGGCCGTGTTTTCATATTTTGAGTCGCACTTTAAGGCACCTAACGTGGATAGGCCTGGGGTTGATGACCACCTGTTTAAAAAGCTAAATTAGGCGGAGAGTGCTGGTTTAACCAAACCGTTCACAGAGGATGAGGTGAAATCAGCTGTGTGGGATTGTGACAGTTATAAAAGTCCTGGCCCAGACGGGATTAATCTAGGTTTTATTAAAGATTTTTGGGCTGAGCTACGGGGTGACATAATGCGTTTTCTTTCGGATTTTCACCGTAATGGCAAGTTGACAAAGGGTTTAAATTCTACTTTTATTGTTTTGATCCCTAAAATTGATAGTCCTCAAAGGTTAAACGACTTTCGCCCTATTTCACTTGTGGGAAGCCTGTATAAAATTTTGGCGAAGGTTTTAGCGAATAGGTTGCGTACAGTGATTGGTAGCATGATTTCCGAATCTCAGTCGGCGTTTGTGAAGGATAGACAAATCCTCGACGGTATTCTTATTGCAAATGAGGTGGTGGATGAGGCGCGGAAGTTTAAGAAGGATCTAATGTTGTTTAAGGTAGATTTTGAGAAGGCCTACGACTCAGTGGACTTGGGGTATCTGGATGATGTTATGGGGAGAATGTCTTTTCCAACTCTATGGAGGAAGTGGATTCGTGAGTGTGTCAGTACGGCTTCGGCGTCTGTGTTAGTTAATGGTAGTCCGACTGATGAATTCCCTCTCCAGCGCGGTCTTAGGCAAGGTGACCCGCTGTCCCCTTTTCTCTTTTTGCTGGCTGCTGAGGGATTAAATGTGCTTATGGAGGCGATGATAGCGCAAATTTTGTTCACGGGATACAGTATTGGAGAGCAGGGTTCGATGACGGTGTCACACCTTCAGTTTGCAGATGACACTCTTTTGTTGGGGGTCAAAAGTTGGGCAAATGTTCGGGCTTTGCGAGCTGTTCTTGTGCTTTTTGAGACTATGTCAGGCCTGAAAGTTAATTTTAATAAAAGTATGTTGGTTGGGGTTAATATTCCTGATTCCTGGTTGGGCGAAGCTGCGTCTGCTCTAGGTTGTAAAGTGGGAAAAATTCCTTTCCTTTACCTGGGTCTTCAGATTGGGGGCGATCCGAGACGTTTGAGTTTTTGGGAACCGATGTTGATTCGTATAAAGAATAGATTATCCGGGTGGAAGAGTCGTTTCTTGTCCTTTGGTGGTCGTCTGGTTCTGCTAAAGTCTGTCTTGACATCTCTACCTGTCTACACTCTTTCCTTCTTCAAAGTTCCCTCAGGTACTATTTCCTCTATTGAATCTCTTTTCATTAAATTTTTTTGGGGGGGTTGTGAGGATTCTAGGAAAATTCCTTGGGTTAGTTGGAACTCTATTTGCATAAGTAAGGAGAGTGGAGGTTTGGGGGTCAGGCGTTTGAGGGAGTTTAACCAGGCTCTTTTAGGAAAATGGTGTTGGAGGATGCTAGTGGACAAAGAGGGGTTGTGGTTCAGAGTGTTGGCAGCTCGTTATGGGCTTGAGGGAGGTAGACTTCGAGATGGAGGCAGGAGAGGGTCGTCGTGGTGGAGGGAGTTAGCGCGTATTAGGGATGGAGGGAGTGAGACAGGGGGCAGGTGGTTTCAGGAGCAGGTTGTGAAGAGGGTGGGGGACGGGTCAGATACTTTTTTCTGGACCGATCCCTGGGTGGATGAGATTCCTTTGTGTCAGCGATTTGGGCGCTTGTTTGAGTTGGCAGAGACCAAATCGCACACGGTGGCAAAGATGTTTGCTTTAGGGTGGGGTGAGGGAGGCGAGGCGTGGGAGTGGAGGCGGCAGCTGAGGGCATGGGAGGAGGAGATGTTGGGGGAGTGTCAGTCTTTACTTTTTAACATTTTCATGCAGGCTCATTCTACTGATAGTTGGCAGTGGCGCCCTGATCCTGCCACGGGTTACTCTGTTAGAGGCGCATATCAGCTTCTTACTTCTCATGTTTCAGTTACTATGGATGATGCGGATAACCTCATTTGACATCCTCAGGTTCCTCTGAAGGTTTCCATCTTCGCGTGGCGTTTATTGCGTGACAGGTTGCCCACAAAAGTAAACCTGGTTACTCGAGGTGTTTTATCTTCTACAGCTCATTCTTGCGTGTTTGGATGTGGAGAGGCTGAGTCAGCCTATCACTTATTTATCTCCTGCAGTACTGTTGGTTCTCTTTGGGATTTAGTGCGCTTGTGGATTGGTATTCCTGTGGTGGGTTTCACTACACTGCGCGACCATCTTGTTCAGTTTACTTCTTCAGCAGGTGGCTCCCGCGCGCGTCGATCTTTTTTACAGCTCATTTGGCTCACTTGTGTTTGGGTTGTATGGACGGAGCGAAATCATCGATTATTCACAGGTTCAACAGATACATCCTATATTTTGTTGGACAAGATCAAGCTTTTCTCTTTTAGGTGGTTGAAGTCGACGAGTGTTACGTTAGCTTATAACTACCATAGTTGGTGGTCTAGTCCTATGATTTGTTTGGGTTTTGTATGATTTGTTTATGATTCTGGTTCTATGACTCTTTGTAAACTTTTGCAGTCTATCTTGGCACGTCTTGTGCTGGGGAGGCTGTTGTGGTAATATATATCATTTTAGCTTTTTGAAGAAAAAAAATTAAAAGAAGAAAAACAATTATCTTTCTTTTCTAGAAAAAGTAAACAGTTCACCCACTCCTACTTGCAGTTAAAAAACAAATCTTTCACAATATACTAACATTAATTAAACAAATTCCACATTTCTTCTTTCACTCCAAAATCCTCAAATGGATTCAGAAGCAGAAACAAAAATCTCCAATAATTGATCAATTTTGAAAATTAGGGTTTCATTTTCTTCATCTTCATAAAACCTAGAAAAATTGGAATCAGAAGAAGGTGGAGAATGATGAAGAGATTAATGGGTGGACCTGGAACAACGAGTGGATTCTTATTGAGGTTTGGACAATGTGCATTTGGTGCTGCTTCTATTAGCGTTATGACTTCAGCCCCTGGATTCTCTACCATCACCGCTTTCTGGTTGGTATTTATTTATTTATTTATTTATTTATTTTTTTTTTTTTCTATTTTAAGTAAAAATAAAAATTGCATTTTTATGCATGCTTCTGTTTTTATTTCTGATTTTAAAATTAGGGTTTTGTTGTTGTGCGGTTGGATCATTGTTTGATATTGCTAAATTGTTTTGTTTTTACTGAGACTTTTATTGTATGACTTTATTTAGGGTGTGTTTGGATAGAGGAGTTTGCAGGATATGTAGTGTTGATTAAGTATAGCTTTTATTTCAAGTGTTTGTTTCTGTAATGATTTTTTTGAAAAGGATGTTTCATTGTTGTTTCTAAACTTATGAGAATGATTAGTTAAAATGGATGTTGTTTTCCTTTTGAAAATACCATTAGCTTATGGAAATGAGTTTGTGATGGTCATTTCATTTGGGAATAAGTGGTTGAAAATTGTTTTAAGCTGAAGAATGGTTTTGGTCCTCTCAAGTATGAGTGTTAAAATCCAAAGATAAGCTGTTGTATTCAATTGATATAGGTGTACTTGTACCCCATTTTTGAAAGGGGGGCTAAAATGATTCTTAACAGTGAAAATGAATTACTTTTAATTTACAATTATTACAATTTTTTTGGAGTTTTTCTAAGACAATAATGAACTTTAGTTAAGGTTGAATCGATCAGAAGTACCCGAGTTTGATTTCTAGCTGAAAATTTGGAACAATCGTTCCCTTGGCTTTACTTATCTCTCGGCTAAACTTTGGATTAGCACAACAATGTTTTATTGTTAGGATTGTAGAATAAAGAGAAATTAGAGTAGTTAATAGTTGTTCTTAGAAGTTAGTTAGTTAGTTTAGGCTGTTATGATTTTGTTTATGCTGGTAGTTTGGGAACATGGAAATGCCTGATTGTTAGATAGAATAATGCATTGTAGACTTGTAGTTTGTACGTATCTTATGGGCGTGAACGCTGCTTCATATCATGCATAAGTGACAACATACATGGAGTATGTGTGTGAAAAATGAAGATTAGCTGTAATGTGTAATCCAATTGTGGAAACTGTGAAGATATTAAATGAAATGTTTATCAGTATGTTTTTCTGTTAAATATTACTGGTTCACATGAATGTGGACTACTTAATTTGTGTTTTATGGACTTTAATGAATACAATTTTCATTGTCTACCCCTATGCGATTGAAAAAGTTTTGGGTACATTTTGGTGTGTATTGTGACGTGGACTAGATTTTTTCCCCTCTTTTCAGATGTGTCTATGTGATTGCGAAAGTTGTGTACATTTTGGTGTGTATTGTGACGTGGACTAGATTTTTTTCTCCTCTTTTCAGATGTGTCTATGCGATTGTGAAAGTTGTGTACATTTTGGTGTGTATTGTGATGTGGACTAGATTATTTTCTCCTCTTTTCAGATGTGTCTATGCGATTGCGAAAGTTGTGTACATTTTGGTGTGTATTGAGACGTGGACTAGATTTTTTCTCCTCTTTAAGTTTGTTTAGTCTCAATGTTATATTTTCTTCCTTCCTCATTTAAATCTTGTTAATTTGGACATAATATCATCAAAATACTATCTTCTGTGGCTTATCAATTATAACCATCAATTAATAAAATCTGGAACACTATTGTATGCCATTATTTCTATTATCCTTTTCTTCTCATCAGTTTCGAATTGCCTTTACTCTCTAAAGTTCTCTGCTTTTAAGTTGTAATTTTTTTTGCCTGCTGCTTCCACAATCTCCTTGCAAATCTCTAATGTAGTTCATCCTCCTGCATACCACGATCCGGCAACTTTTTCAGTGACTTCATTCTCACCTGAGTTATGAAGTGATAAATATAGCTTCTGTCTGTTATTATACGAGATGGAACGTCACGAAAGTGGGTGACGCGTCCGGTTTCGCGCGCTAGATAGCATTGTGGGTTGGATCTGGAGCGGTGCAGCAGATAGATTAGGGGAAACAACGGTCTTCTCTTTCTCGCGATTTTCTCTATGCCTCTCCCGTCTCTCTGTGTAGTCGCCAGAGAAGAAATTAAAGAAGCACAGTGAAGGTGAAGAAGAAGAAGGATGACGATGGATTGCACAGTGAAGGTGGCGGCGGGTACCGAGAGAGGAGAAACTAGGTTACGATGAGTTTCCCTTGGTTAATGTCGGATCTTTCATAATAGGAATGGGTCTAGTGACCTAACTGGATAACTTAACTTTGGTTTTTTTTTTTTTTTTTTTTCCATTTTAATATTGGGTCTGTTTAGTTATAAAATCAATTAATTTAATTAAGCAAATAATTATGAATTAATTCCAAACACCAAAAATAAAAATCTATCTTTAATTTTTCATTTATATTAATACTAAATATATCTTTTCATACTTTCTCAGTTCTTAATAATATAATTTTTTAGTATCAGTGTCCACATCGCTAAAATAGCTCCCCGCTCGAGCTCCGTTCCATTTTTTGGGTTCGCCCTCTATCGAGATTGATAACATAGTAGCTTCCCATTGTGAATTATACCAACGGGGATTTCTCCTATCTAAGTCATGTGTCATGACAGTGGTGAATACGTCATGGCTGTGAATTGTTTTCTGGCGTGTAAAGCTTCCAAAGGCTATTCTTGATGAGTTTGAAGCTCTTTTCTTCTTGTTATGACTTTCTAGTCATTCTTGCAAAGTCTCGTCTTCCTTTGTCGTGATGCAACATTCCAATCATCTCTATATCATTATCATTTGGTCATTTCTTAAGTTTCCTTCTATTAGTGCTCATTTCTCCAAAATCTTAAGCATCCCTGAGTTGCATTTTCAGTCATATTTGGCGGATCCGTTATATTTTCGTTTATTAGTAGGATTCATTTGTAACAACTAACAAGCTTAAACATGGTTAGTTTAAGCTTGAGAAAAGTCTTTAGATATATGAAAAATATCTCATGATATTTTACTATGAACGGTGTGATAGTGGAGCATAGCATCGCATGGCCACAATTTCTTCTTTGTCGCATCCTTTTTTTCGTTCGTGATCATCATGATGGTTGCTTTTCTTGATAGAGATAATGGAAATGCACTCCTTCAGACACAGCCAAACTCTCTTTTTCCTATTAGTTGCTTGTTGTAGATTGATTTTTTTGGGCTATATAAATGAAATTTTGTGCCTCCCCTGTTTTCTTTTTTTTTTTGGTTACAAAAAGAGGGCAGGGCCCAAGCCTCCCCTGTTTTCTAACAGGCCGAATTTGGTGATCTTGGTGTATTCTTCATGTACAAGTGTTTTTCCATTGCCGATTCCCTTTGTTTTTTGTTTCTCTGAAATATTCTAACGTCTCGATATATTTTTGGGTCTTGAGATTCCTTGTTGCTGATCACACATGCTGTTGTGAGAATGATGCATAGAGGATTAAATTTATTATTTTACATGAATGTTGTTATTATTAGCTTATGCATTTAGCTTAAGATCTACGACTTCATTATTAATTTTTAAATGTCTTGAACTTTGAGATTTTTTTAGCATTAATATACGTGTAGTATAAATTATTTAATTTGTAAAATTGTAACTAAAATTTTAGTATATCGACCATCCCACTATGCGCTATCGTGCGACAGCATTTTTGGAATAGGCTGTTACACATTTCTATACAGGTTTGGTAACTATGATTTTGAATACTTTAAATTATTTATTGAGATACTATTTCCATATTTTTGTATATTTAAATTGTTTACATATTTGTTAGGATTATGAGTCTAGTATAAACCTCTATCTTTCACATTAAACATATATGTTTTGCATTAAACCTCTATGTTTCGCAACAACTCTTCGCATTAAATCAATATCAATTCAAATACACATTTAGTATCTATTCTTTCTTCCCTCAATCGCAACAATTTTAATAATATGCTCTAATGTTTACAACTTAATGTCAAAGTTTTGCTATTATGTGGAAAGTGTTTCCATTTTTTATTGCTTAAATTGATTCTCACAAGATCCTTGCTTCCTTTTTCAGCTATTTAACTGCATCAATGGGACTTCAAGTGCTCTGGAGCTTGGGACTTGCATGTCTTGATATTTATGCTTTGAGAAGAAAGAGAGACCTACAAAATCCAATTCTTGTTAGCCTTTTTGTCGTAGGCGATTGGGTAATAGTCACACAACTCATTTTCTATTTTCATGTGGAGAACTAAGTTCAACTTTATAAAACAAACAATTGGAAGGATAAAAATATGCTTAACATGATTATACGCATCATTTAATTGGACAGGGATTCCATTGGTTCTAAATTTTTGGATGGTAATCACTAACTACTTGATATCTATGAAGCACTGATCAACAAACACATACACCAACTGTTCACTGACACGTAGGCACCAATAGTTATTTTAAAAAATAGAAGTTATTGGGTGTAACCTCTCGTGTTGGTGTGATGTTGGACACTCACATATGTTAAACACCAAACACGCCTTTAGCCCGAAGTGTCGGTCTTACATAGCTGGATATAGTCACAAACATAGTTGTGGGAGTTAAATATTTTAATTAGAGTACAGCAAGCTTTGTAGGCTTATTGTTTATGCTTCTTCAATTTTGTGACAGCTTTTACCTTTAATAACAGCAAGAAATGAACAACTGATTTAGTTCTAGCTACACGATATGCATGTTACTATTGTACATAAGCATAATTTGGTTGTAAAAGGAATAGTCACAATTTTAAACTGAACATCACTTACTGCATTAACATACATGCACTCGTGCAGAATAGTATATCTCGATTTGGTCATCTTTTTAACAAATCTTGATGAAAATGTTGAGTTGATAAATACGTGCTTCAATTTCGGAATCATATTTAACAATTATAGGAACCTTCATTATCTTCCTGTTATTCTATGGTATCACATTTTCTATGTTGTGAAGAAAAATTGAGGTGATTATGTGGTGAAATCATAGTAGTGATTTATGATATACAGGTAACAGCCATTTTGTCACTAGCAGCTGCATGCTCATCAGCAGGAGTCATAGTTTTATATTCGAAAGACGTGGATATGTGTGCAGTTCATAAGAATATTCCTTGCCACAGTTACCAGGTTTCTGTGGCCATGGCTTTCGTCACTTGGGGTCTTACAGCTGTGTCATCGCATGTGATGTTTTGGATATTGGCCTCAGTCTAGCTTGATTTATTTCCCTCAGCTTGACTGATGACCACCATGGACATCACAATATCTTCGACATCTCTGATATTTGGGGCAAAATTTTCGTTATTGTCCCTTCTTCAAAACTCTTGATCCGTGGTTTATGAGGTGTCAACATAGTTGAGATTTCAGTTATCACAGTGATGTTTTTGTAAACTTAGTTATAGAGTTTTGGTTTTTAATCTAAGCCTTGGATATGATTATGTGATCTTTCTTCCTTAATGTAGGCAAATGATTGTACTCATGCTACATTGTTGATTTTGTACATAATCTTGTATGTTAATTTAGTATCCTGGAAACCTTGAAAAGAAACCGGAGTTCGTATTTCCCTTGTTATGATTTAAAATTCATGCTATATACAGATTGCATATAGTATATGTTTAATCTTGTTACAATTACAAATTCATCAAAACTATATGATTAGTTTCATTACGAGGCAAGCAAACTTTGTTGCTAACCCTCTTGATAGTAGGGGGTGTCAATGTCTTATGCTAGCTCCAAACTCCGAAGTTTTCGATTATAGTCAACCTGGATTGCAAAAACTAAATTGTTGATAGTTTTTGAAGAGATATTTTGGTGGAGGGGTGACTAGCATTCTTCAATTTAAAGGACTAAATTGATCTATTTTTATAATTTCAAGACCAGCATTATTTAATATTTTCATGTTGGAATAGGTTTACATGTTACTTCAATGAATAAATAAATGGCATGAGTGAGATTTCAATGAAAGGCATATATGAGATGACAATGGAATGTTTTACACGCCATCCTCTACCAAACCTGATAATAACAAAATAAACAAATAATTGAAAACATTTTTTGTGTGTAAATCTTGTTAGATGACAATGTTCAAAACATTTTTTATAATCAAAATAATATTAGGTACAGACACCTCCAAGCACCTTGTCAAATAGGCCATGGCTACCACCATGAAAGCTCCACCTGAAGGACTATATCATTGATCATTTTGTAAAATATTTTGTTGGTAATGGCAAAATATATAGTTTCATTGAAATTCACCACAGTTAATCGATCAAAATCATTGAATAACAATCGAATAACTCATCATGTGACTTTGGCAAAATAGAATTTCGATCTTGTAACATTGGTTCGTCATGTTGTAGGAGTCTAATCTATTATGCTAGATTCAATCTCGATGGTTTGAAACAATTCAGCGTCTGAGGTGATGGGGTAGGCAACTCGCCCCATACATAGGAAGAGGTGGAAGTCAAGTACAACGATCAATGATCACGATATCCGGTTTGGTTATCTCTTATCCATATTTAGTATAGATCAACAATTCTTTAATTAAGAACCCAAGTTTTTGGTAAAAACTATTTAAATGCAAATAAAATGCACCAAATGGAAATAGATATATTCTCTCAATTATTTTTCATTCATGTTTTTCACATATCATCAATTTCACCATTGAATAGTTTTACTCCATTAATGTTTATATTAAAAACTCATCTCACTTTTTTCATTCAATGGCGAGATTGATAACACGTGAAAAACATAGAGAAAAACAATTGAAAAGATTCTTCCTTAAAAAATACCAACCACCGCAAAATCAATCCGTTCGAAACCCATCATACCTAAACTTTTTACTACCATAATTTTTTCTAAATCAATCAAACAACTAATCAAAACAAACAAGTAATTATAATTGCAATATAATTTTTCATTAGGAGGACTCACTAGTCCCGGCAAATTCAGGGCTAGATATGACCCCTTAGGCCAAGACACTTATCCTTCATTTCACTAACCATTTTCCCCCAAGAAACACACATAGTATATACTATATAGCATATAATGTTATATATGACCCTTTGGCCATGAAACACATACAATATTTTCACAAGCATTCAGAACCCATATTTACAATTGCACAATGCTAGCAAACTATACCAAGCACACTAATCAAGCGTATGACTCCTTTCTTTTGGTTAGTCACACCCTTGCATGTGAAAATTACAACAAACATGAACACTTAACATTACAAAGAAGTAAACTAATAATGATTAACCAAACCACATTCATTCAAGCACCACAACACAATAACTTGTTCATGTGTCTTTTTTTTTTTGCTTATAAAAAAAAACACATTCATTTAGGCACCCAACATAATAAGTTGCATGTTCATGTTCATGTTCATGTTGAAACTCTATGTGAATTGATCAATCGACGACATGGAGAACGAACGTTAATGTTACCACCCGGGGATGCAACGATTTGTGTTGTAGAACCAGTAACGTTGGAGGGCGGAGAAGAAAAAGAAGAAGCAACAATTTGAAATCGACCTGAATCACCGGCGGGAAGTTTCATATATGAATAGGAAGGTGAATCATTAAACCATGAACAACCAATATTAGATCTTTGTTTGCCATTTTTGTATTGTACTATGGCTTTGTACACAAATGGAATAAGACCCTCCATTTTAAGATATAGAGAAAGGGAAAGGTTTTTTTGGTTTGGTTTGTGAATTGGATGGAAATTGTAGGTAAGAGGAGAAATATATGAGGGGAATGTAAGGGTATGGTGACGTGGAGTAATAGAATGTATATATATTGGAGTATAACTTTTCACGCTAAGGCTAGGGAAGTTTCATTTTCAATGTTAACCTACAAGAAGATTTTGAAAGCTATGTGCAAACCACATTCTACAACTATGGATAAAAATATAGATTATAGGATAATTTGTGTTCATCACACTATTTTAACTATTATTTTGGTGGATTTTGAGCTTTCAAAACAAGATTGGTTGGTTTTGATATGATGTTTTTCCACATTTTTATTTTATTTATTTAGATTTCATTATAAATTAATTATAAGTTAATTAGTGAGTATGTAGTGACACTGATTTCATCATAATTAATTGGTTTGAATTCTTAATTGTTTTAATTAATATATATTATTGTTTCGAGAGGTACTTTTTCCACCCTCACACTTCAAAAAAAATCGCCCATGTTTTCTATAAGATATACAATTTATTTGGAGCTATTAGTGCTTTTGAGTGGCATAATTTTTGTTCTTTGTTCTTATGTTTTTGTTTTTGTCTGAATATGTAAATTCCAAAATATGTTGAGGATGGAGATCATAGTTACCTCCATTGTTTTAGTCTAGATATGTATACACTTAAGTCTTCAAGATACACACCAGATTTAATCAAAGTTAGTATACTCTCGAGTTGAATAATTGGAAAGGAGATAAGATGAAATATGTTAATTAGACATGGTGCACATTTAGAAATAATGAAAACTATTTTTAACGTTTTCATTGTTTAAGAAAAATGCACACAAATTTTCCACTTTCAGAATTTAATTAGTATCTCCTTATTAAAAACAGAATTTATGGACAAATTTAGAAATGAAAATAGAAAATATTTTTGAAAAAATAAATGAAGCTAGCGTAAAACCCTATTTATTTTGTGAAAATATTTTCTATTGTCATTTCTTAAAATTAAATTTGTGCCCTGTCTCTCTCCTACACTATTCTTTTTTATTTCTTTGTCGTTCAATCAACCATTGAATTAGGAAAATGAGAGTGAATCAAAAAATATATATAGGAGAAGATCAAACTCCGGTTAAAGAAAGACATATATTATAAAAAAATAATCTCAAAGTAAATATATCCTTACACTTAGGTACCGTTTGGCCCGGCTTTTTTTCTACTTATTTATAATTTTAAGGAGAAGTCAGGCCAAACATAATATAAATTAAGCACTTATTAAATTAAAGGACTTTTTTTGGAATGAACAAAATTGAATGAAAGGAGCTTTGAGTAAAAGTTGTTGAAAGGAACTTTAGAACTCCTTATTCGGAAGGTCACCTCATCGAATCCCGCTGAAGAAGCATTTGTCTTATTTTTTTAATATTATTTCAATATTTCTATTTTTACTAATTTAGTTTCCCGCACAATCTTTCTATTATTTTCCTCGGTTGCCGCAAAAACTTTATTTGGTTCCCGCAAAATTCTCGTAGACTTTACCCTATTTTTACATTATATATATATGTCTCATACTTCTTTCATTTCCAACCACACAGCAGCCGTCCCTATCAAATTCTTTCTGCAATTGTCAGGTTATCTTCTTGTCTTTCTTTTATATACTAGCTAGTACTTTATATATAATATACCATGTGATGTAATAATATATGTATAGTAGGTTTTTAGTTTTTATATGATACTCTTTCCGGTCATTGTTATAAGCAAAAAAAAATTGTTTTTAGGTTCATTAAAAAATCAATATATTTGATTAATATTATAGATCAGATACATCAATTTTTAAAACACCTTCAAAAATTATTTTTTTGGTTATATATTCTAGACTTAGTTCCTATTTTACCACTGCTATAATGCAACTGCTAGTTGTTTGCTTATTAGAAAAATTATATCTAAATTTAGGTTGTTGAGATTTTGTGCATTCAGTGGTAGCCACGTACTTTTTTTTATATTTATATTTTTTATAATAAGGTGGTCACATTAATTATATCTATGCATGAGTTTTGATATATTAGATTTCGTATCTGAATCGCATATGATTTCGTTTATATCAAGATCTGTGGTCTAATTGGTAGAATTCAACTAAGATCTCATAAGAATTTGAGTTAGAATTTTGTCACCGATATGAAAATTTGATAATGATGGTAATATTTAACATTGTGTGTGTTTGTTAGAAAAGAAAGAAATAAAAAAGAGAAAAATAGTAAAGAAATAAGATATTTTTATTGTTTGGAAGAGAAGAGAAATTATGAAAGAGAAAAATATAATTGATGGTAACTACCCAATAAAAAAAGATATCTTCACAAGAGGCAAGATTTACGAGAGAAATAAACTACCATTTATGATTTTTCATTATTACCCCGTAGTTATCTAAATTTTTAACTTTCACTTCTATAAAGGTTAAATTTGTCTTTTGTCATTTATATTAATTTTTTTCTATTAATTTTTTTATTTATCTAAATTAATGAAAGAAGTGTTACTATTTCTTTCTTCTCCATTTCTATTCATCCAAACAATACAAGATTTTTACTCAAGTTCTCTTTTATTTCTCTTCTTTCATATTTCTCTCTTTATTATTTCTCTCTTTCCTATTTCTCTTGACATCCAAACCCAGTGTAAGAGTTAAGACTTCTATTCTATCGATACTAATTTGAACTTTTTTTTTTAAAACTTTGATCAGCTTTTGGAATTCAATTTACATAATTTTTTTTTTAATAATAATGAGGGCCTTAGCCCAATTTACTTAAATTTCTTTAATAAAAAGGTAAAGGAAAAAATGTATCAAGATGTGGTTTGTTTTTTTTTCGACGCATTTTTTTTAGCAAACAAACTTACTGCATTTTATTAATTATCAAAAGTTCAATACATTATAAGTCACTAGGTTTGGTCTAGTGGTGATGAGTTTGAATAGTATGCTATATGTCCTGGGTTCGATCCCCAACTCATTGTAAACCAAAAAAAGAAAGTTCAATACATTATAGAAACTAGTCCAAAAATTGGGCGTCTTAGTTAAAGTGTGAGCAACCAAATTCATTGGTCTCTTAATAAACTTAACTTCAAAGTTTACATATGATAAATTCAAAGATCCGATTTGTTTTAATAATGATTATTTTAGAGTTGATGACTCACTCAAGAATTTCTCAATATATAGCTATTTTATTTTCCTTAAAAATTCAAAGATTCGATTTGTTTTAATAATTACTATTTTAGAGTTGCTGACTTACTCAAGAATTTCTCAATATATAATTATTTTATTTTCCTTAAAAAAATTTCCTTTAGTCAAAGTGATTAACATTTGTGTGTGATTATAAAACATAAGCACTATTGAATTTTTTTGGGTATATGTACTCTGACTGTACATACAATCAACGGTAATACACAGGCACAATTTTTAGACTCAGACAACATCCGGTTAACCACGTTAATTCAGATAAAAAGATAATTAATTTTGTTCATAGTTAAAATTTGAATCAATTCAATATTAGAAATTAACAACAAATTTTCCTGTGGATTGAATTAACCATCTATTCAATTAAATTAATCATAGCGCTTATATCAGGGGCCTATCTATATATAGTCTAGATACACTTGTTCAGGCTCTAGTAAATTTTTTAATATTTTAGGGGTTAGTTTAAGGTAAAATTTAGAATTTTAGGGGTTAATTTAAGGAAAAATTTAGATTTTTTTTTTCAAAATTGAGATTTTAATTTTCAGTGTAAAATTGAAATTTTTGTTTAAAACTGAGATTTTACTCAGACTTTATAAATTTTTTGGATCCGTCACTGACTAATATTCAAGAACTTTTAAAAAAAATTAGAAACGGATCGGGAGTATCGCTTGATCAAGGGTTGCATCATGAGGAAAATAGGTTTAAAAATTGGTATTTTCTTTGGTTAATAAAGTCACTTTACAAATGAGAGTTAGATCAAGCAGAAAGTGTATCACATGAGTAAATTCTAGTATATAGATCGATTTCTTGCAAGTGCTAATTAAGCAAAATCAATAAAATTAAATTTTATTCTACCAAAAAAAAAAAAAATTGTGAGATGAGTTAGGTGAAGAAGGATAAACAAAGGGATTTTTGGTGTAAAACTAAAGTCTAAAGGCGTGTATATTCCCCTCTTGAACTTAACTTACAAAACAACAAATAAAAACAATGTGGAAAGTAACATCAACTTTTTTAGTCCACTCACAACTTCAACATAATTTATCCCTTTCAATATACTTAATTTCCCCATATGTAAAGAATAGGATGTTGAATTTATTCACTCAATTTCTTTGTGGATATTATTATATGATGATTATAAAATTTTAAATTTAATTTTGATATATCAATGATAATAAGAAAATGAAATAAAATGTGTTGCACAATTAATCAACCAACACAAGTGTGTTTGATCTATTAAAGAGTTAGTACTGGACAGAACAGCAAAACACATGACAGAACAGCACAGAACAGATTTTTGGGATATTGAACATTTTTTTGTCTTATACGATATTTGGTTAATAAAATTGTATTTTGATATTTTAAACAACTTGTACTGCGGACAAAAAGTTGTGTTGTGGTTTAGTGAGGGACAAAAAATTCTGTTTTTGTCCTGTCCATTGCCACCCAGTTTGTCCAGTTCCTGAAACAGTTTTACAATCAAACACAGTACAGCTAGAGTTATCCTGTTCAGTCCCTTATTTTTTAGCATATCAAACGGAAGTTTATGTGCCGTATAATACATGAGTTCAAGATTTAGAAGAACTTCACTTGTTTGTTTTGTGTAATTTTTCCATGCAAGTGTGGATTTGAGTATTCAGGTTAATGGCATGGGGAAATTCTTATTCTCCTATAGTTCATTTATTTATTTTATCAACTTATTTGAAACTCAACAATTTTGAAACTGTTAAATGGGGTATATATCTTCTCAAAAGAGTCCAAATGTAGTAAGGAATTCTGATTCTGTTTACATGACCCTTAAAAGAAAGTTTGTAAATAGTAAGTGTTAATTTCGGAAAATTCTAATATGGACTATTTTTTCAAGTGATTAATGGTGGACCAATATTTAAAAAATATTTAAAATATTATCAATAATATACGTTGATGTTTGAACATATAATTTAATGGTTATTTTCATTTTCATGGTTGAATAATGAATTAATTGACACCGGTTTGAATAAAACAACATATAATAAAAATGTAATTCATACTGAATTAAAGTTAATAATGTCATTTTTTTAGCCATAAAAACTACAAGAGTCATAATTTTATTTTTAAAAAGTATTATCAACTTTTTTTTTTGACGAAAGTATTATCGACTTTGTCAACAACAAAAAAAAATTATCGTCCCTCTTTAGAATTCGTGATGATTTTAAACATGTGTATGTTAATTAATAAATAAAGTAATTAATAGTATCGACTAATAATAAGGATAAATGCTTGTACTAAAAGGAAAACAAAGAATATATGCTCACTAATAATAATGTTTAGTGCAAAACCCACTTGGGTTGATGCATTGGTATTGGCTTGAGATCTGGGAGTGTGCTCCTCTTGAGGTCTGAGGTTCGATTTGGGTAGGCTAATTTAGGTTCTTCAAAAAAAAATAATGTTTAGTGCAAGGAGGGGTGCGATAAAGAAACAACTAGATGGAGAAAGTAAAGTGTTGTGTAGAATAAAAAGGGTGCGGCCCACTTTAGATGAGGGTGTGCATAGTAAATCTGTATATAACAAATATAGAAGAGAAAAAGAGCGCTTGCGAGATATATAAAAGGTTAAATATAGTTTTACTTCTTATATATGATATTAATTACTGTAAAAAAGTTCTTATATATAATATTCAATTTTTTATATGAAATTTACTGTAAAAAAGAGCGCTTGCATTAAAAAAATTATATTTTCTTTTTATCGGTAGACAAAGTGACAAATAGCATATGAAATTTATACACAACAATTGCGAGACATGCGATTGAACCCGAATGAAAGTACCGTCAAATCTAATAATATCTGTCTTACAAACTATTATTATTTGGTGAGCACTCCGGTACACATCTTATGTGGACGTGTACCGGTACACTGTTAAGGTGTATAATTTTAATTGGTCCACATGTAATAATAATTTAACATTTCATTTCAAAACTTCTTTAAATAGAAATTTCCTAAATTACTCTTTTAATTTACAAAATTTTTAAAATGGAAATTAAAGAAATTTCCTAAATTGTCTTTTGTCAAAATAAAAAGAGATGTTTTGTAAAAAAAAAAAGAGATGAGATGTTTTAGATGAGATGAGATTTTTAATTTACAAAAATTTCAAAATGGTTTTTTTTTTTTTACAAAAGGTTTTTTTTTTTTGTGAAATTGACAAAAGGGTTTTAATATGTGTGTTTTTTTGCTTTTCATCAATTTATATTATTTTTTATACTTATAGCACCACTCGTTTTGAAACATTTCTTTCAATTTCTCGTAAAGTTCATATTTTTATTTCATATATGCAATTTCGAGGTTTTTCAATTTCCGGCGGTTGGATTTTGTTTGTTTTAGGTTGTGGGTATCATTCTTCTCTTTCTTGCATCAAAAAATTCTTACTAAATACCCCATCCGATCCTATATATAAGAAAAAGTTTTTTTTTTTTTTAAATTCAATGTAAAGTTGATGTGTCTAGACTATAATGTTATCTAGATACATCAATTTTATGATGAATCTAAAAAATAAACGTTTTCTTATATTTAGGATCGGATGGAGTAGCATTTTCCTTTAGGGTATGTTTGGTTCGACGTAGATGGAGGGAAGGGGAGGTGGGGAAATATTTGTAATAAAGGGTAATTTTGGTAGAAACTCTCAAATATCTCAAATGTTATATATTTTTTAAAAAACTCTCTCAAATATTATATATACGATACTTCTTTTTTTTTTAAAAAAAACTCTCAAATATATATTTTTTTTGTAGAAACTCTCAAATATTTTTTTTGTACAATATTTGAGAGTTTCTACCAAAATTACCCTTTACTAAAAATATTCCTTCAATTTTTTTTCTTACTTAATCTCTCAACAAGTTTTATTAGAAAATTGAGATTTTCATGTAGTGTGTGATTCTTAAAAAAAAAAAAAAAAAGAGTAATTCTACCAACTATGATTAAGGGTGCGTTTGATCTGCTAAAACTTAAGGGACTTGACAGTACAACTTCAGTTGTATTGTACGTGTTTGATTTTAATTTTTTTCTCAAACAATTCAATACCACCTAATTAGAATGAGACACGTGACATTTAAATTTTTAGCAATATAACATTTTGATGTCAACTAATTGGATTACCTGTGAATAAAAAACCTAGTTATCAGAAAAGGATTATTAAGTTGCTACCAATTCTACCGATAAGAACTAAAGAAATAAATTGACCAAATTGAAATGTAAAACACTTAAGAATTTAAATGTCGACAATGTAACAGTTCAACATCAACTAGTTAGATTAACTATGACTCAAGAAACGTAATTCATATGAAATGAGTGTTAAGTCTCAACTAATTTTCTCAATTGTGACATAGGGAATCAATTCATCTCAGTTAATCTATTCAACTTGACCTAATTGAAATGATAAACACTTAAAAAGTTGAATTTCAACATTCTAGCTAACAGTTCAATCTAATATTGTTGGACGAATTATTACACCAAAAACCTAGTTATTATGAAAGGATTGTTAAGTCACAACCAATTAGACTGAAAGGAACTAAGGAGATCAAACATTCTCAATCTCACTATTCAACTTGACCAAGTGGGAATGAGAAACACTTAAGAATTCAAATTCTAAAATCAAACAATTCAACCTCAACTAGTTAGATTAACTATGACTTAAAAAAACTTAGTTCAAATGAAATGACTATTAAGTCTCGACTAATAATACCAATTGTGTCAACAGAAATAAAAAATTTTAGATCAAACCCTTCAACTTGAAACATAGTTCATATGCAAACTTAACTAATTATACTTACTTTATTAAGGAATTCAATTTTTCTCATTCAAGTCGTTTAATATCACTTAATTGGACTAACAATAACTTATGAATTTAAATTTCGACAACCAAGCATGTCGAACAATATCAAAAGTTCATTTACAAAACTTTAGTATTTTTTAATATGAGACGAATTAATATGAATTTTCTAAATCAAAATATCAAGATAAAAGTAACGGATATTTTGACCTAGAAATCAAATTTTGTGCTCCTTACTTTTGGACAAACTTTTTATAATGCGCTATACATATTTGCAAAATCATCAGAAATATACATCAACTTTACAACATGACCAAAATTGCATGCATAAACATTTTGTGGGGATCAAAACATGACATTTTCTTATGAAGATAAAAAATAAATTTAGTAATTTTGTATTGATAACAAACTTATTTAACCCTGTAAAATATAACGAATCACTAAAAATTAACAATATTACAATAAAATATATAAACATATTAAAAATTTAAGTTTTTTTTACTAAAATATATATATTTTTTAATAATTATATGCACTAATGATTAGGTGGTAAATGAATATTAATCTTTATAAACTAATAATATTAAAAAAATTGAAATATTAATATCGTAGTTGGATCAATCATATTAATAATTTTAAAAGTTTTTTTTTGTTTGAATAATTAAAAAAGTTATTAAAATCATATTTTAATTTTTAAGAAAATACAAAATACTAAAATAATATTATTTATAAGATATTAGAATAATATTAAAATATTTGAATTTGTTGAAAATCATAAATAAGTTGAAAGATATGATGCATGATTTGATTTATTCAGGAAGGATACATTTGCCAATATTAAAAGAATTTAATTTATATGCACCGTCAGTCTAAAGTTATTTTGCACATGCGTTCAATAATATATTGACACGTCATGTATGGTAATTAAAAACACATAATGTGTCACATTTATTAAATGATGTGGCAACGCGTCATTGGATGTATGTGCAAAAAAAATTTACAACGACGGTGCATAATAATTAAACTCATATTAAAAAGTAGTGTTTAATATAAAAAAACTTAATAAAGAAACAAAATCTGCATTATTTTTATTTTGTTGACAAATCTGCATTAATTACTATATTACTTGTTAACCACATCAGCAGTGTACCGGTACACATCCACATAATATGTGTACCGAAGAATTCACCTTATTATTTTTCTATAAATTTTTAAGCCATATCTTTTTATAGAAATATGTAGGTGTTTTCATAAGAGGAGAGACCTAAAAGGAGATGGATGAAGAAATATGAAGAGAGATCGAGATGGAGAGAGGTGGAAAAAGAGAGAGATGTAGATTGAGAGAGCGATGGAGATAGAGATATAGAGAGAGAGATGAATGAGGGTGGAGAGAGTGGTGGATAGAGCTTGATGGACAATGCAATGGAGGGAGAGAGAAAGATGTACATAGAGAGAGATGGATGGATAGAAATGGATAGAAAGAGTGGTGGAGAGAGCAATGGAGAAAGATGCATGGAGAGAGGTGGATAGAGAGAAATGAATGAAGAGAGCTTGATGGAGCAAAATGGATGGAGGGAGCAATGGAGAGCGAGACAGATGGAAAGAGAGGAATGAAGAGAGCAGTGGAGAGAGATGTATGAAAAGAGTGATGAAGATAGTAAAGGAGAAAAATGAAAGGAGAAGAGATCGATGACGAGAGATGGAAAACTAGAGAATGAATTCTCTCCATTAGAAAATTTTTTTTGAAAATAATGTGTGCATTTAGACTATTAGATCAAAAACATAAAAAAAAAAAAAACAAAAAACTATTAGATCAAAAATATGTGATAATATTTTAATTATAAAATAATAACGAAAAGTTGATCAATAGTTAAGAACTTAAGATGAAATAATTGAGGAAAATTGAGATTTTTTTTTGAGAGGATCCTTTTCTAGGAAAACTATGTCTTGCTCTATTTAAAAATGAGTATTTTGTATATAGTTTAGATTAATATAATACAACTTATCGCAAAAAAAGAAAGAATATAATACAACTTTTATTCTTTTCCCATAATACATTTTGCTAAAAAAAAAGCTCAGCATTTTGACAAAATAATTAATGAAAACCCAAACAAAACTAATTAACAAATTAAGTTTAAAGCTCGTAAGCAGTATAATTCTTCATTTATTTATAGTTTCAAGTGGATTGAAAAATGTTATGCCTGTGGATCAAGTTGGATTATTTAATTTTATTCCCAAAAAGAGTTGGATTATTTATTATGACTATGACATAGACATGATAACAATATTAATAAAATTAGTCATTTTCATATAGTTCGAATACTAGTGTTGTATTTTTGGCATGGCATGCTATTTGCTTGTAACGTTTACTAACGGCAACACTATCAAAATCGCACGTAATGCAAACTTGCATTATTATAAATTTTTGGTTGCATCTAAATTTGTCTTGGTATTGTTTTATTAAATCCATAAGAAATACGTAATTTTTCTTTTGATATAATGATATACATATATTGCCGACATCATTTCATCAAAACCATATGTTTCATCGATGTAAAAAAACCTTACTCCGTATATAAAATTTAGATGGTAATGTTAGAGTGGAAGAGGGTGATAGAGATGAGAGAAAGAGATTATCAAAAGCATTGATTTTATTATTGACTTTGGTACAATTTATAGAGTTACAAATTGTACAATTACTTAACAAACAAGCTAACTAACTCTAACTGACATAGTTAGTTAGCAACTAACCAACAATACACAAAGTAGTTATAACTAACTGTTACAACTAACTAACATCAAAATACTAACTTGTAAAGCAAGTAACAAACACAATACAAACAGTGAAGACAAATGTGGTGACAGATGCTCCAACATCTGTTGCAGCATTTGGAGGGATTGAATTGTTTTCTCAACACTCCCCTTCAATTCAATTTCTCTGTCTTCACAACGCCTAACATGCTCCTTAGCTCCTTGAACCTATCAGCCCTCAGTGGCTTGGTAAGGATATCTGCAATTTGAATTTCTGTCCTGCAATGCATCACATTCAGTTTGCCTTTGCTGACTTGGTCTCTTAGAAAGTGATACTTGGTTTCAATGTGCTTTGACCTTCCATGTGCAATGGGGTTCTTTGCCAAGCTGATTGCAGATTTATTGTCAATATTCAATCTCATAGGCTTCACATAGTTGATCTTCAATTCTTCTAGTAAGGATTCAAGCCAAACTGCTTGACAAGCTGCTTGTGCTGCTGCTACATACTCAGCCTCACAACTAGATAATGCCACTATGTTCTGCTTCTTTGAAGACCATGAGATAGGTGAATTTCTGAACCTGAACCAGTAACCTGATGTGCTCCTTCTATCATCTTTGTCTCCACACCAGTCAGAGTCTGAGAAACCTTCAAGTTCAATTTGAGTTTCACTGTTGCTTGTTGGAAAAGCTAGACCATAATCCTGTGTACCCTTCAAGTATCTTAGGATCCTTTTTGCTGCAATCAAGTGAGAAGTTTTAGGCTTACTCATGAACCTACTCACTGAGCCCACTGCATAGTTAATGTCTGGTCTTGTATTGCAGATGAACCTCAAGCTGCCAACTACCTGCTTGAACAAAGTAGCATCTACTGCTTGTTCATCTTCATTTTTTGACAATTTCAAATTTGCATCCATTGGAGTTTCAGCTGCTTTGCAATTCTCCATTTGAAATTTCTTTAATACATCTTCAATGTATTTTCTCTGATGCAATACAATACCATCTGAAGCATAGTGAAATTCTAATCCAAGGAAGTAATTGAGTTTGCCCAAGTCACTCATTTCAAACTCACTTTTCAATCTCCCCTTGAATTTCTCAATGCTAGTTGTGCTGTGACCTGTAATCAGCAAATCATCTACATACAGGCAAATGACAATAGCATCTGAGATATCACTTCCCTTCATGTATACACCAAATTCAACAGTGCACTTCACAAAACCTTCCTTTTGCAGAAATTCATCAATCCTTTTATTCCAAGCTCTTGGAGCTTGTTTAAGGCCATATAAAGCTTTGTTAAGCTTATACACTTTGTTCTTTTCTGATGCAATTTCAAACCCAGGTGGTTGCAGTACATAAACCTCTTCTTCCAATGGACCATTGAGAAAAGCAGATTTTACATCCATATGGTATAGTGACCAATTGTATGAACTGGCTATTGCAATCACTAACCTGATAGTTTCCATTCTTGCTACTGGTGCATACACCTCAGTGTAATCAATTCCTTCTTGCTGAAGAAATCCTCTTGCAACCAACCTTGCCTTGTGTTTCACTATCTTGCCATCTGGATCCTTTTTCAATTTGAACACCCATTTCACACTAATAGCTTTTTTTTGTGGAGGTAGCTCAACCAATTTCCATGTGTGATTCTTTTCAATTGAATGGAGTTCTTCTTTCATTGCTGCATTCCACTTTGAACTTACTACAGCTTCTTTCCAGTTAATTGGCTCAGCATCTGCCATGAATGCTAAATGTACCAAGTCACCATCTGCATTCACTGCACTATCTGAGGTGATTTCATGATCATTAAGCCTGACAGAGGGAAATTTGTTTCTAGTTGATCTCCTTGGAGCTTGAGTAGGCACTGATGATAGTTGAATTCTATCATCATCATCACTTGATGTATGCATATCTTCTTCATGATGTGTGCCCTGATTTTGATTATCTACTGGTTGATGTGTGATTGCAGCATCATTCACTCCATCTTCCAGTTGCATTGTGACTTGTGTGTTTGCTTCTGAGCTCCATTTCCATTGTGATTTTTCATCAACAATCACATCTCTGCTAATCACAACTTTCTTATTGTTGGGATTATACATTCTGTAGGCACCTGTAGCATCATATCCAATGAAAATCAGCTTTTCACTTTTATCATCTAGCTTTCTTCTTTTCTCATCTGGAATATGTCTGTAACACAGTGAACCAAAGATTCTCAAGTGTTTCACACTTGGTTTGTGACCTGTCCATAATTCCTCTGGTGTGTTATCCTTAAATCTCTTTGTAGGACACCTGTTCAACACATATGCTGCAGTGTTGACAGCTTCACCCCAATAGCACTTTGGTAAACCTTTACCCTTCAACATACATCTAGCCATATTGAGCAGAGTTCTATTCCTTCTTTCTGCTAAACCATTATGTTGAGGTGTGTAGGGAGCTGTTACCTCATGAATGATGCCTTTCTGAGTACAGTAAGTTTGAAATTCCTTAGAATTGTACTCTCCACCTCCATCAGTTCTGAGTACCTTTAGCTTATTTTCACTTTGTCTTTCAGCTAGTACACAGAAATTCTTGAACATTGAAAATACTTCACTCTTTTCTTTCAGCAGATAAATCCAGACTTTTCTGGTGAATTCATCAACACAAGTCATAAAGTATCTGCTACCTCCTAGAGTTGGAACTTCAATTGGTCCACACACATCAGAATGGACTACATCAAGTGGTTGTTTTGACCTAGAGTATACTGAACTCTTAAATGAATTCCTGGGTTGCTTGCTTACAAAGCAACCTTCACACAACTTCTCTGGTGTGTGAATCAGTGGTAACCCTACAACCATCTTCTTATTACACAAGTGATTCAAACTTTTAAAGTTCAAATGTCCATACCTGTAGTGCCACAGCCATTTCTCATCTTCAGTGATCAAACTTGAAAAACACTGAAATGCAGAAGCTTGAAGATTTACTCTGAATGTTCTATTCTTTGACAATGGAGCTTTCAGAATCAACTTGTTCTTAGGGTCAAATACTTCAATGCTGTGATCTTTTGTGGAATAATTGAACCCTTTCTCAAGTAACTGTCCAAGGCTCAACAGGTTGTGCTTCATAGATGGTACATACAGCACATCAGTGACAAAAGTGTGATTACCATTCTTCCTCTGAACCATCACTTTGCCTTTGCCTTCTACTGATATAGTGCTGTCATCTGCAAACTTCACTTTGCTTTTGAAGTTTTCATCAAATTCCAATAACCAATCTCTATGACCTGTCATGTGATTTGAGCATCCAGTGTCAAGGTACCATAGCTTTGAGGTATCTTTCTCTGAGTTTGAAGTCACCATCATCAAAACACCATCTGAATCTGAGTCATTGTGTCTTGCATGATTTGCCTCATTCTCTTGCTTCTTCTTTCCCTTGCTTCTGCACTCAGAAGCATAATGACCCCACTTATCACAACTATAACATTGAATCTTGCTCTTATCACCTTTCTTTCCACCATTCTTGGTTTTATTCTTTGAAGATTCAGAATGATCCTCCTCACCATTATGATGATTCTGATCATGACTGCCATCACTCTTTCCCTTATTCTTATTCCATTTATTCTTTCCCTTACCATTCTTGTTCCAAGAACCTCCATTCTTTGCATACAAAGCCTGATCTTGATTTGCCTTGTTATCTTTCCTTTCTTTCCTTTCTTGAAGCCTCTGTTCATGTGCCTCAAGTGAACTGTGCAGTTCATTCACAGTCATTGTGGAAAGATCTTTGGATTCTTCAATTGCTACCACTATGTGATCGAATTGAGGGTTTAATGTTCTGAGAACCTTCTCAATTACTTGCTGATCGGATACAGTTTCACCATAGTTTTTCATTGAATTAACCAAAGTCTGCAATCTAGTAAAATACTCACCAATGGATTCCTTATCCATCATGCCTAGCAATTCATATTGCCTTCGAAGGTGTTGAAGCTTCACTTTCTTGACTTTATCTCCACCACCATGAGCATTACTGAGTATATCCCAAGCTGCCTTAGCTGTTCTAGCACCAGAAATCTTCTCAAAATTCGATGAATCTACACATTGATGAATCAAGAACAGAGCCTTACTATCTTTTTTCTTCACTTCTCTGAAAGCCGTTTGTTGAGCTTCAGTCGCATTTGCTGCAAGAGGCTCAAACCCAGTACTGATGATTTCTTCAACTTCTTGATAGGTAAAGATGACATTCATCTTCACACACCATTGATCCCAATTCTTTCCATCTAGAATCGGAAGATTTGCAGGCAAAGAATTACTGTTATTGTTCATCGTGATGAATCAATGAACAATGGAACAAGAAAGAACGAATTTTCTGTGTAAAGGGAATGGAATTGATCGAAAACCTAAAGGCTAGCTGATACCACTTGTTAGAGTGGAAGAGGGTGATAGAGATGAGAGAAAGAGATTATCAAAAGCATTGATTTTATTATTGACTTTGGTACAATTTATAGAGTTACAAATTGTACAATTACTTAACAAACAAGCTAACTAACTCTAACTGACATAGTTAGTTAGCAACTAACCAACAATACACAAAGTAGTTATAACTAACTGTTACAACTAACTAACATCAAAATACTAACTTGTAAAGCAAGTAACAAACACAATACAAACAGTGAAGACAAATGTGGTGACAGATGCTCCAACATCTGTTGCAGCATTTGGAGGGATTGAATTGTTTTCTCAACAGGTAAAAGGTTTGCAAGTCACATATATCAAAGCCTAAAAAATAAAAAGTGTGATTGATTTCAATTTCATCACTAGACTATTTTAAAGAAAATAAATTATAGCATGTACTCCAAGAGAGAATTAATATTTTAAAAATTTGAGAAATGAAATCTCTTTCAAGAGAGAATTGTCTTTGTCAAAAAAGTCACTCTTAAGAATTAATATATTACAATCACAACAATCACAAAAATTAAGTAAAATTTAATTAGAGTGATCGGGACGGTATCAAGCTTAACATTAATATAGTCTAAGTGATGCCCCTCCTCTAGAAATCTCTATTGTTTGTTTGCTTTTTTAATTATTAAAAAGGAAAAGATGAGGGAAATTATTAAAAAGGAAAAAAATTGAGAGAAATACTAAGATGGAATCATAGCTTATCATCGTTTCGGGTTGAAACATTTTCTAAGCACTTTGAACGGTAATTATTATTGAGGGGTCGAAAAAGGGTGAATGAGAGAAATAAGAATTGTTCTCGGTAAATATTGACGCTATTTTTTTTTATCACTTTTGTAATTCTCGTTAAGAAAGGGAAATGATTGCAATAAGGGTTTGCTCATGTTGAGCTAATTCTTGAAGCCAATTTTTGTAGCTCTTTTGTATCTTTTGTAAAGAATAAAGACTCATTAATAGTGGAACAAAAATTGCTCTCTCCCTCAAATGTTTGTCAATTCGGCTCGAACTAAGTAAACAATCTTTGTGTACATTTGTTTGTTCTTCTACTTTTGATGAGGTGAAAATATGCATGAGTTTTATGGACATTGCCAAAAGGACATAGAACCGTCACCAAAAGTAAGAGTGTGCAAAGCCAATTTTCTAAATTCCTTGGCTTGCTACGTCTCTGTAGCCAGGTGTTACGGCCGGAGCAAAAATTATCACACTTGTTCATATCAAAACTCTTGTTATTTTGCTGCTGCTCACAAGTTTATGCGTGAGTAGTTCTTTTCATCTTAGGATCGTGGAAAAAACCCAAGAATATACTTTACATAATAATATTTTTTTTATTTTTTTGTTTTGGTAATGAAATTTCTAAACAAATCTTTTTTTTTTGGTTAATAATTTCTAAACAAATCTTATTTTAGTCATATATTGTATTTTTTTCTCGTAAAATCTAAAACTACAACTAAAGGACCAAGGGTTTTGTGTCGGAACTATAACTAAATTGAATTTTTTTAGGTCTTTTATAGCTCAAAATTTGTGGCCTAAATCAAAATCTAAAAAATGTACATGATGGTCACACGGGCTCACGGCTTTGATGCAAACCACATGATAGAATTAGTGGTGACGGAAAATTTTTTGGAGATTGAAAATCAACAAAAACATTTTATAAAAACTAAATTAAAAATATATTTAATATTAATTAACTATCATTATATTTAAAAAGTTATATTCATTGTTTTTTTTTTAAAAAAAGTTATATTCATTTATGGATCGGTCGATATGACCTATGTATATATTAAATATGTCCTACTAGTATCATTATTGTAATTGTTTATTTTATTTTATATTCAATTTAAAAAGGACACATGAAAAGCCTATTTGTTCTATACTTCTATGTACAATAGTAAAATGAAAACCAAAGGACATTATTTTCCCAACAAAATAAAAGGACAACACATTGCTGGATCTCAAAGTCTGAAGAGATTGCAGTCAGATTTTTTAGAGTTAAGTCACTCAGTCAGTATATTGTACTATACCCACCCCCCCACCTCACATCTAATGTTTATTATATGTAACACATTAAGTGGACCCCACATCACTAATTTTCAATTCCATGGCTGCTTTTGCTTATCTTCCATTCACTAAGAAAATTGCAGAAAAAAAGGGTTTTCATTCTTGTGTGTGTCCCCTCATTGACTCTTTTCATAACCAAACACAAAAAACACCAAAAGTGTTTGGTTTAATTATGCACCAAAATACAACCAAGTTAGAGTATTCAACACTTCATGTCACACATCTTATTCTATCCTTTTTATTTATATATCTATAAGCCCTAGCTAAGATATAGTATAATTCAACTTCATATCATATAGCTTTTGATTATAATTTCTTTATATATAAACAACTAGGGTTTTGTGATCTTTGTATCAATGGAACAGGATCAATGTTGGATACAATTACAAACAAAGAGAAAGTACTCAATGAGTAATTCAAATCTTGTTAACCCTTCTTCTTCTTCTTGTTATGGTGATTCATGGGAAGAACAAGCTTTTGCTGAAGATGCAGCTGGAGTTTCACTTGGTGGATGTATATGGCCACCAAGATCATATTCTTGTAGCTTTTGTAGAAGAGAGTTTAGATCAGCACAAGCATTAGGTGGTCATATGAATGTTCATAGAAAAGATAGAGCAAGATTAAAAGAATCTTCTTCTAGTCCACAAAATGAAAAAATTCTTTATCATCATCATCATCATGAACTTGATCAAAATCATCTTCAAAAGCCAATTATTCGAAGTGCTAATTCTTTGGCTTATAATAACTTATTCCCTAATTCTCCTCTTTGTGGTTTGGTTTATAAAACTAATAACCCTAATTATGATCTTGATCATTTTGTTGCTTCAACTTCATCACCCTCACCTTCTAAAGCTTTATTAAGAGATGAAACCCTAATTCCATTTTATGATTCTTCTATTCCTCATAAGATGATTTCTCCTCTTAATTCTTCTGAATCGTGGCGGAATTTATCTGCGGATGATAGATTATGCTCAACAAATTTTCAAATTGAAGTTGATAATATTCATGAAAAAGTCTCCAAGGGAATTATGGATTCTACGTTTAGAGGTAAAGGAGGTAACAATGATGATGATGAAAGTGATGTAGCTATGAGCTTGAATTTGGTTTTGTGTAGAGCTAATCCATTTGTGGAATTTGAAAGTACTAAGAAGGAAGAAGATTTAAATTGTAAGAAGAGGAAGAAAATAGATTATTCCACAAATCTATTATTCTCAAAGTCAAGTTCTTTTGATAGACACCAACTTATGCAAGCAAACATGTTTGAGCTTAACCCTAATTCCATTGATGAGCTAGATCTGGAGTTAAGACTTGGTACAAAGTCCAAGGTATAGTTTAGTAGCATATATAAAGAAAATTCTTCAATTTTCTTAATGAATATAGATTTTTCTTCACTTATATGTTCATAGTTTGTTTTGTTGTTTGTTTATTTATTTTTCTTAATTTTCTTTACCCTAGAAGAGTACAAGGAAGCTTTTCATCATGTTTGATTTGTTTTTTTCTAGAGGGTTCAGTTTCAGATATCTGCAAAGTTGTATGTCATGATAACATTTACTGCAAACTATATACACAGGCTTTTGTAAACTTCTTCTTAGATATATAATGTGTCCAAAAGTTAAATTATTTTGAATAATTGTTTAAATTCATGATCATTTCTTGGTAATTGATGTTTCCATTTATATTTACTATGATCATATATGAAAATTTTCAAATCAATAATTTTCTTGGGCAAATTTTAATGCTTAATAAGTTTGTTAAGATATAAGAAAAATGTTAGTAGCTGAGATCGAACCTGAATCAGAGCTTATCCTTTGAGAACAATACATCAATAATTTGCCGGCTAGGTTTTTAATTTAATAATGCAACTATATAATTCTTGTTTTCATCTCATAAATTTATATTATTTTCTTGTATTATTTTTTCGAAGTTAAATAGTGTTCGTACAAATTGTAAATATGTGATTCTTTAAGCATGAAGTTCAATTTCTAACCAATATTTATGTGAGAAAACATCTTTTAAGTTAAATGAATCTCAATGATGAAATAAATCAGTATATATATGCGTAGTTGCGAGCGGATAATTTTTAATTTGAACAAGGAAAAAAAAAAGGTTAAATAGGGTTTCCCAATGCAAGTTTCTTATCTTTATCTCGAGTGAGTCTACAAAGAAATTATATCATTTACTATTGTGTCATAACCAAAATTTCAATGAAGAGTTTTCTATTTCCATTAATGTCAATGAGTGAAGAAAATGAAAGCTTGTGTTCTAATTTTGGAACTAAACTAATCCCTTGTAGTGTAGTACAATATTCTGCATGTGGACAACAGTACTTGTTCAAATTGACATCATCTTCTGATATATGTTTCAAGGCAACGTGGAAATTAATCACTGTTTCAGAATTTCAGTGAGAGAGAGAGAGAGAGAGAGAGAGAGTGAGAGTGAGGGAGAAAGAATGTACCGTGAGTAAAAACTGTTTTAAATTATTGAGAGCTATTTGCATATTGGCAATGCTGTTGAGACATCTGTAATCGTTCGATTAAGATTAAATGGTCTAAAAATATTGCGCTTTAATCTAGATAATTTAATCTTGAACAAACGAAAACCAATATTTTGACTGCATGTATGAATACAAAGAATCCCTAACTACGATGTGATAATGGGATCTACTTTCACGAATTTGGAATATCGAAAGTTGTTTGATCAAAATTATATAGTCCAAAAAATGTTAATTTTCAATTTTATTTTATAATAAAAAGTATTCAGTTTTAATTTGAAGTTTAAACCTTCTACTTTTGATCGCACAAATGTTAATGTCCTGACTGCATGAATACGAGAAGTCCGCTTTTTTTTTTTTATAGATAAACGAAATGACAAGTCATTAGAAACTCACATACATATAGTGAAAGACGAGAGTTCAAACCCTAGTCATAGCATTCTATACCTAACAATTTCGACATTTCTGCGAGTTAAACTAAGATTCGTGGACACGAGAAATCTTCCTTAATTGCATGGAAAAATATGACAAGGGAATAGCTAGCTAGCTCATTTCCCTATCCAGTACTTGACTGACATTCCATCAGATTCTAAACTAAACTAACTCATAAAAAAAAATCACTGATAGCTTTTCACAGCCGCAAGAAGTCAGATACATCCCAACATTGATTCCCTTTAACTTACACTCAAATCCAATTGCTTCACTTCACTCTTTCACCTTTTTTTTAGCTATACCTTTTCTTCTATATCAATCCAAAAACTTGCCAACTACTATGGA
The DNA here is from genome assembly GCF_020283565.1 of Trifolium pratense. Classification (NCBI taxonomy): domain Eukaryota; kingdom Viridiplantae; phylum Streptophyta; class Magnoliopsida; order Fabales; family Fabaceae; genus Trifolium; species Trifolium pratense. Next base: position 8,163,921 of record NC_060062.1, on the reverse strand, counting down.
ATCAAAACCCTATTAAAATATTTTGTAAAGATAATATGCTTTTTGCAATTTAATAATCACTATGAGAATATCAATTATTCCAACAATGACTCACAGGCGCTGATTATGCAAATTATCTTGTTTTTTCTTGTGTTTTATGTGGGAATTAAGAAATTTGAAAATTGAACTTTTTTTTGGTTTCTTCTTCTTGTACATATATCATACGAAACGAATCAACGGTTGTTGCGTTTAACCGAAGAGAAGAAAAACGTTCTCAAATATAAAAAATTATTATTAAAATTTCTCTTGGAGCGCTTATATTTAGTCTTCGATGACACATTGATTAGGATTGTCTGAAGAAATGTTTTAAAAATCGGATTGAAAGTGATAGGTTCAAGTAGATGAAATAGAAATCGACCAATTTTGTCAATTGGTTTAACCTCGATTGTGTCACAATATGATTGAACGAAATTGATGTTGAGTCGTGAATTTTCCACGGTTTATTATTATTTTTTTATTATTAATTATTTTTACATTTTCAATAATTTATTCCTCGTATTTATTTGTCATTCGGTTCAATCATGCTTGAACCAGTTTAACCAACCTGGTGATCGATCTCACTTGTTCGATCTTCTATCTAAATTTTAAACCATATATTTCATGTTCGAGGTATAGTGAATCAATGGTGATTGGATCGACTCATCGAATAGAATTGCATATGATAGAATTTAGACCTAGTTAAAAAATCAATATTACTCACTTGATGACAAGTAATGAAAGATAAAGAATGTTGAAAAGTGAGTACTCCAACTCCCCTATAAACTACTATATTATTTAACCATATAGGTTGTCAAGTTCAATGCATAAATTGTTGCAGAACACAAGGCGAGTATTCTGGCTACTCTTTATAATCTTAAGCTTTAATAAGTAATTTGATGGAAACTCATCTCTTTGACTTAAATGAATTTTTTGTACCTAACATAGTCATTCATACGTACTATCACATGTACACATTATGCACATCAATATTGAAAAACTTAAGACATACCCAACATTCAAATTCTCTTATGAGGCTATAAAAAGTTAAGATTATATTAATATGAAAGGGGAATGGGGGTTAGGAAATCCTTTTTTTTCGATTTGAGTGTTAGTTTATATTTGCTGAATTTTGCACGTGATTGGAATTAAAGGGAAATATAATTATTATTTTGTTGTAACTAATATTCAACATCTTCACATCAAAGACTAATCTCTAACGAAAAATTTGACTAAATAACATAAGCTCAAATCCAAGACCATGCTTAAGAAATCTATAAATTAAGCTACTCGAACTCAACCCTCTTACACATACATATATCGTATTGTTTTACATCTATTAATAATGAATCTCAATCATTGATTTCAAATTTGACGACTCAAATCACACAACTAAATAACTTTTTAAGCAATTTAAATATTGATTTCGATCAGATGACCAAGATCCATAATTGTATCACGCGATAATTTGCATTAGTGAATCCTTTTTTAAACTCAAAACCGTACTTGAAAATTCTCTGCTTAATTTCACTCAAAAGATTTGGATAAGCAAATGTGTATAATATATTTTCACCATTAGGATTTGAATCTCGATTATTTAACTCTTCAAAATCTTTCAACCTTGATTAAAATTGGTTGAAATTTAACTCGAATAAAAGAAATAATGTTAGAAGGAAAGTGGAAAAAAATGAGAGGCATACAATTTAAGAATTAAAGTAATCTCGATTATTCTTCTAGGGATGACAATTTGACCCATACCCAGAGAGTACCCGCAAAAATTACCCACAACGGGTAGGGTAAAAACCCGCATTTTGGGTACGGGCACGGGTATGGGTAATTACCCGCAAAAATGAACGGGTATGGGTGCGGGTACGGGTACCTTAGTACCCACCCCGCCCCATACCCGCATAATATATATTTATTTATTTTATTATATTATAATATATGTAAATCAATTTAAAACAATACAACTCTACTAAACTATTACATATTTTTAATAAAAATGTTTATTTATAACATAATATAAAAATAATGTGAATATTTAACATAAATATGAACTTTAACATAAGGTTAGTAATAATTTTGTTTATAATTTTCATTGGTCAATATTAAAATATTTGAAATTTTTTTAATTCTATTAAAATTATATGATATTTTATAATTGATCAATTTATTTTTAATAAAAATACGGGTAACGGGTACGGGTATGGGGACCTAGGTACCCATAGGGTATGGGGACGGGGGCAAAGGTTGTTACCCACGCAGGTATGGGGATGGGTACGAGTATTTTTTCAATCCGCGGGTATGGGGATGGGTACTATAGTACCCTACCCATACCCTACCCATTGCCATCCCTATATTCTTCATTGATTTGCATCAGATGATTGAGATCTGCAATTGTATCATCACACATTTGCATTAGGGAATCAATTTTTGAACTCGAAACAAAACTTCAAAAATCTCATCTCGATTATTTCACTCAATTTTCTTATAAGAAAATGTTAATAATTATTTAGCTGTTATATTTATATACTTTTTTCGCCATTAGGGTTTGAAAATCACAATCATTTAACTCCTTGAACTCGCTCAACCCTTAACTCATATCAGTTAAAAATTTCTTCCTAAGTTAAGGTAATATTAATGTTAGAAGGAAAGTGAAAAAATGAGAGGTACAAAATTTAAGATATACTATGAATGTGTAAGGTAAACTAGGTCCTATATATGTGCAAGATAAGTTTTAAAGGCAGTTGGTGGAACTTTGTCCTCTTTTGGGATAATGAGATGGGTAGGTCTGATTTAAACAGAGAGGAATCAATGAAGTTTTTGGGGTGCAGCGGCAGAGTTGCACATGGGAAGAAACTGTCGTTACTCACTTACTCTCATCACTTATAGAAAGAAAAAAAAGCTTATTGTAAAAAAAAAATATTTATAGAGGACTATAGACTATAGTATGAGATATTATTCTCATGAAATTTTGTGATTTTTTTTCTGTTGAACTATATAATATATAGAGGACTATAGTAGCTTGTTGATTGAATTAATAATAAAGAAATTAAATAAATCACTGTGTTGGAGAATCAGAATTTTGAAACAGAAATTCGATCCAGAGCATTGGGGGTTGGTGTTGTCTGGGATTTTATTCTTAATAATTGTTGTGACAACTAAGGTCTAAAGAGTATGTTTTTGCATGGGGGCATGTTCCTGGAATCACGAGCTATTCTTGCTTACATATTTTTAATTTCTCTCATCTCATAATGTGAGGGTCAGGGTGGTCAATAAAATCAGTGTCCATGGCATGGCCTAATTTTCAATTTTATTTTCTATATATTTATATATTCATTTGCAAATAAAGAAAAGCTTTATCACTATACAACAAAAAGTTGCATTGAATATAATAATTTTAGGTTAAAAATATAAATTTATCAATAAAAAAATAAGTTTATTAATAAAAAATAAAATATTTATAACAAAATTCATTATTTGGTTATTTTTTTTATTTTTTTTTTTTTTTTTTTTAAAAGTTGATGGTTTATAAGTACCACCAACTTATTTACAAAGAAAATACTACAATTGCTGCTGCCAAGGATCGAACCCCTGACCAACAGCCTACACCCGCTCAGTCAGCATTATTTGGTTATTAATTAAATAAAATTTTATTTAATAAATCGCTTTATGCCTCATAAAATGTTGGTTCAGCCATGTGTTTGGTAACGATGAAATGTTTCTAAGGGGTAACTTTATGTGGAGAGAGGAGTTCAACGTGATAAACATCTCCGATTAGTAGCTCTACATTGCATATGTTGCACTAGAGCGGTGGTGATTAACCGCCAACGATAGCCTTGCGAGACTATCATGTAGATGGTTGTGGCGAGAAAGGAAGAAGAAGAAAAGGAAACGAGTGATGCGGAAGGGGTGCCATTGTGAAGCATAGTGTTTAAGGGAAGAATGAGAATGAATTTATATTTTTAAAAGGGAAAGATAAAGCAGGAGTGTGAAAAGTTAAAATTAAGAGGAGCGGGGTGCGATCAGTAATATTATTATGCGAGGAGTTGGGTTGCAGATTTCCAGCCCAATATTAATGGAAGAGAAAGTAATTTGGCCCAGGGTAGAAAGAAGTGGGTGAGCATACAAAGAAAAGAACAAAGGGTGCAGAAAGTAATGAAACTACAGAGTATATGAAGGGAGAATAGCAGCCACTATTTTCATAAGCAACCCACTCAATGCTCTTTAACATGAACCAATAGAGAGTGTATGAAGGGAGAATTAATTTTTGCCCCACCTAAGCCTCTCATGCACCCCTGAGTTTTCAAAAATACCAATCCTCGAGTTCTAGTACTCGAACGTGTATTTTATAGTTCAAGTTCTAGAATTCGTATGTCCCCTATACATGTTTGAAATTTTAGGATTCAAGTTCTAGAACTTGAAACATGTTTTTACTGGGACCCTTGTTATTCTCTTGTTGACCAGACACTGACCCTAAAATTGTGGATCATCCTGATGATGGGTTGTTGCAATGTTTAACTTCATATCAATAGGAGGATCCACAACTTAGTTGCAATGTCTGGCATCGCATCGCACCAGCGGGAGGTGGGAGCATCCAAAATTTTATGTGAAACGTTTCACTTTACATCAGCGAGAGAATTATGAAGATCATTATTATCTGAGCGTAAACAACTTAATAAAGAAGAATTATCTTAGTAAATACATGTTTCAAGTTCTAAAATCCAAAGCAAATTTCACATTATAAAACTTGAATGTATAAAATTTTGAAATTTTATGTATGTGTGGGAGGCGTTCGGATTCTAGATCTTGAACAATAAAATACACATTTGAGTTCTAGAACTCGTGGGGAATGTTTTTGGAAATTCAGGAGAGGTGCGACAGACTCAGGACCTTAGGGGGCAAAAAGAGAAAATCATATGTAGGGGAGCTTTGTCCATTGAATCAGAATGAACAAAACACGATTTATTTGTGTGCATCATACCATACCAAGTTCACACATCATCTACTCGAGAGAGTTTCTTTTCCCTCGAATGTTTCTCAAAACACGGTTTTGTTAGAATGTATCCACTTGAATCGGAAAAAAACACTGTTTTATCCAAATTTATCCATCCAAATGTATCCACTTAAGATAGTTTATTTTTCTTCCAATAATTCGTCAAAATTGCTCTCGTTCGTATTTATCCGTCTAGACAGGAAAAAACACCATTTTGTCCGGATGTATCCATCCGAGCATGAAAAAAAATGGTGTTTTTTCTAGTCAAAATTGATAAATCAATAGAAGTGTGGTTTTCATTTTTTAAAAAAATGAGCAGGGAGTAAAGTTAGCTCTCTCAGCTGTGACATTTTATAGGCCACTAGCTAGACACCCCCTTCTTCACAAATCAATGAATTATACAACAATCATGTTGTTCTGAAAAACAAATACAAACTGGGCCTTTCTTCATTGAACATTTCCTCAGAATTACTACCTCATACCTTGAGTAACAAGCAAAACAGTAAATTCAAAAACAAAAAATGAATGAAGCAGAATCTTAAAGAAATTGAAGTAACAACATAATTTCCCAACTATAATAACTACTCATTATTCATAACAGATTCACAACTATAATAACTACTCAATCATGCTAATTTGTTAATAGTGACCATAAATTTAAATTATACAAAAAACCAAAACAGAACATCTTCCCTTAATAATCACAGGAGCAAACAATTAAGCTTCTAAAAACATACCAATCAAAGATTTAAAATAATATTGTAATCTTGATTTCAATTATGACAAAATCTTCAAAAATCTTAATATACATCAACTACCTCATAATCACAGCACAATCATCTTAAACTTAATATTAACACCATAAAACAACCTTGGAATTACTCCTAATTATATATATAATAATATATAATAAATCTCACTACACTCTTCTCTCACACCAATATATACAACTCAACCCAACCAAAACTTCTACTATGGCAGTCTCTGCCTTCTCCAAGTCAGAGTAATGCAATGTCTGCAGAAGCATCGCCGTAGGCTTTGTCTCGAATTTCGTATTTTCCAAATGCCTCTCCTTCTGCCACCGGAGAGTGTCGTGGGCCATCGGTGATAGCCATTCCATCAACTCCTCCACCGCCTCCCGCCACCCTTCTGCAAGCTTGTGCCCGTCACTTCCTTCGCTTCCCTTCGCCAAACGTCCCTTCAGCTTCGCCCTTACCTTCACCCTCAACCTCCCCGGTAACATCTCGTACAATGCCTCACGCGCGTCATCTCCTACCGTCGTTGGCCCGTGGAGACAACTCTCCGCCGATAGAATCACATTAGCATACCTCAAAGAAAGCCCAACTCCACCCACAGTGGATGGAGGCGCCATCTTCAAAACTCTATCATTATTACCATTCATCATTTTCTCAATTTCACCGCCACCAGGCGCAAAATCCATTGGCATAGGCTTATTGAGAAATCTGATTCCACCAGTTTTAGTTGTTGTTGCTTCTTTGGAAATAGGCCCGCACCTCATACCACGCTTCGGATGGGATTCCTCGTACCATTCTGAAACCCTGCGAGCTGTATTATGATACAACTCGCGGTGTTCCAGAAGGCAACAATCGTCGAAACCAAAACCGAAGCGTATGAAACTGTTTTTGTCATTCTTTTCGGTATTAACATATGCGCCGAAAACGGAGCATATTCTTGCATACACAATGCACACAAGCCTTGCCATGATCCCAATGATTTTGTCGAATGTTCGTTTCCATAACGATGTTTCCTTTAAATGTTGCACTTGCTTTCTTTGGTGCACTAATTTCTCGTTGAAATGTTCCAAGTTTTGCTTTAAAGATGGTTTTGATATGTCCCAATAACGTTGTTGTTGTTGTCTTTTTTTCTCCGCAGCCTCAAACTCTGCCAAGTATTCCATGGCAGAGTGGAGACTAGCAGTTGCGGAGATGAGTTTCTCGGATTTGTCCACGATTTTGTGGGTGTTCCGGGAATTGTATTGCAGCTTCCCGAGGTCAATGACACCGTGTTTGAGATCGGCATATACAAGGTCAAATCGTGCTAGGCTGAGGTCAGAGCACTTTTGGCCTAGACGGGAGACAGTTGCAGCAATGTTGTCGAGCTCCTCTAGGCGTTCGGCAGCGGCGAGGTTGATGAGGAAATTTTCTTGGTTGGAATTTAAATATGTTACACCTTTGGATTTGATGACATCGTGGTGGAGTTTGGTGATTTCTTCGTCAGAGAGGGAGTGGTAGAGAGAGATCAGGCGACACATAGTCTTGCCGGCGTCAAAGGCAAGGATGCCGAGGGTTGCAGACTCCGGCACCGTCTTGTGACGCCGTGGCATTGCCAATGCCACGACCATCACCATCACCTCCCTAACTGTACGTTAATTACTTTGCTAATTTTGATATTGCTCTTAATTTGAAAATTGTTTTATATTTATCTCACTCTTGATTTTTACTATTTTTGCTTTGGTTGTAATGTGTGACTATTCACTATTTGACTTTGTTTTGAAGGGTGAGAAAAACTTGATGATAGATAATGTTTGTGTTTAATTGAAAGTGTATTTATAGGGTAGTGGATTAGTACTATATTGTTGTGGACCAAGAAATTCAATCATGAATAATAATCAATTATTTTTGAACATTCCTTAGTAAGACGCGTTTGGACAGTTGGGTTGGGATTCATTGGGTAATCATAATCAATACACCGATTAGGCTAAATAACTCATTAATTTATCATCTTAATTTTTTGGCACAACATTAATTAAAAGACACTGAAAATCTATGAATGATCGTTTGATTGTTTGATTGTTCTCACTACCGCCAAATGGGAGGATTTAATATTGTTTAATGTACTTAGAACATGTATAACGGTGGATGCTTCATATATTTAGCATCAAACTAAAACAAATTTTATTTTGAAGAAGATAAATTAGTCCACCCAAATTGGCACCAGAAAAAATCGAACCTCAGACCTTAAGAGGAGCACATTTTCAGGTCCCAAACTAAAACAAAATTAACAGTACGATTAAGCTAATTATTAGGCGCCTCAATTGTAGTTTTTTTTTTTTATTAAAGCAAAACTATATATTCATTTAAATGGAGAGAACCTCAAATACAATTATACAACTAACATCGTCAAAAATGTTTACGAATAGTATATAATGACAAAATGCTTATATCATAAAATAATTAGAGTGGTTGAAATATATATATCTCTTCGGATCTACAACCATAGTGCCAAATTATCGTTTCAATCTGTAATTGACGAAAGCCAATTTTTTTTTTATAAAAATAAAACGAACACCGCAACAAAATAGGAAATCAAACGTCATTATTGTACTCAGACGATAAAATTATTGTATATTTGTATTAAAATATAATTTGTATAATAATATAATGACATGGAGTTATGGATGAGACTGATTTAATAAATTTTTGTTGAGGCGTTGGATTTCAACAATTAGATACATAACATTAAAAAATTACCAAAAATAATGTATACATGCATATATGATCCACTTAACTACTTAATTCATTGCTTCTCTAATTAATTCTATTATTTCGTCATACAAATCATATCATAGTATATATTATGTATATACTACTATCCTTTGTGTTTTTTCCTCTTTATCTTTTTCTTGTTGCGTAGGGAATTGGAAACCAAAATACTTTGATCTCTTTATTTATCTGTGAATCTTGTTAAATTATATAAAATTATGTACATATTACTGTGTTGATGAAGTCATACGCGTCAAGCTGATTAATATATGTCAACGTTATAATCACGTAACATATAAGAATAAGAAAAAGAAAATATTGTCCAAAAATAATGTAAGAATAAAAAAAAGTTGGTCATAAATAAAATCTTCTTTTCTTTTCTTTTTTTTACAAACAAGTTGTAAGAAAGAAAACAAGTTACGTTGGTCATAAATAAAATTTAATGATGTCAAAATTGCTAGGCCGGACATCGTGACCCAGTTTCGAACCCGGGATCTCACAATTTATATGTGACTTTATTTTCAGTGGATTACCACTTCATCTAAAGAAAAAAAAAATAAGTTGGTAATAAATAAAATTCACTACTTCCGATCTTTTTCATAAGAAAAAATTAAGTCAACAAAAATTAATATATATTTGGTCATAATATAGTTTACTCGCATTATATTTGGTCGTAACATAGTTTACAGCATTAAATTTTTTGACCTAATTGTCTCTTATAAAAATATTAGAATTAGAATAAGATGTTCTACATCTTTGATTATATAAAATTGTAGTAAAAATACCAGAATGTGGACTGAACTGGTATAAAATTTCTTCGATATAATATTGTATTTTAGTTTTCAGTTTCACATAATAAAAAATGTCGGTAATCACTGAATCAAAATAAAATATTAATGAGATATATTAATAAAAATATCATATCAAACACTAAGAAATTCTAATTAATTCATTATGTAACTTGTGTGATGGCTTATTATAGGAACGAACCTACAAGGAAAGAGAGCTTCACGTACGTACGAGTACCAAATGAAAGAACGACTCAAGTCTTTAATCTTAATTATCATATACTATGTCACAAGATATTGAAACGATAGTATATATGCTATGTTGACTTAGGTTACTGAAGTACGCTCTTTTTAAGGTTTTAAGTTCGATTTCTTCTGATACAAATGTTAATAGCTAGATTAGTTCATATAGAGTAAGAAAAATTGCTTTGAATGAGACCCTGCAAATGGACAGTGAAATTGGTCTCCTAAAGTTAATGGCCCTTAAGACTGGAAAAATTGCATTAAGAAAATATATGCATGCCTTTTATTTTTTATATTATAATGATAGTATATGCTGTTATACTATCATACTTGTGATTTAATTAAAAGGACGTTTAATATTTTATGATTACGTATACATAATACATTCCGAGAGTATTACTTTTCTTTCTGGAATTTCTTTCATTATCTTTCTTTTTTGGTGTTTTCTGTTGGATTCGTTTTCATAATAATATTATAAAATACTCATTACAATGTGGACTTAAATCCTGTTTCGTATATTCAGCCTATGGAGTGTTGTCACTTGTGGATTGGGACGTGAGCTTTTTTTTACTATATCAGCCGTTAAAAATTATTAATTTTCAGCGAAGAATTTATAAAGTGTATATATAAGGTAGATTCTTCTCTTTTAAATGAATTTTTTCATATCTATGAAGCAGTAATCGAACTTCTGACCAAATTTAGGATGATCTCTATAAAGCCGTTAAAAATTATTAATTTTTGCCCAAATTTCTCTTTTCGCGCAAAACAAACAGAAAACTTCGAAAAACATTTTTCGAAATTTTCTTCTAGTTAAAATTTACACTGAAAACAATTTGGAAAATATTTTTCGAATTTTTTCGCGTGAAAAGAAAAATTTAAAGGTAAAAGGAGAAATCATCCTAAATTCCTAGTAGATCAATCGTCTAAGTTTGATTTTGTTCCTCACTCACGAATGGTCCATCAAGACATATATGTACTATAACACAGGATGTGAACACAAGAAAGCTCCAACATAGTTTAGGTGGATTGGAAATTCTTTGTTGTGACCTTGACTATGTGACAAGTACAAATATAATTCATGATTTCAGTTGAGCATAGTACCCTCGTTAGTCCAAAGATTCATCACCTTTTTCTTGTATTTGTGGTCAATCCTATGACATGCATTAGGGAGATAAATCTCATATATATATAAGTTTATTTTATATTAGATTAAAAAGTTATCATTAAATTATATTAGTAAAAAATACAATTATTAATTTTTTTTATGTCAAGTAGGCTTAAAGTTTATGAGGAGTGCTATTGAGTACGACAAAATATAGTAACGAAGAAACGCGAAAGCTGATTTGGCATGATTTTGGAGATTGTTAAATCCGGCTTTGGCGGAATACATGCCAAAGTGGTAAATGAAATAGTTTGTTAAACGGCGAAGATTGTGCCACACATGTCGTCGAATTTCGTCTCGTACCATTTAGTATTTCTGCACTTTTATTTTCGATAAATTGAAAATAGTTTATTGCTAAGTACTACATCACAGCATCATTGTAAGAACACTCTACCACCTTTTATGAAGTAAATTAATTATGCAATATTTAAGCGTAAAAATGCGAGATATTTAATATTCAAACTTAAACCCTATAAATCAAATCAATGTCCGTGACACAGTTATTAAATAAATTACACTTACCAGACAGTTATTTTGAGTGTACATTTGAACTAGACAAAGGATTATTATCATTTTTTAATGGCACAAAGGATGTAATTATATTGTATGAGTCTCTTATCATGTTTGTTTTACTAGGTCACATAATTGATTTGAAGTCAATAGATATAGTCGTGTGGACTCACTAACACCCCCACACGGAGCTGTCAACGTAGCGTCTCAAACTCATTCTAATTGTCTTTATCCAATCAATCCATTCAGTTCAGTTTCACACTGAAAAATATTATTGCCATTGGTACGTGTCATTTTTCTTTTCTTTCATAAACTAACTAGCAGAACACCCCTTTGTTTGTCCACTAGATTAATCTCTCTTATCTTTGTGTTTGCGTTTGCATTTTAGATTATCGAGTTTCTAATATATTTAGTATATAATATATTTTTGAATGACAGGAATCAATATATCTATATTTTATTTTACCAATAAACAGTAAAAACTGTTTTTTTTTTTTTAAGGAAAATAGTGAAAAACTGGTTAACCATCCACTTTCTCAATAACTTTATTGAATGTAAATGATCTAATAAACAGTGTATTAAGATGCTAAGTGTATTACAAACAGTGTGGTTTTGTTACTCTTTGATTGACTCTTTAAAAAGTGCAAAGTGCTTGCTAACGTAGAATCCTGTTTGTTTTTCAAGTTGGCTTCTCATTAGGCTTCCCATGTTTCCTTTTACACTAAAAAAAACTTCGGTTTATAGAAATCGAATTTTTTTGCGCGCTAGAAGGGTGAAAAGGAAACATGGGGGCGGGAAGAGAAACTATCGTTTTTCAATAGCTCTACTCTTGAATGAATGAATGGTAAAATTTATGATCTTACTTATCTTCTTCCAATTCAAGTTTTCAACCATGCTAACTTCAATCAAGTAATCACTCATTCCCTCGTTATATTTCAAATAATAATATTAGTTCAAAAGTTAGAATGCAATCACATTAAAATGACAATCATGTATATTGTTTCATTAAATTTTGAATGTCATTATACATTTTTCTCTTTTATTGCACTAACTCGTTTCGTTCTCATCTGAATACAATAATAGACACATATTTGGAACTCAGAAACTGAAATAGAGACTGAGTTTTGAAAAAACACATTGAGAGAAGAACAAATGATCAAAACTTTGCTTCAACAGATCATATTGTTTCACAGTTATATGCATTACCTTTGCACCCAATATAAACTGAAGATTATTTAATTACATGTATCAATATGAATGCGTAAGTATGAAATCATACTTATCAATAGAAAAATTAAACTGCGATTTTGCTTTTAAGGGAAATTAGTCTAAGTAGAAACATTTAGCTTTAGAGAGTGCATTTTGGGGAACTAAACATACACCAGATTCCTACTACATTTTGCTTTGGACTTTAATACTTTCTGAGTTTTGTCCCGTGGTTGATCACTTGTCCTTAAACTGCTTGTTGAGTTCTACAGGCATAAATTTTGAAACTTGAAACATCCGTAGATATTGGTTAGGATCTATGTACCACCAACACTTCAAATTGAAGGTGTATTTGAGTGGTGTCTGACACTGACATGACACTAACACGTACGGTTGCATACAATCACTTCCATTTCTCAAACTATTATTGCAGTCTACTAGTCGGTTTCAATTTCGTGTTTGTGTCAGTGATTCATAGGTTAATAGCCAGCTAGTAGATTATGCTTGTAAGTTGTAAATAATTGCACTGGCAAGTAGCCAATGGGACCGAGGTGTGTATCCGAATGTCTTACCTCCTTGTTTATTTATTAAGCAGAATCTAGACTCATCCTAATTAATCAAAAATGAACTTTTCATTCACAATCTTTTCATTCTACAAACACTAAATTACTAGTTCTTTAAGCAGTTACCTATTACAGCTTTGTGAGTGACACAAGTACAACCTAATTTAACTGTAGAGGCTAACTGGTTGATGACATCATGCATGGATGCATCATTTGGTCAAAGTTTATATTTCTGAAGCAAAATCACAGAACATTATGGAATCACTCCTCGAACATAAGAAGCATGTATCTCTTCAAGTGGATGTTGGTTAAAATTAATTGTCAATAAACAAAAACCAACATGTAACAAATGAATGATAATGGAACAACAAAGATCCAATGGTTTGAACTATAATAACATTATTCCAAGGCATTTTGCACTTGTTATTGTTAGAAGCATAAACAAGAAGAAGAAAAACTAACCTGGAAAGAACAAAGATAGTAGAAGAGATGAGGATGTTGTGTTTCGGTTGCTTATGAAATCTGTAATAACTGACCATTATTGTCTTTTCTTGCATGCTTATGAAAACGTCTTCACCATATTCCCTAAGAATTAGCACAAATGCAGTTGTTAATATGCCTCTGGTGTCTGAATTGGAGTCTCCAAAGTTGTAGATTGCATGAAGGTGAATTTCTCAGCTCCACACTTTTAACACATTAAACACAATATAACAAGAACCCGACAAACAATACCCTTAACCTCGTTTCATATGAAGAAGCCATTATGCCCTACGATGGTTCTGTCCAACTGATGTTTTGTCAAAGATATTATCATTCATGCTTAAATGTTCATCCCCAAAAAATTTGTAAGTACAAAGTTCAACCTCGTTCTTCTATTTTCAATCTTTCACTTTCAGTTCCATACAGAGTCATCTCTAATCTTACTCCAGCAGAATCTAGCACTAGCAGTTACAAATAGAATACAAAACATATGTTTTTTATTCTTAGGGATAAATATGAATATACAAATTTTTATTTGTCAAGCATCTCAGAATGCCTCCATTCACAGATCCATTACCTGGCTATTTTCCATTTTTATTTTACAATTTCATTCATCCTGCCTCTTGAGTGCAAATGAGAATACTAACATCAATGGAAACAATGCAGCAAGCACGCAGTAAGAAATTTCATATCAAGGAAAGCGGTTCCAACTATAATGTTCTCAACCATGACTCAAAAGAGGATTACTTATGGCATACAAAAATAATCTAGACCACATCATAAATTTTTCTACTGCAGTCAAAATCATGCAGCTCATGTGCTACATCTAATGCCCCCTCTATTCACTTGCTTAAGATTTTACCCAAAAAAAATTGTTTGCCTATCAACACTATCAAGGATAGGCTTTGGATTTGCAAAATAAATTGCAATGGAAGTTATTATCAAAATATCAATATCATCTACTATAATTGTATGAAAGAGTTCACAATTCTAGTTTTTTGTACAACAGAAAAGCAGAACTTCATCTCATAAATTCTTCCTTTCAAACGTTAGTTACTCCAAAAGAAAATAAAAATAGAATCTATCATTAAATGAATATAATGAAGTAAGGCTTATAAAACTAAGGGATTTTGCATTTCAAGAAAAGAAAAAAAAGCACATAGGATTAACTATAATGAAAAAGGTATGTCATAGTATTTCATTGAAAACTAAGGAATTGAATAGAGGTTTCCGACCAAGAGAAGAGTAGTTGTGTGCCAACGATTACGAAGAACTCATCAGAGTTGGCGAGGAAGGATATGAGAGTGGAAGATTGGAAGATATTGGCCATGGATTGCAGACAAGCTCAATCTACCATATTAGAATAATATAATCGAGAGTAAATTGAAAGAAAAACTGACAGAAATTTGTATGAATTTCACTGAAATGAATCTAAATTAATTATTTTGATGATAACGATTATATTCATACAAGAAACACAATCTTGTCCTTCAGACTAAAAAAAATAGATACTCAAACAGAATCATATCATCTAACAGAGATGACGATGTAACTAAAGTATGTTAGATAGACTAACAAAACTACATAAAATCTAGAATATCCAAGTGTACACGAGTGAGATACTCTATCAGATTACAATCTTTGGCGAGAAAATAAATTACAGCATTACCGCAGCTTCTACCATAGACCACCATAATGTGGTCCACGGTGGACAATTATTACTAACCGTTAGGTTTGTCTGTGTATTGCAACTCCACTAATTTAACGATAGGCACCATACAGCAAAACTTTTCAATCATCTTCAAACCGGGACCGGAAAGCCATCAAGAGGCCAACCACCACACGGATTAGAGTCGCACCCCTATCTCAGCCAGTTCCAGCTGATAAATAATGAATTTGATGTCTTTCATAACACTATCATCGAAGTTCCTTATGTATAGCAGCTAACTGGTTCACAAGATCTTTTTCTCCATATTTTCTTAGGATATCAATTGCACTTTCTTTGTATGGAGGCCGTAGAGGAACAGATTTCTTAAGCATTATTTTTGCAAGCTTTGTGGCCTCCGTCAAGTGGTTTTCTCGACAAAGACCAATTAAAATAATAGAATAAATATCAGTGTCAATGGAAGACAAGAATCCCATATTCTCAATTGTATTAAGCAAGTAGAATCCATCCAGTATCCTATCCTTCAAACAGAACTCCTTTAGCAAAAGGCTAGACGCCAAAGTATCGGGTTTGATCTCAGCAGTAAGCATTTCCTTGAAGAGCTTCTGTGCTTCCTCAAGTTTCTTTATCCTTATCAAAGAAATCACTAGTGAACTATAGCAATCACCACGCGAGACACAATGTTCCATCACAAATTTATCAACCAACTTGTAAGCTTCTTCTACACGACCTTCACTACAAAAACTCTCAATCAAAGTAAAAACAGTAACATGATTAGCAAAGCACCCAAAAGCTCTCATTCTATCCAAAATATTCATTGCTTCCGCCCACTCGCCTCTCTTACAGAAACCTTGAATCAAAGATGTATATGTAACAACATTAGGACAACAATCTCCGTCTTTCTCCATTTCATCCAACAATTCTAATGCCCTTTCCATTGATCCACACCTACACAACCCATCCAAAATAGACGAAAAAACAACCGAATTAGGCGAACAACCATGACCTTTCATAACCTTGAGCATCGAATAAGCATCCTCCAATCGACCCACATTACATAACCCTTCAATCATAGTCATGTACGTAATCAAATCAGGACAAAGACCATTCAAACTCATCTCCTTCACCAACTTCTCCGCCATTTCAACATCACCCTTCTTACAAAACAACTTTATAACAACATTATACATCACCGTATCCGGTTGCAAATTAAAACCCTCCATTTTCCTCAACACCCACAAACTCAAATCAACAAGCTGAGCCTCTTTACACAGCTTCAAAACTTCCCTAAACATGTTAACATTAACAACACACCCTTCAACCTCATAAGACTTAATCAAATCACAAATAATCTCAGGATTCTTATCAATCTGAAGCAAGTTACAAGCTTTTCTATACATATAACCACTATGCCTATAACCTGTTTGAAATCCAGCCCAAATGAAAAACCTAACACCCAATTGAGAATGTGTAGGATAAAACTTAGTAAGAACTTGAATAACGCATTGAGAATCCAATTTTGGCTTAGTCTTGGACAAAAAATTCTCAATAGTGATTCCATTATTTTTATGCAAATGGGTATAAAGGGTATCAACAATTGAAGCAATACCCATTTGTTGAGTTGCAAAAGGAACGATTTTGAAAGTTTGAAAACATGAAAAAGATCCAATTTTTACTAAGTGGTGCATTGGGTTTGTAAATTTAAGGATCGTAATTACTCAGTGTTAGATTAAGTAGTCTCACCAAAGCTTTAATATGGTCTTTTCACACGAAATCGCACATCACTCTCTCTGGTTTCTTCTCAGGCGAGGGTTGTCGACGGTGGTGTAGTGGGCGGCAGTGAGAAGGATGAAGCAGCGGTCAATGTCTGTGTTTGTTGAGAAGCGTCGGAAGAGGAGAGGGAGTGGACGACTGGGCGCCGCCGCGGCGGTGCAGGGACAGAAGAGAGGACTGCCGACCTGGGGAAGAAGAGAAGCGAATTTTTTTACGATAATTTCTTTTGAAATTTTCTCATGTCATCCTATTTTTCTTTTCTACCAGTGTTTCCGTTTTTCATTTGGATAAATATTTCGGAACGTGTTATTCAATTTTTTTTATTTTGAAAAAATTTTGCAATGTGTTTTTCGAATTTAAACTAAAAAGAATTATCGGAAAATGCGTTCCGAAGTTTTTTAATAAAGGCAAAAATGGAACGCGGGGTAGAAAAGCAACATAGGGAGTCAGATGAGAAAATTTCATTTCTTTTCGCGCGCCCTTCTCGTGGACATTCTGAAATTTAAAAAATGTCCAACTTGAGTTCTAGGACTCTAGTGGTGAAAAAATAAGATTTGAGTTTTAAAATTCAAATTATACAAATATGTTTCGACTTCATGAACTTGAATTTGATGAATACCAATATGTATGTATGCAGAATAAGAGAAATATTAACTTGGGGCACAACTTCATATCAATTATAATTAGACATACACGCATGATTGAGAAAAATTTAAAGATAAATAATTTAGTCACATTATCTAATATTAATTGTACCGAACAATACTAGGACACCATTCGTTAAGGCCAATAGCCATTTAAATGAGTTGATCACCCGAGAAGGGATCAAGCCCACTTGAACAAGTCCAAGGCTCCACTCACGATGCAACCATAATACTTTAATAAATATACACTACACCCGGTCAATTAATATATGGTGTTATTTGTAGTCATTCTTTTTTTCTTGTGACTAGAAATTTCACCTTAAAAGTGAATAAGTGAATTGTATGAGTTCAAACTCCGGCTCCTGCATAATATATGTAATGACCCTACGAACTGAACTAAGTTCACGGGACGGCATTTGTAGTCATTCTTATTAAGGACTAAATTGATCATTGTTAAGTCCCATAAAAGTAATTTAGTTGGTATAGCTACAAAAGACGTTGGTATTCGAATCGCGGATTTTTATTGGAGTTAACTTTTAAAATAAGTAAATGGACCAAATATATATTTAACCTAAAAATATATATTAGACAAATATGGGACGGGTGGATACTAAGATACTTGTATCTACATTCATACTCATTCATTTTTGCGGATGAATCATTACTCATAATAATACAAGTTTCTAACCCACTTGGGTTGGTGCATTGGTATTGACTTGAGACTTAAGAGTGTGCTCCTCTTGAGATTTGAGGTTCGATTCTCTCTGACGCCAATATTTTTTATAGTTTTCATTGAGTATGTGCCGAATCGTATAGATAACTTTTGTATTATTTTGACTTTATAAAAAATATTAGAATCATTTTCTACACATTCAATAAAAATAAACAATTTCACAATATCATTCTACTATTATAACTGTGTTTTAAAATTGTTAGTATGAAAGAAAAATTAATATTAACTCAATAAATGTTATCTTAAAATTATAATTATCCATCGTTTGTAAGATTTAGTTTAACTAATAATGTCGAGATTTTTCTACCAAAAAAAATGCTGAGATTTATTTTAAAAAATATGAGTTAATAAGACGAAATATTTTTTTGCAGTTACTCAAATTCAAATCCAAAATTTACCTTTATGTACAAATTTTCAAATGGAATTTTTCTTTTTGGAACAAAAAAGTTATGAAATCAGTACTAACTTGTGAGTTGTGAATATCCATCCATTACAGCCAAAAACAATAATAGCTCCGGGCAAATTATGAAACGTAGTACACTTACTTCCAAGAAACTTGGACAATAACTTGTGCTCTGTCAGTCAGTCTGTCGTGCTACCTTATTCGTGAGCTTCACCCTTGTCCACATAAAAAAAAAATGATTTTAGTTTTTTTTTGTTAACTTTTCAATTTTTGAAGGAATATTTTTGATAATTTAGAGTTCATCGAGAAATAAATAAATTTTAATAAATTATTGTTCCTTTCAAAAATTAAATTCAAAATTTTCAAACATTTATTTTAAATGAAACTCGTTAACCCTTTTAAGTTAAATTACTAAAAAAAATCTACTTTTTTTTTATATATAAGCAAGTTAAATTACTACTTGATTAATACTTTTAAATTTTAAGTAAGATAAATTCTTAGACACATTAGAGTTTTATTGAATATCTGTATTCTTTAAACAAAATTTTAATTTATTTTAAATAAATTAATATAACCAATCGTTAGTTAGTTAGTTTAATGATAATTGACGCTGAATTTAATAAGGAGGACCGCGGTTCGATCCCCGCTACTGCGATCGGGAGGATGCTGAAACCACTTGATGTCAGAACTGACCCCCGAACCAGATTAAACTGGTGGTAAAAAAATAATAATATAAAAATACAACCTAACATTAATTTATTACATTAATTAATAAATACAAACACAACCAAACTATAGACTATTTGAGTGTCGACATTTTTGTAAACATAAAAAAACTGTTTTGTTTTATCACTTATCATAGTGATAGTCACATGTGAAGTTTCTACATTTCAAGTTATTTCCAAATCTAAACTCCAATAATGGATGAGTAGTCGAGTGTCATAACCCCACCAAAGAAAAATTTGTGCTTAATTATTTATACACTTTTATTTGAATGATTGTAGCTGCTGGGCCACCCTAAGAAAACAATAACCAAACTAGATTTATGACTTGTCGATTCGGTTACCGTTAAGATAAGGCTTAACCGTTTGATCATAATAATAATAAAAAGACAGCTACTTCCCTTAAAAAAAAAAAAAGACAGCTACTTTCCTAAAAAAAAAGTTTAATTGCAGTTTTTGTATTCTATTTTTATAATTTTGCATAATTGATCTCTTATTTTAAAATTTAACAATTTTAGTCTTCTATCAAGCATTTATCTAAAAAATAAAAGTTGATTGGTATATAATCTTAATTTAAAATTATAATTGATAAAACATGCATGTAGTATCACCATATTTTAGACAAAATATTTGATTAAGGGATTAAAACTGTCAAATTTTAAAATAGACAATCAATTCTGCAAAATGGTGAAAATAAAAGGACCATAACGATAATTAAGCCGAAAATTAAAAAAGAACACGTACTTTTATGTCTAATAATTTTTAAAGAATATTATTAACCTGTGCCTAACGACGTGATAAAGAATAAAAAACATTATCTTAGAAATAATGTATTTAATTTTGTTATCAATAGAAAAAAAAAACTAAGCTCAAAGGAACCGAGTCCTCAAAAACTTACTTAAATAGAGATTATTAATCTGTTTTATGCTATTAACTTGGATGTTGTGAGTTTGTTCGTAGATTCATCCTTTTTAATTTTTAGCAAAATTGAATATGTAATGATTTCGATTGATGTACTAAAAAAATAGCATAAAAACAATTATTAAAGATCTTTAACTCTAGGTAGTTTAAGAATAAACAGTTTACGAAAATATAATTTTTGCTAATGGAAATTTATGAATTAGCATAAGAAACTTATTAAAAAATAAGTCAATCCTAAGTCAAAACAAGTTAATCCAAACAAATAATATCTCTATTACTAAAAAAATCCTTCACAAATACAAGTGGGGTAAAAAATCGTATCAATGTGTCAAAGAAATTTTAAAAAATCCCACCAATTAAAAGTAAAAAAGTGTTTGAAGTTGTTCATTGAAATTAATCCAAATTAAGGAAGAGAACTTGATTTTATCAATTTTTAACTGTACCATATTATTTTAAAAGATGAAAAGCTAAAGTCAAGCTAGTATATGCAAAAGGTAACTATGGCATAAGGTTGAATTCAAAGTGACCTTGATGTCTAACTACTACTAGCTATCATATTCAAAAGAATAAATAATTTGATTTTGTCTTTTCTTCTTTTCTCCATATTGTTGTAAGTATAAGTAATAGTAAAATGATAAAATATGAGTGGTAGAGGAAGAAGGTTCAATTCAACCTTAACTACTTACGAGAAGCTTCCAAACCAAGTCATCATCATCATCATGGTATAAAACCAAGTTCCATGTTACCTAAATAAGCCACGTACTATACTATACACATAGACATAGCAACTTGACTATTGGGATCCCGTGAACTTAACTCTGTTAGAAGAGATATCACATTTTATATATAGAGTCAGAATTTAAACTCCAAACACTTTATTTATTCACTTTAAAGATAAAATTCTAACCATTAAATTTACCTGACGAAAATAAAAAGTAATTTAATTAACAACAATTTTATTAGCCGAGACCAAGTTAAAAACAAGACTTTCTCTATATAAATTAACCTAAACAAAATAGTATAGAAAAATTTAAACTTAAAACTAGAAGAAAAACACACTTCAAAATCTCAATTATTCAACATCATTGTGAACCCTTGACATTTACATAACTAACAATAATAGAATAAAACCAACTTCATTTCCCCTAAGGGTTACTTAACTAACATTCAAACAATAATACAATAAAGCCAATTTCATTTGTGTGGCTATTGATAAATTCTCAATTAAATCCATAGATTCTTTTATTCATTTATTTATTTGTTTATTTATTTATTTATTTATAATATTATTTCTATCTTTGTACTCACTCTTTGCTCCACTCACTTCAGCTTTCTTCATCACACTATAAAGTCTTCCTCCCACCTCTCTTTTTGTCAATCTAATCCAAAGACTTTGGAGCTAACTTCCATTTGTTCTGCTTCCAATTCAATAATCTTTACCAAACTTGTTTTTGGTTTCCAATAATTATGGCAACTTCTGTTACAAATGTTGGAGCCATTAACATGGCACAGGTACCCTTATTATATCATATTAAGCTTATAAGACTTTGGTCTATAGTCCATATATAAAACATGCGTGGTTTCACTTATGCTTTTGATTATTGACTTTGTTTCTAATATTTCTCTTTTCTTAAGTATATTCTACACATGCCTACATAAAACATGCATGATTTTATTGATTCTAATATCTCTTCTTTTTTTTTTTTTTTTTTTTTTTTAAGTATCTAGTTGTATGAGTGTTAAGAGGGGTAGCAGACTCAATTATGAGCAAATGATGTTTTTTTAAGTTCATTAAATAATTGACGTATCTGATGTTATAGACCATATACATCAATTATTCAATGAAGCTAAAAAAACAAATTTTTTCTTATTATCAGATACATCAATTATTCAATGAACTAAGAATAAACTTTTTCTTATAATAAGGACTACTGGGAGTAATTTTTTTTTGCTTATATTTGAGTCCAGAGTAGTCGAAGATTGCGAAATTGTGGAACCAAACCTTTTTTTAAAACCCTGACTCTAAGTTTATTTCCATGAACATGGACTCCTTCTGAATTTTTGTGATCTAAACATAGTATGTGTTTGATTTTCTTTCATATGAGTCTGTTCCAATTTTCATTGAATTTGGAGTTCATGGTTAATCAGGGACTAAAAAGGGTCTGTTATATTTTGTGCAGTTGAGATTGAATGGCTCTAGCAATGGAATTCCTATGACAAGTTCAGCATTTTTTGGAAAAAGCCTTAAGAAAACCAGTTCACTGATTTCCAGCCAGAAGAGTTTGTCTGGTAATTTCAAGGTTTCCGCGCAGGTCGAATATGATGAGGAAAAGCAGACCTCAAAGGACAGATGGGCTGGACTTGCTTATGACACCTCAGATGATCAGCAAGATATCACTAGAGGGAAGGGAAAGGTGGACAGTGTTTTCCAAGCTCCAATGGGATCTGGAACTCACTATGCTATCATGAGTTCCTATGATTATATTAGTGCCGGCCTTCGCCAGTAAGTTTTTTTTGCCTTAATTCAGTTAAACGTAGATTTGAAACTCGGGTTTTGAAAACTAAAGTGTTTTCATTTTATTTACTTGTTGAATGCTATTGCTAATAGACTTATTTTCTAGTACACGGTTATCACTTATCAGTATCTTACAATACATGCGATGCGAGTTGTATCTTACAAATCACAATATAATTTGATTCACAACTTGAAAAGTAAGTCTTTCGATTCACAATTTGAATCTCCATTCGACAACAATGTTCAGGTACAATATGGACAATACAATTGATGGCTTGTATATTGCACCAGCATTTATGGACAAGCTTGTTGTTCATATCACCAAGAACTATCTAAGCTTGCCAAGTGTTAAGATTCCTCTCATTTTGGGAATTTGGGGAGGAAAAGGTCAAGGGAAGTCATTTCAATGTGAGCTTGTCTTTGCCAAGATGGGAATCAGGTTAGTTTAATTCCATTATTGCTACACAATGTTGTCAAATAATGATTATAGCGATACTTTAGTGCTCTATAGCATAGCGGAATTTGAACAAATCACTATTGTTCTGCGATACACTATTTAGTATAAGTGTTGTCACATGCCAGCTATAGCAGCACTATAGCATGGTAGCGTAGGTACATCCAAGATGAAATTGACACTCAGTTACTAACTCTGGTTTACTTCTTTGGAATTCAGCCCTATAATGATGAGTGCTGGAGAATTAGAAAGTGGAAATGCCGGAGAGCCTGCAAAGTTGATTAGGCAAAGGTACCGTGAGGCGGCCGACATTATCAAAAAAGGAAAGATGTGTTGTCTCTTCATCAATGATCTTGATGCAGGAGCTGGTAGACTTGGTGGCACTACTCAATACACAGTCAACAACCAGATGGTAAATGCAACCCTTATGAACATTGCTGACAACCCTACCAATGTTCAACTTCCTGGTATGTACAACAAGGAGGATAATCCTCGCGTCCCTATCATAGTCACCGGTAATGATTTCTCAACATTGTATGCTCCTTTAATTCGTGATGGTCGTATGGAAAAATTCTACTGGGCGCCTACTCGTGAGGATCGGATCGGTGTCTGTCAAGGTATTTTCAGGTCAGATGGTGTCCCTAAGGATGACGTTGTCAAGCTTGTTGACACTTTCCCTGGACAGTCCATTGGTATGTCATCCCTTAATCTCAGCTTCAAGTCAAAATTTCTAGTTATTAAGGGCCTGTATTTGTGTTGACTTATTTGAGCTTATGTACTGATATAAACACCTGTGAGACTGTTTGGTGAGCTTATAGGAACAACTTATGACATGTCCATAATATGTTTTCAGCCTATTTTCATAAATTCTCCATGATAGCTTATGAAAACAGCTTATAACTTATATGAAAATAGTTTGACTTTATTTTGTTATAGAAATAGCTTATACATAAACACTTATATCATAGGTGTTCGTGTTATAAGCACCTAATTTAGCTGTTTATCCAAATAGGGCCCGATGAAATTAGAGTAATCAAATGTTTGATGCAATTTTTTGCAGACTTTTTTGGTGCTTTGAGGGCTAGAGTGTATGATGATGAAGTCAGGAATTGGATTTCTGGTATTGGTGTCGAGAGTATTGGGAAAAGGCTTGTGAATTCAAAGGAAGGACCTCCAACTTTTGAGCAACCAAAAATGACTATTGACAAGCTACTAGAGTATGGAAATATGCTTGTTCAAGAACAAGACAATGTAAAGAGAGTTCAGTTAGCTGACAAATACCTCAGTGAGGCAGCTCTTGGTGATGCAAATGATGATGCTATCAAGACTGGAAACTTCTACGGTTAGTCCTTTGATCCTTAAAGCCGTTATTTCTTTTATGTGTAGGAATCATTCTTGGTATCGCTGAATTTATAACACTCACATACTCTTCACACCAACAACGTGCACTAGACTTCGGTGGTATCTTAAAACCTTGATTCAAAAACTCCTTCTAGATTTAGACCTAGAAATATGTCGGGCCGGTCCTGACAACAACTTAGACTAAAACAAAAATGTTATCTTACTGTTTGGATGCAGGACAAGGAGCTCAGCAAGTTAATTTTCCTGTCCAACAAGGTTGTGCTGACCCTTATGCAGAAAACTATGATCCAACAGCCAGAAGTGACAATGGAAGCTGCACATACAATTTGTAGTTGAATTTTAAGTGTACAGATAAATATGGAGATTTGTAAAAGCAGTCTAAAAAACATGTTACTATGTTTCGTAGATCATTCACCATATTTTATATAATGTGTATTAATCTCAACTCTAGGTTATACATTTTGTGTTATTGCTTGTGTATCCTATGGTTGAGTTTTATTTTATGAATGACATCTTATAGATGGCATTGTTTTGGCAATCGTCTTTCCTCCTTTCATTTTGCACAATCATTTGTATAGTGAGAGCTAGCTGATTTAGAAATTTTTTTAACATTAAGAATCAAACTTGGTACTCGAGATTTACAACAATCACACACTGCACACCAACTACTTGCGCTAGACCCCAGTAGTCTAACTGGTTTAGATGATAAATGACATGGGAACAATTAACACAATATATAAAACAAATAAAACTAATCAGAGACACAACTAAAATCTAAAGCAAGAAAAATAAATTGAACCTGCAATTACAGAAAAGTATTACCTTTATACCTTACCATCAAATGTTATGTGTTATTCACTTCTTTAACCATAATAGCCTAGTAGGTCCTTGAAAGAAAGAGGGAAAAAAAATAAATCAGTCCTAGATGTTTTATGCATGGCATCTTTAGAATACAGCACCAAGAACTTAGAATGAAGTTATGGTAGAGTAGTACCTTCCGGATTAACAACATTGAAGAAAAATGATCAAAGTTAAACTAGACACCAACACACGCCTGTTTTATACACAATAAGATTAATTGTTATGCTTCCTCTTACCTCACAATACATTCCACTGCCACAAACATTTCGATTCTCAGTCCCTTGGATTATCTTTATATTTCTCAGCTTCTGTTTAGATTCATGGCTTATGATCCTCCTAGTCTCATCTCAGCCTGATCAGCTTTTGTATGTTGGATTCGAGGGACTGAGAAGTGACAACTTAACCATGACTGTAATGGCAGAAATAGAAAAAAGTGAAACTGTATTGAAAGCTTACAAATGAGACTAGTAGCCTAAAGGATCAAGGTTTTTATCCAACGCCTTTATAGTTCGAGTATGTTTGGATTGGTGGTATAAGGAGGAATTGAGTGGAATAAAATGGAATCGTCTGGTTAGATTTTAAAAAAATGAATGTTAAATCAGTTTCATTCTATTCCACCAATCTGAACATACAGAACTCCACTGATGGTAAAGGTTTCTCCTTTTCTTTCTTATTTGCTCCGCGCTATTGTCCCTTTGCTGTTGAGTTTGACAACTGTCCAAGACTTATGATTTTAGGGACATCAATTAAACCCGTGATGGAACTGACATCCATGACGCGGTGTGCAATACTTCTGCAGCGGCAGAGTTCAACCAATCAAGATTTCAACCTCAAAAGTGAGAAACTGATTCTAGCTTAGGTTGATTTTAAGCACCGACACTTTAGATTGAAGATGTTTTCGGTGTCTGATACGTGTCAATTCTGATTCCTACAAGACACTGACACATGTACACATATATTATTGGTGTTTATATGTAAGTGTTGTGTTTGGTGTCTGAGTTGGTGCTTCATAGATTATACGTGTCAATTCTGATTCCTACAAGACACTGACACATGTACACATATATATTATTGGTGTTTATATGTAAGTGTTGTGTTTGGTGTCTGAGTTGGTGCTTCATAGATTATGATTTTACTGTGTTAACAGTGTCAGATTTTGTGCATCCTCTTCCAGACCCAAAACACCAATCCACTCATGTACTTCTACCAAAAGATCAAGAAAACTCAAAACAATGCTAAGAAAACTGTTGTATCTGCATGAAAGCTGTGAGCAAGTGGTGATACACATAGATGTGAATGCTAGCAATGTGCTTCTATTAACAATGCTAAGAAAACTCAAAACATGACAACGAATTATTACAAATGAAACACAATAAAAAAAAAATCAGATTAGAATCGACAATTTTGAGAGCAAAGAATATACATTTACTCAACAAGATAAAACAGATACTTAAATATTTGTCAAAAAAAAAAAAACAGATACTTAAATTAGTCATCAAAAGTTTCACACTGAAAAAATAAGTTTTACTTATATGCTTTGGATGTTTTATACATTATGCTAGATGCATATCCTATACTCAGTTAAATCTGAAGAACAGTTCTTTCAGTTTCAAAAATTCTTTTTTTAACTCTAAAAGAACATTAACAACTTTACGAGACTTATTTAAGAATTTTCAAAGCCTGGAGCTCCAAGAAAACAAAATAGATGCATGAAATTCATGATATCTTGAAACATCCCGATTAAACAAAATCCATTACATTTTATCAAAAAAAAGCACCCAGAATACATTAGGTATACAAGGTTAAATTACAAAACGAAATTTTGGATAAGATAGATCCACATACATAAGTAAAGAAAGTTAATAACTCAGCAATTATGATTATAATTATCTTTTAAGGCAATGTTCCTATCCCCTTCTGTCTCTTTAATGCAATCAATCAGAAAACAAGACTGAAAGATTCTGCAAAATTAATGGATGATTTTACAATCCTCTGCCTACATCTTCAAAGCAGCTTTGGCCATGGCCAAGGCACCTTCAAAAGTTTGGTTTCCGCCAATAAATCCACTCATATGCACAAAAACACAACCAGGAATGTCAGCTTCCTTTGAGAGCACATCATCCCTTAAGCCTCGCCACTGTGAAGGTAAAGCCTTCCGGCTCTCAAATCTATCGGGAGATACTGAAACAGCCTGCACTCGCCACTGTTTGCTTCTCTCATCCTGTAAAAGGCATCGAGAAAGGCACGTGTGGAGAAATCAGCTATGTTAAAAGAACATGAATCAAAGGTTAAATCAGCTATACTACGAAACAACCTTAATGGTGCAGTTGGAAATCCTGCTAGTGATGGTATATTAAGTTGAGTAATTGAGGTGCAGAGGTAAGAAAACTTTGAATCTAAGATTTGAGAATGTATTTAATGGGAACACAAATGAGAGCCAAGAACAAGTTTAAGGTTTGGTGACAAATCTATGATTTTGGAAATTGGGATCAAAATGTATCAGGGTTTATGAATTATAGAGAAGACATGATTGTCCGTTCTGATTTTAATCAGTCATGACTTTGGACATTGAGTTAGTACAGTTGATGATTTTTCAAGCATTGGTCAGTTTCATTAAGGTGCAGTTTAAAATGATCTTGTTGAACATCCATAAACCTTAACCAGAATCACTCAGCCTGGTATTGCATCATATTGCGTTACCCTGATAATTGATTATTTGCATCCATTTCAAATTCAATTCTATCTCGTTCTACCAAAACCTTCATATGACTTCAACATCTAGCTAGACGTTTGAACTTTAGACATATTAAACAACCCATTGTCTAATTATATTGGACTTTTCATAGTTTGATTTCTCATACCAATAAAGACCAAACTAAGCAGTCATTCTAAAACATCTATCGACATGCCCTTTTAGAGACTCCTTCAGAACTAAGGCATAGAATAGAACTTGAAGAAAATGGAAATGAAGTGCATACCTGATACAGAACATATTTGATTGGTGGGTCAATTTTCAACTCACCCTCAAGCTCGAATAAGTGAAGCTTCCACTGCGGAAAAAAAAAAAAAGTTAAAATCTTCTAACATGGTGTGTAGTAAAATACCACTATAAAATCCTGGTGCCACCAGCTTGAAATGAATTTTTTTTACAAAAAATATATAACTTATTTATTTTTCATCAAATGAAATCTTTTAGGGTGTGTTTGGTAAGTCCAATAAGCTAGCTTATAGCTTATTGGACTAGCTTATAAGCTTGTTTGAAAAAAATAAAAGTGTTTGGTAAAAAGCTTTTCTCACGAGCTTATAGCTTTTTTTGAGATGCTATTTCAAGTAGCGTTTGAGCTTATAGCTTATAGCTTTTTACAGTTTTTTCCATTTTTAACCTTTAATTTAATTTTATTATTTTTTATAAAATAAAAAACTACCCACTAAAAGAAAAACTACCCACTACATATAAATGTCCTTTTATGTCTTTTTATATTTATCAATCATTTAAAAAACTAATTTTACCAAACACTTTAATTTCAATCAGCTAGCTTTTCAGCTATCAGCTATAAGCTAGTTTTTCAGCTATAAGCTAGCTTATAGCTTTATTTTACCAAACAGAGCCTTAAGATAAAGTCTAAATAATCATTCAAGCTTCAAATCATGATTTCACAATTAACTTGCTCTATAAATGGACTCAAAATCTTGTTTACCCAGAATTAAATATTTTCAAATGAATCCATAAAAATTTGCATGAGAAAAGCTCTAGAATATTTTTCAACATATATATTCAAGATGTTGGTCAAAACACATTCTCAAGCCCTCAAGTCATGATTTTGACAGTTACTAGACATAATTCAAAATTTTGAATAAATCAAGTTTAAAAATATCATACAAATGTTTGAAGAGGGTGACAAGAGTAATCAACTCACAGGACAGAATTTTTTCAAAACTAAAATTTCTCCAGAAGGATCAACAGTTTGTCTAGCCGCCACAGTCTCCATTACTATTGACCTTGCTGGTAACCATGAGTTTACATGAAATCGAACACTCTGCAGGGGAAGAAGGGAACTTGTTCAGAAAGCAATGAAAAGGTAAAACAGGAAGAAAAAAAATTCAAAATCCCTTGCTATTCTTAGGGTTCAAAGAGAAAGGGCGTGAACGGTGAATACTCACATCCAGAAACTCACTGCCAGCAAGAGCCATGGCACGATGAAAGGCCTCATTTTCTTTCTCAGATGACTGATCAGGATCTGTCCAATCCAAATTAAACCTCCCTACTCTTGAAGATAAATGAGTATTATTCACATATTTTGGAGGCTGGTCTGTGTCATATTGATTGATTCCATTGTCTACAGCATCAATTGCCTGAAATGATTAACAAGAATATCATTTATCATAATGTTCCAACTGTCTAATAATCATCAGAAATATATTTTGTTTCACCAATCAGCCACTTTAAGAGGACTAACAACCCCCAACAGTAGTCCCCTAAGCCATTCTGCAGGCAATTATTATCAAATTAAAACAAAGAACATGTGGTTCTCAATTAATTGTCCCACAACATAAGCAAAACTATCTTTCAACCAAGTCCTTGAATAAAGAATATAAAAACAATGAAGGACTAATCCACAGTATAAATCCACAACACATCATAGGAAACCCCTTAGTAAGTCAACTAGTGAGTCTTGCGGGAGAGTCCAGGTTCTCTCTCAGAATATCTTGGGGATGGGATTGTTTAATTCTACTTACTGAGTTGCTGTGATATTGTACATTCTACCTGCGACCCACACTAATGCAGATGGGGTATATTAGAGAATATCAGTTAAGTTACAGTTAAGTCGGTACGAGTTTGTTGCAGTTACACAGCTGTGAGTTAGTTAGGAAACTTAGTTAGCTTAGATTTATTAGGGACTCTTCCCTATTACTATTGTAAGAGAAACAGATAAGGAAATACAATCAGAAGTTTACTCTTCCATTCGCTCTCTCACTTTCTGATTTCATTATCTCCAAGGTTGAGATCTCAACAGTCTAACATGGTATCCGAAAAACGAATTACCATGAATCAAGGAGTGGAAAGGAATATCACCAAACAAGGTGCTATAATGTATATAAAGTTGAAAGGTAGAAATAGAGTACATTTTTAAATTTACTACCTCCATGAAGCTCCTGTAAACAGCCAAATATACGTAATTCACATCTTGGTGCTCTTCATCTACTTTAAGTTCATTGGCTATAATCTCCTTTCCAAAATGCTACACACAGAAAAAAGAAAGCATAGTATAATTATACCGAAACAGAAGAATTAGTAAGGTAAATTCATATTCCAAATACAAATTTCCACACACAATTGGTAATTATACCAAAACAAAAGAATTCTCACTATTTGGTTCAAAGGAGAGGAGTTGAGGGATTTCAACAAGATGTTCTGCTGATTAGAGGGAGGGAAGGGACTTCAAAACTAATTTACCTTTTTTACACTTATAAGCATTCATATTACATTCTGCATACAAATATTTTAGTCAATCAATGTATGTAAAATATTTCAAACCCATCTTTTCTCCCCCACCGAATCCCACCAATATCGGAGGGAAGCCAAAATTGAGTGAGGAGAAATTGTGTCCCCCTTTATTACCCTCCCCTTCGTATTGAACCAAACTAGATTAAAATAACCTCTCCCCTGCTTCTATTTCTCACTTCAACCAAACACTAAATAAAATAAGGTTATTTAGATGACAAATGTACCTTATAAACAAGACCAGCACTACTCAATTTAGTGGAGAAACCATGCCCAAAAACCTCCTCAAATCCTTTCTGGTGATGATCATATCGATCTCGGGCAGGGTCATACACACCTCCAACATCAAGAACAGCATCAAGACCCTCCAACACCTATTCACAATTTAGGTTAAACAAAAAAAAAATCAAACATATATTAAAAAAAAATACACAATCTTTCACTTCATTCAATAGCGAAACACATATTTCAACAAACAAAAAGAAACATGCCTCTCCAACTAAATTTCAAATGCCCCCCTAACAAATTACCATTAAAAAAACTCCACTGACAATCGAAAAGCATCATCCTTTTCCACATTTTAACACCAAACAAACAACACGAAAGATACAGCATTTTCCGGTTCCGGTCACAGACTACTACTTAACAGTAAAACTACCTCCCAAATAAACCAATATCTCACTGGGTCACTGATAAGTTATGAAAAAACCAGGAAAAAAATCACATTTACTCAGAAACCTCACAAAAACAAAAGTATCCTAATTGCATAGTAATCAAACTAAAATAACTCATATTTTCTCATCAACTAAACCTCAAACAAATCACACTTTTTCATCAACCAAACAAAAAAAATCATACTTTCTCACCAACAACCTCCTCCGAAAAAGAAAAAAAAAAACCTAACCTTCTTCAGTCACTGACAGCAACTTAATAATAAAATAACTCCCCAAAACAAAATTGGGTCTCTCTCAAGTCATTGAAAAACCAGAAAACAAATAACATTTTCTCAGCAACCCAACAAAAAAAAAACACTTTTCATCAAGCAAACAAAAAAAAATCATATTTTTCATAATAACTGAACAAACAAAGAAAAATAAACACTTCCTAAGCAACAAAACAAAAAAATCAAACATTTTGGGTTTGGATTTGGATTGAGAAAGGTCCCATACACACCTGAGGGTCACGAGTGCGAACGATTTCAGCATTGAAGAACTTGCGAGTGAGACGAATCATGAAGCAACCAAGAGCTTCATCACAATGGAAGCTTCCATTGTGAGTACCAACGCGCTTGAGTGACGCGTGAGAAGAAGGTGAAGAAGAATCAGAAACCCTAGCAGTTTTAGAATTAGACATTAGAAGACGAATTGGAAGAGTCAAATGTTTGTTGAAATGGAAATTATTGAATAAAAATGATGTCTTTGTTGTTGTTGTTGATGATATTGCCCACATGGCTTGTGGATTTATAAACACAAATTCATTCCCAAAACCCCTCTTCTAGGTTTTAACAATTTTTTAGGGTTTAACCAATATTTTTGGCATAATTTTTTTATTTTGAATCTTTTTAGAAATTTTTTTTACAAAGAAGGGCAATTTTGGTATTATAATTTTTACGTACACATTTGAGTTTATATAATCTTACCTTTCAGATTGAGTTTAAGCAATAACATGACCAATATTTGACTAGTAGAAATAAACTACAACGGTTGTTTGGGCGACATCGTTGTGTGTTTGAGAGTTTTAGTTGTTTGTTAACGAAAAGGAGAATGGAAGAGAAATTGAGAAACACACAAAAGTCTTTGGATGACATTGAAAATTTAATTTTTTTCAAGGGTATTTTGGTCAATTTGGGGTGTAACCAATATTTTTGGAGTGTGATTAGAAAAAAAATAGTTATTTTGGTTTTTAAATGTGCAACTTGCTGTCATTTTAGTTTATGACTCAAGAAAAAAAATGCAAAATATTTATGATTCTGTAATTCATTAAACACTTTGGTATGTGACGTTAAAAATTAATGTTAACTTACAAAAAAGCTTATGGTGGCATTTTTTGGGATACGTGCACGATGTGTTGACACTTTTGTGGGAGTCTAGATGGATGACAATATTTTTTAGTTTTTTCATAATCTTCCTCATATTCTTTTTCATCTTCTTCATACATTCATCGATAAAACCCAAAATTTTAAACCCAATTTTAGCGAGTTATATATAACCATAACTTTTCTTATCTATAATCAAGCTCAAACAAAATTATCATAACTCATCTCTTTTTATTTGTAATGAAACACTATCAATGAGACTTTTATTTAAACTTAATGCAACTTGAAAGTTCCAATACATATCATCATAAATTAGAAATAAACACAAAGAACAACATCAATGAAAACATTATTTTACTAATTATCACAATGACTGGCACTAATGTTATCGCCACCTTAAAACTGTGTATGTTTGTCCTCTGTCAGTTGCATATTCAAGATACATCCTTGTAAACATCCAACAAAGAATTTTGTCCACAAATTTCCAATACCTTACCCTCCATTGCTTCCAAAACATGATAGGACCAATGATGATTCCAAGACCAAAAACAAGTCCCAACTCCACACTTAAAAAATTCCAGTCAATTGAACCGGCTAACCTTCCACATGTTGGTTGTGGATGCACCTCATCCGGCCTTGTACCATTTGGTGTTTCGGTCAAGGGAGGACCATATAGCCCATAATTTCCTTCAAAGGAAGAAGCTTGAAATGATTGTAGTTGAGTACCTGTTGGGATCTTCCCAACCAAATGATTGAAGGAAAGGTTCAAATAAGAAAGGAATGACAAGCTTGCAAGTTGCATAGGAATTTTACCAACCAAATGGTTATTTGAGAGATCCAATGATTCTAGCTGTTTCAAATTCCCAATAGTTGATGGGATTTCATTAGAGAAAGCATTGTTTGACAAGTTGAGAACAATGAGTGCTTTCAAATCCATTAGATCTTCTGGGATTTGTCCTTCAAAATGATTGGATGAGAAATCAATTGTTGTGAAGATTGTCAGAATTTTTACCAACTCCATTTGTTGACCTTTATTCATAACTGTCACACTATCCTGATAATATATTCCAGTTATCTCCATACGGATAAAGACTGATTCAACATTATCATTCTCATGCATCATTTTTTCCAAGGTTTTGAAATATTTTCCTGGTAGTTTACCACTAAAATTGTTGAAAGCAATGTCCAGGATTTGAATCATTTTCCATGGATTTTTTGCTTTTGAACATCGCAAGGTACCATGAAATTTGTTGTTCCGTAGTACAAGGACACTAAGTGTTGGTATGTTCTGCAGAAAGCATGGAAAACGACCATCAATCTGATTTGTTCCGATGTCTAGTACCTCTAATTCGGAGCAGTGGGCAAGAGACTTGGGAACTGGCCCATGTAATAAATTTCCATTAAGGTTCAAAGTTTGTAAAGAGCAATAAGCTGAAAACTTATCTGGTATTTGGCCTTGCAGACTATTCCTCCTCAAATTTAATACCATAAGGGTCTCAGTCATTGTCATTAAACATGAGGGAATTGATCCAGAAAAGTTGTTGAAGGATAGATCAAGCAGATAAAGATTTGAAGCATTACATAAGGAATTAGGGATACTTCCATGCAAATTATTGTGTGAAAGAGAGAGAAAAGTTGTGAATGTTAGGTAAATACCAATATCTTGCGGGATAACAGAGCTAAATTTATTCATTGAGTAATCCAAATAGTCAGTAGAGTCAGCGAAAACAGGTATTGGTCCTTGTAGTAGGTTGTTATGAATATCAACCACGGACACGTGGATGGAAGTTAGATTTGTTAGAGGTCCTTCCAATTCTGTGAGCAAATTGTGTGAAATGTTAAGTTTATAAAGACTTTGTACTTTCCAAATCCAATTGGGCAGTACTCCTGGAATTTGGTTATTTGAAAGGTCTATAGAGGACAATGCTGACAGGTTTATCAAGAAACTTGGGAAATTTTTCAAGTTACAGGATGCCAATTTTAGGGTGTTTAGTTTTGGAATGGAAGAAGGTTCAACATTTATTGGATTCCCTTTAAGAAATAACTTGTTAAAGGAAAGATTGAGGAAATTGAGCGATCTTAGTTGGAAGATAGATATTGGTAAAGGCCCTAATAGATAATTGTTACTTAAATCAAGGGCGTCTAATCCAGAGGAAGAGACATTGAAGAATTCATCTAGTTTACTAAACTGGTTATATTTAAGGTTAATCTCCCTTAATGATGGAAGTGTAAAAAGGGATGAAGGAATTGCACCACTCAAATCATTCTCGGACAGGTCTATGTAGATAAGGTGTGTGAGGTTTGAGATTGAATTGGAAAGTGTTCCATAAAAATGACAGTGTGAAAGACCTAAATATGTTAACTTCTCCAGCTTGGTGAATCCTGATGGAAAGGAAGAATTGAAATTGTTATACGACAAGACCAGTACCTGGAGATGTTGGAGACTAAAAAGACTACTTGAATTGTTAAATCCAACAGAGATGAGTCCTGCATCAAAAAGGTTTAGTGTAATAACATGCCCCTCGTAGTCGCATCCAACACGACTCCAATCACAACAATTAGTGCTATTATTCCAATCCAATAGTCTTGAATTTACAGGTTCAAATGTGAGATTGTTCTTGAATTGGAGCAACAAAGATTGTTGATCCTCAAGACAAACAAAATTTTGTTGATCCTCAAGAACAACACTATCGGGAGAGGCATGAGTGATATATATGAAGTAGTAGTAGTAGCATAGAAGGAATGAAACTAGTGTTATTTTCATTGCTCTTTCTAATGAAATTACATTATGTGAAACTAATGTATTATATATAGTTTCAAACACACACACTTTGCCCCGTGTGGTTAAGGGTAAGAGAAGTTTCGTTGAACAATAGTGGAAAAGAATGAATATCTTGATTAAAAAGTGTGCAATTAAGACAACAAAATTAAATGGAAGTTCTTAATTCTTTATAAATTAAATGTACACAAGTTCTAGTTTAATTGATAAAAATGCCGAAATTATTAAGTTCAAACTCCACCCCTCACTTGTGTGAGTTTATAATAACTTTGTCATTTTGTCTATTTTACCAACAAAAAAAATGACACATATATAACAAAAGTTTTTATTCTCGACAAAACTAATTTTTGTTTAACTTTTGAAGCACATGCTAATTCTTTTACATCCTCTTAAGCGCTCTATACTTTTTTCCCTTGTCAGGATTTATCCCTCTAGCCATTAATGAGACAGAAGCAGAGTTCCTATAGTTATTCTTGTTTTGGTTTTGGGTAAGGGAATTCTTAGGAAACAAAGGTTAAGGGTTGAGAGGTTTTTGGTAAGATTCTAGTGTACAAAGACACATTCTAAACACCTTAAATAGTGAGAATTAATTGATTGGAGAAAGTATCTATGTTTTCTCTCTTGTTCTTTTAGATAATTATTACTGAGTTCTTGTAGCTAATTTCTTGTTTTTTTCTTTGTTTTCAGCACCAGTATCCGGCATTACCAAGTCCAACGTCAATCACTACTAGACCATCTAACGAGTGGTATAATCAATATTTTTCTTTTGTTTCCCCTACTCTTTTTATGTTGTGTTTTTTTTTTTTTTTGAAAAGGCTTTGTTTCGATTTGATTGTATGGATTTAAGTTACACATAAATTTGTATTATAGTTTGAGTTGTTTAGTTTGATTGTCACTATTATTTATTCTATATTTCTTGTTTTTGAATTCACAACATTTACTTTGATATTCAAGATACAATAGAAGTTTCGTTGAACAAGACCCGTATAGTTTTTCTTTGGAAAATTCAGGTCACTTAAAGCAATGACCCTACAATGTGTTATGGAAAACATTTTTGCAGTTATATTTATTAATGATGATTTCCAAGTCTTCCATTAGCGTGTGCCAAACATTGAGAAAAATATGTTATTATAATCATAGGTGCATCTGTCAAAATAAAATATAAACCCAGTTTTCGGCAGATATTAGGGTTTATAGTCGATTTTTGGGTTTTTTGGTTGATTTTTCGTTTGACGGTCATTTTTGGGTTTATAGTCGAGTTTTGGATTTTTGGCCGATTTTAGGTTTTTCGGCCTATTTATTGGGTTCAGGGTCGATTTTTGGTTTTCCGACTGATTTTTGGGTTTTCGGCCGAGTTTAGAGTTTATAGTGGATTTTAGGGTTTTTGGTCGATTTTCGGTTTTTTTTGGCCGATTTTAGGTTTTTTGGCCGATTTTATGGTTTTTGCTGATTTCCGGTTTTTGGCCGATTTTATGGTTTACAGTTGATTTTAGGTTTTTTCTGCCAATTTTATGGTTTATTGTCGATTTTAGGTTTTTCGGCCGATTTATGGTTTTGACCGATTTTAGGTTTTTCCGCCGATTTTTTTGGGTTTTTGGGCCGATTTAATGGTTGATAGTCGATTTTAGGTTTTTTTGGCCGATTTTATGGTTTTGGCCATTATAGGTTTTTCGGCCAATTTTTTTGGTTTTTCGGCCAATTTTTTGGGTTTAGGGTCAATTTTATTATAATAAATAAAATTAAATGAAGGAAATTCAATTACATTATCAAAACAAAGAATTTTACGATTGGTGGAATTTCAACACTTTATCCAAACACTAGAATTTGAAAATCAAGGGAATTCAATTGAATCAATTGAATTGCTTAATATTTAAAATCCCTTGAATTTCTAGAATGCCTCGTCCAAACACACTCTAATGAAATGGAAGAATTGAAATTGTTACCAGACAAGTTTAGTATCTGGAGATGTTGAAGACTAAAAAGGCTACTTGAATTGTTAAATCCACCAGAGATTAATTCATCACTAAGGTCAAGGCCAATACATTCCCCTCATTGTCACATGTAACACCACTCCAATAACAACAACCAGTGCTATTATTCCACTCCAGTAGTTTGGTGGAATTTACACTGTCAAATATGAGATTGTTTTTTATTTGGAGCAACAAAAATTGTTGATCCTCAATACATTTAATTGCTCTTTCTAATTACTGTCTAATGAAATTACATTATGTAGTGAAACTAATGTATTATATATACAGTTGCCCTTGCGCGCGCGCGCACACACATACTTTGCTCTGTGTGGTTAAGGGTAAGAGAAATTTCATTGAACAATAGTGGAAAAGTGGTATCTTGCTGAATTCACAACATATACTTTGATATTCAAGACGCGAGAAGTTTCGTTGAATAAGACCCATAAAGTTTTTCTTTGGAAAATTTAGGTCACTTAAAACAATGACCCTACAAGCGTTATGGAAAACATTTTTACAGTTCCTTAGGTTATTATATTAATTAATGATGATTTCCAAGTCTTCCATTATGTGGTTTTGATCGTTTAATTATTCATTAGAGTGTGCCAACCACTGAGAAAGTATGTTATTATAAACATAGGTGCATAGACCAAAAGACATTTTGTTTTTCATTCTCAATGGGGTAGTTAGTTATCCATTATGATACAAATAAAGTTGATTTTATAAATCATTAAATACTCCATTAGCTTGACCAGTAAAGCATGAATTCATCATATCATATTTATATTGGTTATGAATTTCTATAATTCTATCCAACTCTTTTTCACTAATAAACATTATTCTCTTTCAATATAGAAAAAACAACATTATAATGAAAGTGAAGCAAACTTCGTCAGACAAGCAGTTCTTGTGAACCGGAACAGGACATGATGACGGTGTGAGTGAATCCATGAAACTATATATTAGAATAGAATGAATCAAGATGGTGTTTTGAATGAATGAAAAACCGTATCCACCAGAATTGCAACCTCATGAAAAACAGTACCCTATACCAAAGAAAACCATCTCTGCAACCTATATCATATGAGGAAGAAACTATAATTAATAGATTGAAATTAAGCTATATACCGGAAAAATTTGCTTAGAACTTTAGGTTTCAAGATGATCGCCCAAAAGCTGCACCGAAATGGTACAATGATAATACAACATCAAAACAAGTATGAATAGAAACAACTGATATCATAAGATACAAAGATTCAAGTACTACGAAAAGGACTTTGTGGTGTACAATACTAATACCGTAGTCATTATAGAACAACAGTACAATAAAAAAGCAACATCAAAAGAAACCTGAGTATAGAATCCTAAATCTAGCTCTTAACGTCGGTGGACTCAGAACTCGACCCACGCGGTATCTGTGGCATGGCATCCTCAAGCACCTCTAATCTGACCTCTACTGTTTTCAACTAGCAGTAAGTGTCTGTTCTAGACGGAAGAAATCAGCCCCGAGCTCTTAGAGGGCATCCAAAATATGAGCTTCTAAGGCCGACGGAATGGCCTCAGGTGATGCTGCTGTCTGCTGCTCAGGCTGACCCTCAAGTGGAGGAATCTGTTGCTCCCGATCACCATTAGCTTCCGCAGAAGGAATCACTTCGGCTACTGCCTAAATAGGCCGAAATTCTCTAAAATCAATAGAGATTAAGCTACATGAGGGTCCATCTGACCATTATCAAAAGATTTCCTCAGAAACATCCATATATCGTCTCTACTATCATTCTAAAACATCTTGAAGAAAATAGGTTGAAATTCGTCTGGCCCTGGAGCATTATACAACTTCATTCCCATGAGAGCTTGATGAACTTAATTCTTGTCTAGTGACAATGATTGTTAGAATAGATCTCTGATTACCAGAAAGTGGGGTAGAAATGACCATCATAGGATGCCGGATCAAAAGCACGTAACTGAGTCGTCTTTAATTAGTTTACAGTGTGACTACAACCCTTTAATTTTAAGACTGGTTGGTTCACAAACCATTTAAGAAAAACTAATAGGGTTATAGCTCTGAAGAGAATTCTAATTTATGTATACTTCTCTGTTAGTAAAGTAAAGTAAAGTAATTCTACTAAATAAAATAGCTTCACATGGAGTTGTGG
This sequence comes from Trifolium pratense, assembly GCF_020283565.1. Lineage (NCBI taxonomy): Eukaryota > Viridiplantae > Streptophyta > Magnoliopsida > Fabales > Fabaceae > Trifolium > Trifolium pratense. The sequence continues at coordinate 8,123,964 of NC_060062.1, read as the reverse complement.
TGATATCTTTTCGTTCGAATTAAAAATGGATGAGTTTTGTTTTTAACTACAAAAATGGTGCCATATGTTAAAAGATTGTGTGTAGTCATATTAATTTAATGGTTCTTAAATTTGTCCTTCTCTTTTGAAAAATAATAATAGTAAAACGTACAAGAAAATTAACGACTTTTCTAATCTATAATCAAGCTCAAACAAAATCATCATCATAATTAATCTCTTTTTATTTGTAATGAAACACTATCACCACAACACCCAATGCACTTCATACCATAAATTGAAGGTACCTTCAAAGTTCCAATACATATCATCATAAATTATAAGTAAACACAAAGAACAACATCAATGAAAATACAAAACAATATTTTACTAATTATCACAATTACTAGCACTATTAATTTTTATCCCCACCTTAAAACTGTGTATGTTTGTCCTCTGTCAGTTGCATATTCAAGATACATCCTTGAAAACATCCAACAAAGAATTTTGTCCACAAATTTCCAGTACCTTACCCTCCATTGCTTCCAAAACATGATAGGACCAATGATGATTCCAAGACCAAAAACAAGTCCCAACTCCACACTTAAAAAATTCCAGTCAATTGAACCGGCTAACCTTCCACATGTTGGTTGTGGATGCACCTCATCCGGCCTTGTACCATTTGGTATTTCGGTCAAGGGAGGACCATATAGCCCATAATTTCCTTCAAAGGAAGAAGCTTGAAATGATTGTAGTTGAGTACCTGTTGGGATCTTCCCAACCAAATGATTGAAGGAAAGGTTCAAATAAGAAAGGAACGACAAGCTTGCAAGTTGCATAGGAATTTCACCAACCAAAGAGTTATTTGACAGGTCTAAAGACTCCAACTGTTTCAGGTTCCCAATAGTTGATGGGATTTCATTAGAGAAAGCATTGTTTGACAAGTTGAGAACAATGAGTGCTTTCAAATCCATTAGATCTTCTGGGATTTGTCCTTCAAAGTGATTGGATGAGAAATCAATGGCTTTAAAGATTTTTCGAATTTTTACCAACTCCATCTGTTGACCTTTACTCATAACTGTGACACTTTCCTGATAATATGCATCAAAAGCTATCCTAAAGCGGATAATGTCTGGTTCAACATTATCATCGTCATCCTTCATTTTTTTCGAGGTCCTGAAATATTTTTCTGGTAGTTTACCACTAAAATTATTGAAAGCAATATCCACAATTTGAATCATTTTCCATGGATTTTTTGCTTTTGAACACCGCAAGGTACCATGAAATTTGTTGTTCCGTAATACAAGGACACTAAGTGTTGGTATGTTCTGCAGAAAGCATGGAAAACGACCATCAATCTGATTTGTTCCGATGTCTAGTACCTCTAATTCATAGCAGTGGGCAAGAGAATTGGGAACTGGTCCATGTAATAAATTTTCATTAAGTTTCAAAGTTTTTAAAACACATAAAGTTGAAAACTTATCTGGTATTTGGCCTTGCAGACTATTCCTCCTCAAATTTAATACCATAAGGGTCTCAGTCATTGTCATTAAACATGAGGGAATTGATCCAGAAAAGTTGTTGAAGGAAAGATCAAGCACATTAAGATTTATTGGATCTACGAATAATGAATCAGGGATACTTCCATGCAAATTATTGTGTGAAAGAGAGAGAAAAATTGTGAATGTTAGGTAAATACCAATATCTTGCGGGATAACAGAGCTGAATTTATTCATTGAGTAATCCAAATAGTCAGCAGATTCAGCGAAAACAGGTATTGGTCCTTGTAGTAGGTTGTTATGAATATCAACCATGGACACGTGGATGGAAGTTAGATTTGTTAGAGGCCCTTCCAATTCTGTGAGCAAATTGTGTGAAATGTTAAGTTTTTTAAGACTTTGTAGTTTCCAAATCCAATTGGGAAGTACTCCTTGAATTTGGTTATTTGAAAGGTCTAGAAAGGCCAATGTTGATAGGTTTATCAAGAAACTAGGGAACTTTTTCAAGTTACAGGATACCAAATTTAGGGTGTTTAGTTTTGGAATGGAAGAAGGTTCAACATTTATTGGATTCCCTTTAAGAAATAACTTATCTAGGTGAATTGACCCATTGAACTTGTTAAAGGAAAGATCGAGGAAAGTGAGCGATCTTAGTTGGAAGATAGATATTGGTAAAGGCCCTAATAGATAATTGTTACTTAAATCAAGGGTGTTTAATACAAAGGAAGAGACATTGAAGAATTCATCTAGTTTACTAAACTGGTTGTTTTCAAGGTAAATCTCCTCTAATGATGGAAGTGTAAAAAGGGATGAAGGAATTGCACCACTCAAATCATTCTCGGACAGGTCTATGTTGGTAAGGTGTGTGAGGTTTGAGATTGAATTGGAAAGTGTTCCATGAAAATGACAGTTAGAAAGACCTAATGCTGTTAACTTCTCCAGCTTGGTGAATCCTGATGGAAAGGAAGAATTGAAATTGTTATACGACAAGTCCAGTATCTGGAGATGTTGGAGACTAAAAAGACTACTTGAATTGTTAAATCCACCAGAGATGAGTCCTGCATCAAAAAGGTTTAGTATAATAACATGCCCCTCGTAGTCGCATCGAACACCACTCCAATCACAACAATTAGTGCTATTATTCCAATCCAATAGTCTTGAATTTACAGGTTCAAATGTGAGATTGTTCTTGAATTGGAGCAACAAAGATTGTTGATCCTCAAGACAAACACAATTTTGTTGATCCACAGGACAAAGACTATCGGGAGAGGCATGAGTGATATATATGAAGTAGTAGTAGCATAGAAGGAATAAAACTAGTGTTATTTTCATTGCTCTTTCTAATGAAATTACATTATGTGAAACTAATGTATTATATATAGTTTCAAACACACACACACACTTTGCCCCGTGTGGTTAAGGGTAAGAGAAGTTTCGTTGAACAATAGTGGAAAAGGATGAATATCTTGATTAATAAGTGTGCAATTAAGACAACAAAATTAAATGTAAGTTCTTAATTCTTTATAAATTACATGTACACAAGTCCTAGCTTAGTCGATAAAAATGCCGAAATTGTTAAATTGAACGTTATGACCGTGGTTCAAACTCCACCCCCTCGCTTGAGTGAGTTTATAATAACTTTGTCATTCTGTCTATTTACCAACAAAAAAAATGACACATATATAACAAAAGTTTTTATTCTCAACAAAACTAATTTTTGTTTAACAACTTTTGAAGCACATGCTAATTCTTTTGTTTGAGTTGTTTAGTTTGATTGTCACTATTATTTATTCTATATTTCTTGTTTTTGAATTCACAACATTTACTTTGATATTCAAGATACAATAGAAGTTTCGTTGAACAAGACCCGTATAGTTTTTCTTTGGAAAATTCAGGTCACTTAAAGCAATGACCCTACAATGTGTTATGGAAAACATTTTTGCAGTTATATTTATTAATGATGATTTCCAAGTCTTCCATTAGCGTGTGCCAAACATTGAGAAAAATATGTTATTATAATCATAGGTGCATCTGTCAAAATAAAATAAAAATCATAGGTGCATAGATCAAAAGACATTGTGTGTTTTCATTTTCATTGGGATAGTTAGTTATCCATTATGATTATGATATAAATAAAGTTTTTACAAATCATCAAATGTTCATTAGCCAAATGATGAATTCATCACATCATAATTTATATTGGTTATGAATTTCTATCCAACTCTTTTCCACTAATAAACATTATTCTCTTTCAACATTATTTTCTTGCTGCATTTTCATTAGCCAAATGATGAGAATTCACTACTAGAAAAATCTTAAATACCGACGGGCAAAATCTGTCTCTAAAATGCCAATATTCCGTCACTAAGCATGTTAGAGACAGAATTAGAGACCGATTTGATTCTGTCTTTAATTTCCTCGTCTCTAAACTATCAGAGACAGATTTTATATTCTGTCTCTGATTGGAGACAGAATTTATCTGTCACTATCAAATAAACATCCGTCTTTAAACATTGAATTCAAAACATAATAAATCCGTCTCTAAAGGAGACAGAATTGTCCGTCTCTAAATTCAAATAATTCTGTCTCAAAAATTTCGTCTCTAAGCATAGAATTCTGTCTCCATATTGACAAAACACATTTTCCGTCTCTATAAAGTTTTTTATTTTATTTTCTTATTTAGCAATTAAATGCTTATACAATTTTTCAAATATTAATTTTTATCTACTATATGTAATTTATATAATTCTAGAATGTGAGAAAATCAAATTTCGATTGACACCAAATGTATGTCATTCTTACAAAGTATCAAGTGCACCACTACTGCACTAAATATAATATCAAACCTAAAATTGTCAAAGACACAAAAATTCATATAATTGATTTAACAAAAATACATAAAAGAAAGTAACTAAAGCTAAGCCTCATCATCCAACACATCATCTTCATCATCCATCACATAATTTTCATTAGTATCCATCTCATAATTTTCATTATCACCTTCTCTTCCAAGTTGACCCGGAGAGTTTTGATTAATACTAGGCACAAACCTTCCAAAAATCTGCTCCCAATGCTCCATCTTTTGTTTTAACGTTTCTTGTTCAAGATTCTTTTGCTCAAGTTCAACGGTTAATGCTTCAATCTTAGCCTCCATAGCAGCAACTTTATCTGACTGTACCACATCAGTAGAAATTGAAGTAGAAAATTTCAAAGATTCTTTGATAGTGGCAGCTTGAGATCCCAATCCAAATATGTGTCCCTTCTTGTTAATGCCTCCAACAACTTCCATGTATATACTATCATCAGATTGTTGGTTACTACCCTCACCTATTTGAGAATTTCTCTCAAACAATTTAGTTTGGTAACTTTCCTGAAAAATTGTAACTATTAGTATATATTATTTACATTGCTAAAAGTAACAACTTAAACAAGATTAGTTTATACTTACAGCTATCAGAGCTTGTTCTTTGTTAAACCACTCATTTGATTTTTCCTTTGGTTTATGCATTCTCTGATAAACCTCAAACAGGTTGGCTCTCTATTCAATTTCATCCTCTAAAACAATAACCAACATAAATTTAGTATAATCTATTTAAATTGAAATTCACTAAAGCATATTTACTACTAACCATTTTTTTGGCATGTTCTCTAGCAGAAATGAATCCTCCACTGTGCACATTATGCCCGGCTTGAGACTTTCTGTTTTGTGTATTAATCTTAGAAATATTTTGCCACTTTTCACCTTTCCATTGATCCGTCAATTCTTTTAACTTGTCTTCATCAATCCATTCACCTTTATCTTTACCGCTACGAACCTTGAACAAAGCATTTTTCAGGGCCAATGTCCCCTACTATTAAAGCTTTTTTTAATGCTAGTTTCATCCTTTTCAAGCCATTTGTATTTGGCCTACAAACAAACAATACAAATAGTAGTGTAATTTCAGTTGCAAACACAACCTGTTTTTTTTTTTAATTGCAAATAGATTTATTAATAAAAGGCACAAAAAATTCACAAGGAGTACATATCGGCCACATAGTACAACAGGAAAGCAAAGCCAACATATAGTAGTTTGTCATATTGTTTAGTAGATGAACGTTTTTTTTAATTGTCTTGCAGAAAGTTCAGAAAGAGGAGATTCTGTTACAGAGTCCAGCCATGGTGTGACAGAGGACAAAAAGATTTTTTCTAACTTAACTCTAATTTCTATTGGCAGGAAATGAAAGAGCAAGGTGTGACAGAGGAGAGATTAGTGCTTCTTAAGGGTGTTAGTGGCGCATTCAGGCCTGGTGTTCTTAAGACATTTCATACAAGGACAATAAAACCTTTCGTTGTTATTAGGAAGATTTTCAAAAGCAAATTGTATAAACTTGTTCACTCCTTCCTTATACTCTCCACTCAAACGGTTAGAATTCATCCAACTACGATCCATAACTACTAAAACAGCAAGAATGCAATAATTAAGTATCAGGTGAAAATGGTTCTAATCATAAAGGGGTCAAGTCAAAGAACAAAACAACTCAAAACACTACAGTAATCACATAGATTCAATTATATATAAATTTTTATTTTTTTTCAAATCAACATGCTTTCTATTTCGCAAACTGTTTCTGTGTTTATCTCTTTATCCTTACAGACTTACAGTACATGAGAAAATCTATAGTATACCAAACATGTGGTGTTCCCTCACTCCTTTTGTTCCACTCAGGCAATTAGCAATATTTATAAAGCATTCCAACATAAATATAATTTATTCATAATACCACCACACAACTATGTATAAATATAAAACACAACTATGTATAAATACAAAACAAAAACAAAACTATGGATTCAAACTATCCGCCACTTTTTTTTTTGGAAAGGCTAAAAAGGATTGAATTAATAAAGATAAAGATGGGCATGAGACATGCTTAGAATACAAAAGAGTTTCTACAAGCCAACTAGCTGCCTGGCACCAAACAACACCCATCTAGATAGCCAAACTTAATGTCAGCTACCACCCCAATTCTTTACAGCACCAACCCCAACCACAAGGACAAAATCCTACAACACAGGGTGACAAATTCACCAATACAAATAGGATATGCACTGCTAGCTTGACAGAAGCAGTAATTTGAGCTCAACCTAAACCCCACATAATTATCTTCTGCTGAATCTGACTACAGCTGAACCATAGTGAAACCAAGGATATAAATTGGACAGCAAAATTCAGAACGCCAACACAAAACACACAAACAATATACACACTTGCAGAAACACTTCTGCACCAGTTATAGACACTAATTTTTGGTGTTCTCACTTATGTGAGACTTCTTAATTTCCAACAAATAGTACAATGAATTAGAAAACTAGTGAAAACAGATAAATATATAGCAATAAGCACAAATCACCTAGATTCAACTAATATACAACATCTAAAACACCACCACACAAGAAACAAAACTACACACAACTATGACCAGAAGACCACCAACCACTGAATGTGAAGATGGCGGTGGTAGCGGCGAAGAGAATTTTGAAAACTATAAACAACTAAACGAAAGGGGAAATTGGAATGAGAATCATTGAATAATCGAACTGAAACTTGAACTAACCTTGGAATTTGAAGACCAAAAGCGGTGGGTGAATCGTCATCTGTGCGATAGAAGTTGGCCCTGTTCGTGTGAGACAAATCAATTTAGGGTTCCTGCAGAGAGAATGTCTGTGTGTTAGGTTTTTTTTGTGAATGAAAAACAAGAGAGGGAAAGGAAATTTGTGCTTTTAAGGCATACCTCTATTGAATCCTGATCCAAACAAATGTTTCAAAACTGGTGAACAGTAGATAAATGAGGCAGCCAATTTGATCATCAAACATAACAAGTTGAATTATAGCAGTACCTTCCTTCAGATAAGCCTGTGGAGAAGAAATTAAAGTAACATGCTGCAGTTTTAAACTAATCATGGAAATACTAGAATTTTTGCATTATACGTCTCTGCCAACTTAGTTGTTGTAAAATAGGTCAAATTCTTTCGCTAGTTAAGTGATAAAAGCATCAAGGCAATTGACAAACCATGTTTCAGCACAACGTTATACTATTGAAAATAATATTTACTCTTCATAGCCAACAATTTACTCTAATAAAATGCCAAGGTTAAGCTACAAATGAAAAGCAACAAAGGATGAGCATTGCATCCAAAGGGTTGAACTGGGGAAAAAAAAAGTCCAAACTTGAAAAGAACCCAGTCTGTAAGCCAGCTTGACACCCATAACCTTTGAGATGGGTTACAAGGTCAGGTCTATCTCTCATTAGTCAATATCAGTGTAACAGCAGCAATCACAACGATGTGTAGCGTAGAAGAGGTCCGGCGCTACACAAAATGCTGTGGCAGATCTGTCATGTATTGCTGCTATAGCGCTGCACGTGGAAGCAAAATCGCAGAAGAAACACGCAGAAACCGTGAAGATGAACTAAACTATAAACAACTAAACGAAAGGGGAAATTGGAATGAGAATCATTGAATAATCGAACTGGAACTTGAACTAACCTTGGAATTTGAAGACCAAAAGCGGTGGGTGAATCGTCGTCTGTGCGATAGAAGCTGGCCCTGTTCGTGTGAGACAAATCAATTTAGGGTTCCTGCAGAGAGAATGTCTGTGTGTTAGGGTTTTTTTGTGAATGAAAAACAAGAGAGGGAAAGGAAATTTGTGCTTTAGGGTTCCAATTTCGTGAATGAAAAAACGAGAGAGGGAAATCAATTTTGTTAAATGAAAAACAAGGGGGAAAGGAAACGGAGTGAAGAACCCGACCTCTGAATGGTGGAAGAGTGGACGGCGATGAAACGGAGTGGATGGTGGAGGAAGAAGGTGATGAAACGGAGTGGATGGATGGTGGACGGCGATGAAACGGAGTGGATGGTGGAGGAAGAAGGTGAAACCTAAGTCAAAGACACTCTTGTCTTATTATTATAAAAAAATATTTAATAAAATTATAATTCTGTAAAACTTTTTGGCGGGCAGTGAAAAAATTGGGTAAACTTTTTGGAGGGATAACACGAAAAATAAATTTTCAATATTATTTCATAAACTTTTTGGAGGGATGACACGAAAAATAAATTTTCAATATTATTTTATTAGAGACAGATTTTAGAGACAGATTAATTCAGAGACGGATTACTTCTGTCTCTGACAAATGTTTGACTATTTTAATTTTAAGTTGATCAATCAAAGACGAATATAGAGACAGAAATTATTAGACACGACTAAAATCCGTCTCAAATTTTCGTCTCTAACTATTTATTTAAATTATAATTATAAAAATAATAAAATAGAGACGGATTTAGACACGAAATTTTATTGACACAGAAATTTCTGTCTCTAAAATCCGTGACTAATACATATATTTGAATTTCGGTCTCTAACAACTTTTTTCTGTCTCTAATTCCATCTCTATTAGAGAAGAAACAAATTTCGTCTCTAAAATCCGTCGGTATTTAAACTTTTTCTAGTAGTGATTAAAACAAAAATAAGTCTACAAATACATGAGTAATTTAGAGCAAGGTTAACCCACTTAGGGATGGTCTAGTGGTGTTGGCTTGAGTCCTTGGAGTATGCTCCTCTCAAGGTCTCATGTTTGATTCCCCCTGTTGTCAATTTCGGTGGGCTAAGTCCATACAAAGCAAAAAAATCTAGCTTTAAATAGACCCCCACAAGTGGACGGTGGGATTGGTCCCTCTGGATTAGTCGGTCCTAAGACCAGATACCAAGTTTTCAAAAACAACAAAAAATTTAGAGCAAGGTCTTTTTAATTGTAATGAAACACTATCAATGACACTTTTATTTAAACTTAATAGAATGTACCTTAAAAGTTCCAATACTATCATCATCATCATCATCATAAATTAGAAGTAAACACAAACAACAACATCAATAAAAATACAAAACATTATTTGAGAGATCCAAAGATTCTAGTTGTTTCAGGTTCCCAATAGTTGATGGGATTTTACCAGAGAAAGCATTGCTTGACAAGTTGAGAACAATGAGTGCTTTCAGATCCATTATATCTTCTGGTATTTGTCCTTCAAAGCGATTGGATGAGAAATCAACTGTTGTGAAGATTGTCAGAATTTTAACTAACGATCCATTTGTATGCCTTTAATCATAACTGTCACACTATCCTGATAATATAATCCATACCTCTCCGAATGGATAAAGATCAGTTCATGTTTATGATCGTCATACTTCATTTTTTTGAAGGTTCTGAAATATTTTCTTGGTAGTTTACCACTAAAATTGTTGAAAACAATGTCCAAGATTCGAATCATTTCCCATGGATTTTTTGCTTTCGAACATCGCAAGATACCGTGAAATTTGTTATTCCGAAGTACAAGGACACTAAGTGTTGGTATGTTCTGCAAAAAGCATGGAAAGCGACCATCAATCTGATTTGATCCGATGTCCAGTACCTCTAATACGAAGCAGTGGGCAAGAGAATGTGGAACTGGCCCATGTAATAAATTTCCATTAAGGTTCAAAGTTTTTAAAGAGCAAGAAGCTGGAAACTTACCTGGGATCGGGCCTTGCAGACTGTTGCTCCTCAAATTTAATACAATAAGGGTCTCGGTAATTGTCATTAAACATGAGGGAATCGATCCAGAAAAGTTGTTGAAGGAAAGATCCAGCATTTTAAGATTTGAAGCATTACATAAGGAATTAGGGATACTTCCATGCAAATTATTGTGTGAAAGAGAGAGAGAGAGAGAGAGAGAGAAAAAATACGGTCAAAGAAAGCAGGTAGTGGCCCTTGTATTTGGTTGTTATGAAGATCAACCGACTCAATATCGATGGAAGTAAGATATGTTAGAGGTCCTTCCAATTTTGTGAGAAAATTGTGTGAAATATTAAGTCATTCAAGACTTTGTACTTTCCAAATCCAATTGGGCAGTATTCCTTGAATTTGGTTATTTGAAAGGTCTAGAAAGGACAATGTTGATAGGATGCCAATCCTAGATTGTAAATTTCTGGAATGGAAGAAGGTTCAACATTTATTGTATTCCCGTTAAGAGATAAGCTGTTGTATGAAATGTATAGGGAAGTTAATTTTTTTAGCTCGAAAAACTTATCTAGGTGAAGTGACCCATTGAACTTGTTAAAGGAAAGATCGAGGGAAATGAGGGATTTTAGGTGGAAGATAGATATTGGAAAAGGCCCCGATAGATAATTGTTACTTAAATGAAGGGTGTTTAATATAGAGGAAGACACATTGAAGAATTCATCTAGTTTACTAAACTGGTTGTATTCAAGGTAAATCTCCTTCAATGATGGGAGTGTAATAAGGGATGAAGGAATTGTACCACTCAAATCATTATTCGAAAGTTCTAGGTGGGTAAGGTGTGTGAGGTTTGAGATTGAATTGGAAAGTGTAACATAAAGATGACAGTTATAAAGAATTAATGTAGTTAACTTCTCCAGCTTGTTGATCGGTTAATTATTCATTAGTGTGTGCCAACCATTGAGAAAATGTGTTATTATAAACATAGGTGCATAGAACAAAAGACATTTTATTTTTTTCATTCTCATTGGGGTAGTTAGTTATCCATTATAATATAAATAAAGTTGTTTTTACGAATCATCAAATATTCCATTAGCTTGACTTGAACTATAAAGCATGAATTCATCACATCATATTTATATTGGTTATGAATTTCTATTCAACTCTCTTTAACTAATAAACATTATTTCTCTTTCAATATAAAAACATTATATTCTATTGGGAGAGGGCTGAAACCACTTGATGCCAGAACTGACCCCGAACCAGATTAAACTGGTGGTGAAAGCCAAAAAAAAAACGATATGTTCAGTGGTGGTTGACACTAAACTTGGTAGGAAGGACCATGGTTCGATCCCCCGCAACTGCGATCGGAGGGAGCTGGAACCACTTGATGCCAGAACTGACCCCCGAACCAGATTAAACTGGCGGTGAAAGCAAAAAAAAAAAAAAAAATAGAAGAAACAACTGATATCATATAAGATCAAAAGATTCAAGTACTACGAAAAGGACTTCGTGGTGTACAATACTAATACCGTAGTCATTATATAACAACAGTACAACAAAAAAGCAACATCAAAAGAAACCCGAGCATAGAATCGTAAATCTAGCTCTCCACGGCGGTGAACTCAGAATTCGAGCCACGTGGTATCTCTGCTATGGCATCCTCAAGCACCACTAATCTGACCTCTACTGCATTCAGCCTAGCAGTAACAGTCTGCTCTAGTTGGAAGAAATCAGCCCTCAGCTCTCTAAAGGCATCCAAAATCTGAGCTCCTAAGGCCGACCCAATGGCCTCAGGTGCAGCTGTTGCCTGCTGCTCAGGTTGACCCTCAGGTGGAGGAACCTGTTGCTCCTGATCACCATATGCTTCAGCTGCAGGAATCTCCTCAGCTACTGCCTCTGCAGGCTGGTCAGGGTCATGTGGTACTAGTTGTAATGGTCCCACAGCATCAGCATATATACCACCACCGTACATGGTGATCTGCATGTGGTTCACCATTTCCTCTGCAAAGCGATTGATGGCTTCATTATCACCACAAGAAACACTAACATTTTTATTGTCATTGCCAGAAACAAGATCCTCCTCGTCTATTAAATGACTGCGTTCCATTTCTTTGTCTAGTGGTTCATCATATAAGAGAGATACTATGGTCTTCTCAACAATGAAACCCTCCCCAAAAACAACCATAACCCCCACTTTGTTACCAGGTTCTAGATTTGAGGTTATGCTCTGCCAATCCTCGTCGTCAAAGGAGGTTAGTGTATCTGTTTTATATGCATGAATGGTTGTCTTTGTGTAATTTATGATTAACATACCTTGGAAACCTTCTGATGTTATGTTTTCCGAGCAAGAGTAATAGACAATGTACAACATCATACTCTTCAGGTAACTCCCCTTCATTGTTGGGACATCAAATATTATCGAACAACCTTTGCAACTGAAAGTTAGCCAATCAGATTTATTGTCACAGCCGAGTAAAAATAAATCCCAAGTCCCATCTGCAGTCTGTACAATGAAAAATGTTTAGATGCCACGAATTAAAAATTTAGAGGATAATTGAAAAAAAAAGAGTTCATTATCACTATGTAATTTATTTTACTATCACTACTTGTATTGAAATGATATATCCTTTTTTTTTCCTATAAAATGTACTTTACTTGTAATTTAGTTCTTGACCTGAATTATGTGTGACGTAATCATGGAATTCATCACAGTTCACACCCATTACACAAACTTCTAATGTAAAATGAGTTTAAAAACTTTTAAGAATTAATTTTGTGTCTGATTCAAATTAAGGATGAAATAATTTGTTAGAAAAATATAATTTCAGGCAGCAACCAAAATTCTTGTTTACTTTTCACAAAACTAGATACGTGGAAGAGATATTCAAACCTGTAAAACACTGTCTTCAGCAACATTAGAGATTTGGCATTTTGTTCCCATTTGAATTAAGAGAGATTTCAAGTGATTCTTTGACCCTAAATTGCGAAAATGACCAATGCAATCACTTACGGGAGAAGCATGCATATCAGAGATCTCTGATGCAGTTGAACTTGCACTTGCTTCCAAGTTCTGACAATTTGTGGCTTTTAATACTTCCAAAAACCTTGCTATATCTCGAGTTAGTTGTAACTCTGAATCACACTTCGCACAAATAATTCGAAGTTTTTGAAGGTCTTTTGAAGTACCAAGTGATGACATGGACACTGATGTTTGAACTAGGGATATCACATTATTTGATGGCGACATCCAAGACCGAATTAGAGAAGGGAATACATCACGAGAAAATCCTTCAAAGCCACTTAAAGAAATATATCCGATGCTTTTCAATCTCACTATTGAAAATGGCACTTTTGTTATACCAGTCTTATCCGCAATCAAGGTAATCAATGATTCCATTTGTTCCAAATCCTCCTCCAATTTGTCAATCTTGGAGCATCCTGAAAGAATCAAAGTTTCTAGAGACTTTAATTTATAGATGCTTCTCGGAAGTGTCTGAAGACCTGTGCAGTCTGTCAAATTTAACATAAGAAGTTTATGTAGAGATCCAATGCTATGGGAGACTGTAGACAAACTTGGACAGTCTTTGAGTACCAGCTTTTCAAGATTAGGCAAGTAGGAAAAGTTTGGGGTTTCAGCCAAATCCAGAGAATGACTAAGATTAAGATTTTTTAGATTTTCTAGCATCTGCAATAAAATAAAACCACGAGAGAGTAATGGTAAGAGAAGCTTAGGAAGAAAACACTTGGATGTATCAATCACTTAGTTGTTTTGGTTAATGGTTATATCAGTATTGATTCTTCTTTGAATATTAAATTTGGGAGCTGATATATAATTTTGAATATATACGATTTGAATTGTTTTGTTCATGAAAGTGTTTATATGTCAAAATTACTTCCCCAATTTGTCCGTTGTTAGTGAGGTGTAATAGACCTGAAACATTTTACAAGTCTATAACAGAAGCGTTACATGACATGCTTTAATAAACCATGATATCGGTTGGATATAGTTTTAATAAACACAAAAATTGGAGACCCAGAACATGAATTTTGATTAAAAAATTTACTAAATATATTAATTAATTTTTTACAAAAATATTCCTAAATGATTTACTACCTGCTAGGCTGCTACTGTCATTGTTTAACTAAAATATTAATTGATGAGAAACTTTGGATCATCAATAAACAAAATGGACAGATTTAATACACTACTTAATTTTCTTAGTGTGTGAAATCGTCAAATGATACTTATAAATAAGTGATGATGTACGTTTGGGACGATAAATTTAAACTTGAATGTATTCTTTTCATGTACAAATACCTGGCTCGTGTTCCAAATTTTGTTGAGCTTACTATATTTTAATTCAATGGCAACTAGACTTCCTTGCTGAAATTCTGCAGGAGTGTAGGTTTCTGGAAATCCATGCCAGTATAGCCACCTAAGATCTCCTGAAAGGTATTTAAAATCTCCCTCAAGCTTCACCCCAGCGAGGCGAAGCAATCTGAGTTTATTCATCTTCTTAAATGCTTTGGTTTCCAGACAATCTTTTCTTGGGAACTCCAAAGCCAGTCCCTTGACAGCTTCTGTTCCCTGAAATTAAAAAATAATAATCAGTGAAACAGAAAACAAATAGATTAATTTTGAAATCTGAAACCCACATATAAGTAGCAACCACTGAACATAATGAATGAAACCAATTCTCATCAAGCACTTTAATTAGTAATTTGTGATGTTTAGTTTCTTACTTTACTGTTTCTCTAATTAGTAATTACCTTATCCCTAGATAATATATCTTGCACTTCATCACAGCGCCACAACCTACTGCGCTTCTCAGGATCTGATGGTGATTCCTCATAAATTATTTGTCTGCCCATGTCTCTTAACAAATCATGCATTCTAAGCTTGTTCCTATTGTCAACAGTTAAAAGCGCTCGCTCTACAAGGACTTTAATTCCAATATCAGCAAAAAACCCACACCCATTTAATATTGCTGTTACATCCTTTTTGTCCATCCCAATAAAGAAACAAGATATATCCAGGAATATTTGTTTCTCTGTAAAATCTTTTAAACCATCGAAGCTTACTTTTAGCTTCTTCTGTACTTGGTCATGGGGAATACATTTGAGTTTCTCCAAAACTTTCTGCCACTCTGTTATTTCACAATTAGACAAATAGGACCCAAGGACTTCAAGTGCTAGTGGCAATTTCCCCGAATAAGCAATAACGTCTGCTGAATGTGTAGCATAATCCTCTGTCGGACTTGGTTGCTTGAATGCGTGCCAGCTGAAAAGCTCAAGAGATTCACTTTCGTCCATTTCTTCTATTGTATACACTTGATCAACTCCACATGATCTAAGAAGATCCATATCTCTTGTTGTAATGATTATTCTACTTCCTGGACCAAACCATTCACGGTTTCCACACAAAGCCTTTAGTTGATCCAATTCATCCACATCATCGAGCACAAAAAGCACCCTATTCTTGGAAAGTTTTTCCTTCAATATATTTTTCCCTGATTCAATGTCTCGTATCTTCAAAGCTGTTGTTTTGTAAACATCACAAAGTACCTGTTGCTGTAGTGAAACTTGATTAGTATGTGTCTCCCAAAATTCCCTTATACCCAGAAGAAAGCTCCTTCCCTCAAATTTTCTCCCAACTTTGTTGTAAATGGATTTGGCAATGGTTGTTTTACCCGTACCCCCCATTCCCCATATCCCTATTAGTAAAACATCTTCTGCTTTTTGGATGTTTAGTAGCTTAGTCACAGCTTCCACACGAGATTCTACACCCACTGGATGTTCAGCAACGAATAACTGTGTCCTATCTAGCAAACGAGTGACATGTTCGACAATATTCTTGATATCAGCACTTTCATTCCTATAAAATATGAACCAACGGTAAGGTGCACAAATCAATTGTATGTATATAAGCATTCTCAAACATATGCTTCTATCAAAGAGGAGGGATTTATATGGAAAAGTAAAAAGCAAACTGTTGTCGCAAAGTCAAGCACAGAGGCAGAGTATCATGCTATGGCCCACACTACTTGTGAGCTCTTATGGTTGAGGCACTTGTTACATGCCTTGAATTTTTGTGAACTATGAAACTTATGTGTGATAATCAGTCTGCATTGTATCTTTCTTCAAATCCAGTCATTCATGAGAAGACTAAACACATAGAAGTTGATTGTCATTTTATTAGAGAAAAGATTCTTTCTGGCATCATTAAAATCTCTTCAGTGAGCTCAAATGATCAGTTAGCTGATATCTTCACTAAATCTCTACGGGGGCCTCAGATTGATTATATATGTAACAGGTTGGATGCATATGGTATATATGCTCCAATTTGAGGGGGGTGTTGATTATTATAATATTATTTATTATGATAGATTTAGTTTCCTCTTTATTAGGATATTTAGTTTCCTTATTTTATGATTCTTGAACTTTCAGATTTTGTATTTATTTTTGAAAACATCAATCAGTATCTAGAATGTCAAAAAAAATCAATCAGTTATCTTGAAATTTTTGACCCATTTGGGTTGGTTTGGTGGCATTGGCTTGTGACCTGGGAGTGTGCTCCTCCTTAAGGTCTCAGGTTCGATTCTCTCGTGCCAATTTAGGTGGGTTAATTTAAAAAGTGATCAATCAGAAAGAGATTTTAAAAATGGACATGGATAGTATAGTAATACACAGCCAAAGCCCTGAGAATTTTAAATAATCACGAACAATAATCTAAAAGAAAATAAAAAATAAATAACCTGGAATCTATGAGGACAAACCCTGCAATGCCACAAATTTCATAGAGATCTCTTTGCCAACGAGTCTTTGTGGATTCATGCACTGAGATTTTTGATGTAAGATCATCAAAACCTTTCCCAAACTGACCTTTCTGATGACGTACATCTGAGGGATCCACCTCATAGAACACCGGCACAACAACCAGACCCCTATCTCTGCCAATTTTCATTATCTTCTCCAACTCTAGCATACACCATCTTGAATTAGCATAGTTTTTTGACAAAACAACAATAGAAATTCTAGACTGTCCAATTGTTTTCAACAGTGAGATTGAGATTTGATCTCCTCGTTGAATCTCGTCATCATCTCTGAAAGTATCAATCCCTGCATTTTGAAGAGAGGAATGCAGATGTGACATGAACTTTGCACGACTATCTTCCCCTCTGAAACTCAAGAACACATCGTACATCTTTGGCTGAAACATTAAAGAAAAGAAACATTATATGGTTGCTGAGATTCTTCATGCCACTGATACATCATCAACAAATGAGGTTACCCAGAACTTATTTTGTTATTAATTTTTAATTTACAATCATACTAATTAACTTTCCATGATCTTGTGATGATTATGAAACCAAATGTTAACAAACTGGTTTCATTAATGTTCACTCTGCTTCCTTAGCCGTTATATATTTTGGAACGAAAAAACCATACATTCATTGGTGATACCTCAAATAGAGCTAGCCTCAAAATCACACACACACACACACACACACTACCACTCACCTGATCAGTTTTATTACTTGATTCCCTCGTAATGATAGCTTCTGCTGTGGCTTGTAGCAAAACATGCATTTGAATCTTGTTATTCTCATCAATGGTTACAAAGCTTTTGTCTTCAAGGAGGCTTATTAGAAGATTTGTACAATGTGTTGAACTATTTAAAGATTGGACTACATCATGTTGGTCTATCCCGATATAGAAATATGCTATATCAAAGAATACTTGTTTTTCCTCATCATTTAAATCATTAAAACTACTTTCTAGTGTTCCCTGTACACCATTATAGAAATGCCTTGTGAAGTTATGCAACTTACACTCCCAGATATCTACTGTTTCCGAATTGAAATGGATCCCAAGGTCTGTAAGAGCAAGAGGCAATCCCCCAGAATAAGCAACTACCTGTCTGGAAAGTTCTGCAAAACCTTCTTGAGAAGTTGCTTGGCTGAACGCTTTCCAATTAAAAAGCTCAAGCGATTCATTTTCGTCTAGTTCTTTCACTCTGTATATATGGTCAGCTCCATGCTCCTTTAGTAGTTGCCTATTCGTTGTCGTGATGATTATTTTGCTACCTTCACCAAACCACTCACGACTTCCACACAATGCATGCAGTTGCTCCAAATTATCAACATCGTCAAGTACAAGAAGTACCCTTTTACTATGAAGTCTTTCTTTTAAAATCACTTTTCCTGACTCAATTGTAGATATATCATTTTCAGGTTCTCTGGCCATATCAAGTATAATTTTCTCTTGTAAAGAAACTAGAGTATAAGTTTTATTCTGAACTGATCTCTTGACATTTTCAATCAAGCACTTGTGCCTAAAATAGGAACCAACCTGACCATAAATGGCTTTGGCAATGGTTGATTTACCAATCCCTGGCATCCCCCATATCCCTAATATGAGAGGAGATTTTGATTGTTTCAATAGTTGAGTCACGTCTTGAACACGCGAATTTAAACTCTCTGTATAGAAAACATTGAACATGTCTCTCTTCTCTGTTATCACACGAGTAGCAAGTTCAACTACATTCTCAATATGTTCTCTTTCTATCCTGTATAATAGATGAATAGTTAATAATTAACTTAAATAAAATCAGGAATTTCAGAATCTGCTAGTTCCAGGAAGCACAGATGCATGAAAAAGACATGAAAAGGCAACTTCACAATTAATTACCTGTTTGTGAAGACGTGTCCCAAATATGTTGATCCTGCATAAGTGATAGCTTTATTATGACTGATCGCTGCCACCCAACTCATGAACTTATCCCCCTGTTGGGAGATTTCTTTTTTATAGATTCTATCAAGAAAATCATGAAAAGCCTCTCTTTCAAAAAAATCAGTGTCCGGATATCCTAACACCAGATGGACACCATTATAGAAGAAAGAGAAAGTAAGAAGCATGAGACGACTATCTGTGGTTCGGCAACATTCAGTTATTTTTTCCAATTCTTGAAGACACCATCTTGAATTAAAATAATTTGTTGAAAATACGATTACAACAAGTTTGCAATCTCCAATTACATTCAACACTGAGGTTGGTACTTCTTGATCTCCTCTTTTAATCCTCTTATTGTCCCAGAAAACATTAATTCCACTTCCTGAAGTAAGGCCCTTATAGATACCCAAAATAAAAAAATCAGGGTCTTCGTCGCAGAAACTCAAGTACACATCGTACTTCTTCATGTTAGTAGTAGTAGATATGGGTTGAAATTTGCGGCGTCTATAGAAGCAGGAAGTGAAGGAAGACATGGGATGAATTTTATGAAAATTTCTCAAATACAGGCAAGCTAGTGAATCTGAAATCAACGGCAAAATCTCTTTGAATAGCAGGCCTGCTTGCTTTATGCGAGTATTTATAAGCTAAAGTCATTTGACAAGTGCCATTTGCATCTGCTCTTTGTCATTACATGTGCTTTTTGTCATTTACATAATTGCCCCACATGCAATTATTGTGTTTTTCTGTTTTCAATGTGATTTTACATGTGCTTTTTTTGAAAGCAATGACCCTACAAGTGTTATGGAAAACATTTTTACAGTTCCTTTAGGTTATTATATTAATTAATGATGATTTCCATGTCTTCCATTATGTGGTTTTGATCGTTTAATTATTCATTAGAGTGTGCCAACCACTGAGAAAGTATGTTATTATAAACATAGGTGCATAGACCAAAAGACATTTTGTTTTTCATTCTCAATGGGGTAGTTAGTTATCCATTACGATACAAATCATTAAATACTCCATTAGCTTGACCAGTAAAGCATGAATTCATCATATCATATTTATATTGGTTATGAATTTCTATAATTCTATCCAACTCTTTTTCACTAATAAACATTATTCTCTTTCAATATAGAAAAAACAACATTACGATGAAAGTGAAGCAAACTTCGTCAGACAAGCAGTTCTTGTGAACCGGAACGGGACATGATGACGGTGTGAGTGAATCCATGAAACTATATATTAGAATAGAATGAATCAAGATGGTGTTTTCAATGAATGAAAAACCGTATCCACTAGAATTGCAACCTCATGAAAAACAGTACCCTATACCAAAGAAAACCATCTCTGCAACCTATATCATATGAGGAAGAAACTATAATTAATAGATGGAAATTAAGCTATATACCGGAAAATTTTGCTTAGAACTTTAGGTTTCAAGATGATCGCCCAAAAGCTGCACCGCAATGGTACAATGATAATACAACATCAAAACAAGTATGAATAGAAACAACTGATATCATAAGATACAAAGATTCAAGTACTACGAAAAGGACTTTGTGGTGTACAATACTAATACCGTAGTCATTATAGAACAACAGTACAATAAAAAAGCAACATCAAAAGAAACCTGAGTATAGAATCCTAAATCTAGCTCTTAACGTCGGTGGACTCAGAACTCGACCCACGCGGTATCTGTGGCATGGCATCCTCAAGCACCTCTAATCTGACCTCTACTGTTTTCAACTAGCAGTAAGTGTCTGTTCTAGACGGAAGAAATCAGCCCAGAGCTCTTAGAGGGCATCCAAAATATGAGCTTCTAAGGCCGACGGAATGGCCTCAGGTGATGCTGCTGTCTGCTGCTCAGGCTGACCCTCAGGTGGAGGAATCTGTTGCTCACGATCACCATTAGCTTCCGCAGCAGGAATCACTTCGGCTAGTGCCTAAATAGGCCGAAATTCTCTAAAATCAATAGAGATTAAGCTACCTGAGGGTCCATTTGACCATTATCAAAAGATTTCCTCAGAAACATCCATATATCGTCTCTACTATCATTCTAAAACATCTTGAAGAAAATAGGTTGAAATTCGTCTGGCCCTGGAGCATTATACAACTTCATTCCCATGAGAGCTTGATGAACTTAATTCTTGTTTAGTGACAATGATTGTTAGAATAGATCTCTGATTACCAAAAAGTGGAGTAGAAATGACCATCATAGGATGCCGGATCAAAAGCACGTAACTGAGTCGTCTTTAATTAGTTTACAGTGTGACTACAACCCTTTAATTTTAGGGTTATAGCTCTGAAGAGAATTCTAATTTATGTATACTTCTCTGTTAGTAAAGTAAAGTAATTCTACTAAATAAAATAGCTTCACATGGAGTTGTGGTGATATCTTTTCGTTCGAATTACAAATGGATGAGTTTTGTTTTTAACTATATAAATTGTGCCATATGTTAAAGGTTTTAGACATTAGAGGCAGTGAAATACATGATAACTTACATTTTTTTTATTGAAGAGTATATATATACTTAAGAAACATTCTCAACCAACCAGTGTAGTCATATTAATTTAATGGTTCTTAAATTTGTCCTTCTCTTTTGAAAAATAATAATAGTAAAACGTACAATAGAAAATTAAGGACTTTTCTAATCTATAATCAAGCTCAAACAAAATCATCATAATTAATCTCTTTTTATTTGTAATTAAACACCATCACCACAACACCCAATGCACTTCATATCATCAATTGAAGATACCTTCAAAGTTCCGATACATATCATCATAAATTATAAGTAAACACAAAGAACAACATCAATGAAAATACAAAACAATATTTTACTAATTATCACAATTACTAGCACTATTAATTGTTATCCCCACCTTAAAACTGTGTATGTTTGTCCTCTGTCAGTTGCATATTCAAGATACATCCTTGAAAACATCCAACAAAGAATTTTGTCCACAAATTTCCAGTACCTTACCCTCCATTGCTTCCAAAACATGATAGGACCAATGATGATTCCAAGACCAAAAACAAGTCCCAACTCCACACTTAAAAAATTCCAGTCAATTGAACCGGCTAACCTTCCACATGTTGGTTGTGGATGCACCTCATCCGGCCTTGTACCATTTGGTATTTCGGTCAAAGGAGGACCATATAGCCCATAATTTCCTTCAAAGGAAGAAGCTTGAAATGATTGTAGTTGAGTACCTGTTGGGATCTTCCCAACCAAATGATTGAAGGAAAGGTTCAAATAAGAAAGGAACGACAAGCTTGCAAGTTGCATAGGAATTTCACCAACCAAAGAGTTATTTGAGAGGTCTAAAGACTCCAACTGTTTCAGGTTCCCAATAGTTGATGGGATTTCATTAGAGAAAGCATTGTTTGACAAGTTGAGAACAACGAGTGCTTTCAAATCCATTAGATCTTCTGGGATTTGTCCTTCAAAGTGATTGGATGAGAAATCAATGGCTTTAAAGATTTTTCGAATTTTTACCAACTCCATCTGTTGACCTTTACTCATAACTGTGACACTTTCCTGATAATATGCATCAACAGCTATTGATGACAGTTGGTCATTTGAGTATTTTTAATTATTATTTTATAGTATTTTAGTGATTTTTAGGAGTAATACATGGTCAAAGAGAAGAATAATTGAAGAAATTAACATAACAAGAAGTTTGAAGATAAAAGGCAAAAAGGAGTAAAAACACTTAGAAAAATTCCAAGCATTCACACACGTCAGCAACATGACGTCAGCAACATGGACAAGAACTTTTCACTTGAATGACGTGTCAGCATGGCATAGGATGCAATTGTTTCATTGTTTTTTTTTTTTTTCGGCTTTTCACCACCAGTTGAATCTGGTTCGGGGGTCAGTTCTGGCATCAAGTGGTTCCAGCGCCCTCCCGATCGCAGTTGTGGGGGATCGAACCGCGGTCCTCCCTACCAAGTTCAGCACCAATCACCACTGAACCAACTAACGATTGGTAATTGTTTCATTGTTTTGGTGCACGTGATTTATTCTTTCACAAAGGATATAAATAGGAGCTTCATAGTAACCTAGGGACGAACGAGACTTTTGTGAAAAAAACTGAACCAAGGAACTCACGCCGTCAGGGAGAGAAGAAGCAATTGCCATTGGGTTTTATATCAAGGTGACTTCATCATTGATCTATTATTATATAATTGTTATGTCAATTATTATTATGAGTAACTAATCTCATCAGATTAGGGATTTTGGATGATTCTCTGTAGAACTATTTGAACCATGTAACTACGTGTTCTTATTTATGCAATTAAAACTAATAGTTATTCAGTTAATTTCGTGTTTAATGCTTTTCTTTATTTGGCCAATATCGAATTGATTTCAAGAAATAATTCACTACTGACCCTAGGTTTTATTACTAGAACTAAATTAACTGTTTGTCAATCGTAATCGCTTTAGGAATAAAGGATTAGTTGATATGATTAAGAATTTAACGTTCAATAACGCTTTTGATAATATTAGTTTCGCCTAAGGAATTAGGGTACTTTATTAGATAAAAGGGATCATGAGCCAAGGAATTGGACTTAATCTATTTTGTTAAATTATCGTAACTAGAGTACCAAATAGGAATACAGAGAGGATTCGAAACAATCCCTAATTGTTTCTCTCCATTAAAAAGTCTTCGTCAATTTATTGCAATCTTTAGTTTATTGTCCCATAATCAAATATATGCCAAGCATACCCCCCTTATATTTACGTCCTAAATACGATTCAATAGTTTTGTCGAGATTGAAACAATCCCTGCGGATACGAACTTTATAAAATTTATTACTTAACGATAAGTTAGTACACTTGCTAATTTTGTCATCAAGTTTTTGGCGCCGTTGTCGGGGATTGTTGATTAATTTTGACTAAACAATTTATTGTATATAGGATTTTTTTTCTGTTATTTTTATTTTAGTTTGTATATAAAAAAAAACTTTTACACTTCATGTTTATTTCATTGTGCTTTGCTACTGAAAAGTTTCCTTGAGTTTTGTAGTAATGACAGGAATATGGTATGAGAATGTATTGATTGATAGTGAAGAGATAAGCATTCTTCGATATCAATTATTGAGATCAAGACTCGAGGAAAAATACAGGGAGATAGATATAAAGAAGCTAAAGGAGAGGTGTGTTTATTGTGATCAAAATCATGATTGCGAATATAATAAGAAACCTTGTAGTAAAGATGAAGAGCCACAAGTGGTCATGATTAATTACAATTCACAACTCGAAAGTATTTTGGATGAATTCTGAAGGTCCAATCAAGTTCCCTGTGATAGATTTGAAGTGCAATGTGGTAACCTCATGGAGGAGGCAAATGAGTGTGAGAAGAAGTTGGTTGAGATGGTGATGAAACCTCATGCCATTGTGGTAGAAGAAGAAAATTCGAAAAACAAAAATAATGGCATGAAAGAGAATTCAAGAGTGAAGAATGTTGATCTCTATGCAACATGGGAGTCTCAACCAATGGAGATTAAAAAGAAATGTCACTTGAAAAATGAGCATCATTCTTCTCTAAAGTGGGAGAGTGCATATTCCAAGAGCTTAGTTGTTGGAGCACGGAAGAATTTGACTCTTTATGTCAAGTTCATGCAATTCCTACCAAACAAGAGAAAGAAGAAGGATGATGTGTTCTTTTTGTCATATATGCCACCCTAACGATGGGTGATGAGTCAAGCTAATGACTGTAAAGAAGCGCTTAATGGGAGGCAACCCATCATATACGTTTTTATTTATTTTCTAGTCTTGAATTTTTTTTTTTAAAAAAAAACAAAAAGAAACAAAAAAAGAGTCAGTCATAGTTGTTGTTTGCTGACAATCCCCTATGTTTCATCCTTATGTTACTTTGTTTATTATTGAGTTGAATGTTTTTATGTCGTTTCAGAATTGTCAGTGTGTTAATACTTGAATTTGCATGATGAGAATCTCTTAGACTTGCACATAAAAGAATAACTGACGTGTGACTGCTCATGAAAGTGTGATGGTTAAAGAGACAAAGAGATGAATTGGAAAGATGGTGTTTTGCACGGTGTACCAGTTCAACTTTCAGATACCTCGGCTGGTGAGCATGTTGAGCCAAATAAATTCCATGGTATACTATTTTCTTTCACATCTTATGAGTGTATCCATGCTTTGTATATTTTCTAGAACTTGCGACTATTCTCTACTGTTGATTGGTTTTGCATTTACACACATAGAGGCACAATTGTTTGGTACTCTGAGCCTTTTCAAGCTACCTTGTTCATTATTTATCCGTTGCTAAACCATTTTGAGCCAAAAAAAAATATTTCCCTTTTCTTTCGGTGACATACCAAATTATAAGCCTTTTAGACCTGAAAATTTTTATCTGTTTGCCCTCCTTGGAGTTAGGTAGAAGCTTTAAATTTCCTTGTCATGACATCATTTTAAGTTTGGGGTTGCTTATGGAATTAGCAACATCTTAAGTTTGGGGTAGGGGTACTAGAGAACTTAAGAAAAAAAAAAGAGAATAACAGAGACTCACAAAAATAATGGAGTTTCTTAAAAAAAAAAAATATAAAGAGCCATTAAGCATGAAAAATAGTGGCATCTTCAAAGAAAAAAGAAAAAAATTTGAAAGATAAGTTCTCTAAGTACCTTATTAACAATGAATTGAACCCCGATAATGGTAATGCTTCAATAAGGAATAGTAGTGGATATCTAACTCCAATTTAGCCTACTTTTCCCAAAATTATCCCACCATTTACCCAAGCCAAGTTATAACCCTTAAGACCTCAAAAATGTGTGTGATGTATTTACTTTGATTGACGTTTAGAATTTTTTTTCAAGCTTATGGTAAAATAGCATTTGCATGTTGATGGAGTGAATACTCCGTCAAATTGAGTGAAATGGTGAGTGAGAGATAATGTTGAACTTTGGACATCGTGTGGAACGGTCATTGGACTTAATCTGATTGAAGTCTTAGAAGCCAAAGTGTTGATTGAGCAGAATCACTGAAGTTAAGACCGGTGGTTCTATTGCCGGATGAAGAGAATAAAGTTTATGAGATTTTTATCATTCAAATTAATTTGTTAAATCCCTGACAGTTTTGTTTTGACAGGCATGTCACTTGAGGACAAGTAACAGTTCAAGTTTGGGGTTGTGATGACAGTTGGTCATTTGAGTATTTTTAATTATTATTTTATAGTATTTTAGTGATTTTTAGGAGTAATACATGGTCAAAGAGAAGAATAATTGAAGAAATTAACATAACAAAAAGTTTGAAGATAAAAGGCAAAAAGGAGTAAAAACACTTAGAAAAATTCCAAGCATTCACATACGTTCAGTTCTGGATTTTTCGCGTCGCGGTGAAATTACGATAGTGGCGCGATTTGGGTTTCTACTTGCACATGACATCAGCATGACGTCAGTAACATGGACAAGAACTTTTCACTTGAATGACGTGTCAGCATGGCATAGGATGCAATTGTTTCATTGTTTTGGTGCACGTGATTTATTCTTTCACAAAGGATATAAATAGGAGCTTCATAGTAACCTAGGGACGAACGAGACTTTTGGGAAAAAAACTGAACCAAGGAACTCACGCCGTCAGGGAGAGAAGAAGCAATTGCCATTGGGTTTTATATCAAGGTGACTTCATCATTGATCTATTATTATATAATTGTTATGTCAATTATTATTATGAGTAACTAATCTCATCAGATTAAGGATTTTAGATGATTCTCTGTAGAACTATTTGAACCATGTAACTACGTGTTCTTATTTATGCAATTAAAACTAATAGTTATTCAGTTAATTTCGTGTTTAATGCTTTTCTTTATTTGGCCAATATCGAATTGATTTCAAGAAATAATTCACTACTGACGCTAGGTTTTATTACTAGAACTAAATTAACTGTTTGTCAATCGTAATCGCTTTAGGAATAAAGGATTAGTTGATATGATTAAGAATTTAACGTTCAATAACGCTTTTGATAATATTAGTTTCGCCTAAGGAATTATGGTACTTTATTAGATAAAAGGGATCATGAGCCAATGAATTGGACTTAATCTATTTTGTTAAATTATCGTAACTATTAGAGTTTGGTTGTTGAGAATTAGAACCTAGAGTACCAAATAGGAATACAGAGAGGATTCGAAACAATCCCTAATTGTTTCTCTCCATTAAAAAGTCTTCGTCAATTTATTGCAATCTTTAGTTTATTGTCCCATAATCAAATATATGCCAAGCATACCCCCCTTATATTTACGTCCTAAATACGATTCAATAGTTTTGTCGAGATTGAAACAATCCCTGCGGATACGAACTTTATAAAATTTATTACTTAACGATAAGTTAGTACACTTGCTAATTTTGTCATCAGCTATCCTAAAGCGGATAATGTCTGGTTCAACATTATCATCGTCATCCTTCATTTTTTTCGAGGTCCTGAAATATTTTTCTGGTAGTTTACCACTAAAATTATTGAAAGCAATATCCACAATTTGAATCATTTTCCATGGATTTTTTGCTTTTGAACACCGCAAGGTACCATGAAATTTGTTGTTCCGTAGTACAAGGACACTAAGTGTTGGTATGTTCTGCAGAAAGCATGGAAAACGACCATCAATCTGATTTGTTCCGATGTCTAGTACCTCTAATTCAGAGCAGTGGGCAAGAGAATTGGGAACTGGCCCATGTAATAAATTTTCATTAAGTTTCAAAGTTTTTAAAACACATAAAGTTGAAAACTTATCTGGTATTTGGCCTTGCAGACTATTCCTCCTCAAATTTAATACCATAAGGGTCTCAGTCATTGTCATTAAACATGAGGGAATTGATCCAGAAAAGTTGTTGAAGGAAAGATCAAGCACATTAAGATTTATTGGATCTACGAATAATGAATCAGGGATACTTCCATGCAAATTATTGTGTGAAAGAGAGAGAAAAATTGTGAATGTTAGGTAAATACCAATATCTTGCGGGATAACAGAGCTAAATTTATTCATTGAGTAATCCAAATAGTCAGCAGAGTCAGCGAAAACAGGTATTGGTCCTTGTAGTAGGTTGTTATGAATATCAACCATGGACACGTGGATGGAAGTTAGATTTGTTAGAGGTCCTTCCAATTCTGTGAGCAAATTGTGTGAAATGTTAAGTTTATAAAGACTTTGTACTTTCCAAATCCAATTGGGCAGTACTCCTGGAATTTGGTTATTTGAAAGGTCTATAGAGGACAATGTTGACAGGTTTATCAAGAAACTAGGGAAATTTTTCAAGTTACAGGATGCCAATTTTAGGGTGTTTAGTTTTGGAATGGAAGAAGGTTCAACATTTATTGGATTCCCTTTAAGAAATAACTTATCTAGGTGAAGTGACCCATTGAACTTGTTAAAGGAAAGATCGAGGAAAGTGAGCGATCTTAGTTGGAAGATAGATATTGGTAAAGGCCCTAATAGATAATTGTTACTTAAATCAAGGGTGTTTAATACAAAGGAAGAGACATTGAAGAATTCATCTAGTTTACTAAACTGGTTGTTTTCAAGGTAAATCTCCTCTAATGATGGAAGTGTAAAAAGGGATGAAGGAATTGCACCACTCAAATCATTCTCGGACAGGTCTATGTTGGTAAGGTGTGTGAGGTTTGAGATTGAATTGGAAAGTGTTCCATAAAAATGACAGTGTGAAAGATCTAAATATGTTAACTTCTCCAGCTTGGTGAATCCTGATGGAAAGGAAGAATTGAAATTGTTATACGACAAGTCCAGTATCTGGAGATGTTGGAGACTAAAAAGACTACTTGAATTGTTAAATCCACCAGAGATGAGTCCTGCATCAAAAAGGTTTAGTATAATAACATGCCCCTCGTAGTCGCATCGAACACCACTCCAATCACAACAATTAGTGCTATTATTCCAATCCAATAGTCTTGAATTTACAGGTTCAAATGTGAGATTGTTCTTGAATTGGAGCAACAAAGATTGTTGATCCTCAAGACAAACACAATTTTGTTGATCCACAGGACAAAGACTATCGGGAGAGGCATGAGTGATATATATGAAGTAGTAGTAGTAGCATAGAAGGAATGAAACTAGTGTTATTTTCATTGCTCTTTCTAATGAAATTACATTATGTGAAACTAATGTATTATATATAGTTTCAAACACACACACACACTTTGCCCCGTGTGGTTAAGGGTAAGAGAAGTTTCGTTGAACAATAGTGGAAAAGGATGAATATCTTGATTAATAAGTGTGCAATTAAGACAACAAAATTAAATGGAAGTTCTTAATTCTTTATAAATTACATGTACACAAGTCCTAGCTTAGTCGATAAAAATGCCGAAATTGTTAAATTGAACGTTATGACCGTGGTTCAAACTCCACCCCCTCGCTTGAGTGAGTTTATAATAACTTTGTCATTCTGTCTATTTACCAACAAAAAAAATGACACATATATAACAAAAGTTTTTATTCTCAACAAAACTAATTTTTGTTTAACAACTTTTGAAGCACATGCTAATTCTTTTGTTTGAGTTGTTTAGTTTGATTGTCACTATTATTTATTCTATATTTCTTGTTTTTGAATTCACAACATTTACTTTGATATTCAAGATACAATAGAAGTTTCGTTGAACAAGACCCGTATAGTTTTTCTTTGGAAAATTCAGGTCACTTAAAGCAATGACCCTACAATGTGTTATGGAAAACATTTTTGCAGTTATATTTATTAATGATGATTTCCAAGTCTTCCATTAGCGTGTGCCAAACATTGAGAAAAATATGTTATTATAATCATAGGTGCATCTGTCAAAATAAAATAAAAATCATAGGTGCATAGATCAAAAGACATTGTGTGTTTTCATTTTCATTGGGATAGTTAGTTATCCATTATGATTATGATATAAATAAAGTTTTTACAAATCATCAAATGTTCCTTTAGCTCGATTCATAAAGCATGAATTCATCACATCATAATTTATATTGGTTATGAATTTCTATCCAACTCTTTTCCACTAATAAACATTATTCTCTTTCAACATTATTTTCTTGCTGCATTTCATTAGCCAAATGATGAGAATTAAAACAAAAATAAGTCTACAAATACATGATTAATTTAGAGCAAGGTTAACCCACTTAGGGATGGTCTAGTGGTGTTGGCTTGAGTCCTTGGAGTATGCTCCTCTCAAGGTCTCATGTTTGATTCCCCCTGTTGTCAATTTCGGTGGGCTAAGTCCATACAAAGCAAAAAAATATGGCTTTAAATGGACCCCCACAAGTGGACGGTGGGATTGGTCCCTCTGGATTAGTCGGTCCTAAGACCAGATACCAAGTTTTCAAAAACAACAAAAAATTTAGAGCAAGGTTTTTCATTGGTTTCTTCAGAAAAATTCTATGGCCAAAAAAAGATTATGCATGTAAAACGTTTGCAAACAAAATATGATGAATAGAAACAACTGATATCATAAGATCAAAATATTCAAGTACAACTAAAAGGACTTGTGGTGTACCTTATACCGTAGTCATTATAGAACAACAGTACAAAAAACAAAGCAACATCAAAAGAAACCAGAGGAGACAATCCTAAATCTAGCTCTAAACGTCGGTGGACTCAGAATTCGACCAACGCGGTATCTGGGCCATGACATCCTCAAGCACCTCTAACCTGACCTCTACTGCATCAAACCTAGCAGTAACAGTCTGCTCTAGTTGGAAGAAATCAGCCCTCAGCTCTCTGAGGGCATCCAAAATCTGAGCTCCTAAGGCCGATCCAATGGCCTCAGGTGCAGCTGTTGCCTGCTGCTCTGGCTGACACTTGGGTAAAGGAACTTGTTGCTCCTGATCACCATATGCTTCAGCTGCAGGAATCTCCTCAACTGCTGCCTCTGCAGGCTGGTCAGGGTCATGTGGTACTAGTTGTACTGGTCCCACGACATCAGCATATAACCCACCAGCATACATGGTGATCTGCATGTGGTTCACCGTTTCCTCTCTATAGTGATTGGTGACTTCATTATCACCACCAGAACCACTAAAATTATAACCGTCATTGCCAGAAACAATAACATCCTCCTCATCTACTAGATGACAGTGTTCCATTTCTTTGTTGAGTGGTTCATCATATAAGAGAGATATTGTAGTCTTGTCAACGATGAAACCCTCCCCAAAAACAACCATAACCTCCACTTTGTTACCAGGTTCTAGATTTGAGGTTATGCTCTGCCAATCCTCATCATCAAAGGAGGTTAGTGTATCTCTTTTATATGCATGAATGGTTGTCTTTGTGTAATTTCTGATTAATACACCTTGGCATCCTTCTGATGTTATGTTATCCGAGGAAGAGTAATAGACAACAGACAACATCATGCTCTTCAGGTTACTCCCCTTCATTGTTGGGACATCAAATATTATAGAACAACCATTGCAGCTGAAGGTTAACCAATCAGATTTATCGTCACAGAGGAGTAAAAATGAATCGCAAGTCCCATCTGCAGTCTGTACCATGAACAAATGTTTTAATGCCTTGAATTAAAATATTAGACGATCCAAGGAAAAAATTTCACCATCTCTATGTAATTTATTTTTTCATCCCTATTTATGATATATGAAATGATATATCCTATAAATATGATCATCAAAAAAGGTACTTATAACTTAATTCTTGACTTGAATTATGCGTGACTTAATTATGGAGTTGTTCACAATTCACACTCATTTCCCAAACTACTAATGTAAAATGAGTTTCAAACTTTTAAGATTTAAATTTGAGTCTAATTCAAACTAAGAAAGAATAATCTGTTAAAAAATATATAATTTCGGCAAACAAAATTCGTTTACTTTAAAAAACTAGATACACGGAAGCAATATTCAAACCTGTAAAACACTATCTTCGGCAGTATTGGAGACTTGACATTTTGTTCCCATTTGAATTAAGAGATATTTCAGGTAATTCTTTGACCCTGGAGAAGTTTGCACATCAGAGATCTGCGATGTAGTTGAACTTGCACTTGCTTCCAAGTTCTGACAGTTTGTGGCTTTTAATACATCCAAAATTATTGCTACAACTTGAGTTAGTTGTAGATCTGAGACACACTCCACATAAAGACATCTATGCTTTATAAGTTCCAATAAAACAATGGATGGCATGGACGCAGATCTTTGAACTAGGGATATCACATTATTTGTTGGTGACATCCTAGACCGAATGACATAAGGAAATACATCACGCGGTAATCCTTCACAGCCAGAAAGAGAAATATACACAATGCTTTTTAATCTTACTATTGAAATAGGCACTTTTTTTATTGCAGTCTTATTCGCAATCAAGGTTGTCAATGATTCCATCTGTTCCAAGTCTTCCTCCAATTTATCAATCATGGAACACCCTGAAAGAATCAAAGTTTCTAGAGATTTTAATTGATAAATTGTTCTCGGAAGTTTTCGAAGACCTGTGCAGTCTGTCAAATTTATCAGAAGAAGTTTATGGAGAGATCCAATGCTATGGGAGACTGTTGACAACCTTGGACAGTCTTTGAGTACTAGCTTTTCAAGATTAGGCATATATGAGAAGTCAGGAGTTTCAGTTAAATCCATAGAATGACTAAGATTAAGAATTTTCAGATTCTCTAGCATCTGCACGAAAATAGAATCACAACAGAATAGTAAGAGCAGCTTAGGAAAAAAAAATTGGAATTTGGAAGAATAACTATTTACCATTAAACCTTGACACTGGGACTAATTATTTTGTTGATCTGATCTCTAAATTCTGGTTAATGGTTACATCCGTATATACAAATTAATTCCACAATTTATCTATTTTTTATCCGTTGTGAAGGTAATAGCCATGATACATTTTACATGTCTTGCATACTATTTGTATATGCAATTATCATATCATGCATACTATTTTTAGGCGAATTAAGAGCATAATGACATCAAAGGGAATAGAAGACGTGCCAAGGATGACACACCTTGTAAGTCCTAATCCCTTGCCAAGTGCTCAGTCATGCATACTATTTATTACTAAACACAAACGTCACACAAAGAGTAGCGCAGCGAGTGAGAATTGGGAGGTGGGATTGGTCCCCTCAGATTAGTCGGTCCTTGGGCTGGATACCGAGTTTTCAATAAAAAATATATTTAACTAAAAACCTAACTAGGGGGAAAAATTGGAACATCAATACACAGAATGCACAAATTTAATAAACTTCCTAACATTCTTAATGTGTGAAATTGTCAAAAGATACTTATAATAAGTGATGGAGGTAGTAAAACTTTAGGGCATCCTAATTCAACAATTTGACAAGTTCGGAAAGCATGCCTAACTTTTTCTTCCCAAAAGTGAACTATAAACAAAATTAAAGAGCTCAAAGAGACAATAAATTTAAATTTATTGCCTGTTCTTCTTTTATGGTCCGGTGAAAATTTATTGCTGCTGGGAAATATGATTAGTGAAAAAGATAAAAACATAAGCAAAATTTTAAACAGAATTAATACCTGGCTTTTCTTCCATAGTTGTTTGAGATTACTATATTTTAACCTGAGGACAACTAGACTTCGTTGCTGAAATTCTGCAGGAGCATAAGATGATGGAAATTTTAATCCATGCAAGTACAGCCATCTAAGATCTCCCGAAAGATATTTAAAATCTCCATTAAGCTGCACCCTAGAAAGTTGAAGCAATCTGAGTTTATTCATCTTCTTGAATGCTTTGGTATTCAGACAAACTGTGTTTTGTATTGGAAACTCCAAAGTCAGTCCCTTGACAGCTCCAGTTCCCTGAAAACAAAAAGCTTAAAAATTTGATAGCTAAAAAATTTGTAATGCAGTATATAATTTTGACATTTGAAACTATTTTACATATTTCATGATGTGATAATTGAGAATCCAAATGAATGTTAATAATTGATTCATCTATGTTTATTTATCTACCTACACTGTTGTATTTTTTCTATAAATAGTAAGTAATTACCTTATCCTTTGATAATATATCAAACACTTCCTCATGGCGCCACAACCTACTGCGGTTTTCAGGATCAAATGGTGATTCCTCAAAAATTATTTGTCTTCCCATGTCTCTTAACAAATCATGCATTCTAAGCTTGTTCCTACTGTCAACAGTTAAAAGACTTCGCTCTTCAAGGACTTTCATTCCAGAATCAGCAAAAAATCCACAACCGTTTAATATTTGAATTACATCATATCGATCTACCCCGATAAAGAAACAGGCTATATCAAGAAATATTTGTTTCTCTGTAACATCTTTTAAACCATCGAAGCTCACTTTTAGCTTCTTATGTACTTCATCATGGGGAATACATCTGAGTTTCTCCAAAACTTTCTGCCACTCTGTTATTTCACATTTAGACAAATAGCACCCAAGGACTTGAAGTGCTAGTGGCAATCTCCCGGAATAAGCAATCACATCTGCTGAATGTGCAGCAAAAGCTTTTGTCGGACTTGGTTGCTTGAATGCATGCCAACTGAAAAGCTCAAGAGATTCACTTTCGTCCATTCCTTCTACTGTATACACTTCATCAACTCCACATAATTCAAGAAGATTCTTGTCTCTTGTTGTGATGATTATTCTACTCCCCGGACCAAACCATTTGCGGCTTCCAAACAAAGCCATTAGCTGATCCAATGCATTCACATCATCAAGCACAAGAAGTACCCTACTTTGGGAAAGTCTTTCCTTCAATATATTTTTCCCTGATTCAATGTCACGTATCTTGAATGTTGCTGTTTTGTAAACATCACAAAGTACTTGTTGCTGTAGTGAAACTTGATTAGTATGCGACTCCCAAAATTCCCTTATATTCAGCAGGAAGCTCCTTCCCTCAAACTCGCTCCCAATTTCATTGTAAATGGCTTTGGAAATGGTTGTTTTACCCGTACCCCCCATTCCCCAAATCCCTAGAAGTAAAACATCTTCTGATTTTTGAATGTTTAATAGCTTAGTTGCAGCTTGCACACGAGATTTCACTCCTACCGGATGTTCAGCAACAAATAACTCTTTCCTATCTAGCAACCGGGTGACATGGTCAACAATACCCTTGATATCTTCGTATTCATTCCTATAAAATATGAATCAATGATAAGGTGCACAAGCAATTGTATGTATACGCATTCTCCAATATATGCTTATATGCCAGAATATGTGTATAATTTGATTAGAGATAAGGCTTGTGTAGTGTTTATATAATTTGATTCTTATACTACCAAGGCTTAAGAACTTTAAAGCATCACAAATAATATTCTAAGCGAAAATGAAAAAATATAATAACCTGGAACCTGCGAGTACAAACCCTGCTATGGCACCAATATGAGAGAGTTCCCTTTTCCAATTACTCTTGGTGAATTCATCCACTGAATTTTTTAATAAAAAATCTTCAAAAGCTAATCCAAACTGACCATTCTGATGACGTACTTCTTTGGGATTGACCTCATAGAACACTGGCACAACCACCAAACCCCTGGTCATGCTGAATTCCATGATCTTCTCCAACTCTAGCAGACACCATTTTGAATTAGCATAATTTGTAGTCAAAACAACGATAGAAATTCTACACCGTCCAATTGCTTGCAACAGTGTGGTTGAGATCTGATCTCCTTGTTGTATCTCATCATTGTCTCTGAAAACATAAATGCCCGCATTTTGAAGAGAGGAATACAAATGTGAAATGAATTTCACACGACTGTCTTCCCCTCTAAAACTCAAGAAGACATCGTACATCTTTGGCTGAAACATCAAAAGGAAGTATATATGAAACTTACATATATGGTAGCTAAATTTTTTTATGCCACTCTTACATCACAAACTATGAGATTACACACAATTTATTATTTTTTTAAGTAATTTTTAATTCTTGTTAATGTTACCTTTGCTTCCTTTGTTGTCATATATTTTGGAACCAAAAACCCATACATCAAGCCAAGCTATATATATATATATATATATATAGAGAGAGAGAGAGAGAGAGAGAGAGGGGGGGAGAGAGAGAGAGAGAGAGAGAGTATTACCACTCACCTGATGTTTAGTCATATAACCTGATTCCTTTCTAATGATATGTCCTGCCATGGCTTGTAGAATAACATGCATTGCAAGCTTGTTATTCTTATCGGTTGTTATAAGGCTCTTGTCTTCCAGGAGACTTATTTGATAAGCCGCACTTTGTGTTGACCTATTTAACGTTTGGAGTACATCATTTTTATTCTTCCCGATAAAGAAACATGATATATCAAGGAAGATGTGTTTTTCTATATTACTCAAATCTCTAAAACTCTTTTCTAGAGTCTCCTGTAGATGTGGAGCTGGAATGGAAAATCTTTCGAGACTCCTTAACGCATCTTTCCATTCAAGTGCTTCCTTTGTAGACAAAAAGTACCCAAGTTCTTGAAGAGCAAGAGGCCATCCCCCACAATAAGAAACTACCTGTCTGGAAAGTTCAGCAAAACGTTCTAGAGAAGTTTTATGGCAGCTTAAAGAAGTATTAAAAACCTCAAGTGATTCACTTTCGTCCAATTCTTTCACTCTATATATATGGTCAACTCCATGCTCCTTCAGTAGATGTCTATCTCTTGTAGTGATGATTATTTTGCTACCAGCACCAAACCATTCCCGACTACCACACAAAGCCTTTAGCTGCTCCAATTTATCAACACCGTCAAGTACAAGAAGTACCCTTTTATGTTGAAGACTTTCTTTTAAAATCATTTTTTCTGATTCAATTTTAAGTTTCTTTTTTTTACTTCTATCTATATTTCTATTTTTAGTTTTATTTCTTTTTATGATGTCATGAAAAAGGCTCTGATGTAAAGAAACTTGACCATCATTTTTTTTCCAAAAATACCCGACGTAATGGAGGATGCACATGCCCTCAAAATAGGGACCAATTTGATGATAAATGGCTTCGGCAATGGCTGATTTACCAATCCCTTCCATCCCCCATATCCCTAGTAGGAGAGGACTTTTTGATTGTTTCAATAACTGAATCACATCTTGCACAGCAGAGTTCAGACTCACTGTATAAGGATGGTAGTATCTGGTTGACGGCCTGATTATGGCATAACTAACGCATTCAACTATACCATCAATATGTTCACTTTGGGTCCTGTGTAATATATGAATAGGAGGTGATTATTTGATAACAATTCTCCAACATGTGCATAGGTCAAAAAGAAAGGAGGAATAAGGTGAGAGCAATCTGAAGTACTTTAAAAAGAATTTAAATTAGCTAAACTTGTGATAATCAAATGATTCAAAACACATAGTATTAAAAAGGCCATAAGATAGAATAACCTAATTTCAAATCAATCAAGTTTTCAACTTTAAAATTACCGGTATTCTTGTGTTGGTTCTATTGATCCTGAAAATTTGGAAGCTTTATCTGTAGTAGTACTGATAGCCGCTACCCAACTCATTAACTTGTCTTCCTCTTTAGAGGTTTCCTTTATAGTGGTCATTCTATCCACAAAATCATGAAAAGCCTCACCAAACATACCACTCTTCAAACGTCCGTAGGAGGGATAGACACCATCATAGAAAAAAGGGAGAACATTAAGACCATCTGTGGTTCTGCAACACTCGGTTATTTTCTCCAATTCTATAAGACACCGCCTTGAATTAGCATAATTTCTTGAAAATATGATCATAGCAGTTCTAAACTCTTCAATTACAGTCAGCTCTGAGGGTGTTATTGCCCGATCTTCATCTCCAATCTTGTCAAAGCCCAAGAAAATAGCCTGTCTAGCCTTTGATCTAAAAGCCACATGGAGACAAGAAACAAAAGAATCTGTATCTTTGGCACAGAAACTCAAGTACACATGGTAGCGCTCCCTCTTTGGTTTTGTAGTAGTAGACGTGGATTCAAATTCGTGGTGGTTTTTTGAGGAGGAAGTGAAGGAAGACATGGATGGAAATTTATTCAAAGTGATGATTGAATCTGGAATTCAATTGAAAATGATGAGGCATAACCCTCATTGATTAGCAAGTCTTTCTTATATCTCAATCAAAGCCGTCTGGTCATCAACACTATCACTAGTCAAAGGTCTACTTAGTATATACATTATATTATCTATCTATATTACCATAATAATAACATCAAATGTGGTTGGTGACATGTTACCGATTTTCATGTACAAGTTGGGCTTCATGAACCAACTTGGAGTCCCACATCAGAAGTCATGAACCTGGTGTGTGGGCTTTATATAGGATTGGACAATCTTCCCCTTTGAGCCATGGTTTTGAGGTGGAGTTAGATTCAATCTGTATCATGACACACACCCTTCACCTGTTTTGCAATGAGAGAGGGCTTTATTATATTAGTAATAGTGGGAACAGAATACCCAATTCCATTGTAAATTCACGACTTCTGTCAAAGATGGTGACCGGCTTATATTAAAATGTTAGCCAAACCGGCCTTCAAAACTCAGTTTTCTGATAGGAAAAATTCAATGGTCCTCTATAGAAAGGTTAAGCTCAATTTTTTTTGTAATGACATGGTTAAACTAATATAAACAAATAATTAACATCTAGTGGGAATAGAATACCCAATTCCATTATGAATTCACAACTTGTGTCATATATGGTGACATGCTTATATTAAAATTCAGTTGTTAGATAGGACAAATTCTATAGTCCTCATTCAAACTCTTTTAAAATGTCATATGTTGGACTTGTAGTTAAGCTCAATTTTTTTGGTAATGACATGGTTAAGCTAACATAAACAACTAATTAACATCATATTCATAGCCAAATATTATTATTACTCAAATCAAAATGGAATCAATTTTTTAATAGGAAAATAAAAACTTACCCACCACCATGTAACGTGATCATCTTATTCATCCATTGAAAACAACCTATCCATTTACCCCCAAAAGCCTCCAGTTTGAATGAAAACCTGCAAAATTCACAAAACACAAACCATAATAAGAGGAATGGAGAAGAAAGAAAAATAGATAGAAAGATTAAAGAGAGCAAAAGATATGGTGGGATGGGCTCATCCTCAACCACCGTCGGTCGGCTCCCACTGCAGGTGCTTGTGGTAGTCTTAACATATAAATATTTTTAAATTGATAAATGCCATGTGGCATTTAAATTTTTTATAAATACATTTTTTAAAAAGCACACTTCTTTTAAAAACTGCTACATGATTAATTAAATGACGTGACATCTCCATGTGTTCATCAAAGTGGAAATTTACATTTTAAAAGAAAAAAAAACAGAAAGAGAGGAGGAAATCATATGACCACTCCACCCAATCTTTCTTTCTTCTACTTTCACCTCCACGATACTCTTTTTTTCTTGTTTATTGACATTGCCGTGTCCCTCCTTCAGTTTAAAGTTTCCTAACAAATTTTGCAAAACGTTGTTTTCATTTTTAATCATTGAACTGGTTTCCTGTTAAGTATTTAACATTTTCTTATTTTTGGTGTTCAGTGCAAAACTGTAAAACCATTTAGAGCAAGGTCTTTTCAATGGTTTCTTCAAAAAAATATTGTAAAACCTTTGGAAACAAAATATTATGATTTCAAATAATGATACAACATCGAAACTAGTATGAATAGAAACAACTGATACTAAATATTGTAATCAATATAGAACAACAAAAAAGCAACATCAAAAGAAACCTGAGATCTAGCTCTCAACGTTAGTGAACTCGGAATTCGACCCACGCGGTATCTGGGCCATGGCAGCCTCAAGCTCCTCTAATCTGACCGCTACTGCATTCAACCTAGCAGTAACAATCTGCTCTAGTTTGAAAAAATTAGTCGTCACCACTCCAAGGGCATCCAAAATCTGAGCTCCTAAGGCCGTCCCAATGGCCTCAGGCGCAGCTGTTGCCTGCTGCTCAGGCTGACACTTGGGTACAGGAACTTGTTGCTCCTGATCACCATATGCTTCAGCTGCAGGAATCTCCTCAACTGCTGCCTCTGCAGGCTGGTCAGGGTCTTGTGGTACTAGTTGTACTGGTCCCATGACATCAGCATATAACCCACCAGCTTACATGGTGATCTGCATGTGGTTCACCGTTTCCTCTCTAAACTGATTGATGACTTCGTTATCACCACCAGAACCACTAACATCATTACCATCATTGCCAAAAACAATAACATTCTCCCTGTCTACTACATGACAGCATTCCATTTCTTTGTCGAGTGGTTCATCATATAAGAGAGATACTGTAGTCTTGTCAACAATGAAACCCTCCCAAAAACAACAATAGCTTCCACTTAGATTTGAGGTTATGGTCTACCAATCCTCATCGTCAAAGGAGGTTAGTGTATCTCTTTTATATGCTTGAATGGTTTGTCTTTGTGTAATTTATGATTAACAAACCTTGGCAACCTTCTGATGTTATGTTTTTCGAGGAAGAGTAATTGACAATAGACAACGTCATGCTCTTCAGGTTACTCCCCCTCATTGTTGGGACATCAAATATTTTCGAACAACCTTTGCAACTGAAAGTTAACCAATCAGATTTATTGTCACAAAGGAGCAAAAACGAATCCCAAGTCCCGTCTGCAGTCTGTACAATTAAGAAATGTTTAGATACCTCGAATTAAAAATTTAGAGGATCAAAGGAAAAAAAGTTCAGTATCAATATGTAATTTATTTTAGTATCCCTACTTGTATATGAAATGATATATCCTATATATATAATGTTATAAAAAAGCATTTTTTTCCCCCCTTCAAAATGTACTTTGCGTGTAATTTAATCCTTGACATGAATTAATGTGCTTTTGTGTTTTGAAAGCAAATGGAACACGACCAATATATTGCTTATTACATTCAAAATTATGAGTCTTTTTTTTTGGGGTCAATTTATGAGTCATTTTAATGTAATAATTAATGAAACTTTATTCATCACGAGTTAAGTATCATTGTAGTTCAGCCCATATAAAAGGTCAAATCTTTGCAGAAAATGAATTAACCACAGTTCGACTGATCATGAGTTAATTCTCATTGTAGTTCACTGATAAAAAAAGGTCAAATCTTTGTCAGAAATTTTCCATTGTAGTTCTCTCCTCCGAATCCAACCAATATTGGAGGCAAGCCAAAATTCAAGTAAACACTTAAATAAAATAGGTTATTTAGATGACAAAATTGAGTTTAATTGCTGTGCACCGTCGGTGTAAATTTTTTTTACACATACATCCAATGACGCGTTGCCACATCATTTAATGAATGTGACACATCATGTGTTTTTAATGACCATACATGATGTGTCTGTATATTATTGGACGCATGTGCAAAATATCTTTACACCGACGGTGCATATAAATTAAATTCGACAAAATTACCTTATAAACAAGACCAGCAATACTCAACTTAGTGGGGAAACCATGCCCAAAAACATCCTCAAATCCTTTCTGCCTTCTGGTGATGATCATAATGATCTCGGGCAGGATCAGACACACCTCCAACACCAAGAACAGCATCAAGACCCTCCAATACCTATAGATACATAATTTAGTTTTCTTGAATGAAATGGTTGAATTGCTTGAAGGACTAAGCCCTCAGCCTGT
Source organism: Trifolium pratense (assembly GCF_020283565.1). Lineage (NCBI taxonomy): Eukaryota > Viridiplantae > Streptophyta > Magnoliopsida > Fabales > Fabaceae > Trifolium > Trifolium pratense. Next base: position 8,082,693 of record NC_060062.1, on the reverse strand, counting down.
TGTATTTATAATCAAAAGTATACAATCAAGATCCCCAAATTATAGGGATAATAATAAGTGATAACACTACAAGAAAATATGTAGATACCGACAGTCAATTTGAGGCACATGTAAAGGAACCGCCGCCGCTCTTGTCAATCCCGACGGTTATTGCGGCGTTCATTCAACTGCCTTTGCTGTTTGTAACTCTCGGCGGTTTTACTAGGTATCGCGCGACGGTTCATTCAACGCTGTATATTGTCGTTTGTTTTTAAGACTCACGCACGCAATTTATTTTCACGTTTCCTTCTTTCACTCAGTGAAAATCAATTGCTCTTCAAGACTCACACGTTTCCCTCTGTAGCTCCGATTGCTCTCTCTCAACACAGGTTCTTCTCTCTTCCTCTCTCTCTTTCTCGTTGTATCTCTCTATAACTCCGATTACTATCTCGTTAATTTGTTGTTAACTTGATTATGATGATTTTGAGTAATAATAATTTGTTAATTTCTTGATTCTTCTACAGTTTGATTTTAGGGTTTTTGAGTTTAGTCGTTTAATTTCTAGGATTCTTCTACAGTTTGATTTTTAGGGTTTTTGAGTTTAGTGGTTTAATTTCTTGTATTCTTCTACAGTTTGATTTTTAGTGTTTTGATGGTTTGTTAATTCTCTTGGATTCTTCTACTGTTTCAATTGGATCCAGATTTCACATCATTTTTGAATTAAATATATTGATCAAATTTATATAATGAACAATTGTGTAAAATATATAAAAGCACACTTATCAGGAACCTAGATCATCAAATTTCTTCTCAATTAAACTTGAGTTTGTCTCCTATTGTTGATTTTCCTATGCAGATTCTACTCTTTTTTTGGCTTGCACAACTCTTAGACTCCAATTAATTGGCACCGTGATTGCTGGTTATTTTATGAATCATTTGTGTTTGATTTTGGTGCTATCACTCAGTTTTTATTTTTGAATGTGTTTTACACGAGAAAGCTTAGTTCTAGATTTGATTTTGAGTTAAGGCACTGTTATAGTGTTATAGGTGGAGACATGACAAAGTTTTATTGTTAGCTGTAAGTTTGAATACATACTCTTGAGTGAATTTATAGGCTCTTCTAGTTATTGAATAATTTACTGTTTCTTTACTCTTATGTGTATGTATACATGTCTATTTACTTGATGAAACATAGAGGCTTTGGATGAAACATAGATGCTTGGACCAATGAATTTAGTATGTTTGATGATCTCAACAAGAATGTTATCTTGCTAACATGTATTTATTATGTGTTTGTTAAATGTGTCTTTTGGATAAAGTCTGAGATCGATTGACCTTTTGACTGCATAATATATGTTTTCGATGCAGTCTTTATTATGTTGATCTGGTTCTTGCGAATGTTATATTTGGTTCCTGTACTGCTTGTCGTCAAGTGTCGGCGAAGTTTAGTACAAGAAATTTGTTATGATTTTGGTCATGATATGTTTGTAGCCAAGGGGCAGTAGGAAGCAAGGGCCAGAGACATGATCGTGAGAGAAGAGGATTGAGAGAATCTTGAGTTATTCATGCATCTGATGACAATGTTGAACTTGTCTTGTCAATGCAGGTAAAATCATTGTTAACTCTGATAGTAACCCAATCCTCGTGAAGGAAAAATAACTCAAGCATCTTGGTAATGGAGATGTCAATTCTCATGTTTGTAAAGTGTGTTTGGAATCTTCAACTGCGGCAATTCTTCTTCCATGTCGTCATTTTTGTTGTAAGTCATTTCTTATTTGAATATTTTCACATCTTATTTTTTATCAAATTTCCTTTGTATTCACTTTTTTTCTTTTGGATATGAATTACAAAACTTATTGTTTAATTTTGCAGTTTGTAAATCTTGTTCACTTGCATGCTCTGAATGTCCTTATTGAGTTGTTATATCCACAGTCACGGGTGCAATTCTTTCATTAGTTTACTTTTATGCAACCTTTCAAAAGGTAAATTGATAACATATTCTTTCTTTTCGCTAGATAACTGTATATGTAAGGGGAGACAAAAGGGTGGGAAAAAAGAATGTAAAAAGGAAAAGGATGTAAACCGCATTGCAGAAGTAAATATGCACAATGTGTGTTGTTTCCAATTTATATATTTTTAAATCAGTAGATTAAACTAAGAAAATTGTTATCGTCTTTTCCAATTTTTTGCAGTTTGTTCCACATAGTCATATGGGCACTCCATTCCGTAAACTGCAGGGTGACAACAAATGTTATATTTAAACATTTTCATGTAAAGATTATCCAGGAAAATATCTCATTTTTTTATAGGCAGTGGATATAGATACCTGTATAATGAGGATGTTTGTTGGTCTTATAAATATCTTTTAATTTTGTTTTACAGACATGGAAGCGGTTATGTCCCTTGTTGGCTTTGACTTGTACAATAAAGTAAGTTTCCTCTACTTCCCTTATGTTATACATGTTGTATTATAGACATGTTCTTTGACTTTCTGTAGATTCTTAGACTTATATATGACATGATGAAATCAGGTGCTTCATAGTCATACAAGCCTAATTTGGATTTTCCATTTCACTCATAGGTAACATATCATACTCATTAGTTGTTGTGGACCATTGTGATACTACTAGGATTAGTATTATCCATATCTTCAATATGAGTCAATTAGGATTGACGACGAGTTTGACATAATCAAAGTGTGCCACCTTGGTTGCTACAATTTGTAGGTTCAACAAAATCAGAGTGCCTTGGTGATATGAGACATAGATGCATTGATGATACGAGATATAGATACATATATAGATGCATTGGTGATATATGTATAGAGTTTCTTTTTCTTGTCATTTGTGTACTCTGCATTTATCTCTGATTTTCCTTTTGAAGAGAAGAACCTTACTCTTTCTTTTTGTATATGTATTGTAATGCTTTTCTTCACTTGTTTACAGGTCAAAAAGTTCTTTGAAATGGCCTCCAAATCGCTTTTAGACATTTGGTCTTGTGTAAATGTGTTTATTAAAAGTATTTGAAAAAGACATCATTTAGGCTTCAATTGATGCTCAAGTAAGATTTTAAACTTAGATTGATTTTTGTTTGTTGAGCTAATGTTTCCTCTTGGCTTTAACATGTCTCTGAGAAAGTGCGCAGTCTGCAAGAAGCTATTCCTAATTTGAGTTCAATACTAAGACTCTTGTTAACTTTTTGCATTTCAGTGGTGAATTTGGCCTCAAAGATGCTATCTAAAACCATATTTTTATTGGCATTTTGGTCGGCGGAATAGTTTGGAGCTTGGTTCTGGACTTTTAAGTCGACAAAGAACTACACTTTGTAGGTTATTTTAATATATTTTTGCATAATGTTTTATCCATATAAAGACAGTGATTAAGCTTTATATTTCCACTCCTTAATTAATTATGCTTGTTTGTGCAGACAAAGAGTGCACTAGACCAAATGGACTGGATTGAAAAAATCACAGGTATTATTGCCTCTTTGCTGAGTTCTCAGATTCCTAAAATAGTAATCACATGTAGTTTGTTTTTAATTTTGTATGCTAGTATATGTCTAGTTTGTTGAATGAAAGATTGTTTCTAAGTGGATGAGAGATTTATACTTTGATAATTAAGATTGGGTTATTAGTTTTCAGTTAAAAACAGTGATGAAGATACATAGCTTCTCATTTGTTGTAGTTTTAAATTTGGTTTAGTGATGTTGGTGCTCACAACAAATTGAATCAAGTGATGGGAAATTGAAGGCACTGAGATTGAGTTCATTAATTATAACATAGGTATCAATTTTTTGTACTACTTATTTGGATTTATTTTTTTTAGATTGTTCCCTTGAAGTTTTGTTTGTGTTGATGGATTTATTTGGTCTCGATTGTTGGTGAACTTTAAGCTTGGTTATTGTAGGAAAATGCTTAATTAATGAACACATATGTTTTGTAGCACTGGATAGGTGTAACTAATGCTATATAAGGGGTTAGCTTATGCTATATCTTTTATTCGTGTCTTGGTTCTATTTTAAGTTGTTTCTATTGATTATTAAATAACAATGTGTATCAAATGAGGCATATGGACTTGAATTAGTTTGCATAATTTAAAGAGGCTAGTGTGTTAAATTCTCTGGACAACTTATGTCATTTTGTGAACAATTGACTTATTCTGTTTGACACTTCCAAAGCACCTTTACTCATGTTGCACGGGTTGAAGGGTGAGAGGCTTGGAGTTCACCAATCTAATGTAGAACGTATTCTCTGTGACATGGTTCAGGTAAAGGCACATGGTGCTAATGTAGTGGAAGTTGCCTATCCTTATTGTTTATCATGGTGAGGTTTAAAAAGTTGTAATTAATTTCTGAATGTTATGATTATAGTCAAGTTTCTATGATTTTTCTTCATGGTTGTTTCTATTTTATTTAATTGAAGGCCAAATTGTGAAGGTGGTTTATATGATGATGATGTGCACGTACACGCGGTTACAAGCATTAAAGCTTGCTTTGGAATTGGGGGCTGTTTTTTTTATGGAATTGGATCTCAAGGTATACCAACAGTAATTCAAGTGTGAAATTAGATGATCTATATAGTTGATTTTTGTTGTCTAAGAGCTTATAAGCATCTTGTTTGTTTTGCTACACTTTTTAATGTAATAGTTTTATGTTTAGTGTGTTAACTCAAAGCAATTTTGATGTAAACTTGTATCATTTTCTACATGAATTGTGAGAATCAATTACTTGATATGTTCAGTAAAATAATGTGTCTGCGATGTTTTGTGTTTTAGATTTTGTTATATTGATATTAATCGGATTCAAGAGTGTTAAATACACCATTTAAAAAAAATTGTGGAAAAAAAAAAGCATTTAAATGTTTTTGTGGAAACCAAAAAAAAAAAAAAAAAAATTTTTTATTAAAAAAAATACAAATTTGCGGCGGTTCAAACTGACGCTAAAAGCTGGAAAAACTGGAAAAATAATTACAAACAGTGACATTAAAACCGTCGCAAGAATCAATGCACCCGACGCTAACGTCCTTGCAGCGGTTATTCCAACGGTTTGTCAGAACCGTCGCTGTATACCCTAGCGATGCCGCAATCTGCGACGCTTATTCAACTGCCGCAACTGTCATTTAGCGACGGACATAACCGACGCTGATGCCTTATTTGAACTGCAGCCGCTTGCCATTTTTCTTGTAGTGTAACAACATAAAGATGTAAACAAAATATCACATAATAGTAATAAAGGAAAACACTCCCCCTCAAGCTGGTGCATATATAAGATATTCGCGGACCTCTGAGAAACTTGGTGAAAATATCAGCCAATTGATCATTAGAGTTCACAAAAGATGTAACGATCTGCCCAGAAAGAATCTTCTCACGGATAAAGTGACAATCAATCTCTATGTGCTTTGTCCGCTCATGGAAGACTGAATTAGATGCAATATGTAAGGCTGCCTGGTTATCACAAATGAGACTCATTGACTCAATCTTGCAAAATTTTAATTCGTCAAGAAGTTGTTTCAACCAAATAAGCTCACATGTGGTGAGAGCCATAGCTCGGTATTCGGCCTCTGCACTGGATCTAGCAACAACCCTTTGCTTTTTGCTTTTCCAAGAAATAAGATTCCCTCCAATAAGAACACAATAACCGGATGTTGAACGTCAATCACTAGGACATCCAGCCCAATCTGCATTTGTATGTGCAACAACATTATTGTGACCTCTATTCTAATAAACTATTCCTCTTCCTGGAGACCCCTTTATATATCTTAAGATACGAACCACTGCATCCCAATGACTATCACAAAGGAGAATTAAGGAACTGACTAACAACACTTATGGCAAAGGATAAGTCAGGTCTAGTCATAGTAAGGTAATTCAACTTTCCTACCAATCTTCGATATCTACCTGGGTCTGAAAAAGACTCCCCCTGATTTGGCATAAGCTTGGTATTTGGATCCATAGGAGTGTCAATGGGTTTGCAATCTAACATCCCAGTGTCCTCCAAAATGTCAAGAGCATACTTCCTCTGAGAGATGGCAATACCTGATTTTGACTGGGCTACTTCAATTCCAAGAAAATACTTTAGTCGACCTAAGTCCTTGGTTTGGAAGTGCTGAAACAAATGTTGCTTGAGATCACGAATACCTCTTTGGTCATCTCCTGTGATAACAATGTCGTCCACATAAACAACAAGATAAATGCATTGGTTAGTAGATGAATGTCTATAAAACACTGAATGGTCGGCTTCGCTACGGACCATGCCAAATTTATGAAGAACTGAACTTAATCTACCAAACCATGCTCTAGGACTCTGCTTCAGACCATATAAAGCTTTCTGCAACCTACAAACAAAGCCACGAGACTTTTTGTCATGTTCATTAGCCCTCAATTTGTTCGGTACCATGAACAATTTTAAAATCAAATATAGTACAATTGAATTTGTGCTGTCCAGTATCTTATTTTTTAGCAGATCAAACGCACCCGGCTTTATTTGGTAAAATTAAACTATAAACTAACTGATAAGCTTATAAACTACTCCCTCCGATCCTAAATATAAGAGAATATCTACTTTTTAGATTCATTGAGAATTCAATGTATCTAAAAAATAAATGTTATCTTATATTTAGTATGAAATATTCTTTTATGGTCATGCGACAAAATCATTACTCCCTTCCGTCTCAAAATAATTGTTACATTTGACGATTGCACACTTGTCGATGCATAATTTTAATCATTAATATGTTTAGCTGTGTATTACTAAAAATTATTAAAAATTGATATTTTAACAGTACTTATCGAGAAAATCCAACAAAATCGCATATGTTAATATTTGTCTGTATATATTGCTAAAAAAATACAATCAAAGTAGCTTGTATGAATAATACACACGGTCAAATTGTGACAATTATTTTGGGACGAAGAGACCATATATTTAGTCACACAACCAATCAAAACATGAAATACATAAAAAGTAATTAAAATAATATAATAAAAAACAATTTTAAAGCTCATACAACATACTAATTGAATAAGTGTATGACCAAAAGCAAATTTTTGTCCATGAAAGAATATCTCATTTATTGGAATTTACACAAAATATTTGGTCACATGACCTTCAATAATATTTCCTCTGTCTCAAAATGAGTTACCTAATTAAGTATTTCACGCATGTCGATACATAATTTTGAAGATTAATATTTTTAATTGAATTATAGTAAAATTTATAAAAATTTGATATTTTAAAAATACTCATTGAAACGAATTCAACAATATTTTATATGCTAATATTTATTTTTATTTATAAGTTAAAAAATATGTTCAAAAGTCAACTAGGTCAAGAACAAGCACGCTTACCAAGGCTAAAAAGAATTATTAAAAAATAAAAAAAGCCGACAGACCGTATTAATGTATGGTGCTGTCAAAATTTTGTAAAAAAAGAGTGTCATAATAACATTTGACAGTAGAATTATTGCACTTGGAGTAAAACATTACTTCAAATTTTCAGCCACAAAATTTTCATCTTCTTCTTCACTCACTTAGAAATTTTCATCAAATCCATCCATGTCTACCTCCCGGATGTACAACAAATTTGAATCCATATTTACTGATCTAACGAAGAACTACGATGTTTACTTGAGTTTCTGTGACCAAGACAGTGGTTCTTTTGTTTCAAAACTCTATAACACTCTTAAATCAGAAGCTGAAGCTGCTGTTTTCTGGGATGACGAGAGGTATGCAAAACTAACAGTCTCAGAGTCGGTGCTGAATGTTATAGGAAAGGTCAAAATGGTCATCATCATATTTTCAAAAAATTATGCTAAATCAAGCCGGTGTCTTCAAGAATTGGATAAAATAACTGAGTGTTGCAGAACAACATGTCGTCTTATAGTTGTTCCTTTGTTCTATGATGGTATCTACCCGTCGTACGGAACTTCCCATAGAAGTTTGTATGCGGACAGTGATTTTTTGTATAGAATGTTAATCGAGGAAACCACCAATGAAGAAGACAAGTTCATGACTTGGGTGGCAGCCAACAGTAAAGCTACCACATATTCAGGACCAATTGATGCCTTAAACAAATGCAGGTAAATTTTTTATTTTTATTTTTGTGCTCCGGATCATAAAGACATATTAGGCTTAATTGCTGTTTTGTTCCCCCTATTTTCGTCATTTTGCAGATTTGGTCCCCTATTTTAAAATGTGACAGTTTTGGTCCCCTATCATAATTTTTAAGTATGAATTGACAATGTGATATTTTTTAAATGATGTGGCATATGATCTGATGATGGGAAAATACCATCAATGAAATCGTAAGAAAAATCATTCATAAAGTTAATTTAAAATACGGGCGACCAATTTTAAAATAGGGGACCAATTCTACAAAATGGTGAAAATAGGAGGACCAAAACTGCAATTAAGTCTATATATTATGTCCCCGAAAAAACCCATTGATTTAAAGCTTAAAAAACCATATACAAACATAGATGAAAGACTAAAAAGGACAAAAATGACTTAGGCTATGTTTGGATTGGTGGTATAAAATGGAATGAAGCGGAATGGAACATAATGGAATGGAGTGGAACGGAGCAGAATGGAGTAAAGATATCATTCCATTGTTTGGATATATTTTATAAATTTTCATTCCATTGCATACACCCCAATTTGGAGGGGAAAGAAAATTAGAAGATTGGATGGTATGGGATGGAATGAGTTCCATTGTGTTCCATTCCACTCCATTCATTTTTTGCAAATCCAAACAATGGAACTTAGTTAGTTACCACTTCATTCCATTCCATTTGTCATTTTGCCTAAATTTGATTACTTGATACATGTTTTGATTTTATTTTTTTATTTGTGTAAACCGGTATCCGCCACATGTGCAATTGTGGAGACTAATCAATCAAGCCTTTGTGAAACCCAAATAGACGGAAACTCTCTTTTTAAGAGTTTTAACGTCGCTGCATACCCAAACTCAAGATATAACCTGAATTTGGGTGTGCAAGCCTGGACTTGGTTTTGATTTTATTATTACGACTGTAACACATTTATTTTATTTTTAAATAGTTGAGATTTCAATTAAACCAATAATTTGGTGTCTAAATTTTTATATCTCTTCAATTTAGTATCTAAACATGTTGGAGAATTGTTATGTTGTGTATAATAACTCTTGCGTTTCATGTCTTGTTCATGTACTATACAGGAATGAAAGTGACTATATTAAGAATGTAGTTAAACATGTTACCCGTGTGCTAAACAAGAGAGACTTGTTCAATGCTTTCTATACAGAGAGCACAACTTCTCGTGCACAAGATGTGATTCAACTATTGAAACAATCAACATGTCCTCTCCAAATAGGGATATGGGGGATGACAGGGATTGGCAAATCAACCATTGCTCAAGCCATTTATGATCAGATTGGTCCCTATTTTGAGGACAAGAGCTTGTTCGAAAACATCGGGGGTGTTTGGAAAAATAATAATGATCAAGTTTCTTTCAAAGAGAAATTTTCTGATCTCTCAGAACCAACTAAAATAAAGATGCATAAAATTGTTTCAGGAAGAGTGGTTATAGACGAAATACTTGTACAGAAAAGAGTACTTCTTGTACTTGACAATGTTGATAAATTGAAGCAGCTATATGCTTTGCGTGAGCGTTATAGACGGTTCGGGAAAGGTAGCAAAATAATCATCACTACAAGAGATAGGGGTCTATTTAAGAGGCACAGAGTTGACCGTATATATAGAGTGAAAGAACTGGATGATAGTGAATCGCTTAAGGTTTTTAATTTTGATGCATTCAGACAAGCAACAAGTCCTGGAGAAGATTTTGGCGAACTTTCCGGACAGATAGTTGCTTATTCTAGGGGATTGCCTCTTGCTCTTAAATCCCTTGGGAAGTTTTTGTGTGGAAAGGAAATACATGAGTGGAAAGGTGCGTTGAGGAGCCTCAAAAGATTTTCCATTCCAGTTCCAGGACTACTAGAAGCTCTAGAAAAGAGTCTTGGTGAATTGAGTAATAAAGAGGAACAAATATTCCTTGATATAGCATGTTTCTTTATCGGGATGAACCAAAATGATGTACTCCAAACATTAAATAATAGGTCAACACAATGCACAACTCTTCAAATAGGCCTCCTTGAAGACAAGAGCCTTGTAACCATTGATGAGAATAACAAGCTTCAAATGCATGTTCTGCTACAAGCCATGGCAAAAGATATCATTAAGAGCAAATCAAGTCATATGACTAATCAGGTGAGTGGTAGTAATACATATATGATTTTGAGGCTAGCACGGCTTGAGGTATCATCAATATATGGTTTTTTGGTTCCAAAATATATGACGGAAAAGGAAGCAAATGAACATTAATGAAAATCAGTTTGATAAAGTTTGGTTTTATAATCATAACAAGAATTAGTAAGATTGTGAATTGAAATTAGTAACAAAATAAATTGAAGGTAACCTTATAGTTGATGATGTATGGGCGGGATAAAGAATTTTAGCTACAGTATATCTAAACCATGATTTTCAATTTTACTTTCCTTTGATGTTTCAGCCAAAGATGTACGAGGTGTTCTTGAGTTTCAGAGGGGAAGACAGTCGTGCAAAGTTCATCTCACATCTGCATTCCTCTCTTCAATTTGCGGGGATTCATACTTTCAGAGACGATGACAAGATTGAAAGAGGAGATCAAATCTCAACCTCGTTGTTGCAAGCAATTGGACGATCTAGAATTTCTATTGTTGTTTTGTCTACAAATTATGCCAATTCAAGATGGTGTATGGTAGAGTTGGAGAAGATAATGGAAATTGGCAGAGATAGGGGTCTGAAGGTTGTGCCAGTGTTCTACGAGGTAGATCCCTCTGAGGTACGTCATCAGAAAGGTCAGTTTGGAGAAAAATTTGATGATCTCTTATCAAAAATCTCAGTGGATGAATCTACAAAGAGTAATTGGAGAAGAGACCTCATTGATATTGGTGGCACAGCAGGTTTTGTACTCATAGATTCCAGGTTATTTGAATTTTCTCTTAGACTATTGTTTGTGATGCTTTAAAGTTCTTAAGCCTTAGTGGTATAATAATATGTGTCTATTTTAAACACCAGTTTCTTTTAAAATTTTCATTTTTAAAAGTATTTATAAGGTCTTCAATTTAAAAAAGAAAAGTAAACCCTCACCTTTTAGTGTAATGACCAAAGGAATTGATATTGGTGGTAATTTAGATGTGGAATTTTAATTGAATTGTGGCCTAATGTTATTCCTCCATTATTATATTACAAACAATTATAACAGGCACGTGAATTTGAAGGCTTGTTATTTACTCTTAAAGTACTCTAAATTGACAAGCAAATTACTGGTTCACTAAAGCTTGTGCTTCTATTACGTTTCCATTGCAATGCATTTTTTTCCTTTTAAAAAAAAATAAGCACATATGCAGGCACATGATTCTTCCTCTTCTTTTGGTAGAAGCATATGTTGGAGAGTGCTCATGCTTATATATATTAATATATATATATATATATATACACATACAATTGATTGTACACCTTATCATTGGTTCGTATTTTATAGGAATGAAAGTGCTGATATCAAGAATATTGTTGAACGTGTCACCCGTTTGCTAGATAAGACAGAATTATTTGTTGCTGAACATCCAGTGGGTGTAGAATCTCGTGCGCAAGCTGCAACTAAGCTACTAAACATCCAAAAATCAGATGTTTTACTTCTAGGAATTTGGGGAATGGGGGGTACAGGTAAAACAACCATTGCCAAAGCCATTTATAATCAAATTGGAAGCCAATTTGAGGGAAGGAGCTTCCTTCTGAATATAAGGGAATTTTGGGAGAAAGATGTTAATCTATTTTCTCTACAGCAACAGGTACTTTGTGATGTTTACAAAACAACAACATTCAAGATACGTGACATTGATTCAGGGAAATGTACATTGAAGGAAAGACTTGCCCAGAACAAGGTACTTCTTGTGCTTGATGATGTGAATGAATTGGACCAGCTAATGGCTTTGTGTGGAAGCCGCGAATGGTTTGGTTCGGGGAGTAGAATAATTATCACAACAAGAGATATCCATCTTCTTAGGTCATGTAGAGTTGATCAAGTATATACAATACAAGAAATGGACGAAAGTGAATCTCTTGAGCTATTCAGTTGGCATGCATTCAAGCAACCAAGTCCAATAAAAGATTTTGCTACACATTCAACAGATGTGATTTCTTATTCTGGGAGACTGCCACTAGCTCTTGAAGTCCTTGGGTCCTATTTGTGTGACTGTGAACCAACTGAGTGGCAGAAAGTTTTGGAGAAACTCAAATGTATTCCCCATGATCAAGTACAGAAGAAGCTAAAAGTAAGCTTTGATGGTTTAAAGGATGTTACAGAGAAACAAATATTCCTTGATATAGCTTGTTTCTTTATTGGGATGGACCGAAATGATGCAATTCTAATATTAAATGGGTGTGGATTTTTTGCTGATACTGGAATTAAAGTCCTTGTAGAGCGAAGCCTTGTAACTGTTGACAATAGGAACAAGCTTAGAATGCATGATTTGTTGAGAGACATGGGAAGACATATAATTTATGAGGAATCACCATTTGATCCTGAGAAGCGCAGTAGGTTGTGGCGGCGTGACGAAGTGTTTGATATATTATCCAAGTATAAGGTAATTACAAACTTCTTGTGTGGTTTATATATGTTACTGGAAAATACAACAGTGAAGGATGACAGTGATAACTAAACACTCGGGAATTAATTATTATTTATTAACATTCATTTGTATTTTTAATTAGGGTAAATAGGGTTTTACCCTCGGCAAAATAGGTGAAATTTGTTTTACCCCTGCAAAATATTTTTTTGTGATTACCTCCTCTAATATTAAGATTTTGTTGTTTACCCCCCTCAATGTCACTTGGATTTGAAATCTTCATTTTTTGTTGACGTGGCAAGCTTAGGTGGCATGTGACTGGACAAAATGATTTCATTTTTTACACTTTTTCTAAATGACATGTCAGTAAATAGGTGTAATTTTTTTTAATACTTAATTTTTTTTTTTAATACTTAATTTTTTAAATGAAAAAGGAATTTTTTTTTAAAAAAAAAAAACAGCAACAACATTCTTCTTCCTCTCAAACTCATTACCAGAATAATTCCCAAAATTCATCAACAACATTAAAAAAAAAAGGGAAAAGGGATGAGCATGATTCTTACTAAATCTTGGGTTTTTTAGTTTTGTTAGATTTTGAGTTGTTGCTTTTATGGGTTTATAGATGTTGTTGATGTTTTTGTTGGGAAAAGGGATGAGCATGAAATATATGCGATACTCCATCCGTTTGAAAATGAGTGTCACTTTAGTAAAAAAAATTATTTCAAAACGTATGTCATTTTCACTTTTCAATATAAAGTTTTCCAATTGTGTCCTCTAATTATTACCATGTACAATATTCCCAAAGCATTAATCTATTTTAGTTTGCATTTGTGATAGTGGGAAATATATCAATTTTTTTTTCAAAGAAATTTATCAATAGTTAACGGGGTTAATTTAGTTAAAGTGTCATGTCTTTTGACAACAATGCATAATTGCGTTTCTTAATCTGTGTTCAAAAACCTTAAACAACACTCGTTTTGAAACAGAGGGAGTAATTAGTTTGGTTCATGATTGTTTTGGTTTTATCTAATCGTTAAGAAGTCTCACATCGGTTGCGAGATGACATGAAATATGTGTTTATAAAGAAGAGGCAATTTTCACCTTAGAAGCCGATTTTGTAGGGTTGAGTTATGTCCAATACTCAATTTTAAGATGGTATCAGAGCCTCTCCACATCTGCTAGGCCGCCTGCTATCAAGTTCTGATCGGGTCATCCACCATTTGCGCGAGGGGTGTGTTAAGAAGCCCCACAGTAGTTGCGAGATAGCTTGAATGTGTTTATAAAGTAGAAGCAGTCATCACCTTACAAGCCGGTTTTGTAGGATTGAGTTAGGCTCAATACTCAATTTTAAGACTAATTATATGGGCTGCAAATGTCGAAATTATAGACTGAATTACAAAAAAATTTAGCAACCAGATATATAAGCTATTCATTTTCTGTTTCTCTACTTATTCATCTCAGGGAAAAGAAGATGTCAAGGGACTGACTTTGGAGTTTCCAAGAAATAATACAGTTTGTCTGAATACTAAAGCATTTAAGAAGATGAATAAACTCAGATTGCTTCAACTTGCCGGAGTGCAGCTGAATGGAGATTTCAAATATCTCTCTGGAGAACTTCGGTGGTTGCACTGGCAGGGATTTCCATCAACTTATGCACCTGCAGAATTTCAACAAGGAATTTTAGTGGCCATTACATTAAAATATAGTAATCTAAAACAAATATGGAAGAAGAGCCAGGTACAATTTTCTGTTTTATATTTTATTCACGATTTGTACAAATTCTATTAAATATTTCGCTAGGTTTAGTGGAAATTAGTCATACTTCCAAATTTCAATCTATTTTTTATTTCCTAATCTTCTCTCATTATTCTCGTGGTTTTATTTTCTTCCAGATGCTAGAGAATCTAAAAATTCTTAATCTTAGTCATTCTCGGAATTTGACTGAAACCCCAGACTTTTCAGACATGCCTAATCTTGAAAAGCTAGTACTCAAAGACTGTCCAAGTTTGTCTGCGGTCTCCCATACCGTTGGATCTCTTAATAAAATTCTTCTTATCAATTTGACAGACTGCACAGGTCTTTTGACACTTCCGAGAAGCATCTATAAATTAAAATCTCTGGAAACTCTGATTCTTTCAGGTTGTTCCATGATTGACAAATTGGAAGAGGACTTGGAACAGATGGTATCATTGACAACCTTGATTGCAGATAAGACTGCTATAACAAAAGTGCCCTTTTCAATAGTAAGATCAAAAAGCATTGGATATATTTCTTTATGTGGCTTTAAAGGATTTTCACGTGATGTATTTCCTTCTCTCATTCTGTCTTGGATGTCACCATCAAATAAAGTAATATCCCCAGTTCAGACATCGGTGTCCCTGTCATCTCTTGGTACTTTCAAGGACCTTCTAAAGTTTCGAAGTCTTTGTGTGGAGTGTGGCTCACAACTACAACTAAATCAATATGTAGCAAGAATTTTGGATATATTAAAAGCCAGGAATAGTCATACATTTGAAGCAAGTACAAGTGCGACTACATCACAGATCTCTGATTTGTATGCTTCTCCTTTAATTGGGGATTGCCTTGGTTTAGTTGACATTTCAAGGTCAAAGAATTGCTTGAAATCTCTCTTAATTCAAATGGGAACGAAATGCCAAGTTTCCAATATTACCGAAGATGGTTTTTTTCAGGTTTGAGCATCTCTTCCACGTATTTATTTTTTAAGTAAATTGGAACTTTGGTTCTTGAAGATATATTTTTCCAGCAAATTATGTCATCCTTAGTTGAATTTATTTCCAATTTAATTCTTAAATTTTTCAAACTTAATTTACATTTATTTCATAAGACCGATTGACTTTTATTTCTCCTGCAATTAGATGATCATATATGTGAAAATGAAAAGAGAATATATAATTTTATATATCTGAATTAGGGATGATAAAATGAATTACATAACTATAATGAACTTTTCTTTTATCCTTAATTTTTGCCATTTAACCATTTTTTCATTGTACAGATTGCAGATGGGTCTTCGGGTTCGTTTATGCCCCCCTCAAACCATAAATCTGATTGGTTTACCTTTAGTTGCAAAGGTTGTTCTGTAACATTTGATGTCCCAACAATGAAGGGGAATAACTTGAAGAGTATGATGTTGTTCGTCACCTATTACTCTTCCCCGGACAACATAACATTAGAATGTTGCCGAGGTGTGTTGTTGATCATAAATCATACAAAGACAACCATTCAGGCCTATAAAAGAGATACACTAACCTCTTTTGGCCATGACGATTGGCAGACCATAACATCAAATCTAGAACCAGGTAACAAAGTAGAGGTTATGGTTGTTTTTGGGGAGGGATTCATTGTAGAGAAGACAACACTATCTCTCTTATATGATGAACCAATCAACAAAAATATGGAGCACGGCAATGCTGTAAGCGAGGAGGATGTTATTGTTTCTGGCCATGATGGGAGTGTTGGTGTTTCTGGTGGTGATGATATTGATATGCCAGCTGACAACAATGTTACTGGTCGAGAGCAAGATCAAAATATAAGTAAAGATAAGCGCGAAGATGAAATGTGTAGAAAAAGAAAGAGGGAGACATGAGAACATTGTAACTGTGTCTTCTTCGTCGTGCTCTTCTTCCCAATTGCGTTTGTGTCGCTATGATCGTATTTGATCTAGTGTTTCTCCATATCGTCGTCATTTTAACAGCATATCAAGTAAGTTTTCTTATCTTTCTCTGTTATCTGTTCTTCACTGTCTGGTTTTTCCCTATTTGGTTTTAGGTTTTCATTCTCTTATGTGGGTTTGTATTTCTAGTTTAATTGCTCAGCTTGCTGAGATGAAGCTACAAGCTAAAGAGGGAGAGCCGGAGAGCCCTACACAGAGTCCCATGTGAAGATGCCTGCAAACTCTTCTACTCCTATGCCTATGACTCAAAGTTTGAGACCTGTCTTTCAACATAGTGCTCTAAAGGCTACTAGGGATTACCCGGAGGTGGTGCTACACATTGATGATAAAGGCAAAGAGGACAACTCAAATCAACCAAAAAGGCAGAAATTGGATGGCCCATCTGGTGCAAGTAAGCATAATCAACATTCAGCAAAATCAACTAATGGCAGGCCCTGCTAAGCAGGTCAGCCAAGGACTATGAGGCTCCTTTGGTGGAACTGTCATGGGCTTGGCAACCCCAAGACAGTGAGAGCCTTGAAGAGGCTTATTACTTTTAATAGCTCCAATATTGAGTTCCTTATGGAGACAAAAATGCTCAATTCTTCTTTTACTTTTTTGACTAATTTTTGTGATTTGAATAAGGCTAAGATCATAGATAGCTTTTATCAAACTTGTTCTCTTCATGAACTTAAGTCATCATAACAATTGGTGCTTTTGTTGATGATTGCGTTACAGAAAAAACTACTTATAAGTTGGATTGAGGTAGATCGCCGAACACTTACGGAACACAATTTTGAAAATATAATTCTAAAATACAATAAAAGATACTTCTGTGATCAATTTTCTTGAAACTTTTAAAACTTTGAAACAAAGTCTTTATTTATACAGTTTTAATTTGTATACAGGTTTTTTAATTTTTGTTTACATGTTTTAGTTTTTTGTTTGTGGTTTTATTGCTCATGTAGATATGCCACCAAACCGAGGAGGTGTCTTCAAAGACTAATGATTGACAACTTCAACACACAGACAATGTGCGGAAGCTGAACCAAGTACTCATCATATCTGAAGTTTGCAATCTCAAAGAGGAGGGTCCTGAAGATATGTCTATCCTTAGGTCGTGTCAGGAGTATGATGCAGTATAGTTATGGATTAGATATGTAATAAAAGCTTATATTATGTTTAAGTTCTGTTTTATGTTACATTAAATCGTTCTACAGTGGCAGGACCTTTTTTCTCTACAGGAAGTGTGACTCTGTAGTATTCTTTTGTTGAGAGGTGACCAAACACTGGTGTTTTCATCCCAGATCTCATAATGTTCAGAGAGGTAGGCACTAAATCGAAATGACACAATTTTTATTTGTTTTTCGTCGTATATTATTTCCTTAAATTTGAGGTTATAGGTGGATGTTATAGGCTCAACTGAATGGTACTCAGAGCTCACTCTTGTATATTCCCAGACTCCAGGGTCTTGTACCGGCCCCGTGACATCCGCATACCACCCATCTGTGTGCCTAGTTAACTGCAAATGCTTCACCATTCCCTCTCCAAACTGATTGACGACTTCATTATCAGCACCAGAAACAGTAACATTATTATTGTCATTTCCAGAAACAATAACATATTCCTCGTCTACTACAGGAAACCGTTCCATTTCTTTGTCAACTGGTTCATCATATAAGAGAGATACTGTAGTTTTGTCAACAATGAAGCCTTCCCCAAAAACAACCCTAACTTCCACATTGTTACCAGGTTCTAGAATGATGTTATGGTCTGCCAATCCTCATGGCCAAAAGAGGTTAGTGCATCTCTTTTATAGACCTGAACGGTTGTCTTTGTGTAATTTATGATCAACACACCTTGGCAACCTTCTAATGTTATGTTGTCCGGGCAAGAGTAATAGGTGACGAACAACATCATATTCTTCAGGTTACGCCCCTTCATTGTTTGGAGATCAAACATTATGCAACAACCTTTGCAACGAAAGGATAACCACTCCTCATGAATTATTGTCACAGGGGAGCACAAACGAATCCCAAGATGCATCTGCAATCTATACAATCAGCAAATGTTTAAATGACTAATTCAATAATTTAGAAGATCCAAAAAGAAAAAGAAGTTCATTGTATCTACTATATAAGAAAAGAAAGTACCTATGAAATTCCTAATTTACCCCTTTTTCATTTTTTGACACATAATCAATTCAGGGTTATTTTGTGTCTTTATTAAAAAATGTTAGTAGAAAAATGCTAAAAAATTTCTTAGTAGAAATCGAACCCTTAACCTTTTACTTACAATTCTTATTAGATTTACCACTAAGCCATATGAATTAATTTGTTATATTTTTGGAACCATCTACTATATAAGAAAAGAAAGTACCTATGAAATTCCTAATTTACCCCTTTTTCATTTTTTGACACATAATCAATTCAGGGTTATTTTGTGTCTTTATTAAAAAATGTTAGTAGAAAAATGCTAAAAAATTTCTTAGTAGAAATCGAACCCTTAACCTTTTACTTACAATTCTTATTAGATTTACCACTAAGCCATATGAATTAATTTGTTATATTTTTGGAACCGACATATAATCAACATGAGTTAAGTTAAAAGAAGAAAGGGGAAGTGTTTATTTATTTTTTCTTTTTTATAATAAGAGAGTAAAATTCATGTACAAATAAAAGGAGAGATTCAATGAAATTCTTTATTTCAACGTCATAAGTGCATTATATCAAATAACACAACAAATGTATGGTTTTTTTTTTTACAATATAGAGGTACATGGTGTTGTTTCCATTTATTTATGATATTTTATTTGAGTTCAACCCTTTCTTTAGTGTAATTTTATCATTTATTGTTTATGTTTCGTTATTTTAGATTCACTCAACTTGATTTATGGACTTCAATCCAATATTTAATTAAGTTAATTTTCAATTTGTAGTTCAACTCAATAAATTTAATTAATTTAATACAAGAATATGGTGGAAGAAAAACATAAGAAAAGAAAGTACCTATGAAATTCCTAATTTACCCCTTTTTCATTTTTTGACACATAATCAATTCAGGGTTATTTTGTGTCTTTATTAAAAAATGTTAGTAGAAAAATGCTAAAAAAATTCTTAGTAGAAATCGAACCCTTAACCTTTTACTTACAATTCTTATTAGATTTACCACTAAGCCATATGAATTAATTTGTTATATTTTTGGAACCATCTACTATATAAGAAAAGAAAGTACCTATGAAATTCCTAATTTACCCCTTTTTCATTTTTTGACACATAATCAATTCAGGGTTATTTTGTGTCTTTATTAAAAAATGTTAGTAGAAAAATGCTAAAAAATTTCTTAGTAGAAATCGAACCCTTAACCTTTTACTTACAATTCTTATTAGATTTATCACTAAGCCATATGAATTAATTTGTTATATTTTTGGAACCAACATATAATCAACATGAGTTAAGTTAAAAGAAGAAAGGGGAAGTGTTTATTTATTTTTTCTTTTTTATAATAAGAGAGTAAAATTCATGTACAAATAAAATGAGAGATTCAATGAAATTCTTTATTTCAACGTCATAAGTGCATTATACCAAATAACACAACAAATGTATGGTTTTTTTTTTTACAATATAGAGGTACATGGTGTTGTTTCCATTTATTTATGATATTTTATTTGAGTTCAACCCTTTCTTTAGTGTAATTTTATCATTTATTGTTTATGTTTCGTTATTTTAGATTCACTCAACTTGATTTATGGACTTCAATCCAATATTTAATTAAGTTAATTTTCAATTTGTAGTTCAACTCAATAAATTTAATTAATTTAATACAAGAATATGGTGGAAGAAAAACATAAGAAAAGAAAGTACCTATGAAATTCCTAATTTACCCCTTTTTCATTTTTTGACACATAATCAATTCAGGGTTATTTTGTGTCTTTATTAAAAAATGTTAGTAGAAAAATGCTAAAAAATTTCTTAGTAGAAATCGAACCCTTAACCTTTTACTTACAATTCTTATTAGATTTACCACTAAGCCATATGAATTAATTTGTTATATTTTTGGAACCATCTACTATATAAGAAAAGAAAGTACCTATGAAATTCCTAATTTACCCCTTTTTCATTTTTTGACACATAATCAATTCAGGGTTATTTTGTGTCTTTATTAAAAAATGTTAGTAGAAAAATGCTAAAAAATTTCTTAGTAGAAATCGAACCCTTAACCTTTTACTTACAATTCTTATTAGATTTACCACTAAGCCATATGAATTAATTTGTTATATTTTTGGAACCAACATATAATCAACATGAGTTAAGTTAAAAGAAGAAAGGGGAAGTGTTTATTTATTTTTTCTTTTTTATAATAAAAGAGTAAAATTCATGTACAAATAAAAGGAGAGATTCAATAAAATTCTTTATTTCAACGTCATAAGTGCATTATACCAAATAACACAACAAATGTATGGTTTTTTTTTTTTACAATATAGAGGTACATGGTGTTGTTTCCATTTATTTATGATATTTTATTTGAGTTCAACCCTTTCTTTAGTGTAATTTTATCATTTATTGTTTATGTTTCGTTATTTTAGATTCACTCAACTTGATTTATGGACTTCAATCCAATATTTAATTAAGTTAATTTTCAATTTGTAGTTCAACTCAATAAATTTAATTAATTTAATACAAGAATATGGTGGAAGAAAAACTGAAAAACTCCCGTAAAAAAATGGTGAGACAAAAATAATAAAAATTGTCAGTTATCTCAAGAGGATTATTCTCTACAGTTACGCGTGAATGATACATTTAGTTTAAAAAAAAACAGTAAAAATTAAGTACAAAGTTGAAAATAGTTGAAAAATAAATGACATTTTTTAGAAGTTTTTTTTTTAAAAGATTTTTTGTTTTTGATATAAGGACTAATATTTTTTTTAACAAACCAAAATGAGATATATTAACATAGAAAACCTCCCCAACACAAGACGTACCGAGGTAGACTACAAAAGTTTACAAAGAGTCAGAGAAACAAAACCATAAACAAATCACACAAGAAAGATATAATAAGAAAGATATGACTTTCATTCTTATGAGATTTTTCTATGCGGAAGAAAATTATTGGAGAAAAAAAGGACTAAAATATTATGTTGTCTATTTTTTTTAAATAATTTTACGGGTTATATTCAAATTAATACGGGAACCTAATTTTTTTGGATATATCTACGGGTCTTATATTTTTACTCATATATTAGTAAAGTTGTTTATTTTTTTTTATAATTTTACAAGTTATAGTCATATATTAATATGGGGACATAATCTTTCGTGTGAATTCTACGGGACCTATGTTTTTCGTTTTTTTTTAGACTAACAACAAACAATATTCATTTATTCAAGTAAGTAGAGTACGTGTGAATCTGCACTGAATCTGAATCGGAGTAAATCTACAAATCTGAACAAAACAAACATTGTACTACAACGGAATTAAACCGGACACCGTACCAAGACGCGAACTCAAGACTAAAAAACTCTGCACTAAGACGGGATTAAAACAACATCAGACAAGAACAACAAAAGAAAACTCAAATGAAACATAAGAATGTGTGAAAAATCACTTATTTAAATAAAAAATAAATATAAAACAATCAAAAAGGGGTGATTTTAGATCAAAATTGATCCAAAATTACCCCTCATTGAAAGATGAACAAGAATAAAAAGCAAAAAGTAGGGTTTACTATGTTGTTGTTGTGGGGCGGCTATGAAAAAGCAAAAAGTGGCATATATTTTTCCTCTTATTAATAAGTTTTCATGTTCTTTAATAATTTATGTAGAACTATATATATTTATACTCATCAATTAATAAGATAACCTTTTTTTTTATTTGTACGAGACTTATAATTTTAATCATATATTAATAAAGTTGTTTATTTTTTTATAATTTTACGGGTTATACTAGATCAAATATTAATACAAGGACTTAATTATTTTGTTCATTTTTACGAGCCATATTTTTTTTTATTAATATATTAATAAGGTTGCTCATTCTTGACATATATTTATACTCATACATTAACAGAAGGATATAATCTTTTGTGTGATTTCTGCGGTGCCTGTGTTTTTTTTTTTGAACAAACTAAAATGAATTTTATTATTAATAATGAGTCCTGATTGACACAAGGTGTGCCAAACAAAACAACAACAGTTTATATCATACACGTACGCAGGGCCTATGTTTTTACTCTTATTAATAAAATTTACAGTTTTTAACTATTTTTTGTGAACTTAAATTTATACTCATATATTAATATACGATAACCTGATCTTCTATGTGGTTTATGCGGGACCTATGTTTTTTACTCATATTAATACGATTAATACGTTTGTCCGTTCTTTTATAACATATACGGAACCAATAAAATACTCATATATTAATACGGAAACTTTTTTTTGTGATTTATACGGGGCTTATACTTTTATTTATATATTAATTAAGTTGCCTATTTTGTTTTACAATTTTACGGGTTATACTCATATTTAATACGGTGACCTAATTATTTTGATGATTTTTGTGAGACCTATATTTTCACTAACATATTAACAAGGTTACCTATTTTTAATAATTTTAAAAGGATATATTTATACTCATATATTTAATACAGAGACCTAATTTTTTTTTGTGATTTTTCAACACCTATGTTTTTACTAATATATTAATAAGGTAGCCTATTTTTTTTCTTCATAATTTCTACATTATCTATATTTATATTCCTAAATTAATACGGAGACCTAAAATTTTTTTGTGATGGTTTTACCATTATTCTTTTTCTATTTTTTTTACAAAATATTATATCCTTTCATCTTACCAAGTGAGGAGCGGCAACGCCGCGACTCCCGTGCGGACGCACGGGTGTCCTGCTAGTTTATGTAAAACAACGTTTTAAGATGACCCATTTAAATCAATTTTTTATTTGAAGCTTTTATAAAAAATAAAAAAAAATTGTTAAAAAAATTTTAACAAACAAACAATACAATATAAAAATTATTTAAAAATAAACAAAATAAAACAAACGTATTCTTAATCAATTCAAAATATTCTCAACCCTCTATTTCTTTATTATTCATTGAATCAATCATTGGATTTTTCATCATGTATTCATTAGTGGAACTATTTGCAACTTGCCCATCGTAGAAGCATCCAAGTTGTAATATATAATAAAGGCCAAAGTCTATGAGATAAGTAATTTTTTATTTGAGATTTTTCTATTCATATTCAAAAGAGTTTGTCCTCATCATTTCATTTTAGTTGACTTCTTGTGCAATATCAGATTCACTTTGAGAAACTTTCATTAAATCCATCAATGTCTTCCTTCACTACTAATCCAAAGAGGAAACGCTTTGATGTGTACTTGAGTTTCTGTGCCATAGATTCTTCTTCTTTTGTTTTGCAACTCTGTAGGACTCTTAGTTCATACGCTGGAGTTTCCGTTTTCTGGGACGGTGAGAGGCACAGAAGTGGAGATCAAGAAATATCAACCTCATCTCTGAATGTAATTGGAGACTGTAGAGTTGCTGTAATCGTATTTTCAAGAAATTATGCAAATTCAAGATATTGTCTTCGAGAATGGGAAAAAATAACCAAATATAGCCGAACCACAACCGGTCTTAATGTACTGTTTGTGTTCTATGATGGTGTGTATCCCTGTAATGGAAGATTACGGAGCGGTATGTTTGGAGAGGCTTTTCATAATTTAGTGGATAGAATCTCTAAAGAAGAAATCTCTCATGAGAGGGATAAATTCATGAGTTGGGTGGAAGCTATCAGTAATAAAGCTTTAAAATATTCAGGATCAAGATATTCAGAACGCAAATCCTTATACAGGTAATTTTAAAGTTCAAATTTGCTTTGTTTCAAATTTGATTACTCTATCTTATAGCCTTTTTAATACTTTCATTTTTCACATATATGAAGGATCCGCTAATTGTTACTTGTGTATTGAATTAATATTTCAAAGCATTTTATAAGATTTTATTTTTATGATAACACAATCTTGTGGCATTCAATCAATTTTTTTATAAAGAAGGCGGTAGAGTGTAATTTGGTGCAAAGTAATTTTTTATAAAGCATCCATGTGTTTTTGACAAGGAGAATTTAAGCACTGACTTACCACATTAACTGCAAAAGAAATATCTGGACAGTGAATGTGAGATAGTTTAGTCTACCAACCAATCTCCTATATCTCTCCTGAATCTGATATAGGGTCCCCTTGATTGGTTAGGAGATGAATTCTGATTTCTCATCTCCTAAGACACTTGGTAGTTTGTATAGTATTAATTAGGTTTATATTTATGAAGAAAAGGATAAATATTTTCTTTACATGTTTTGATTTGATTATTATTCCTCATTTCTTTTGATCTATGCATATGTTGGAATTGTTATACATATAATCATCTCTAGCTTGTTCATATATATTATAACAGGAATGAAAGTGAATATATTAGCAATGTAGTTGAACGCGTTACTCATGTGATAAACAAGAAGAGAGACTTGTTCAGTGCTTCCTATACAGCAAGTGTAAAATCTGGTGTGCAAGATGTGATTCAACTATTGAAACAATCAAAATGTCCTCTACTGCTAGGGATATGGGGGATGGCAGGGATAGGTAAATCAACCATTGGAAAAGACATTTATGATCAAATTGGTCCTTATTTTGAGGATAAGAGCTTCATAGATGTGAGCATCATAGATGTCAGAACTGTTCGGGGAAAAAGTAATCTTCAAGTGTTTTTACAAGACCATCTTTCTTTTGATATTGGTAAGGAAACTGAAAAAATCGTACCTACAGTTGAATCAAGAAAAGTGATATTAGAACAGAGTCTTCAACATAAAAGGGTACTTCTTATACTTGACAATGTTGATAAATTGGAGCAGCTAGATGCTTTGTGTGGTAGTCGTGAATGGTTCGGGGAAGGTAGCAAAATAATCATCATGACAAGAGATAGGCATCTACTTAATGAGCACGGAGTTGACCATATATATAGAGTGAAAGAACTGGACGAAAGTGAATCGCTTAAGCTTTTTAATTTTGATGCATTCAGCCAAGAAGTAACTCCTGGAGAAAATTATGGTGAACTTTCTAGACAGGTAGTTGCTTATTCTGAGGGATTGCCTCTTGCTCTTAAATCCCTTGGGGGGTTTTTGCATGGAAAGGAAGTACTTGAGTGGAAAGGTGTGTTGAGGAGTCTCGAAAGATTTTCCATTCCAGTTCCACGACTACTAAAAGCTCTAGAAATAAGTTTTAGAGATTTGAGTTATGATGAGAAACAAGTATTCCTTGATATAGCATGCTTCTTTATCGGGAAGGACCAAAATGATGTACTCCAAACATTAAATAGAACAACACAACTCCCAGCTCTTCAAATAAGCCTCCTTGAAGACAAGAGCCTTTTAACCATTGATGAGAATAACAAGCTTCAAATGCATGTTCTGCTACAAGCCATGGCAAAAGATATCATTAAGAGGGAATCAAGTAATAAGACTAATCAGGTGAGTGGTAGTAATACATATATGATTTTGAGCCTAGCACGGCTTTAGGTATCATCAATATATGGTTTCTTAGTTCCAAAATATATGACGGAAAAGGAAGCAAATTAACATTAATGAAAATCAGTTTGATAAAATTTGGTTTGATAATCATTACAAGAACATTGCAAACTATTAGTAAGAATGTGAATTGAAACTTAGTAACAAAATAAATTGTAGATAACCTCATAGTTGTCGATGTATCGGTAGCATTAAGAATTTTAGCTACCGTAGTACCGTATATCTAAGCTGTAATTTTCGTTTTTACTTTCTTTTGATGTTTCAGCCAAAGATGTACGATGTGTTCTTGAGTTTCAGAGGGGAAGACAGTCGTCCAAAGTTCATCTCACATCTGCATTCCTCTCTTCAAAATGCGGGGATTCTTACTTTCAAAGACGATGACGAGATTGAAAGAGGAGATCAAATCTCAACCTCATTGTTGCGAGCAATTGGACGGTCTAGAATTTCTATTGTTGTTTTGTCTACAAATTATGCCAATTCAAGATGGTGTATGCTAGAGTTGGATAATATAATGGAAATTGGCAGAACTAGGGGTCTGGTGGTTGTGCCAGTATTCTACGAGGTAGATCCCTCAGAAGTACGTCATCAGAAAGGCCAATTTGGGAAAAAATTTGAAGATCTTATATCAAGAATCTCAGTGGATGAATCTACAAAGAGTAATTGGAGAAAAGACCTCATTGATATTGGTGGCATAGCAGGGTTTGTACTCATAGATTCCAGGTTATTTGAATTTTCTCTTACAATATTGTTTGTGATGCTTTGATGTAATAAACACCAGTTTCTTTTAAAATTATCATTTTTAAAATTTTCAATAGGTCGTTTTTTTTTTTTAAATAATTACAAAATCTAAAATTTGATTGCAATAAAAAACTATCTTGAATAATTTTAATTGAATAACTCACAAATTTACAAAACTAAAGGATATGGTGGGTTTATACTACAACAAAGTTATGAGAAGGAGAAGAATATTTGAGATTTAATATTATTCCTCCAATATATTACAACTAATTATAACTTATAAATATGCACTTTTGGCTTGTTCAAAAAAAACTTATAAATATGCACACACACTTGCATATACTTCTCCCTCTTCTTTTGGTAAGCATATGATTGTGCAATTGATTGTGCACCTTATCATTCGTTCATATTTTATAGGAATGAAAGTGCTGATATCAAGAATATTGTTGAACATGTCACCCATTTGCTAGATAGGATAGAGTTATTCGTTGCTGAACATCCAGTGGGTGTAGAATCTCGTGTGGAAGCTGCAACTAAGCTACTAAACATCAAAAAATCAGAAGATGTTTTAATTCTAGGAATTTGGGGAATGGGGGGTACGGGTAAAACAACGATTGCCAAAGCCATCTACAATCATATTGGGAGCCAGTTTGAGGGGCGGAGCTTTCTTCTGAATATAAGGGAATTTTGGGAGTCATATACTAATCAAGTTTCACTGCAGCAACAGGTACTTTGTGATGTTTACAAAACTTCGACATTCAGGATACGAGACATAGAATCAGGGAAAATTATATTGAAGGAAAGACTTGCCCAGAAAAGGGTACTTGTTGTGCTTGATGATGTGGATGAATTAGACCAAGTAAAGGCTTTGTGTGGAAGCCGCGAATGGTTTCGTCCGGGAAGTAGAATAATTATCACCACAAGAGATATGCATCTTCTTAGGTCATGTAGAGTTGATCGAGTACATGCAATAAAGGAAATGAACGATAGAGAATCTCTTGAACTTTTCAGTTGGCATGCATTCAAGCAACCAAGTCCAATAGAAGATTTTGCTATACATTCAACAGATGTGATTGCTTATTCTGGGAGATTGCCACTAGCACTTCAAGTTCTTGGGTCCTATTTGTCTAATTGTGAAATAACAGAGTGGCAGAGAGTTTTGGAGAAACTCAAACGTATTCCCCATGACCAAGTTCATAAGAAGCTAAAAGTAAGCTTCGATGGTTTAAAAGACGTTACAGAGCAACAAATATTTCTTGATATAGCTTGTTTCTTTATTGGGATGGACCAAAATGATGTAAAAAAAATATTAAATGGGTGTGGGCTTTTTGCTGATATTGGAATTAAAGTCCTTTTTGAGCGAGCCCTTTTAACTGTTGACAATAAGAACAAGCTTAGAATGCATGATATGTTAAGAGACATGGGAAGACAAATAATTTATGAGGAATCACCATTGGATCCTGAAAAGCGCAGTAGGTTGTGGCGTAGTGAGGAAGTAGTTGATATGTTATCTAATGCTTCTAATCTTAAGGTAATTACTAATTAGAAAAGTTTTTGTATGCTTTATATAGGATGAGAACCAAACATTGATGAATCAATTATTTACATTCATTTGGATTTTTAATTTTCACATGAACATTAATATCATTCATTCTTTTTTTTAGTGTTTGTTAATTATGTGTTTCAAATGTCAAAAGTCAGCTGTCAATCATCTGATTTTTTTAATTTCAGGGAGCAGAAGCTGTCAAGGGTCTGGCTTTGAAATTTCCAAAAGAAAATATAGTTAGTCTGAATACCAAAGCATTTAAGAAGATGTATAAACTCAGATTGCTTCAACTTGCTGGGGTGAAACTTAAAGGAGATTTTAAACATCTTTCCGGAAATCTAAGATGGTTGTCCTGGCATGGATTTCCATTAACTTACATTCCTGCAGAATTTCAACAAGGAAGTTTAGTTTCCATCGAATTGAAATATAGTCATCTTAATCTCACGCAAATGTGGATGAAGAACAAGGTACAAATTTTATTTAGTACAAGAGTTGGTTGGATAAATTTGTGCGGCCAGAATGCTGCAACAAATAGAAAGAGATGAATATGATTGTGCAATTACTCTAAAGTGTGTTTGAATACTAACCTACAAGCATATCATTCAATGATAGTTTACAGAAAAATAGTTCCCTAACTACCATTTGTACTTTAGTAAAAAAAAACTACCATTTGTACATAAGAGCAGAAATGATTAGAGTTTTGATTTTGGCACAAATTTAGATCATAATACATTAATTCATAATTAAATACATCTAATCATATAAGAACACGTCCTATCAAGTTGAGCCTCAAATCCTTGAAGAGACACACACCTTTTAGGTGCTTATGTTGATTCTATCATTTTGGAAATCTCTCACAATAGTATCAATTTGAGTTGAGAAGTATTGAGTAAAGCATTATTTTTTTAAAAGAAATAGAGTATCATGTTCTGAAGCATGACTTTGTGTCTTTGATTTTTATGTTTAGTAAATAGTATCATGGTTTAATAAATAGTGAGCATGACATAACTTCATATGTGTAATATTATCTGGTGTCTATTTCCGCAAATCATGTAACGCGTATTTTACACGCATGTAAAATGTTTCATGTCTATTACACATTACTAACAACGGTTAAAGCAGAGTAATTTGTATATACAAACACTTTCATAAACTAAAACAATTAAAATTATCACTTAAACAAATTATATATTAGCTCCAAAAACTTCAATACTCAAAGCAAAATCAATATGGATATAACCATTAAACAGTTTTCAGGAATCAACAAAGTTAAATCTAAAAACTAAGTGATTGGTATTTGATACATGGCAGTGTCAAAGTTCAGTCGATAATAGCCATTCTTCCAAATTACAATCCAATATAGTATTTTTCTAAGATTTTCTTACTATTCTCTTATGGTTTTATTGTCATGCAGGTGCTAGAGAATCTAAAAATTCTTAATCTTAGTCATTCACAGGATTTGATAGAAACCCCAAACTTTTCATATATGCCTAATCTTGAAAAGATAGTACTCAAAGACTGTCCAAATTTGTCCGCGATCTCCAAGAGCATTGGATCTCTCGATAAACTTCTTCTAATAAATTTGACAGACTGCATAGGTCTTCGGAAACTTCCGAGAAGCATCTATAAATTAAAGTCTCTAGAAACTTTGATTCTTTCAGGATGCTCCAATATTGACAAATTGGAGGAGGATTTGGAACAGATGGAATCATTGATTACCTTGATTGCGGATAAGACTGGTATAACAAAAGTGCCATTTTCAATAGTAAGATTGAAAAGCATTGGATATATTTCTTTAAGTGGCTTTGATGGATTTTCTCGTGATGTATTCCCTTCTATCATTCAGTCTTGGATGTCTCCATCAAATAATGTTATATCCCTAGTTCAAAAATTTGTGTCCATGTCATCACTTGGTACTTCCAAAGACCTTCAAAAACTTCGAATTCTTTGTGTGAAGTGTGGTTCAGATCTACAACTAACTCAAGGTATAGCAAGATTTTTGGATGTATTAAAAGCCACAATTTGTCAGAACTCGGAAGCAAGTGCAAGTTCAACATCACAGGTCTTTGATATTCATGCTTCTCCCCTAATGGATGATTCCGTTGGTCAAGTTTGCACTTCAGGGTCAAAGAATCACTTGAAATCTCTCATAATTCAAATGGGAACAAAATGCCAAGTCTCCAATATTGTTGAAGACGGTGTTTTACAGGTTTGAATATCTCTTCCGCGTATTTAGTTTTTCAAAAAGGACACAAGAATTTTGGTTGCTGCCAGAAATTATATTTTTCTAACAAATTATTTCGCCCTTAATTTGAATCAGACACAAATTTAATTCTTAAAGTTTTTAAACTCATTTTACATTAGTAATATGTGTAATGGGTATGAACTGTGAACAACTCCATGATTAAGTCACACATAATTGAAGTCTAGAAGTAATTTAGAAGCAAAGTATATTTTTAAAGAAAAAAATACCTTTTTTAGATATCATTTCATATATCTTAAGTAGGGATGCTAAAATAAATTGTACTTAGATGAAGAACTTTTTTTCATTGGATCTGAATTTCTAATTCAAGCCATTTAAACATTTGTTCATTTTACAGACTGCAGATGGGACTTGTGATTCATTTTTGCTCCCCTGTGACAATAATTCTGAATGGGCAACCTTTAGTTGCAAAGGTTGTTCGGTAATATTTGATATCCCAACAATGAAGGGGCGAAACCTGAAGAGTATGATGTTGTTCATTGTCTATTACTCTTTCCCAGAAAACATAACATCAGAAGGTTGTCAAGGTCTGTTGATCATAAATTACACAAAGAGAACAATTCAGGCCTATAAAAGAGATACACTAACCTCTTTTGGCCATGAAGATTGGCATACCATAACATCAAATCTAGAACCAGGTAACAAAGTAAAGGTTATGGTTGTTTTTGGAGAAGGTTTCATTGTTGACAAAACTACTGTATCTCTCTTATATGATGAACCAGTTGACAAAGAAATGGAACGGTTTCCTGTAGTAGACGAGGAATATGTTATTGTTTCTGGAAATGACAATAATAATGTTACTGTTTCTGGTGCTGATAATGAAGTCAACAATCAGTTTGGAGAGGGAACGGTGAAGCATTTGCAGTTAACTAGGCACACAGATGGGTGGTATGCTGATGTCGCGGGACCGGTACAGTTTCTACTGTATGACCTTGACCGGCCTGCAGAGGCAGTAGCTGAGGAGATTTGTGCAGCTAAAGCCGAGGGTGAGCAGCAGGTTTCTCTACCCGATTGTCAGCCTAATCTGCTAGCAGCAGCAACACCTGAGACCATTGGACCGGTTCTAGGAGCTCAGATTTTGGATGCCCTCAAAGAGCTCAGGGCTGATTTTGCCAGACAAGATCAGACAGTTACTGCTAGGTTGAATGCATTAGAGGTGAGATTAGAGGAGCTTGAGGATGTCATTTCCCAGATACCGCGTGGGTTGAGTTCTATCCTTAGGTTTCTTTCAATGTTGCTCTTCATTTTTTTGTTTTGTTGGTTTCTTTTTCTATAATTAAGGATATTAGTATTCTACACCCTAGGTTCTTTTAGTTGTACTTGAACCTTTTGATCTTATGATATCAATTATTTCTATTCATACCAGTTTCAGTGTTCTATCGTTATTTAAATTATTAATATTGTGTTTCCAAATTCGAATAGTATTTACAATTCATTCCGGCGTTCTGTTTATCCTATGTCCTTTCACTGTGCATTTCACATTGGAAGTTATATGAATCTTTTATAGGTACTTTTATTTTATAAGAATCATTGATGTTTTATAGGCATTTTTTTTTTAGAACTTTTCAAATATTGAAAGGACAAATGATATGCTTCCTTTTTATACTGCAATGGATTAGGCGACAAAGGATGTCTGTTAGATGTGTATCCTGATAATAGATAGTACTCCTCTTTGTTTTCATGATTCATTATAGTCATTCACTGATAATGTGTACTAATAAAAGGATGTGCTTGACATTATCCGGCCACATTGTGAGGCTGGTATGGTTTGGTGACCGCGACACGTGTACTAATGAGATGGACAATAAATGGAAGCATTATGCAGATTGTTTTAGTCGATAACGCTTCTAGAGGACTTTGTGTAACATATTCAAGAAAGTGCCTTGATGGATACCTCACATGCTTCCAGAAGATTTCAAAGTCGGGCCTCGTCCCTCCTAGGATGTTAGTGAGGGAACCTGTTAGGATATTCATGGGATTTTGGAGGAGGAACTTGTCTATGCATGCTAGACTTGAAGGACACTGAAACCACAAAACACTAATGCTTAAAGGGAATTATAAGGATAACTTGGTGACTGAGGCAATGAGTGAGGGAGTGGAGTTATGGAGGTCAGTGGTCCGATTCTCACTTTCAGCAAAATTAACAAAAACTAACAATACTAATTATTAACATAGTCTATTTAAATAAAATAAACAAAAAACTAATAATGCCTAAATCATGACTAACTAAACAGAACATGCTAGACTTGAGAAGGGAACCGAAACCACATCTTCAAAAAGCCCTCAGAGGAGGCATTGTATTTAACTAGCCAAACTACACAATCATTTGTGTAGAGTCCCACATTGAATGAAATAAGGCTATGCATATAATTGAGATATATAGATCTCCTTAGACTAGAGAAACAACCACATATACCATATCTTCAATTCCACGGATTCTGCATCAGGCTTGAAGCACACATAGTCAATAGCGGATAACATGTCATCGGATGCATCAAAGCACAGGTACCAAATGTAGAGGTGCTTCGCCAAATACCTTGAGTAAGTTATAAATGACCAGAGAGTTACATGAATCAAATATTGGAAAAACAATCTTGGTTTCTTATTAAATTTTACACAGATTATATATATTCACTAATAATGTTACGGTGTGACATCAATAGGTTTATTAAGGTTGATTTTAATGTTGTACCCTTGAGACACACAGAAATCTATTGTTGATCCACCATATGTTGCCTTTGCTGTAAGGCCAGACCCTGGAGTTTGGGAGTATGTAAGAGTGAGCTCTTAGAACCTTTCATTTGAACCTATAACATCCACATATTAGCTTAAACTCAAGGAAAAATGGCATGTCATTTCATTTCAATTTTCTTCAAATCAATAGCTGTTTGGTCAATAGTAGGTTTATGTCCAATATCTATCCTCTGTTATAACATGTGTGTTGATTATTAAGAATCCATAATTATTGTTGAGGGGACATATTTTAATGTTAGGGATTGAGAGGGGAGAGGAAAGGAGTGGAGGGATTATATATGCTGTTAAGATATATACTTGGAAGTTAGAACTTAAATTTATTTCCCCCTTTCAATAGTCTTTCTGGTTTACTTGGAAAATTGTTAGTAGTTATCTACATACTGATAATTATGTATTATTGATGAAATGTAGATATACTCAAAGGGGTAAATGGCTAGTGGATTGCGCACGAAAGCTTATTACTTACAAGGCCAACAAATCGCAGACTCAGCCCGTCACAGAGTTAAGCTTGGGAGTTAATGCTGAGGCTTTCTCTTTGCACCGCACTGTTACGAGTCCCACAATGAGTAAATATTATAATATAGCTCAATGTAGTATTTACGTCATGAGACCATTGGTAACCCACTTGGGTTGGTGCATTGGTATTGGCTTGGGACCTGAGAGTGTACTCCTCTTGAGGTCTGAGGTTTGATTCTCTCTGGTGCCAATTTGAGTGGGCTAATTTAACTTCTTAGAAAAAAAAGTTATAACCATTGGTGCTTTCATCGAGACTTGGGTTATTGGAAGATCTATGTATAGGCTGGATTAAGGTAGACCACTGAATACTGGCAACACTTACGGAACACAAATCTAAAAATGTATTTCCATAATACTGTAAAAGATACTTCCGTGATCAAATTTTCTGAAGCTTTTAAAACACTGAATAAATTGTTGTATTTATACAATTTTAATTTGTATTCACTGTTTAAATTTTTGTTTACATGTTTTAATATTTGTTTGTGATTTTAAAGGCTAATGGTCGACAACTTCAACACACAGACAATGTGCGGAAGCTGAACCAAGTACTCATGCCTGAAGTTTAGAATATCAAGAGGTCTGCATACCTGCAAATAGGTCATTTCACATCATGTTGGGTCATTTTTCGATCGAGGGTCCTAAGGATACGTCTTTTGTTGAGAGGTGGCCAAACACTAGTGTTTTCATCCCAGATCTCATAATGTTCAGAGAGGTAGGCACTAAAGCGAAATGACATACAATTTTTATATGTTTTTAGTCGTATATTATTTCCTTAAATTTGAGGTTATAGGTGTCTTGTGAATTCGGATCGAAAACCACACTAATAATGTTTTTGATGTGTGGGACAAATAAATTGAAACAACCAAAACAAAATGGATGAGCAATAATCAACAAAAGCTAAAACACAACAAAGCGATAAAGAACACGATGAAAATTGTTTATCTAATTCAGTCAAAACCGACCTACTCTCGGGGAGAGATCCTCCAATCCACTATCAAACTTCCTTCTTGATTACAAAGATTCATCACAAAAGAGTTACAAGAATTAGACTTCAACCCTAATTCTACTCTTTTCCCAAATCTCTTCTCGTGATCAAGAGATTTCAATGATAAGTGATTACAAGATGTTAGAAACACTTCCCCAACCCTAGAATATACCTAAAAGGAACCCCTTTTGATCCTAAATTGATGTTGGAGGAAGAAACCCTAATTTCTCCTCACATAATACCAGAAAATGTGACATATAAATAACACTACGCGTTTTTCCGCCCGGGGCGCAGCTTTTTCCGCCTGGGGCGCAGATTTCCGCATGTGGCATAGACTTTTCCGCCTGAGGCACCAAAACAGAAACCAGCCTCTTTTTCTGCTGCACAATTTCGCCCGGGGCACCAAAACAGCAGCCTTTGCTGTTTTTTTCCACGTTTTCAAGACAATTCCCAACAAGGTGGATGTTATAGACTCAACTGAATGGTACTTAGAGCTCACTCTTGTATATTCCCAAACTCCAGGGTCTGGCATTACTGCAATGGCAGCATACGCTAGATCAATAATACTAGCTTCCTGTTGGTTTCAAGGGGTCAACATTAAATCCACATTAATAAGCCTAATAATGTCACATTGTAAATTAACAAAACATTTATAAAGACTTTAAGCCATTTCTTAAATTTTAAAGGGTGATGTTAAATAGTGTCCTTAAATAATAGTTAAAAAAACAAAAATAAAAACAAAAGTTTTAAGTAAAAAAATCCATTTTTAAAAATTTAAAGCATTAAATACACTACTTTCAAAATTTTATTAATATTTTTATTTCTATAATAATGAGAGGTTTGTTAGAATATCCCTTAAAATAATTACTACAGTTAATCAATGTTATTTCTTCGGTTTTTCATCGTTGGACCTATTTGCAACTTGCCATCATCTAGAAGTGTACTAGTAATATATTATACTTTATGAGACGACATTTGACTTGTTTGAGAAGTCTAAGACAATTTTTTTTCCATTAATATATTTAATTAGCGCTCGTGACAGGGACATGAGGCACCGAATAAACATTTTCTAATAAAAACTTGCATCTAAAATAATAAATAAAATTCTCTCTCCGATCATTATTATAAACAAAAAATCACTTTTTAGTTTCATAGATAAACAGATGTATCTTACCTATATTATAAATTAACTACAATATTTTTCAATAAACCTAAAAAATTGATTTTTGTTTATAACTATGATCGGAAGGAATACTTTTTAATACTCACATGTAACTCATCCTTATTGAGAATGGGAACATACACATGGATTCACATGAGTTGTCTCTTCTCCAAGCTACTAGAAGAAGGGCTTTTGAGTCAATTGAAAATTTTAAAATAATTTTAGTTTATTTCTATTATTTTGATAAGAAAATAATTTTCTTCTATTTTGAATGAAAAATTATTAGTAGGGGTGCTCGAATCCAAACCAATCCAAATAAAAACCGATAACCGATCCAAAAAAACCGAAAACCGCAAAAAACCAAAGTTTTTTGGATGTGTTTGGATGTTCTTTTGTGAAAACCGCTGGATCGGATCGGATTTCGGATTGATTTCTTAAAACCGATCCAAACCGAACCAAACCGCATACATATATTTTAATATTTATTTATCTTTTTATTAGTATAAATATATATATATATATATATATATATATATATATATATTGCATTAACCTTTTTTTTTTCATTTTAAATTTTGTTAATACTATATGTTAGTTTAATTTAATCTTTTTTTTTTACTTTTTATATGTTTCGAATATAATTGGTAATTGTCATTCCAAAATATTAATTTTCAATATATTATATGTTATATTTTACATCAAACTTAATATTTATTTTGTCAAAAATGTCAAACTATTATTTTGTAGTGTTTTTTATAATATTTCTATTTATTAAAAAAAATTACAATTTATAATTTGGATATCCAAAAACCGATCCAAATTAAACCGCATAATATTGGATCGGATTTTTTTTATTTGTTATCCAAAACCGAACCAAACCGCAAATGAATTTATTTTTGGATCGGATGAGTTTTTACCTCAAAACCGATCCAAACCGAACCGCGAGCACCCCTAATTATTAGTATAGGAAGAAGAGGCAGATTAAAATATGGTGAAGAAAAACCCAAATCGATATGAATGGAGGATGCCTTTGGAACTTCTTTTTATCGGTATCAATTTTTCCATGAATCTAAAAAATAATTTTTTTGTTTGTTTATATAATAGTGACTGGAGGAAGTATAGCTTTATAAGACATTTGACTTGTTTGAGAATTTAGATCAAATAAAGCAATCATAACATTTGTTTCATCATTTCAGTTCTTCATTTCTTGTTCTTCAATCAGTTTTAGAAATTTTCATCAAACCCATCCATGTCTTCTTCCGAAATCTACAACAAATTTGAATCCATATCTACTACTAATCCAAAGAAGAAGTACGATGTGTACTTGAGTTTCTGTGATCAAGACACTGCTTCTTCTTTTATTTCCCATCTCTATAATGCTCTTACATTAGAAGCTGAAGCTGTTGTTTTCTGGGACAACCAGAGGTTTAAAACCGGTGATCCGGTAACATTAACACACTCACATTCAGTGCTCAATATTATAGGAAAATGCAAAATTGTTATCATCATATTTTCATTTAATTATACTAAATCAAGATTCTGTCTTCAAGAATTGGACAAAATAATTGAGTGTTGCGGAACAACAGATGGTCTTATTGTTGTTCCTTTGTTCTGTGATGGTCTCTATCCCGGGTACGGAACGTTGCATAGAGGTTTGTATGGAGAGGGTTTCCGTGATTTCGTGCATAGAATGTCGATAGAAGATACCTCTAAAGAAGAAGACAAGTTCATGACTTGGGTGGCAGGGAATAGTAAAGCTACCACATATTCAGGATCAATTGATATCTTAAACCAATATGGGTAATTTTAAACTTGAAAATTGCTTGATTTTAAATTTGATTACTCCCTACATGTTGTGACTTTATTTTGTTAAGCCTTTTGGGACCCAAATGAGCGGCAAACTCTCTTTTTTTAAGTGCATTTTTTTTTGGCTTTTACCACCAATTTAATCTGGTTCATGAGTCAGTTGCGGCATGAAGTGGTTCAGCCCCCTCTTGATCGCAGTTGCGGGGGATCGAGTCGTGATCCTCACTACCAAGTTCAGCCCCAATCAACACTGAACCATGCATGTCAAAATCAATTTTACGCCTCCAAAATTATTTATGGAGGCTCCAAATGTGAAACCAAACATAGAGTAAGAGTTTTAACGGCGCTGCATGCCCAAGCTCGGGATTGAACTTGGGCTTGTGAATGCAAGCCCGGGCTTGATTTGAGCACATTTATTTTCTTTTTTAAATAGTTGAGATAAACCATTAATGTGGTCTCCAAATTTAGTCTCTAAACGTATTGGAGAATTGTTGTGTATAATAACTCTTGCGTTTCATCTCTTGTTCATGTATTATACAGGAATGAAAGTGAATATATTGAGAATGTAGTTGAACATGTTACTTGTGTGCTAAACAAGAGAGATTTATTCAGTGCTTTCTATACAGAGAGCACAGCTTCTCGTGCACAAGATGTGATTCAACTATTACAGCAATCAACATGTCCTCTCATAATAGGGATATGGGGGATGACAGGGATTGGTAAATCAACCATTGCTCAAGCCATTTATGATCAGATTGGTCCCTATTTTGAGGACAAGTGCTTGCTCCAAAACGTCAGGAGATATTGGAATGAAGGTAATGGTCTAGTTTCTTTACAAGAGAAACTTCTTCTTCATTTTGGCATACCTTCAATTGAATCAGGAAGAGTGATTTTAAAAGGAAAACTTCAACATAAAAGGGTACTTCTTATACTTGATAATGTTGATAAATTGGAGCAGCTTGATGCTTTGTGTGGAAGTCGTGAATGGTTTGGTGAAGGTAGCAAAATAATCATCACGACAAGAGATAGGCATCTACTCCGTGAGCATGGAGTTGACCATATATATGGAGTAAAAGAACTCGACGAAAGTGAATCACATGAGATTTTTAATTGGTGTGCATTCAGCCAAGCAAGTCCTCCAAAAGATTTTGTTGAACTTTCTAGACAGGTAGTTTCTTATTCTGGCGGACTGCCTCTTGCTCTTAAAGAACTTGGGAGGTTTCTGCATGGAAAAGGAGTACTTGAGTGGAATGGTGTGTTGAGGAGTCTTGAAAGATTTTCCATTCCTGTTCCACATCTACTAGAAATTCTAGAAAAGAGTTTTAGTGATCTGCGTACGAAAGAGAAACAAATATTCCTTGATATAGCATGTTTCTTTATCGGGATGAACCAAAATGATGTACTCCAGACAATAAATAATAGGTCAACACAATGCACAGCTCTTCAAATAAGTCTCCTTGAAGACAAGAGCCTTGTAACCATTGATGAGAATAACAAGCTTCAAATGAATGTTATGCTACAAGCCATGGCAAGAGATATCATTAAGAGGGAATCAAGTAATAAAATTGATCAGGTAATATATATGCTCTGCTTAATGTACTACCAATGTATTGTTTTTTGGTTCTAACATATATGATAGGCATATAGATCTGCGACAAAGGAAGTAAAGTGAACACTAACAAAATCAGTTTGTTAACATTTGGATTCATAATCCTTACAAGAACCTAGAAAGTTAATAAGATCAAATAAAAAGTTAGCAACAAAGTAAATTGTGGTAGCCTCGTTGCTGCTGATGTACCAGTGTCATCAAGAATTTTAGCTACCATATATCTATGCTGTGATTTTTTATTTTTACTTTCCTTTAATGTTTCAGCCAAAGATGTACGATGTGTTCTTGAGTTTCAGAGGGGATGACAGTCGTGCAAAATTCATTTCACATCTGTATTCCTCTCTTAACAATGCGGGCATTTATACTTTCAAAGACGATGACGAGATTGAACGAGGAGATCAGATTTCAATCTCCCTCATGCGAGCTATCGGACAGTCGACAATTTCTATCGTTGTTTTGTCTACTAATTATGCTAATTCAAGATGGTGTATGCTAGAGTTGGAGAAGATCATGGAAATTGGCAGAAGCAAGGGTCTGGTGGTTGTGCCAGTGTTCTATGAGGTAGATCCGTCAGAAGTACGTCATCAGAAAGGCCAGTTTGGAACACAATTTGAAGGTCTTATATCAACAATATCAGTTGATGAATCCACAGAGATTAATTGGAGAAGAGAACTCTCTAATATTTGTGGCATAGCAGGGTTCGTCCTCATAGATTCAAGGTTATTTTCTTTTTCTCTTCAAATATTGTTTGTGATGCTTTGAAATTCTTAAGTAGTGTTAAAATCAAGGTAGTCAGAGTCGAGATCCTACGCAAGATCGGGGAAGGGTTACAAGATCGTGAATCGGGGGATCGTAACACGGATCGTAAGATCCTACCAAATTTAGAATTTCATATATACCGCATATAGATTCATAATATGCATATGAAACAGTAGCATATGGCAGATGCCTATGTTAAAAATATAAATGTATACAGTCATATAATACTCCCTCTTCTATGGATAGATGCCTATGTTAAAAAAATGCTTATACATACAATTATTTGGACACTTTATCACTGGTTCATATTTTATAGGAATGAAAGTGCTGATATCAAGAATATTGTTGAACATGTCACCCATTTGCTAGATAGGAAAGAGTTATTTGTGGCTGAATATCCAGTGGGTTTAGAATCTCGTGTGGAAGCTGGGACTATGCTACTGAACATCGAACAATCAGAAGATGTTTTAATTCTAGGAATATGGGGAATGGGGGGTATGGGAAAAACAACTATTGCCAAAGCCATTTATAATCAAATTGGAAACAAATTTGATGGAAGGAGCTTCATTCTGAATATAAGGGAATTTTGGGAGACACACACTAATCAAGTTTCACTACAGCAACAGGTACTTTGTGATGTTTACAAAACAACAACATTCAAGATAAGTGACATCGAATCGGGGAAAAATGTATTGAAGGAAAGAATTTCCAAGAAAAGGGTGTTTCTTGTGCTTGATGATGTGAATGAATTGGACCAGATAAAGGCTTTGTGTGGAAGCCACGAATGGTTTGGTCCAGGGAGTAGAATAATCATCACAACAAGAGATTTCCATATTCTTAGATCATGTAGAGTTGATCAAGTGTATACAATAAAAGAAATGAACGAAAGTGAATCACTTGAGCTTTTCTGTTGGCATGCATTCAAGCAACCAAATCCAACAAAAGATTTTGCTACACATTCAACAGATGTGGTTACTTATTCTGGGAGATTGCCACTAGCACTTCAAGTCCTTGGGTCCTATTTGTCTGATCGTTCATTAACAGTATGGCAAAAAGTTTTGGAGAAACTCAAACGTATTCCCAACGATCAAGTTCAGAAGAAGTTAAAAGTAAGCTTTGATGGTTTAAAAGATGATACAGAGAAGCAAATATTCCTTGATATAGCTTGTTTCTTTATTGGGATGGACCGAAATGATGTAATTCAAATATTAAATGGGTGTGGATTTTTCGCTGATATTGGAGTTAAAGTGCTTGAAGAGCGAAGTCTTGTAACTGTTGACAATAGGTACAAGCTTAGAATGCATGATTTGTTGAGAGACATGGGAAGACAAATAATTTATGAGGAATCACCGTTTGATCCTGAGAATCGCAGTAGGTTGTGGCACCGTGATGAAGCACTTGATATATTATCAAAGGATAAGGTAATTACTAATTAGAGAACTTCTTGTATGGTTTATATATGTTATTGAAAAATACAACATTAAAGGAAGATAATTAAACATTTATGAATCAGTTATTAGCATTCATTTGGATTCTCAATTATCACATGAAATATGAAAAATAGTCTCTTCATTGTTGTTTTTACTAAATGGGTTTCAAATGTCTAAGCTATTTGTTTTCAGGGAACAGAAGCTGTCAAGGGTCTGTCTTTGGAGTTTCCAATAAAAAATACAGTTGGTCTTAATACCAAATCATTTAATAAGATGAATAAACTCAGATTGCTTCGCCTCGCTGGGGTGAAGCTTGAGGGAGAGTCTAAATATCTTTCAAGAGATCTTAGATGGCTGTACTGGCATGGATTTCCATTAACTTATGCTCCTGCAGAATTTCAGCAAGGAAATCTAGTTTCCATCGAATTAAAATATAGTAATCTCAAACAAGTATGGAAGAAGAGTCAGGTAAAATTTCTGTTTAGTATTTTCTCATTACTTTTTCACTAATCATATTTCCCATTAGCGCTTCAAGTTAGCACTTCACACATTATATATTAGCTCCTACCTTTATTCTTCAAAGTGAAATCAATACTGATATATCATATATCCATTAATTACCAGCCTTTATCGATCGACAAAGTTTAAGACAAAACAAATAAATGATTGATGCATCATAGTTTCAAGGTTTAGTGGAAAATAGCCCTTCCAATTTCCTGTGTTTTTTTCTAAGCGTCGCTTACTATTCTCTTGTGGTTTTATTTTCATGCAGATGGTGCTAGAGAATCTAAAAATTCTTAATCTTAGCCATTCTCGGTATTTAACTAAAACGCCAGACTTTTCGTATATGCCTAATCTTGAAAAGCTAGTACTCAAAGACTGTCCAAGTTTGTCTGCAGTCTCCAATAACATTGGATCTCTGCATAAACTTCTTCTGATAAATTTGACTGACTGCACTGGCCTTCGGAAACTTCCGAGAAGCATCTATACATTGAAATCTCTAGAAACTTTGATCCTTTCAGGATGTTCCAAGATTGACAAATTGGAGGAGGATTTGGAACAGATGGAATCGTTGACAACCTTGATAGCAGATAAGACTGCTATAAGAAAAGTGCCCTTTTCAATATTAAGATCAAAAAACATTGGATATATTTCTTTATGTGGCTTTGAAGGATTTTCACGTGATGTGTTTCCCTCTCTCATTCGGTCTTGGATGTCGCCATTAAATAATGCAATATCCCTCGTTCAAGAATCTTCATCCATGTCTTCTCTTGGTACTTTCAAGGACCTTCTAAAGCTTCGAAGTGTTTGTGTGGAGTGTGGCTCAAATCTACAACTAACTCAAGTTGTAGCAATAGTTTTGGATGTATTAAAAGCCACAAACTGTCATAAATTGGAAGCAAGTGCAAAAGTAACTACATCAAAAAGCTCTGATATGTGTGCTTCTCCTTTAATTGATGAATGCCTTAGTCTAGTTCCCATTTCTGGGTCAAATATTTACTCGAAATCTCTCTTAATTCAAATTGGAACAAAACGCCAAGTCTCCAATATTACAGAAGACAGTATGTTACAGGTTTGAATATCTCTTCCGCATATCTCTTCTTTTTTAAAAGTATACCTAAACTTTGGTTCCTGAAAGTAAAATTTTCTAACAAATTATGTCATCCATTAATCTGAATTTGGAACCAACGTAATTCTTAAAGTTTTCAAACTCACTTTACATTCGTAGTTTACGCAATATAAATGGGGAAGGGGGAAATTTTATTAATCAAAGTGGCACTAATGGCCATTCTACTAAGATTAGATGATCCTATATGTGAAAAGAGAATATATCATTTTATATATTTTAAATAGGGATAACAATATAAATTGCACAACTATAAAGTTTTTCCCTTTGATCCTTAAATTTATCCATTTAAACATTTGTTCATTGTACAGACTGCAGATGGTGCTTGGGATATGGTTTTTGATCCCTCTAACAATAAAACCAATTGGTTTACCTTTAGTTGCAAAGGTTATTCTATAATATTTGATGTCCCAAGAGTGAAGGGGAGTAACCTAAAGAGTGTGATGTTTGTTGTCCATTACTCTTCCATGGATAACATAACATTAGAAGGTTGCCCAGGTGTTTTGATCATAAATTACACAAAGAAAACCATTCTGGTCTATAGAAGAGATACACTAACCTCCTTCGAGGATGATGATTGGAAGAGCATATCATCAAATCTAGAACCTGGTAACAAAGTGGGGGTTATATTTGTTTTTGGGGAGAATTTCGTTGTTGATAAGACAACGGTAAATCTCTTTATTGATTAACCAATCAACAGAGAAATGGAAAACTACAATGTAGTAGCCAAGGAGGGTGTTACTGTTTCTGGTGGTTTAAATATTCATGTGCTCTGCTCAGGGACAACAATGTTATTGGTACTGGTGATTGGTGAAGATGAAAGTATAAGAGAAGATAAGCACTTACATGCAGTGAATAAGAACGCAATTGTTTCTGGTGATGATGTCATGACAGCAAATAAGAATTATGCTGTCTGTCTGGTGGCGGTGATAAGCCAGCAGATAACAATGTTACCGTTTCTGATGAAGATGAAAATGTGAGTGATAATAAGAATTTGGATGAATGTTGTTGAGGAGATCAAAATGCGAGTAATAGTAGTATAAATTTACGTGTTTTTTTCTTTAAATATAAAATTTCTTCTTCTCATGCTATGATGCACATGTGATTTGTTAACTGAAGATGCCGGACAAATCAAATCTATTGACACGATTAAAAAAATTGCATCCCA
This sequence comes from Trifolium pratense, assembly GCF_020283565.1. Taxonomy (NCBI): domain Eukaryota; kingdom Viridiplantae; phylum Streptophyta; class Magnoliopsida; order Fabales; family Fabaceae; genus Trifolium; species Trifolium pratense. The sequence goes on along the minus strand of NC_060062.1, from coordinate 8,038,451 downwards.
TTTTTTTGGCTATTGAGTTCCTCTTTCTTTTTGTTATTTGTTTAGTAGAGATTTTTGTAAACTCTTTACCAAACTTCCCTCCCATGTTTGTCCTGTTTTGATCTTGTGCGCTTTCTGGTTTGGTCTTGTTGGCATTATGGTTTGGATCACTTGCCGCTGTTCTAAATTTTTGTTTAAATATTTTAACTTTGTAATTTTACCATTTATGTAGATGTAGATGCGTTACCAAACTACCGAGGAGGCGTTTCTAAAGGGCGTTAATGATCGACAACTTCAACACATAGACAATGAGTGACAGCTGAACCAAGTACTCATGTCTGAAGTTTTGAATTTCAAGAAGAGGAGGTCCCTGTACTTGTAGCAGAGGATTCATCACTTACTTGTACGTTGAGTCCTTCTCGAGGGTCCTGAGGATATGTCTATCCTAAGTTTGAGGTAATCAGTTGATGTTACAGGTTCATGCTGAAAGGGTCTCAGAGCTCACTCTTACATATTCACACACTCTAGGATCTGGCCTTACTGCACAGGCAACATATGGTGGATCGACAATAGCTTCATGGAAGTCTCAAGTCGGCAACCTTGAAATCCACATTAAGAAACCTAATGATGTCATATTGTAACAGTATTAAACAACATATATAAAAACGTTTTTTACCAATCATATTTAGGACTAATAAAATGCAAATTAATTAAGGAAAAAATTAACCTTTGTAAAACTTACAATAAGAATCCAAGATTGTTTTCCAGTATTTGATTTCTATGATTCTGGTCATTTATAACTTGCTCCGTTTCTACCATCAAGTTATGAAGTTTTATAATCCTTTTACCTTTCTCAAGGTACTTCGCAAAGCACTTCTTCATATGGCACTTACTCTGCTTCGATGCATCTGATCTCATGTTATCTGTTATTGATTATGCACACTTCAAGCTTGATGATACAGAAGCCATGGAATTGAAGATGGACCTCCTCCTTTTGAAGTTCCTCATCCTATGACACATGAGTACTCGGTGAACAACCTCGTCCTCTTGAAGTTCCTCAACCTCTAAAACATGATTACTCTGTTCAGCCACCGTACATTGTCTGTGTGTTGAACTTGTTGATCATTAGAATTTAAGAGCATCCCCTCTACGTCATGCATATCTACATAATTGATTGATCAAATTACAAACAAAATCAAAACATGTAAACAAAATATTGAGGAATGTATACAAATTAAAACTGTATAGTTAAAACACTATTTTTCTAAAAGCCTCTGATAATTTGATGACAAAAGTATCTTTTATTGTATTTTGGAATTGCATAATTGAACACAATAAACACATTATATTGTTTTCCCAAAATTATATTCTAGAAGTAAGTAAACAATATATGTTTTGGAATAAAGTTTCTAGAATTGAACATTTACGATCTGAAAATTAATTTTCAATACATTTTTCATAACACAATTATATGGAAACTAATTTTCAAAACTTTTCATATTTAAAAAACCTAAACCACGAACCTGAACCTGAAATAGACAATGAAGGAGAAGACAAAGACAATGGAAGAAGACATCCTTCAACAGTTGGATTGTAAATTTAAGATGGTTATGGTTGAATTTCCTCCGGAGAATCTTTGCCATCTTCTAATTAAATGGGAAAAAAGAGAGTTGACAATAAAATCAGAAGTTTTTAATCCATAAAGTGATACTTTTGAGGAAAAAAAAGGAAATGGAGTTATGAACAATAAGTGCAGTGCAAAAAGCAATCCACTGTATTAACTCACAAGCTTAACTCTGCAAATGGCTGAGAATGTGGTCTTTGTTGGCCTTCTTGTATGTAATAAACTTTTGCGCGCAATCCACTAGCCATTTACCCCTTTGTATATATCTACATTTCGTCGTAATATATAATTATAAGTATATAGATATAGAAAGCTGCTAACAATCTTCCAAGTAAACCAACAAGACTATTGAAAAGAGGGGATAAATTTAAGTTCTAACTTCTAAGTATAGGTACCGTTTGGCCTAGCTTTTTTTCCTCTGCTTTTGAGCTTATGCAATATAAATTAGGTTTTATGTTATTTTATAAGTTCATACTAGTCAAAATTGTATTTTTATAAGCTATTTTATCATAAACTACCTTGAAAAACTTATAATAATACATAAAAATTGCATAAGCTCAAAAGAAGAAAAAAAAAAGCTAGGCCAAACGGTACCTATATTGTAACAGCATACATATATTCGCCAAAAAATATAAATTAACAGCATAAATGTTATCTACTCATTTTACAAACATAACTAGAGGATAAATCACATTACGATAAAGAAAGACACAAAAGCAAAGTTGATAAACACATGCAGACACAAGGGCAATTGAGGGGTTACGCTTTTTTAAAAAAATAAAAATAAATCATACAATACCTTGAATATATTAGAGTTTGATTCACTATTTTTATATATTTGAACCACTTCCTCAACTTTTAAATAAAGTAAATTCAACTCCAAATTATAATTTTTGGATCTGGCTCTTTAAAGCGCTTAGTAAAAAAACACTCGATGATTAGTTATGCATGCACAAAAAATATTTGAAACATAGGTGGATGGGAACACAGGGAGCAAAATCTGTCCTCGTTCAATCTTGGCTTCTTGCCAATTATTTGAAACATAAAAGCCAACTTGTACCATAAAATGTTGCATTGGTATAAAAGGTAAATTAGTATTTTCCCTTCATTAAAATCTCTTTCATTCCATTGGGAACCAAACAAAGAGAGGATTATCTCTCTTTCTTTCCCCTCAACCAGAAAAAATATCTATTTTTCCCACCACTCCTTACCTCATCCCTTTCATTCACTCCATTAAAATACCTCCCTTCAATAATAACTGTGAATTCTTTACAATCAACACACATGTTTCGACAAAGACTACATATGTTCTTACCTTGTGCAGAGGTTTCGACTACTTCGCTTCTTAGAATCACAGCAAGTGATCCAAACCAGAATGGAAACCAGACCGAACCAGAAAGGCCGTGAAATCAAAGCAGCACGAACAAGGGAAGGAAGCTTGATGAAGAGTCGACAAATTCTCTAATAAACACATAACAAAAAGAAAGAGCCAGAGCAACTCAGGAACCAAAAATTGGTCTGCAAAACATATATTGTGTATATCTATAGCTGTTGGAACAATTCAATTTGTCCAACAGCTACAGTTGTTAAATCACGCTAGCATCAAAACATTATGAAAAAATTTATTTAAAGAAAAAATGAAAAATATATTCTATTAAAATATTATCACTCACATTTTTATCTCCACTAGAAACATTCTTGTTTGCTTTACAAGAAGCATTAGCATCGCCGTTCTTACTATCACTCACATTTTCATTAGAAATGGAAACAACTTTATCTGCTGGCATATCACCGCCACCAGGGACAGCATAATCCATATTTGGTGCCATGACATCATCACGAGAAACAAAAGAATTCTTATCCACTGCATGTGAGTGCTTATCTTCACCTACATTTTCATCTTCCCCAGGTCTAATAACATTGTTATCCACCGGCGCATTAATATAATCATTAACATTGTTGTCGTCGTCACTAGAAACAATAACATCCTCCCTGTATACTGCATTGCAGTGTTCCATTTCTTTGTCGATCGGTACATCATATAAGAGAGATACTGTTGTCTGAACTACAGTGAATCCTTCCCCAAAAACAACCATAACCTCCACTTTGTTACTAGGTTCTAGGTTTGATGTTATGCTCTGCCAATCCTCATCTTCAAAGGAGGTTAGCGTATCTATTTTATAGACCTGAACGGTTGCCTTTGTGTAATTTATGATCAACACACCTTGGCAACCTTCTAATATGATGTTGTCCGGGGAAGAGTAATAGGTGACGAACAACATCATACTCTTTAGGTTACGCCCCTTCATTGTTGGGAGATCAAACATTATGCAACAACCTTTGCAACGAAAGGTTAACCAATCAAAATTATTGTCACAGGGGAGCACAAATGAATCCCAAGATGCATCTGCAGTCTATACAATGAGCAAATGTTTAAATGACAAACTTAGAAGATCAAAAAAGAAAGAGAAGTTCATTATATTTATGTAATTTATTTTAACATCCCTACTTAAAAAATATACAATGATATGTTCTCTATTCATGTATATGATCATCTACTCTACGTAGAAATTAAAGTTGTCTCATGGAAACAAAAGAGAAATGGTATATTTTTTTCTTGAAAATGTACTAAGCATGTAATTTAATTTTGGGCTTAAATTATGTATAAATAAAATAATTACTCACACTCATTTGACAAACTACTACTGTAAAATGGGTTTGAAAACTTTAAGAATTAACTGGAGTCTAATTCAAATTAAGGAGAACAAAATTGGTTAGAAAAAAATTGTTTCGGAACCAAAGTTCCAGTTTAATTTAAAAAAAATAGATATGCAGAAGAGAAATTCAAACCTGAAAAATACCGTCTTCCATACTATTAGAGACTTGGCATTTCGTTCCCATTTGAAATAAGAGAGATTTCAAGTAATTATTTGACCCTGAAATGGGAACTTGACCGAGGCAATCATCAATTAAAGGAGAAGCATACATATCAGAGATTTGTGATGCATTTGCACTTGCATTTGCTTCATATTTATGAAAAATTGTGGCTTTTAATGCATCCAAAATTCTTGCAACATCTTGAGTAAGTTGTAGTTTTGAGCCACACTCCACACAAAGACTTCGAAGCTTAAGAAGGTCCTTGAAAGTACCAAGAGATGACATAGATGTAGATGTTTGAACTAGGGATATCACATTACTTGATGGAGACAACCAAGACCGAATGAGAGAAGGAAATACATCACGTGAAAATCCTTCAAAGCCACATATAGAAATATATCCAATGTTTCTTAATCTTACTATTGAAAAGGGCACTTTTGTTATAGCAGTCTTATCCGCAATCAAGGTTTTCAAGGATTCCATCTGTTCCAAGTCCTCCTCCAATTTGTCAATCATGGAACATCCTGAAAGAATCAAAGATTCTAGAGATTTTAATTTATAGATGCTTTTCGGAAGTTTCTGAAGCCCTGTGCAGTCTGTCAAGTTTATTAGAAGAAGTTTATGGAGAGATCCAATGCTATGGGAGACTGCAGACAAACTTGGACAGTCTTTGAGAACTAGCTTTTCAAGATTAGGCAAGAATGAAAAGTCTGGGGTTTCAGACAAATCCCGAGAATGACTAAGATTAAGAATTTTTAGATTCTCTAGTATCTGCAAGAAAATAAAACCAAGAGAATATTAAGAGAAGCTTATTTTAGATTCTTAAATAATATACTACCATTTGGTGTCATTGTTTAACGAACAACATTGACTGAATGGCAATTTTGGAACATCAATATATAAGAGCATCACCTAACTACTACCTAAAAGAGCACTATACAAAAATTAAGGAGCTAGATGAGACGATAAATTTATCGCTACTGAGAAATATGATTAGTGAAAAAACAAAAATCATGACCAAAATATTGAACAGAATTCGTACCTGGCTCTTCTTCCATAGTTGTTTGAGATTACTATATTTTAATTCGATGGAAACTAGACTTCCTTGCTGAAACTCTGTAGGAGTGTAAGTTGATGGAAATCCATGCCAGTACAGCCATCTAAGATCCTTGGAAAGATATTTAAAATCTCCATGAAGCTGCACCCCGGAAAGTTGAAGCAATCTAAGTTTATTCATCTTCTTAAATGCTTTGGTATTCAGACAAACAGTATTTTCTCTTGGAAACTCCAAAGCCAGTCCCTTGACAGCTTCTGTTCCCTGAAATTGAAAAATCAGAGAAACAGAATACAATAATTTTGACATTTGAAACTCATGTAATTAGAAAACATTAAAACAATCATAAATCAAACCAAATTTTCAAATTTCATCAATGTTTAGTTCTCTTCCTTTACTGTTGTAATTTTCAATAACATATATGAACCATACAACAAGTTCTCTAATTAATAGTTACCTTATACTTTGATAATATATCAAACACTTCCTCACGCCGCCACAACCTACTGCGCTTCTCAGGATCAAACGGTGATTCCTCATAAACTATTTGTCTTCCCATGTCTCTCAACAATTCATGCATTCTAAGCTTGTTCCTATGGTCAACAGTTACAAGCGTCCGCTCTATAAGGACTTTAATTCCAATATCAGGAAAAAACCCACACCCATTTAATATTTGTATTACATCATTTTTGTCCATCCCGATAAAGAAACAGGCTATATCAAGGAATATTTGTTTCTCTGTAACATCTTTTAAACCATCAAAGCTTACTTTTAGCTTCTTATGTACTTCATCATGGGGAATACATTTGAGTTTGTACAAAACTTTATGCCACTCTGTTATTTCACAGTCAGACAAATAGGACCCAAGGACTTGAAGTGCTAGTGGCAATCTCCCAGAATAAGCAATCATGTCTGCTGAATGTGCAGCATAAGCTTTTGTCGGACTTGGTTGCTTGAATGCATGCCAACTGAAAAGCTCAAGAGATTCACTTTCGCCCATTTCTTCTATTTTATACACTTGATCAACACTACACGATCTAAGAAGATGCATATCTCTTGTGGTGATGATTATTCTACTCCCCGGACCAAACCATTCGCGGCTTCCACACAGAGCCTTTACTTGGTCCAATTCATTCACATCATCAAGTACAACAAGTACCCTATTCTGGGCAAGTCTTTCCTTGAATATATTTTTCCCTGATTCTATGTCACGTATCTTGAATGTTGCTGTTTTGTAAACATCACAAAGTACTTGTTGCTGTAGAGAAGCTAGATTATTATTTGTCTCCCAAAATTCCCTTATATTCAGAATGAAGCTCCTTCCCTCAAATTTGCTCCCAATTTGATTATAAATCGATTTGGCAATTGTTGTTTTACCCATACCACCCATTCCCCATATCCCTAGAAGTAAAACATCTGATTCTTGGATGTTTAGTAGCTTAGTCGCAGCTTCCACACGAGATTCTACACCCACTGGATGTTCAGCAACAAATAAATCGGTCCTATCTAGCAAACGGATGACATGTTCAACAATATTCTTGATATCTGCACTTTCATTCCTATAAAATATGAATCAATGATAAATAAGGTGCACAATGGATTGTATGTATAAGCATTCTCCAATATAAATTCTACTAAAAGAAGAGGAAGAATTATATGTCCGTATACGTGTATAGTTTTATAAGATAAAAATGTGTTTGCAACGGGAATGTAAGAGAAATTTAAGAGTCTAAGTCTACAAATTTGCGTGCGTGTTCTGATATAATTAGTTTTGAAATAATAGAGGAATACAATTAAGCCTCCTACATAATTTCGCTGTAGCATAAAACCGCGCCATATCCTCTATTTTCGTGAGTGATCCAGTTAAAGTTCAACCCCTAGAATACCACCAACATCACTGCATTTGGTCTGCAAATCCTTATGCTAAAGAAAAGTGAATAATTTCCGCAAATAATTCACAGTAACATAGTTATTTGAATCATATTATTTATATTTAAAAAGCATTCAAAATAGCTTTTCATTGCAATCAAATATTATAATTTGTAATAAGTTTGAAAAACTTAATAATCATTTTGAAATTTTATAAAAATGGTACTTTTTATCAGAAAATAATTTTTAAAATGGACATAGAGGTATTATTACACCACCAACCAAGGCTTAAGAACTTTAAAGCATCACAAACAATATTCTGGGACAAAATAAAAAAGAAAATAACCTGGAATCTACGAGTACAAACCCTGCTGTGCCACCAATATCAATAAGATCTCTTCTCCAGTGACTCTTGGTGGATTCATCCACTGAAATTTTTGAGATAAGATCTTTAAAAGCCTTTCCAAACTGACCGTCCTGATGACGTACTTCTGAGGGATTTACATCATAGAACACAGGCATAACAACCATGCCCCTGGTTCTACCAATTTCCATTATCTTCACCAACTCTAGCATACACCATCGGGAATTAGCATAATTTGTAGACAAAATAATGATAGAAATTCTAGATTGTCCAATTGCTCGCAACAGTGAGATTGAGATCTGATCTCCTCGTTGAATCTCATTGTCGTCTCTGAAAGCATGAATACCCGCATTTTGAAGAGAGGAGTAGAGATGTGACATGAACTTTACACGACTGTCTTCCCCTCTAAAACTCAAGAACACATCGTACATCTTTGGCTGAAACAATAAATAATAGGAAGGAAAAAAAAAAGAAAAAAAGAATCAGCTTAGACATGTGGTAGCTAAAATTCTCGAAGCCACTGTTACATTGCTTCCTTTGCTGTTATATAATGGAACGAAAAAAACATACATTGGTGATACATCAAACATATATTACCACTCACCTGATCAGTCTTATTACTTGATTCCATCTTAATGATATATTTTGCCATGGCTTGTAGTAGAACATGCATTTGAAGCTTGTTATTCTCATCAATGGCTAAAAGGCTCTTGTCTTCAAGGAGACTTATTTGAAGATCTGTGCATTGTGTTGACCTATTTAATGTATGGAGTACGTCATTTTTGTCCATCCCGTTAAAGAAACATGCTATATCAAGGAATATTTGTTTCTCTTCATCACTCAAATCATCAAAACTCGTTTCTAGAGCTTGTAGTACTTCTTGATCTGGAAATGAAAATCTTTCAAGACTGCTCCACACACTTTTCCACTCAAGTACTTCCTTTCCATGTAAAAACCCCCCAAGGGCTTTAAGAGCAAAAGGCAATCCCCTAGAATAAGTAACTAATTGTCTAGAAAGTTCGCCAAAACCTTCTTGAGGAGTTGTTGCTTGGCTGAATGCACACTGATTAAAAAGCTCAATCGATTCCCGTTCTTCCAATTCTTTCACTGTATATATATGGTCAACTCCATGCTCCTTGAGTAGATGCCTATCTCTAGTCGTGATGATTATTTTGCTACCTGGACCAAACCAATCCCAACTTCCACACAGAGACTTTAGCTGCTCCAATTTATCAACATTGTCAAGTACAAGAAGTACTCTTTTATGTTGAAGTCTTTCTTTTAAAATAACTTTTCCTGATTCAATTGTACCTATTTGCATTTCAGTTGGTATGCCCCTGTAAGAAAGAAGTTTCTTTTGTAAAGAAACTGGACCTCCATCTCTTTTCCAAAATTCTCTGACATTATCGAGCAAGTACTTGTGCTCAAAATAGGGACCAATCCGATTATAAATGGCTTCAGCAATGGTTGATTTACCAATTCCTGCCATCCCCCATATCCCTAGTAGGAGAGGAGATCTTGATTGTTTCAATAGTTGAATCACATCTTGCACACTGGATTTTACACTCACTGTATAGAAAACACCCAACAAGTCTCTTTTCTTTTTTACCGCACGAGTAACACTTTCAACTACATCCTTAATATATTCCCTTCCATAACTGGATAGTACATGAACAAGACATGATTAGATGTATAACATTAATTTTCCAATATGTGCATAGGTGAAAAGAAAGGAGGATATACTAATATAAGAGGTCTAAACTAAAAATCAAGCAAGTTTCAACTTTAATATTACCTGTCTGCGAAATCAATCAGTCCTGAATATGTGGTAGCTTTAGTGATTGCTGCCACCCAACTCATGAACTTATCTTCCTCTTTGGAGGAGGATTCGTTTTCCTTTATCCAGATTCTATGCACAAAATCATGAAAAGCCTCTCCACTTGTTCCGATTGCGGAATAGTTATTGAGACCATCATAGAGCACAGGCAGAACAATAAGACCACCGGTGGTTAGGCAACATTCGGTTATTTTCTCAAATTCTTGAATACACGATCTTGAATTAACATAATTTCTTGAAAACACGATGACAGCAACTTTGCAATCTCCTATAACATTCAGCACTGAGGTTGGTATTTCTCGATTTCCACTTCCAAGCTTTTCATCGTCCCAGAAAACATTGAATCGAGCTTTTATACTAAGAGCCCAATAGATCTCCGTAGCAAAATAAGTTGCATCTTCATCGCAGAAACTCAAGTACACATTGTACCTCTTTCTCTTTGGATTAGTAGTAGTAGTACTACTAGCTGTGGATTTAAGTTTTTCGCGCCTTTTTGAGGAGGAAGTGAAGGAAGACATGGATGGAATTTATGAAAATTAAGTCAAAGTGATAATTGAATATGAAATTGCATAACGAAAAACCAACTAAAACGATGAGGCAAAACTCTCTTTGAATAGCAAGTCTTGCTTGCTTTATGTGAGTATTTACAAGTCAAAGTCATCTCAATAATATGTGATTACTTCTACAGGAGAAAATTTGACTAATTCGGGAAAACAAGTAGTTATGAGTTTAATCATACGGAGAAAATTTGACTGAAAAGATAGAATTCATTTTATTTATTCTACAAATTTTGCAAAAAATTGTAAAATTTGACTAATTCGGGCAAACAATTCTGTATGGACCGACCCAACACAAAAATTGTCACTGGGAGAATTCGAATTTGAGACGTAAAGAGGAGCACACTCTGAAGTCAAGTCTAAACCACCAGGCACCAGGTCAACCCGGGGTTATTATGTAATTATTATTATTTATTATTACAAGTCAATAGCCACTTGGACCAAAATATGACAGAAAATTTCAGCCACAAAATGTTAAGAATCAAGATAAGAAGTCACAACAAAAAAAAGAGGGTATATAGGGGTTTCATGCCATCACTATATAAAAACCTTAGTCTTAAGTCTTAACATTTAAGATTTAAAAACCTATCATATGATTTGTAATTGAAAAACAATGATAATAACATTTAAGATTTGGAAAAAGGGATTACCTCTGATTTTAAGGTGTGGTATGTATGATTGTGAATGGAAGGAAGAAAAGTTGCACAGTGTCTTTCTTCATTCCACACACACTTTTGTTTGGGGTAACCACAAATCACATACTCTCACTCTCATTTTTGAGTGAAGTGGTGTTTCGAAATGATATGCTGATGCCAAAAACAATGCACCAGCCAATGCCATGCTTGAGACTGTAACTCGGATTCGTACATAGTACCCAATAATTGAAAACCTCATAGCTGGTTGGTAAGTTTCAGAATTGAATCTGTAACTGAAAAGATTGAGAATTGAATCTATTGTGTTCGGTACTAAAATGCGAGAAATACCAACTTTACCTCTCTCACTTCTGTGAGATTGTGCCGGCTTATAATTATTTTGTCATTTCGTCAATCTCAAAAATAATAATAAATGAAGAAAAAATATAAATGTTAAGTTTACATTATTTGAAATAACATATAAAAAAATGTTGTAGACTAGTAATTAGTAAATAAAGAGTTAAATATTTTTTTTGTTTATAATGAAGTTTTTTTTGAACAAACCAAAATGAGATATATTAATTAAATAATCTTTTCAGTACAAGGTGTACCGAGATCGACTACAAATATTTACAAAGAGTCGCGAAAAAAACTATAAACAAATCATACAAGGTCCAAACAAAGTAAAAGATTAGACCACCAGCTATGATAGTTGGAGACTAAAGTCACGCTCGTCGTCTTCAACCACCTATAGGAAAACAACTTGATCTTATCCAACAATTGGTGAGGAGTACTTGTTGAATCACCGAATAATCTATGATTTCTTTTCGTCCACATAACTCAAACACAAGCAAGACAAATAAGCTGCATAAAAGACCGTCGTGCTCGAGAACCACCTGCTGAAAAAGTGAACCAGACAAAATGATCACACAAAGTAATGTAGTCCACCATAGGAACGTCAATCCACGAGCGAACCAAAGCCAACCAAAAGTACTACAGGAAAGGTACAAGTGATGTGCCGACTCGTCCTCTCCACATCCAGAAACACAAGAGATAACTGCAGACAATAAGATGCCTTGGGTAACCAGGTTGGCTTTAGTGGCCAGTCGATTCCGCAGTAAACGCCACGCAAAAATAGAGACCTTCAAGAGTACCTGTTTACAATGAAGTTGATGATCGAACCTATAACATCTAGCATACTAACTAAAATTCATCACTACTAGACCAAACCTAGTGGCTTAAGAGTTAAATATGTTTTAAGTCCTTGCATTTTGCTCGATTTTTAAGAATAGTCCCTACATTTTTAACAAATGTTTCAATAAACCTGACATTTTGATTCGTTATTAACTTTGGTTTTGTATTTGTTTTTTTCACAATTGGCAAACAGAATGGTTACGTGGCATTTTTCTATTGATGAATATGAATATTGAATGGATAAAAATCGACTCGCACAGGTATATAAGTTGACCCAGTATAAAGAGATACTAACAAATTTAATTAATTTCATTAAACAATAAAGTCTCGATAGAAAGAGGTAATAACGTTCCCGTGAGCATAGTTCAGTTGGTAGTGATATTATATATTCGGATTATTACCATAAGCTCTTGATGTGATTTCCAAATAACATGTTCATCGTAACTCGAATTATTACCAAGATGAGAATCAAAACGACAAAATTTGGGAAAATATCTCGCGTTATAGATCTTAGCCACTAACCTAGTGGAAAAAATGCTTTTTAAGTCGGTTAAAATTGACTTTTTAAGTCGGTTTCGCGTCTGACTTAAGAAAAGCCGACATAAGAAGTATTGACGTCTTAAGTCGGATTTGAACCTGACTTAAAAAATACTTCTTAGGTCTGTTAGAATCCACCTCTTAAGTCGTATTTGAGCCGACTTAAAAAGTACTTCTTAGGTCTGTTAGAATCCACTTCTTAAGTCAGATCAGTACCTGACTTAAAAAGTACATCTTAGGTCTGTTAGAATCCACTTCTTAAGATGGTTCCGAGCCTGACCTAATAATTACAGTCATAAGAAGTATTGACTTCTTAAGTCTGATTTTGTACCCGACTTAAGAAGTTCTTTATTAAGTCGGATATAATCAACCGACCTAAGAAGTTGAATTTTTTTTTTTTACGTTGGATTTTTTTTCCACGCATGCTTTTTTTCTTGTGGGTTTTTTTTAAGCAGTTTTTTTTTTTTTTTTTGTAATGACACTTTTATTTGGGTGGCACATATATACTTAAACTAATAGCATACACTGCTTGCAAAATAATAATAATAATAATAATAATAATAATAATAATAATAAAACCATAGAAGAAAATATTGTCATATAAAATTAAAACATCATTGTAATCAAAATAGGTACACTGCGCTTTGCACTAAAATGCAAACTCAACCGATATAACACTAGTCTTATAAAAAAAGCATAAACAAGAACTACTTGGGTGAAACAACAACGTACTTATCAAAATACAATCAAAAGTAGGAACCTTAAAGACTATATAGCCAACATCCAACACAGAATTGCACCCTAATTCATATCATTGTCCGCACTTACTTCAATATGTTCCAATATCATGTTTACACAGCGTTCTTGAACATTTTTAAGTTCATATTTTTGAAATGGCTTTGAATCCCGAAATATCTGAATAAATAAAAGTTTACATAACATTAAATTATTATATCAATATAAAAAATATAGTCCTAATTAATTGATACAACTTGTTAAAATAACTCTATTACTTACATGTGTCCATGAACAAACAATAGTAGCAGATATAATGTTCAACATGTGAATCATGATGTAATAGCCACACTCATAACTAGCTTGTTGCTTTTGACTCTAAAATATAATATGATCAAATGTGAATGTCGACTAGTCAGTAAATATTATTCAAAAACTGTTATATATTTTCATTTAAATAGAAAGTTAACAACTTACGGTGGGAAAGAACCATTCTACTTTCTTTTGCTTTCTCGCACGTTGTAACTTATTATAAGCTCCCAAAGCTCTACAAAATTTTTAGAGTCAACAAAATATATTATTAATAGATATCCAAATGCACAAGTAATGCTCATGGACTAAAAGGTACAAAACCAGAACTCCAAACACAGTACATGGCAAAAATAACAAATCCCAAACTAACAGACACAAAGCCTACATCCATGGACTAAAAACATCTACAAACAATGACAATCCCTAAACCAAAATAAATCAAATTGCCTAGGCAACAAGAGGAAATACAATAAAACTTGCTAAAACTAACAACAGACTCCAAAACTTGGACCATGAAAACAGAAGAAAAAAAAATGCAGGCTTCCTCACTCATAGATTTGTAGCATTAAGAAATATTCGTTAGATTTGTATAATAAAACATATCACATAGTTTATGTACGGTATATAATTTGAATACTTACGTTTCAACTATGTCACAGATTTTTTTATCCGGCTTCTTTCCCAATGAACATAGAAAGACTACTTCAAGCTTCGTAGGATTAATAATGAGCAATTGCCAATGATGACTACAAGGGCAACATACAATTTAATCTGTTAAATTAATTTATATCAATTATGTGTATTGGATATAGTATTGCATTTGCATAGTTCAAGCTAAATCATGTTATAACACTCCTAAATCAAATTTGAAAAACTAAAAATCATATATATATGCACCACACCAAGAATTCAAGCTAAATAATGTTATAGCACTCCTAAATCAAATCTGAAAAATTAAACTAAATCATCACACCAGAACAAAAACCGCATACTTGAAGCGCAAGAAACACAATTGTATAACTACTTACAATATTTTCTGCAATAAGACGCGTGGCTTCTGATGTATACTCTCCTGATGGTTTTAGTCGGGCTTGCTTCCACTTTTCATGACGTTGTGGTGGAGATGGAGGTGGAACCTCTGCCCCTCCAGCTGCTTCTTTTCTTTTTTTTAACTTATCTACCATCATGTCTTTCTCGAGCAAAGCATATCCCCCTTGAGACAATCTATGGGGATATTTATTATAAGACTGAGCCACCTGCCCCTTCTTTCTTTTCTCCTGTTATATAGCACAATAATTCATTACGTAGTACTAAATAATTTGTTGATTGATGAACTAAATAATAAAGCCAACTAACCAGAAAGGCAGGGTCCTCTCGCGACTTAACAAAATCGTTCCACGTTTCTTTACCAATATAAGAGTAATCATCAGCAGCAGATTTGCCAAACTTATTTCCTTTCTCGTCTATATATCTACTGGTTAAACTGTTTTTAAAGGCCTTCCAACGCTCACCCGCATATATCATCGTTTTCTTTTCCGCAGCAGCATTTTTAGGAATATCCCATACTTGCTATGTCACACAACAAATAGAAGATTTAGTACATATCAAAATACTGAAGTTATGTACAATTGTGATAAAAACACAATTAAAATTACCTTAAGTCCTGTCCAAATTTCATTTCTGTCTTCGCTACCAACCTTATCCCACTCATTAATCAGAATACTGATTTTCTCTCGAGCAAGGGAAGCCACATGATACTTGAAATCATGTGCAGTTTTCCCTATAGGACGTCCATCTGAATTGAAATCAATCGATTTTCTCTCACCCCGTGCAGACAAAAGTTCCAACTTTTTCATCCGGGTGCAACCTCTTACATTTTTTTTGGTTGATTGAGTATTCAACCCACTTTGAGAAGGATTTGATGCATCACCCATGTGTCTGTTTAGAGAGAAAAAAAATATAATAATGGTCAATAACAATTCAAGCTCAATAATATGAAATATAAGGGATTATATGATCAAAACTATTGTACATGAGACAATAAAAAAATTTACTTAAAAACTGCATATTTAGATCAAAATGTTTGATTGATTGTCAAAATGAGGAACCATGCCTTTAAATACAATGGTCAAGGCTAATACAATGGTCAATCCTTATTATTGGAACCAACAAATCTAACAAAATTACATAATCAATAGAAAAATAAAGTTGAACATATACATCTAAGCATTTGATTTGATGCACAAGAAGTACTTTGAAGGAAAAAACTATACAACCACCTGTATTAATAAGCACAATAGGATACAACCAAAGCAATAACAATAAGGCCCAAGCCACTTGAACACCAATAAAATCAGCACTAAAAAAAATGGAACCAGTCCTAGCACCCTTGACACAAAGCAACCTGAAACCAGTAGACAAGAATAAGAACTGATAGAGCTACAAATGAGCTACACAAAAGCTAGATGCATAACTTGAGAGCCTTGATCCTTTGAGGTAAGAAAAGAACGTCTTAGGACCTCAGTCACTGTCACAAACAACTAATGGACTAACAAGAAAATGAGTAAAACTCAATTCTTCTGCCGCAGCCTACCGGACAGAGAATTTGAGATGCAACCAAAACGATTCAGCTGCAAAATTAGAATACCACAAAGGATAAATAATCAACACCACCAGTCCACAAACTGTCCTAAAAAATCATGTCAGCCTCTGTCAAGGAAACACAAAAAGACACAAAAAAACCAAGTCATCCAATTTAGCAGAGATAAGGTGCTGAAAGCCATATAAGCAGAAGCCTCCGACCTGTGCTAGATACAAACAAGCAGCAAACACACAGCATACATACATCAGAGAGGAAACCAGATCAGTTGCTTCAATATCCTGGATCTATCCTAACAACATATCTTCTGCATACAAGCTAGGGGGTTTCCAAGCCATTGGTAAAGAGGATAATTAAAGCCTTTAGATCGGTTTTTCAAAATTCTCCAAGGATCGCAGCTCTTATCAGATTATGAGGTAATTTATGAATTATGGGGTAACTAAAATACAGAGTAAAAGAATAAATGGGGGAACAATACAGGGCAACTTTCATATACAGCACAACCTACAGTGCCATAAGACTAAAGGATCAAATCACATTTAAATAATAATATTACTAAAACAAAGGAAACAGCTAGAAATAATGAGAATATAGTCTCTGTCTACAACATGAGAATATATCACAATTAGGCTAGGCACAAGGGTGATAAGCCATTGTTTACTAAAAATGAGTCTTATCGGTAAGAAATAATTCCAGAGGAAGCTGTCTTTTAAAACTATAAAAGAAGTGTTTATTTATTTTACAGTTTTGCATATGTGCTTTATTAAAACTGACTTTGCAAAGTGAAAAAAGACTAACTGTGGTTTGTGAAACTGCATCAGGTTTCACATTTTTAAACTGAACTGCTACATCATGAACTGAACTACAGTTACAAAACTACATAGTTTTATTTCCATACTGAAGTGCTGCAAGTGTGTGCTTGTTGGGATGACTGATCACTGATGTATACTCTTTAACCAACTAACGTGGTAAAAATTTAATGCTTATAACCATGGTCTTAATTTACAAATTATATCAAAAATAAATCTGGACTCTAATAAATACTATAGTATACTCTTTAACCAACTAACACAGATTGTGAATCTATTATACTAAGCAACTTACCACTGTAGCAATCTAGACTCTAATAATCTAATAATCTAATAATAAAAATAATAATCATAATAATGATAAAAAAACACAGAAATAGCAACAATAACAACAAAAATTGAAATCTCACAAGAAATAAAATAAAAACTTAGGGTTTAAAGATTGCATACATATGAATGAGTAGCCTCCAAGTTTGCAATCAATTCCTTCGAAGTTTGCAGCGAAGGGAACAGTTCAAATTTTCTAGTTTTACTGAAGGAGTTCAATTTCTATGAAAGTTAGGGTTTTAAATTTGTAGTGAAGGGTTTGAATTTTCGGTGAAGGAGTTCAATTTCTGGGCAGTGAGGTGTTCGATGTTCTGAGATTGTAGTGAAGGGTTCAATTTTGAGCGGTGAAGGTGGGTTCAAGTTTTACGAATGGTTCGGAGATGACGAAGGGTTCAATTTCTGGGCAGTGAGGTGTTCGATGTGATGAATTGCAGTGAAGAAGAAGAAGATTGTTGTGTATTGAACTTCCACGAAGAAGAAGGGTTCAGTTTGTTTCTAGAAACTTTCTACGTATCGTTAATTTCTTTCTTTTTTGTTTTTGATTCATCATATTTATTATTTTTTAACATTGTTAGTTTTGTTTTTTTTTTATTTTTAAAAAATTAGGTTTTTTCTTTGACAAAAAAAAAGATTCTTTTTTTAATATTAAGGGACTGAGTTCGATTCCCGTATGCCACATATTATAATTTAATTTGTCAAAAAATAAATATACTTCTTAGGTCAGGTGAGGGAAGTCTGGCTTAACAAAGAAGGTTTCTTAAGTCAGTTAAACGACAACAGATTCGATATTATTTTTTTATTCTCTATTAAGTCTGTTGAAAACACAACCGACCTAAAAAGGTTGAACTTATTTACGGAATTGCCACCGCGCGTGTTCTTAAGTCAAGTGGCAACACTAACTGACCTAAGAAGTTTTCTATAAAGTGTTTTTTCCACTAGTGTCTGATTTTGTCATAAAATTACAACCTTGTTTGGTTACCATAGCCCTCTAGAACAATTGAAAATTCCAGAAACCCAGCCCTCCATCTGCTTTAGGATACATCATACAATCCCAACAGAACCACATGATGCCCTTATTGTTTGATTCTTCTCCTCAGTAAAACATTCTTTGATATCCCTCAGAATTGTATTTGGGATAACAATGATACTCATAACATAGGATGAGACGGCACTTGCAAGACAAATAAATCTCACCACTTTTAATCGCTTTACAATGATCCGTCCTCTAAGAGATTATACGTTTTTAGATTCGGTCCTTCACATAGAAAAAAATGTCTTTTTTACTCCTTCCGGTTAATGGCAGTCTTAGGTAAATAGATGTGTCCAACACGTGTCCAACTCTCATGATCCTTGATAGGTCTTCTTGAGCAGCTCTACTCAAATTTTGAGTGAAAAATACCTACGAATTAGACATATTATTTTCTTGGCCAGATGCTTCTTCATAAATTTTTAGGTTCCTCATCAAATGGTCTGCCTCTTCTAAATTTCACTCCCAAAAAAAAAAAAAAATTAATAATCACTAGTATAAAGTAGATGAAACACAATTGGTGTCCTTTACATATTTTCACTCCATGAATATCTCCTGTGGCCACCGAATTTTTAATAATTGTTGAGAGTCTTTTCACCATCAAAATAAAGAGGTAAGGAGAAAAGATATCTTTTTGCCTCAAACCCCTTCTCGAAAAATATAGGGCCAATATTTTCAAAATTCACCAATACTAAGTAATTAACTAAACTGACACATAACATCATGTGATATATATACTTTTATGCAAGTCTCAATTTGCCAAATATCTCTCTCAAAAAACCTCATTCCACCTTATCGCAAAGCCTAACTAATATGGATCTTGAGGGCTAGACTCGCTTGAATAACATTGATTATAAGAATAATTTTACACATATAAATTCATCATTAATAATAAAAAGTAGAAAAACAAAACTTTTTATTATAAATTTTTCAATTTTTAAGATTTTTTATTTTTATTTATTTATTTTAATAACAAAAACGTTTAAATACCTATAACTTTTTGTTCAATTAATCGAGACTCACCAAGTACACATTATAATTTTTAGTCAAAAAAAAAAGTACACATTATAATTTATATTTTTAAAATAAAAAAAAATGAAAGAACTAAATTTTTTTTCAATTTATATTTTTGATAAATAATAATTTTTGTCAATTGTTTTTTCTTTGATCCTTCATCTAAATAATTGATATTCTTCTGTTTCCTTTGGGCTACGAAAATCCTTTTATTCAAAACGAAACAACAGTGAGATCAGTATCTCTAAACATGCCTGTAAGAGTAGCATTGGAGAACACTACAACCCCTTCTCACGTTTCAGGTATATTCTATATTCTTCTTCTTCTTCTTCTTCTTCTTGTTTTCAATCCTTAATAATGTTTTCAATTATTGTTTTATTGTTTGTTTAGGTGCAAATTCAAGGCGCAATTCATTTCAATCTTGTTCTCTTCTAAGTGTTGGACAGGTACTTTCTTCATTTCCCTTTTATTCCTTTGTTTCATTCTTGGACAAATTTCGATTATTATGGAAGTTATTAGCTAGAGAAGATGAAACCCTTTTGATGAAATTGGGTTTCTTTGTTTAAGTTTTGTTGCATTTATTTCATGTGATTCATTCATAGAACATTGAACAGTTGTTGCTTCTTTAAGATTATTGCCTTTGTGGAAAACAAAAATTATGCTTTTTTATGAAAGTTTGTTGGAGATAACTATGTATGGCACTTTAGCTAAAAGGTGTGTCCTGTGTCTGACACCAACACAACACTTACACATGTAGTTAGCTTCATTCATTTTACAAATATTATCGGTGTTGATGTTTTGTGTTTGTGTCAATGTTGGTGCTTTAATTATTTTGGGTTTGATCAAAGTGATTATTGGCTTCAATATTGGTAACTAGGATTAGTTTCTGATGGTGGGATTATACAAAGGTACCTGAGATATAAGTTTTTTTTTTTTTTTTAACAATGGAGCTAATGATCGAACCCATGACCTCTAGCATACTGCCCAAATCCCTCACCACTAGACCAAACCTAGTGGCTTACCTGATATGTAGTTTTACTGAATATGAAATATATAGCCGAATTTTTTTTTTTTCCCAATGAATCTTGAACCAATGCAATAAAAATACCATTACAGCTTGAGATTAGAAGTGGAGTGAATGAATGGTGCTGAGTTCTGTGTGACTCTGAATTGTGGTCCAAGGGAGACTTTTCTATTTCGATATTCAAGTAGGATTAGGAGCTGATACAACGATTATGATGTATGGCCAAATTCTGGTTTTGATGAAATTTGAAGCTTGAGATGTATTGTATTGGCTTGGATAGAAATACTTGCAATCAATATTTTGTACGCAAGCCATTCCAGGATTTGAAGGGGACAACAAAAAAGCAAAAAGAACCTGATACAAAATGGAAACGTATCATATTGAAATTGAAACACACTTCAGTGCCAAACTCTTTAGAAATGGATATTCTTCCTATAGCCTACCTAACCTTTCTTAATAACCTCCTAAATCCTCATGCTATTCAGTATTTCTCACTACAATAATTTTATGAAAGTGGAAATCACAAAACAGAATCAAGATCCAGGAATTTCTTATTGGTTTCCCTCCACTGCAAATTCCTTGAGCCAGCCTCCTGACCTCATGCTTTTCATTCATTTCTTCTTGAAGCTTCTTATTTTCTCTGCGTCAGCTGCAAAGCAGGTCTTTAGCTAGTGCTGTCAAATAGCACTATAGCGTAACAAAAATTTGACTAACTGCTATTGTTCTGCGATTTGCAATTTAGTACAGACTACAGAGTGTTGTCAAATAGTGGCTATAGCACTGTAGTGTAGCAGAACTTGAACAAACCGCTATTTTCCACGATCCAAGATTGACAATACTGTCTTCAGCTGATGGACTTTCCTTAAGAGCCTTGAACCTATTATCTCACTATGGGTCCGTATTCCCGTACTGTTATATGTACACTGTACTATATATATGTAATGTAACCCATATGAGTACGACTTGCTGGTTGTTCTACCCGTGGATACAATTTATTTTGTCTTTCCAAATTTCAATCCATTGAATTATGTTTCACATCCTTTTGTCTTTCTGCTAGTATATCTTATTACAAATTCAAAGTGCTAGTATGTACTCAAGATGTTTGTATTTATAGGCCTTTTCTGGCACGCAAAATGTTTCAAGCCTACAAAAGGATGAAGCATGGAGGGTAAATGTCCGTATACAAGGATGTGACCTTGAGCATGGATATCTATGCGGCACCATGGAAGCTCTTAATGTTCCTATGGCAGACACGCCGGTAAGAAATTTCGCTACAGTTCATCTTTCTTAAAAAGAAAAATAAGAAAAATAAACTACTTTTCTCCTTTAGAAAATATGCATGTTTATAAATTCTTTCTAGTTCAGTTTCAACTATTTGTCACAAATTGAAGACAGGATTAAACTGTTGTAAATCTTATGTATATCAGAATAACCTACTGGTTTTATATTTATCTAACAAAAACAAATGTGTATTGCATGAGTGATGTTTATTGAACTTCCATAGGTTACAAACATTTTTTTTTAGTTTTAGTAATAAAGTTTCTAGCTTGCATTTTGAATTTTTAGAATGCTATTAACCTACTTTATGGCAGAACTTGTCATTTCTATTTTATTTCACACGGTTTATCTTATTAATAATTGATAACTTTTTTATGATAATCTCTTTTTATATTGATACATTGACCAATATGGTCCAGGCAGTGATTAGTTTCTATACTTTTATCCTGTGTGTGAATGACATATAGCAAATTTTTTTATTCATTTTATGCTATAACATGTTCATCAGGATTTACTTGGATGTAAATTTCTACCGATACATACTATTCCTGCATGCCCTGGTTGTTTATGTCTAGGAAGAAAGAAAAATTACCACTGATATTCACTTTCTCTTTAATGATTTTTAGGTAGTAACATTCTGGGAAGGGGAGATTGTCGATACCAAGAATTATACTTTCTTCACAGGAAAATGGGAGGCAGCGTATGTTGTTATGCAATACAATTAAATCAAGCATGGATCATAAATTGAATAATACTGATGATGCCCTACATTATAACATTAAATAAAATTGCCTCATTATTCGACAAATATACTTGCATCTTTTTCTTCTACAGACCAGTGTATGTTCTAGCCAATTTTGTTCTTTCTTTCTATTTTTTCAGACCAGAGGATGATATAAGGCACTGGACTAAATTTGACTCTTTTGGCCCCCTATTGGTAACCATCTCACCTGGGTTCATGTGTAAGATAAGGTTCATCCCCTTAATGTAACGTGTCTAATGTGTTTCATTGTTTCAGGGCCAAGTAGAGATGGATGGTGGCAAGTCTGCAGACCTAAGCAACTATCCTTACATATTCATGGTAAATTTATTTTCATTGATATACTAAATGAAAATATTAAAAGAAAACACTGATATTCTCAAATGAAAACACTGACAATTGCATTATGTTCTTTTCAGAGATGGAAGGAGCAGTATTTTGTGAATGTTGGAACTGACTGTGGATTAACTATAGCTGGATTTTACTACGTTTGTTTCTCATGCAACGATGGCTCTATCAGTGGGTTCTATTACGATCCGAATAGCAGGTGCTTCCTCTTCCAATTCTAATTACTTATTAGTAGTTTATATCTGTGTTTATCAAATTAAACCATTATGCATTTTGTTGGAAATTCCTCCCCTAGCGCCTAATTGCTGCATTAGGGTTGTGTTCATTGCAGCCTCCAACACCTTCAATCCCAATAGTGTTGGGCATGTATTTGGAAAAACCCAAGTTCCACATTGAAAAGAGATAAGATTTGAAAAGAGTTTATAAAAAGTGGCACTCTCACCTTACAAGCTGATTTTCTAGGGTTGAGTTAGACCCAACCCAGGTTTTAAGATGATATCAAAGCTTATCATAGATCCGTTGTTGGGTTTCCCGCATCGTCCACACTTTGGACTCATTGGACTGGGCATTAGGGTGTGTGTTGAAAATTCCCCTTTGATTGTGGTAAGTGGTTCGCACCTAGCTACCTAATTGCAGCATCTGGGTTGCCTTCATTGCAGCCTTCATTTTGTTGGGTTTGAGGGTGTGGATTTAGTCCCACATTGTCTAGAGATATGACCTAAGTAGTTCTTATAAAGCTTGGGGTCTAATAAATGAATTAGGTCCAATATAAAAACCTTTTGAAATTTTGAAATAGTATCCAGAATAATTTTCGACACATTTTTATTGTGAATTTCGTTTCTCTTTAATGATAGATGCACTCTAAAAGGAATATTGCAGATTTATAACTAGTTAACTACTCATTGGAAAATCAGTAACTTGGATTCTAATAACATGCATGCATAGCTTTGAATTATCTCTCTAAAGTATATAACAAACCGCTTTAGTTTTACAACCAATAGTTATAACTTTGAATTATCTCTCTAAAGTACATTCTTCACTTTAGAATTTAGGATGAGTCGATTTCTTTCATTACCATTCAATATCTTTTATAGATCTTAAGAAAGTTTTTGACATACAACTCATTGATCCTTTGCAGCCCATTTCAGAAGCTTGAGTTGAAAGCCACAAATGATGGAAGATCAGGTTTCTCTTTTTCATCATATGAGCTACAATAGATTGTGTGACACATAACATATCAAATCTATCATTTGATTGAAGCTATCTTCTGAAGTGTCTTACAGTCAGTTGAACATGGGAGATTATGCAAGCGCTCAATACTGTCAGTGTTGTCAAGAGTGTAAGAAAAGTGAAATTTTGTTGTTACAATCAATCATGTCACAACTGTGAATAACTTTGTTATATGCTACAAATCCCCCAATGTTACTACTTTACATGATCTATTGTTGTTTCGAGATTCGACCATATTAAATATGTATATATTTTGTTAAGAGCAACTTATTATCTTTACAAGCTACAAATAATATGAAAAAATTGTAAAACTTTTTCGGTTTTTGTTGAATATTACACACACAAGTAATTTCTATTGTGTTGCAAATACAAAATAAGATTTTAGCTTAACACTTACACACACAATCTTCTTCATTCGTGAAAATGAATCCTAACTTTTCTATGGTGTGTTTGAACTTGATTTTGTAAAATAAATTAGAAATAAAATCGATTTATGTTCGGATGTTTCCTCTAAAATCTAGTTTGATAATGTAAGCTTAACCTAATACAAAAGTTACTAGTCAAAATAAATATGATTTGATTTACATATTTGACCAGTATAATTTTATTATTATTATTATTATTATTATTATTATTATTATTATTATTATTATTATTATTATTATTATTATTATTATTATTATTATTATTATTTGGCCTAATGAAGGGGATAGGGGTTGACATGGGATTGAACCCATGCTTGCACTCATACCCAATGTTCAGGCACAAAACATAAGCACTGCAACACTAGAGGTGGTGTAAAATACTTTTATACATGAATTAAATCATAGTTGATCATATAAATATTTGTAGAGAGAGGAACTAATACAATAAAGTGACATTATTGTATAATTTGATTGAATAATGTATATATAAAAAATTGTATCGTCAATATGATTTATTTATATTTGGTACAAGTCAAATATGATATTTCTGAGTACTTTTCACACCATTACTTCAATTGCCCAACAGTGTGTTTTTACTAAAATTACAAGGCAAAATTCAATTTTGATGCTTCCTATTATTAAACCATAACATAATGAAAGACTTGACAATTTAAAACAATAAAACAGTTTCTAACGGTTATCATATATCATCTTGAAGGAATGTATCTCATTAATAATGCACGATTTGAATTTGTTATAAAAATCTTGGTCGTTGTTGGATTAAAAGTTAGTATGCTATTTCCATTCAGTGGCCATCTTTCCTAATTCCAATCTCGATCTCTCTCTCACACACTCAAGAAGTGAATGATTAGTGCAGGCAGGAATGGATGTTCCAGTGTCAATTGAATACTGCTGCCCAGAAATATATACACTAATGAATGGTTCCCCTTTTGTCAAGCTCTTTTGGTGACAGAGTCTTTTATTGATCAAGAAAATGAGTACTCTCCTATCTCTCCCCTCGAAAACTAGTATGTGCTTATATCTCTCATAACATTCATTGTCCTGACTAGTATTACCACAAGTTTAGTGCCAGCAATTTGACTAATCAACAGTAGATGTTTAGAGTATGTGACCTCAGTTTTTGCAGTCTTCTAACTAGAAATCATCACTAACATTTAAACTAGTGTTCTCCTCTTTATGATGTTGAGATACTTACCACTTGACGAACCCTAGGTTGGTTGTGGGGTTCTTTCTTACCAGTTTCTTATCACCTTGGTGTTAAGGTAAAGAAAATGAAAATGATTAAAAAAGGCAATGGAAATGCACGAATATTCAGTAGTACATATGGATTGAAAGTAGCTCAATTACTAAAGTATAATTCAGTAGTACAAACTGCTTAAAACAAATCTAGTTCTCTATAAAATAACCGGGAGAATAACACTCCTCCACAATTATTCAACTTCGCTACGATTTAGGGACTATATTTTTAACTGTCACAGCATAGCTGTTTTACAAACTTGGATTATTTAATGAAATACTAAGAGCATAATCATACTACAACATTCACATAATTATTGTCTTCCCCTTGAACAGGTAAGAAAAAGGGTCCGGAAAGGGGTAAAATAGGGATTATGCATGATCAGCATCTCAGAAATTTCTGCTTATCAAAATCAAACAGATAAGAGACGCCGCTTTGACGAGGTGAGCATATTAGCTTGAACTAGTTTTCTGCATGGCTATTATGCTTTTAGTGCCTTTTCTTTGTGAGTATAATTGATCCCTCGATCACCATCTACCACTTGTCCACTCCCCCTCAATATCCTGCATTATATTAGATACACAATATTTTAAAATGAGCCAATACATGATCTTGTAATAGACTAGTATGCATAATTCAGAAAGTAAAATGGTTGGAGGATGTTTATTGCACACCATTTTGTCCCTAACATCTTAGTAAGGACTAGTATATATGAAAATCCGTAAATTTAGTGCCTGGCATCTTAATAGTAAGGGCTAAAGTGATGAATTTTATATACTTTAGGGATTACTTATTATATTTCTATACTTAAGGACTAAATTGGAAAGAGATTCATACTTTAGGGACTAAATTGATAGTCTATAAAAAAAATGTGCAACTAATGCTGAAGTGAAAATGAAACATAGAACAGACCCTCACAGAAAAAATATCAATAATTGCACTTTTGTTGAGTTGAAGTTCTATTTCTTAATTAAAGTAACAAAAGCTAATTTCATACCATTTGTTTGTCAGCAACCCCTCGACTCCTACGGGACCTCGAGCATGAATACGACTTGTACTTATTCCAACCTGTTCAACAATTAAAACAACCAAAAACAACTGAGAAAAATAAAATAACTATGCTACTAGTGACAATAGACTGGAAGATGCATTACCTCTGCCCCAAGCCCAAAGCGTGCTCCATCACAAAACCGAGTACTTGCATTGTGGAATACAGCAGCACTGTTTGTGTACAAGGCAAAAATGGATTTTTAATTAACCAGCAACAAGTAATAAGAGTTATAAAAATGTAGTAGTTATGAGTTGAAAACACATCAAAGTGGTATCCTCATTGTATTTACGAGATAAAACCAAAGGAATCTCAAAAAATTGTTCATTCTGGACTAGACCCGAGCTAGACGATGATAAATGGGGTACAACAAAACAGCATAGAAATTTCTGCAATCATTTAAATCAACAAATAGATCATGGACTGAATAACAGTGCATCTGCACAACTTACAGGGTCCAGAGGGCTCTCGGGTATATTGAACAATTTTAGGGGGAATGGTAAGGTAAGGTAAGGGATGAATTATTCAAGGAAAGGCTTACTAATGAAAAACCATGTTCGATGACAAGGTCTTAAAAGCTTATAGTAGACAGAAGCTTTCAAGCCAATCAATGCCTGTTAGTTCAAATGGTTTGGAGTTTGGTTACCCTAAGTAAGATCTCAACTTGGAGTATTGTAATTAAATGGAAAAATAGGTGCTGGTGGGTTTAGACAAAAGAAGTAGCTTTATGCCAGAGTTCAAGATTTGACTTGAGCATGAAATAGTAACAGTAATGAAAATAAGAGCCATTTTACGCAAGTTGGAAGCAGGAAATAAGACTAATGATTTCTGAGTTCGATAGAAGAAAATACTAATCTTAATATGGAAAAAATCAAACAATTAGATGAATAAAATAAACAGAAACAGAACAGAAGTAGGTAGTTCAGTATCCATGATGTTTGCTTCTTTCACCTTTCCTAACTCGGAGGGATACGTAAAAGTTTATAAGATTATATAGTTGGTAATAAAGCAAAGTAACAAATACTAATATTTGTATGATTGAAGAAATACTATGCCCCAATATTCAGAATAATGGACTTCAAACTTTGGGAAGTATGTGGTGATTGGGGATCCAAAAAAATTATGAAAAACATCTGAAGTACCCTTCCATCTTATCATGCTATGTCAGTGGATTATATCTATACTCTATAGGAATCAAAGGAATAAGGATCAAACATGGTTACCGACCAAAAATAAAATACATACCTGTCAACTTGACTTAAGAAAGTCTCAGCTACTTCAGAGTCTTCTGTGATAATGCATTCAGTATGAGCACTGCAGAAACATCAAGTAAAGCAACAGAGACCTTTTAGACACAATAAAATTAGTGATAATGATAACAAAAATGAAAATTATCTAAGGGTTCGAACATGCCTTCCATGTTTGTTTATGTGGTCAATGGCAGCAAAGACGTCCTCTACAACTTCAATTGTGCAAGCAAGTGAGCTGTATTCATGATGTAAAGAACTCGCTTCAGCAATATTTAGCATGGAACTAGCTTTTGGTCCACCATACAATTGAACACCTGCAAGCCATTTATCATTGTTAGTACATGTTTTCCGGATTTTGAGGCAATTATGATGGACTTTCTTGCACAGTTGCACCATTCATATTCAATCATCACAGAAATTGACTAGATTTAACACAACAAAAATAATAGAACAAAGATTACATTTAAATTTGTAGACTCCAATTATTCTTATGAAAAAACTAAAAGAAAATTAAATTTGAACCAGTGATCTTCATATAAATTCATTTGGAAGTAAGGTCAAACCTTCACGTTGGAGTTCAAGGATAAGCTCATTAAGTCCACCAGTACATGACAGATCCTTGTGTACAAGAAGAGTCTCCTAAGAATATCATGACATTATTTTAATGAACAAAGTCTATAAATTCTATTGACATCACAAATAACATGCAAGCATTGGTCTAGCTATCTGTGGGTGAGCATTTTTCACAAGAGCAAAGCATTGCAAAGGATATGAATGCTAATTACCATTGCATTGCAGGCTGCAGGATAATCAGTCTTTGCATCCTTAACTATCTGCTTTGCCATATCAATATTAGCAGCCTTGTCAACATATATATGACAAATTCCATCTGCATAACAGAAAAAGTATCAATAGAAACCCTAGTTTATTTTACAGGTCTTCACATAGGAAACTTATATATGATCCATTACCAGCATGGCCAAGAACAGGGATTTTTGTTGATGCCTTGATTTGAGAAACAAGCTTATTACTGCCTCTAGGGACCACAAGATCTATAACATCATCAAGCTGTGGAAGAGTATAAATAATTATCAGCGGAAAATCATCACACAAAAGTATAATTATGAGGATTTTCACTTGTAATATCTACCTTGAGTAGATCTGGAATTTCATCTCTTGAAGTCACAAGCCCAATAAGTTTGCCACTGACTGTATCTGGTATGGCTGAAGTAATGACCTACAATAAAGAAGAAATATGTAAAGATGGAAACTTATTTATAACTAAAATGATGATCCAAATTGACCTGAAAAAACTACAGCCTAACTAAATAAATAGGTAAACCTTGTGTAAGGCCGCATTTGATCTCCGGGCTTCCTTTCCTCCTTTAAGTAATAAGCCATTCCCACTTCGAATTGCCAATGCTGCTATCTATTAATTCATTTAAACATAAAACTAATACATCAATATCCAAATTAACTAAAAGGAAATATTGCATAAATGAAAAGGCTATATTGAAATATGATTATGTAGTGAAACAATAATCGACTTATACTAGATAGATACTTATATAGTTATATTTGTCATGCTAAGTAATATTTGAAAATGGAAGATAGAAAAGACAGGGTCCTTAAATACCTGAACAAGAACATCAGGTCGGGACTCAAATATAATCAGGAGGACGCCCAGAGGACTTGATATTTTCTCCAGGACGAGTTCATCTGCTAGCTGGACACATATAACAGCAATGAGAACTGTCAAAATGAGTAAACTTATTTTTTGGTAAAATCTGTCGGT
Source organism: Trifolium pratense (assembly GCF_020283565.1). NCBI lineage: Eukaryota > Viridiplantae > Streptophyta > Magnoliopsida > Fabales > Fabaceae > Trifolium > Trifolium pratense. The sequence continues at coordinate 8,008,688 of NC_060062.1, read as the reverse complement.
GACTATATTTAGTTATCTAAGTTCAAGATCAGTAAACATAAGTTACAAAATCCATTTAAGAATGTCATTTCAAATACTGGAAAGATCCAATATCTGTCAAACAAGTTAGAAGATATTACACATGTTACTACAGAAATGAACAAGAGTTTGAAGGACCAACAACATCTGTTGGTCCAAGTGGCAAGGAGCTTGGTTTTGCTTACATAAGGTTTTGCCCCCTTATATGAGTCAACCTAGCTCGACTCAGATCATATCAAAGGTCTAGAACAAAAAATAATAGAGTTAGGAGGATAAGAGAACCTCCTTCAAATGAAAGAAAAGGGGTTTTGATCTGACCTCAGTTCTCTTCAAAATCTGACCAACTGGTTCTTCCATATCTGCCAGCACGCGCACAGACTTTGCAAGACTAGAGATCTGTTAAGTACAAAATCAAAGGTCAGACAAAACACATGCTCACAATCATTAAAACGCATGTTTTGGATTGTGAGGAATCTGTACAGAAAAGAGAGTCAAAATCTGGGTGTGGTTAACTTCAGTATATGCAACCAAATTAAGTTCTTGCCTTCTCAGGTGTCAGGGTTAAACGTGATATCAGAGACTTGTCATATCCTGCTGCCACGGCATCAGCAACATCAGCCTCATTCTCGAGCCTTATCATATTTTGGTTTTTCTCCAATGCATCAGCCACTGCCAGCAATATTTTCCTCCTTTCTTCAGATTTTAGGGCCTGAAAACCAAAATCATCAATGTAGTTCAAATGAATAACCTACTTCAGCTCACTGTGATGGGAATAACAAAAACATGTATACACTTAAACTGTTCTCTCAAAGCTTATGTAAATTTCCATATTCGTCCTAAAAAAGTTTTCATTACTAAACTTATATTTCAAAAGATATACAAATCAGTCACCAGGTTCATTTTCTTACCACTTTAGTTCTCCATGAAGGTGAATGTGATATTTTAAACCTTACCTGAGCTAGTTTAGTTATTAAAATAATGTGTTTATGTGCTAATATTTGCAAAAACAATTTAGAAGTTTTCTTATTATATAACTGTTTTTACCTGAAGTCGTCTAGAACTATTGCGTGCTGCAACTGCCATTTCATGTGCGCTCTCTTCCTTTAAGTTTTTCCACAGATGTGCATCTTTATGAAAGACAGTACCTATTTTCTCCCCTTGAAGCACTCGTATGATGTTGTCTGTGGCATAGCCACTTAAACGGAGTTGAAATACAATTTCAAAGTCAGTAAAATGTAAAATCCAAATGTATACTTCAACTAATATCAGGATAATAGATACTTTTACTAATTACATGAACTGTGATTATATACAGCATGATATATGATAGAAATGTGTATTGTATTTTGATAGCATAAAAGAAATGAGTATTATAACGACATCCTTCAGTGCTAGGACTTTGCCAGAGAAATGAAACACATAAAAGGTTAAATACCTAGTTATAATAACAGGGATACCAGCATGAGCAGCACAAACAGCAGCATTGACTTTAGCAGTCATACCCCCTCTGCCCAATCTAGATTTGTCTCCAAAAGTAATTTCGCTTTGATGTTTCTCTTTTATATATGTATGGATTAATTTTGAGCTTGGGTCATTTGGAGGACCACTATAAAGGCCCTCAACATCACTTAATAAAACAAGAAGGTCAGCTTTAAGTTCGAGTGCTAATAGACCAGCCAAACTGTCATTGTCCCAAAATATACCAGAAGAATCCTGCAGGCAGTGCTTACAATTTAAGAAAATATCAAGTATTACAAAGCCACCGTGACTAGACGACGTTGTCAAAAGAAAAATAAAAATAAATTTATATAGTTCAATTGAAAAATTGGGTATATATATTTTTAATCACCATAAAATTGAAAACAAAAATTGATTAAGGTCCCTACAAAAAAATTATTCATTTTCACTAAGAACAGCAACAAAACTGGTGTTTTTCACTAGTTCCTTAGTAGGGACTAAAATCACACAATTGGTGTATATTTTAGGGACTAAAGCTGATGAATTTTTTCTAGGACCTACAATCAAATTTTTATCAATTTTATAAGGATTAAAGATAGATTTAGCCCAATGAAATATTGGAAGAAAACCTAGGATACCTCATATGGTGCCTTCCTAGTACTAACAGCATCATTTTCATTGAAAATGGGGATGACCCTTGACTCTAATAACGCGCTAACTGTCTCTGATAGTTGTTTTCTGAAACCTGCATCCTTAAAAAACCCATCATTCACTAGAAGTTGGGAGGAAGTCACATCCAGCTGCATAAGAAAAATATTGTATCAGCATCAATATGGAAGAAACATTTTTAAAAAAGAAAAAAAACAACTGATTAACCAACTAAGTTTTGGTTCCACCTGGCTAAACATAGTATCATAGAGAGCCATGAGACTACTCTGACCAACAGCAGCACATGCTTTTCCATCAAGGTCACCTTGTGGCTTTTGAAGATCAGAAAAGCTGCATGACAAGTAAACAATATCTTTCAGGTTAGTCATTCTTGTCCTCTAACACTCCAACACTAATAAGTATAAGCCTGTTTGGTTAAGATTTTTCGAAATGCAAAGAGGAAAACTACGCTTCGCAAGACCTCAAAATAAAAAACAAACAAGTTAACATGTGCATTAACTCCTTCAAGCCTAAATCAGTCTAATCGTTATTACTCATTTGGATCAAAAGATTGAAAAGAAAGCATGGGGAAGTAGGGAATAAAATATTTAATGACTTCAAAGTTGTGTTTAAGACAGGTATTCTTCTTTCTCAAGTATCGCATGAAAACTCATACTTTTTTGGAGCATCATCTAGAGCTGAAGCTGTTAGCAATTTTTTCAAACTAAAGTAATGAGGGTATATATGAAAACCATTTTTGTTGGAAATAATGTCCATGTCATTGGAAAAGATACAGTTATTATGGTGGTAAAAGATAATTTATATCTACCTGCTATTGGCCAATCTACGATATCGAAGTCTTTGTCTGCCAAGACCAACAGCACCTGAAGTCACCAATATAACTTCATAACCTTGAAGGTTTAGTTCTTTAAGCTGCAACAATTTTACCAGAAAGATTGCTATCAATGACAAAGCAATAAAAGAAAACACGCGCACATACACACACACAAATACAAATGACAAGTAACCATTTCACAGAACAAAAACATAAGAAGGTTTTATTTACTTCCATTTCTTCTTCGTCATGATAAACAGTTTAATTAAGCACAATTTAATCAACACTTAACAAGATATCATAGTAAGTTTAAATACTCTTTCGTTCTTGGACTGAAATTATTTGCAACTTATGAACTTACATAGAGACAATTGTACAAATATATATACACATACCTGCTCACATAGAGCTCCAAGTCTGCCCAGTGCTAATCTTCCATCACTTCGAGTAACAACAGCTGTTCCAACCTTCGGTAAAGAAAATCAAACAAACAAAAAAATTGATTACATCTTGTTGACTATTATTGTAAAGGTGTTAATTGTAAAATAAAAAAATGTTAATATTTCTATCATAAATAACAGCATTCAATAAAAAAATTATTAAAAAATCCAATTTTCAATCAAGACTGTTTTACTTTTGAACTACATACACCAGTTTGCAATGACTAAAAACGAATATATTGCTAGGCTAACAAAACTAACGTGACACTAACGCAAAACTATTAAATTATGGAAATAAATTGTATGGAATCACGTATTTACGCTAAAATTAATTTGAATAATCCAATTTTAATGAGACAGTTCATGTTATGAGTATGACTTAATATTTTGGATCTATTATTGCAAAATTTAAACACCAAAGCCGTCTGATCTCAATCAAACACGTAGATTACATGACATGACTGTGTGACTATATTGACTTTCGGGAACTTAGGTCCCTAAATTATGCACCTAACTAATTAAAAATAAAGTACAATGACAAATCAAAGTAAAAGTTAAAATGAAAAATTGGTTTAGAATCAAAAGCAACTAATTAGAGCTTAACACATCACGTGATTCCTCATCCAAACAAAGATTATTTTTTTTTTTATAAGCTCCAAACAAAGTTTTTTTTTTTTTTAAAAAAAATTTTTACAGGCTCCAAACAAAGATCTGATTCACACTTTTCCTTGGACCAGGTTTACGTGCAGTGAGAGACTCGTGTGATGAGTGATTTATGGTCATTTGATTGAGATCTGATAATTAAGAATTTAACCTCAGAGACATTTAATATTAAATAAAAAACATTATTTTAAATTCTGCACCGTCAGATCTTAATCAGACGGTACTGAGATGCAGACTACACCTATTCGAGCACATCCAATCCATTTTTCTTTTCCTCTACATTGCATTGCATCAGAAAATACAGTTCCGGAAAAAATGGATTAAATTCACATCTATCTTCCGATTAACACGTTTCAATATACATTTTCCAAATTCTAATAGTCTTTTAGATAAAAAGAAAACTATAATAAATAAAAATAAATCCAAATTTTGAACTAGAAAAAATGATGATTATGATGATCATTCTAATCGAAATTAAGTTAATTTGATAAAACTAGAAAAATGATGATGATCATTGATCGTGCTAATCGAAGTTCATGAAACAGTGATTAAGAAATAATTAACGATAAAAAATTGATTATATATATTAAAAAATGATAATGAAGCAAGACCTTAACGATAACACGATTGACAGAATTGACGAAAGCTCGAGCAGGATCCATGGAGTTGAAATGAGTAAAGAAGAACGAGTTATTATTTTGACTCGGTGAGTGACGGAGAGACCCGAGTCGAGAAAATCGAGTACTCGGAATGCGGAAAATTGTTGAAGTGGGATAGGAGAATATATATAGGCGAACTGCCAAGTGTGAATTGTGCTTTGTGGGACCCACGAATCACGTCTTTGATATTACTGGTCCTCTCCTCTTCTCATGGAATTCTTTTTTATTTTACTATTTTGTTGTTAAATTTTTCTTTTGTCGAATAGTTCAATGGTAAAAAAATTCAGGGTTTGAATTCTGACTTCTATACATAAAGTACGATGTCTTTTTCAATTAAACTAGCTCATAACAATATTTTGTTAAGTAATCTAGTAATTGAAATTATGTATTGAAATTAAGTAATCTAGTAATTGAAATTATCAAGTAAATATAAAAATTATTTAAAAAAATTATAGAAATTTAAAAAGTTTTCGTGATATTAAATTTATTAATAATTAATAATATTTTTACAATTTTAGCTTTCAATTAAATTTGTTTATAAGTCTAATCATTAATCTATTCAAAATCAACTTCATAATCATAGTTCATAACTTCATGTACAAACCGGTCCTATGAAAGGTAGATATCAAAGTTTATAAAACTGACACCTGTTTCAAATATTAATTAAAGAAAAAAAAAAGTCCCAAATCAAAGATATTTAACTTTTTTTTTTTTTGAAAAGGCTCAAAGATATTTAAGTTATCTTGAATAATTTGTATTGTACCTGCTTACGCAAATAAGTCCAGCTGCGGCACCATGTGCAGTATAAAGCGACTCACGTGATCTCTTGTTCATAGAACAAAGTTTCTATCATAGATTTGTTTCTATCATAAAACTCTCATCAAGAGATTATGTTTAAGCAGTTAACGAGTTCCTTATAAAATCAATTATTTGAAAAATTGAATTAGATTTAATAGCGGAACTCTCAATTATCGATCGTAAAAATCAAAGTCTTAAACAAAAAACTCCTAACATAATTCTCTCATGTGACCAGTTATGTATATATAATTCAGTCACAACTTTTAATCGATTTTTATATAAAAAATGTGATTTATTTTGTCAAAAAAAATGTATGAGAGGCCACCATGGATACATACAGCCAAAAGATCAAACTGCAGCCAAAAACTTTTACATATTTTAATATACACAAAAAATGAGTCAGTAAAACAAATAATTAAAAAGTTTGATAAAATAAAATGAAACAAACAGACAAAAAAATAAATTAAACAAAATTATAATATGCATCTACTTGTTCAATTTCTGCAAAAAAATATATAATATTACGTATCGTTTGACCTGACTTTTTTTCCTCTTATTTAGAGTTTATGCAAACAACTTATGCAATTTTTATATATTATTATAAGTTTGTCAAGGTAGTTTATGATAAAATAGCTTATAAAATTACAATTTTCACTAGTGTGAACTTATAAAATAACATAAAACTTAATTTATATTGCATAAACTATTTGCATAAGCTCAAAAAAAGTTAGGCCAAATGGACTCTTGGATTGTGTTGAGTAGGACCATGATTTTATGAAGCTACAAAATATAAATTTTATCTATATTAATTCACAATAATTCTGTCAAATATATCGACAATTTAAATATATCGTAAAAGAATTTTTATTTTTCTTAAATATTAAGGGAATAAAATAAAATTATACTAACATCCTTTTATTTATGCCTTATGTGTCATAGTTTCAATTTAAAAGACAAATATCAACAAAAAATGTTGATTTTGTTTTTTATAAAAAAATTGTTGAATATTGAAGAAAGTAAAACATAATAATGTATATAATTTTCATTATAAAACAGGATCTCTTCCGTGAGTTCAAATCCAACTAACTAAAGTCGAAATTGATAAATCAAATATTAGAAGTATCTCGGGTTTGAATTCATAACCTTTCACGTATGTGAGTTTCGTGTGATATTAATTAATATTCAGTCTACTCACAAAAAAGAAAGTTTCTAAATAAAATAAGCAACAAAAATAAACATTATGAAGATGAATAAATTAATGAAGAAGTACCTTAACAATTAAGCGCTTAACCTTGTTAACAAAAGCTCTAGAAGGATCCATGTTACTCAAATCCTCATAACTTTCAGCAATCAAGTTAAGGAGATTTGTTGTTCCATTAGCAAAGAGATTTTTTGTTCCATTAGTAAGAGGTACAGTTATCTCATGAGGTTTAGTGATTGCAAACTTGGTAAAGCCATTTTGCAAAACTTCCATTTTGTTTTTCAGATGAGTTTTGTGAGCTTAATTTGTTCAAAGAAGGTGAATGAATGAAAGAAGCTAATGATGATGTGAGTTTAAGTTCAGAAGTCACAAGGGCTTTTAAAGGCACTGCTTGATTTTGTCCTTTACTAACTACTATTATTTTACTGCTTTGGGGTCATTAACACTTGTGCTATTGGCTTATTTATCTCAGCCATGAATATAATTTTCATTTTTTTAAAAGAAAAAAAGTAGTATTATTGAGTGACACGACATCAATATGTATCTATGTATTTTTTTTAATCAATATGTATCAATGTATTGTTGACTTTTATAAGTTTAAAGGTATATTCTACTATTAGTAAAAGAGTTGTATCTTGTAAACAAGTAGTTATGATTATGAGTTTAATCATTCAGAGAAAATTTGACTGAAAAGATAGAATTCATTTTATTTATTCTACAAATTTTGCAAAAAATTGTAAAAAAATTTGTAGGTCCAAGATACATTGGTTAAGTTCAGATGATTAATCATATTTTAGAAGAATTTGGAAGAATGATGAGTCATTGATTATTTTATCAGGATTAGACAATACTATATATATAATATATATAATGACATTGGATGAATGTAATAGCAAACAAAATTAATAAATTTGTAGTTTGTTAGATTAGTATAATTTGTTAGTCAACAACTAAAAAAGTTATTTCACCGAATATTGATAAGTGAGTGAACCCACCAAAAAAAAAAAGGTTACCATCAGGTCAGTGTCGAAAGAATGAAAACCATCGTGGGTGTCAACTCTTAAAGGCCCTGAAAATGTTAGAAGTCTCGCATTGAGTATTTCAAAATGATCAATATGATACTTAAGCCATAAGACTCTCTCACTTATTAGACTAGTTTTTTAGGTTGGGCTCTCTTCATATGCTTGAAAAGTAATACTACCTCCGTCCCTAATTTTGTTTGACCACTGCACGTACGCCAATGCACAATTTTGATAACTAATATCTTTAATTGTATATTAATAAAAATTATAAAAATTTAATATTTTGAAAATACTCATCAAAACAAATTGATCAAGATCTTATATACTAATATATACATTTATATATTATTAAAAAAATACGGTCAAAACAAGCTAAATGAATAGTACATTTTTGTCAAACAGAATCTTATAATTGGGGACGGAGGTAGTATTTTATTGAATATATTATTGAGGAAAACAATATTATTATGCCAAATATTTTTAGCAAAACCCGCAATCAATAAAAGTATGATGACTATAGCATATGTTAGCAGGGACGGACTCAAGGGGGGCAAGTTGAGGCTCCAACCCCCCTCCCCATGCATATATGTTTAATATGTGTAACTTTTAATGTATATGAGTTGTTAATGAGACCTCTTAATTTACTCACTCTTGTTTTAGGTGCTTTTAATAAATTATTGTGATTTTATCTTATAATTTTGAGTTAATATATTTTTTGTCTTTATAAAATTAAGAGTTTTTAAGTTTTGTCCTTCAAAAAATTTACTTTTAGTCCATATTTGTATTTTATAGCAATTATTTTGAGGACTAAAAGTATCAATTTTTTGTAAAAATATTTGAAAATAGGGACTATTCTTACCAAACTACAAGATTTTAGAAGATATTTTAAATTAAAATTTAATAGAACTAAACATAAAAACTCGTTATTTTATAAGGACAAAAAATATATTTAACTATATTATTTATTATTGAAAAAAGAAATTCGGTCCCCGTGTGATTGATTTCTGAATTCGTCCTTGTATGTTAGACTCGCATAAATCACAACGAGGCTGAAATTCTGGTACACAGTAGACAAGTGTTGTCCACGATGTGCCGACACTTGTCGCAACACTTGTCTTAGCAGTAAGAACAATAAAACAGAGCATTAAAAACATATACTGAAAAGCATAAACGACACACATAATTGTTAACCCAGTTCAGCCTAACAGCCTAATCTGGGGGATACCAATCCAGGAGGAAATTCACTATCAGTAGTATTAATTCAGAGCTAAACTCCCCCGTTTACAACTCCTCACTTAATCCCTACCCAATGACACTTCTACCTAGGAACTCCTAGATATGAGACCCCGTCTCACTCCCCTCAACCTTACAACCAGTAAGGATTTCAATAACAACAGAATGGAGACACTCTCCTTGAAAAAGATGAAGTCGACACACTTCAATAACATCACCACCTAGCCAACGACTAAGTTCACAATTTGGAGTTGCTTAAAAGCTTCCTCCAAGACAATACTCAACTCATTACCTATAGGTTTCTGAGTGAGGACATAGTGACCATCTCACAACCCGAGTGGTTCACTTTACACCAACTCTCCTAGAGAGTGGCTTAAAGACACGAAACCCTTAAAAGACTACATCTTTGATATTCTATTTTTGCTTCAAGTTTCGGTAAATAATAAGGGTTAGCAGCACCCTTTATATAGCACAGCCTTGTGGGCTTTTCACAATGCTTCAGCTCCAAGAAATCTTCTAGATGCAAAATATATATTTTTACCAAATCTTTCTTTGCATCAAATATTCCTCCCATAAATATATTTGTTGTAAATATATTTTAAAATTAAATCTTCTAATCTTCTTGAAGCACAAAGATTTATTTGAAATAAATCTTTCATATTTTCTGCAGCAATCTTCACCAGATATATTTTTGAAAATAATAGTTCTATTTTTGAAACACAAAAATATATTTTCCAAAAATATAATTCCTTTGGAAAATAGAACTAGGGTTCAGCTGCCTTCTGAAACACATTGATCACGTGCGCCTTGTTGTATAAGAAGCGACGAAATAATTCTTCAAACAAATCTTCAAAAGATTGAGTAGAAAATAATAACATCTAGCTGGCGCGCGCAGAACAGAGTCAGGTGTTGTTCCAAAGTGTAACAACATTTGTCACAACACTTGGGGTCAACACATTTGTCTCAACACTTGGGGTCAGCACATTTGTCTCAACACTTGGCTAAAATATGTTTTCGCAAAATGTAGCCAATATACAAAAACCCAACAATCTCCCCCTTTGGCAAATTTTGGCTAAAACAATATTAGACCAGTATATAGAGAGATACAGTATTACCTTTCCTTCAAGTCAACATGATCACACAACTAGGAAAGAAAGTAACACATAGTAAGACTACTTCCAAGAGAGGTAAGTAGCATCAGAGGCATGCAATAGCAGGACTAAACACATATAGCCTCACAGAGCAGATAGAGAGAAATAAACTCTCATAGTGGATTCAAAGATAGGAGAAATAAACTCCTATAATCAGAGTACATCCATTCAACAAAAGATCACCAGGGAAAAATAAATTCCCACAAACATAGAACTAGGAAAAATAAATTCCCAGCCACCAGAGAATAAAGCCAAGATGTCTCAGCATCTGGCATCACACTTGTCACTTATTCATACTACCACTCCCCCTGAATTTATGCATGACAGAGCACAAGCATACAATGTAATCAACCATAGGAACTACAACATCCTTGTAATAGCAGAAGCATTCAATCAGAGTGATTAACGCTTAATAGTTGTTGTAGACACACATGTGTGCATTCATAAATAAGCATGTACAAGTTACCCATATTTCTATGAATGTAACTAACTAAGTCACCCATATTGCTATGAATGTGACCTAAATCACCCATATTTCTATGACTGTGATCCTAAGCATAAAAGTCATCCATATTTCTATGATTATGACTAAGCACGATGAATCATCCATATTTCTATGACTATGATTATGATCATGCCCTATGCTACAAATTTAAATGCTTTTTGGAATTCTTGCAACACATCACACAGAGCTGAAGGTAACATTTACTCCACTCAGACATAGGCCTAGAAGATTAACACATCGCAGAAAGAACCGCAACAACATACACACCAGATGTCAGCACATCTGTCCACACATCACGCATATACCAGATGTCAGCACATTTGTCCACACATCACGCAGATACCAGATGTCAGCACATCTGTCCACACAGATAGATACCAGATGTCACAGATCACTACTCCCCCTTTTTAGCCACAAATTCTGACAAATAAAGTCAGTGTGCATTAAACAAAAGAATAGAGGCAAAGAGGTACCATAGCAGTATCAGAAGTGCAAGTTACATAACAGAGAGAACTAAACTCTCACAAAAGAACCACATAGGGAGAAATAAACTCCCACATACTGAGAAAAATAAATTCTCACACATCAGATCAGGATGTCTAGACATCAGACATGACATCACACATCAGGAACATAACACTCCCACAACCATTAAACACACTATCAGAGCATAAGCTAGCAGAACATATTATCAAGCTAGCTACACACTACTACTCCTCCTGAATAGCATTTCTCCCCCTCAACACATGCATATATATATATAACTCACACTCCCCCTCAATACGAGCATAGAAGCATAAGAACATCAATACGAGCATAGAAGCATAAGAACAGCAACTTCACCAAATGTAAGAACATCAGTCCACACATTTGTCCACACACACTACTCCTCCTTTTTAGTCATAATTTTGACAAACATCATACATATCAGAACACAGAGTAGCAAAAACAGAAATATCCAGAGTGCAGATATTCCAGACCATAGGCACATACAGGTGCTAGAAATCCTTGGCCTAGCCCACAAAAGATACGGAGAACAAAAGTAGTGGAAAGAGAACATGCGCGCTTTCATCCACAATACCATGACCAAACTCCAACAGTATAGCATGAAGATCATAAGTAACAAGGCATAAACCTATACTATCTTCATCACATCAACCACATAGTGCACAGAGCTACTACAACCAAACATAACACCATGGGATATAAATCAGAAATGGAGGAACCATATCATATCCACCACATCAAACTCCATAGTCAACCACATTCTGGCATTTTGGTGACAGATGTTGTACACAATGTTGGAACACTTGAGATAACACGATGTTGAGACAGATGTTACAACATCTCGTACCAGAACAGACAAGTTATTCAACACAGATGAGTATTATTCAGTTCCAATCTCAAGAGACATATACCAAAAGCATCTTCAACAATATATATATTGTCATCACATAAGAACATCAAACTAGAGGTTTCAGAAAAAGGTCTGAAACAGTCACTTACCATAGTAGTAATAACCTTTGATCATCACATATATGAGCATTATCGCATATGATCATAACACATCTGAACATATATAATACTTCTCAGCAGATTGCACATCCACAAAAACAATCGTACCATGCTAGTTCTCTTTTAGTCACACTTTGAGCAACAACTTTGGTCAAGTGGAAGATCATCAAGATCAGTTTCTTCTACCACATTCAAAACCTCAATACTCCAAACCACCATTAGTTGATCCTCATTAGATTGAGGACTCTCAGAACCATATTAGCATCAGTTTGGGGGATTGCAGAACAGGTTTCAACAACATTAACGGGTTGGTCCAGGATGTTTCAACATCCGATATGACATTAGACTTATGTGAGGTTCCTTTGGGGGACTCAACCACAACTTTAGTGAGGGATGACAAAGTGTCAGAACCAACAACCTTGGAAGATGACACATGCACGATTTCAACAGTAGTGTCATCAACAACAGCCACATTCATACCAGATTGAAAGTTTCAGAGGTACATCTGACAGATGTTCCAACACTATCCACAACATTTGAACTGACAGAACCTTTAACATGAGTAACAACATTTGATTCGATATTAATAAAATTTACCCAAGTAAATCTGGAGGAATCATCAACAACTGAAAAGACATACTTCTTTCGACCAAGGTTTTCAACTTGCATAGGTCTCATCAAATCAGCAATCATCTCTTTTTCTGGTCATGAACCTAGAAGTTTTCGTGCCAGATGTTGCAACATTATGTGAGACATTTGTCCCTTCAACTAGTCTATAGTGCAATGTGAGAGGAGATTCCCTCTTACAGATAACATCAGAGCTGATCAAAATACTAGGATGTTGATCAAGAATAATACTACAAAGCACATTGGAAATGTTGTTGGCATCTTCACATCCAAAGGCTTAGCATGCTTAGTAGTTTGAAAAATATAAGAGTCGAAATCCCATTTGGTCTTGGTACCAACAGTGTAGATAAAGTTACTCAAGCCTATAGCACTGTCAGAAAACTCTACCTCAGCTTCAGGTTCTTCACTCCTGCCCAAAAACTTATTAATCACATCAGGTGAAAATTCAACACATCTACCCATGTCAAAAACCTTCATGAATTCTTTGCTCAAAGGATCATCACAGTCTTCAGTTTCCTGGCTTCAAGAGCTGTACTAGACTCAATCAAGTCAGTTATCATTTGCTGCCTAGTGAGAGCACCAGCTTTTGCTGGACAGATGTACCAACACCTGCTGCAACATTTGTCCCTGCAAGCAGCCTTTGCTCAATATTCAGCTTTCCTTTTCTTTTACAAGGGACATCAGTGTCCACAAGAATATTTGGATGTTGGTCAAGAACAATACCACACAGTAAAGTAGGAAATGCTATGGGTAGAGCAAAAGATTTAGCATGTTCCAAAGTGGCATAAAAGACATAAGCACCATAATCAAACCTGGCCTTAGTTCCAACAACATAAATGAACCTAGCCAATTCTTTGGCTACATTACTGGAATGAGTGGTAGGAACCCGATTAACAACAACAATCTTATTCAGAACTGCATATAAAGGAGATAGTTGAGATGCAGAAAGTTTCATTTGACAAGGCCATTGCTTCAGCCTATTCCCAGTGATTGTTCTACAAATATTATCTGTGACTTCCAGCTCAGCTACTTCCTCATTACTTCTTCCCAAAAATTTGTTGATTATAGAGGGTGAGAAGTGAACACACCTTCCTCTCACAAAAACCTGCCTATACTCAGGGTTTTTAGGATCATCACAATTGTCACCAACATTCACTACAAATCCCCTTACCAGCTTATCAAAACAGTCACCTAGATCAGACACTGATCTCATCAGACCTTCATTCCTTTCACACTTCTTCTGAATGTGTCACCAAATGTAGCTACACTTGTCTCCCTTTCAAAGTCTGATTTACTAGAAGGGGGTTCTTTCTTTTCAGACTCTTTTTCTTCTCCCAGTAACAGATACATTATTACTCTTTGTCCTTGGTGGACCGTAAAAAGGTTTCTTCCCAACAAATCTTGTCACCTTTCATGATTTAGATTTCTGGACAAGTGTATTGACAGTTGTCACATTTTTACCAGCCCTACTATATCATTCACAATGACAACATCAGGATCATCACCCACACTTTTGTCAACAGAAGGTTCTTTATCAGCAAACAAAGACCTAATACTCTCATCAGATTTATAGTTCACAACACAGTGATCAGCAGAATTATTACCAGTCATAATTACTTTTGTAGTATTCTCTTTCTCAGTAGTATTCATCTGGTAAGAAATATCTGAAACATTATGATCTATTATAGTTTCAGGTGCTGCAGATGTATCAAAATATGTGGCAGTTGCAGGTGCCACAAATGTACCTACACTTGGTACAACATTTGTCTCAGGGATAGTTTCCTTGAGAGTTTCACCAACACAATCTCTTGTGGCCTTAGTGGAAGCACCAAAGTCACAATTAACAACAGCAGGGGGACACAAGAGGATCAACCATCAGTAGTTGATTAACCTTCAATACCAGATCATCCACACATGTTTGAACAACACTCTAACCCTTTTACTTAACAAGGACACATCTTGGTCACTGTCCTTGCAGAACCACACTCTGTATCATGACCTTTTGAATAGGCAAGATGTCATGCTTAATAAGTGTGAAGTCACTCACAAACTCCAAAACTTCTTAGTTTGCTTAAAAGCTTGACTAAGATTCTGATTATCAGCCCTTTTCTCGAGTGATTTGCAGTAGATAACCAAAGACAATTATCAGACCTCAGTATCTGACAATATTTTGCTGCCCTTTACATCCACTACTAGTGGAATCAATAGTCATGCATTGCTAGAGCATACTATTAAAGAAAGATCAGAACCTCCACATTCTGATTCACATAGGCAGATAAGCTTCTTCTGACCATACAACTTGAGCACTCCTATGCATAATTCCAAGCACCTTACATGACCAACTGTCATCCAACACGATTCTGCATAATCTGCAGGTCAGATGTACCAACATCTGGGAGCACATCAGTCCCCTTCTCAGGTACCATAATAATAGATCCTTTATCAAGCTTACACAGGAAAAACAAAACACACATCTGCACTACCACTTACTTGGATCAGAAATAAACTCACCCAAGAAGTCAACCATAAGTTTCTAGTGTCAAAATAAATCCAACAAGATTCTGCATACTGCTGGTCGGATGTAGCAACATTTGGGACGACATCAGTCCCCTTCTCAAGGAACACACCAAGAGATCCTTTATCAAAGCCACTGGAAGTTGGCTTTTAGGGTTAGAAGCAAAAATAAATTGCTCACAACTTCGTTCAGATCTCTCTTCAACAAACTCATATATGAGTGCCTTTATGAGTGAACTTGAGATCACCCTCAAGTATCGTTGGCATCTCCAACAAGTTAGTTGAACCTCACCAGAGGAGAACAGAGTGTAGCACACTCAAAACCACCAGGAGTTTTCCCATCATATATGTATGCAGCGGAATTCAAACCAGAAAACTCCTCAACAAACTTCAGGCACACCATAATGACCTTTGCACAGACTCCACACTTCAGGTGCAACAGGTTAACAAAGGTTTGAAAATAAATCAAACCATACAGAAGCTCAAACATCAAAGCTATACATCGTGCCATGAATAGTCCATCCTCCACTTCTAGGGACCATTCAAACAAATATGAACTTCTTCAAGTCCAAACAACTTTTCAGTATTCCTTACTTGTTCATAACCAGAAAGTATCTTCCCTAGGATCTCACCCAGATACAGAACAGGATGCCTGCTCTGATACCAATTGAAATTCTGGTACACAGTAGACAAGTGTTGTCCACGATGTGCCGACACTTGTCGCAACACTTGTCTTAGCAGTAAGAACAATAAAACAGAGCATTAAAAACATATACTGAAAAGCATAAACGACACACATAATTGTTAACCCAGTTCAGCCTAACAGCCTAATCTGGGGGATACCAATCCAGGAGGAAATTCACTATCAGTAGTATTAATTCAGAGCTAAACTCCCCCGTTTACAACTCCTCACTTAATCCCTACCCAATGACACTTCTACCTAGGAACTCCTAGATATGAGACCCCGTCTCACTCCCCTCAACCTTACAACCAGTAAGGATTTCAATAACAACAGAATGGAGACACTCTCCTTGAAAAAGATGAAGTCGACACACTTCAATAACATCACCACCTAGCCAACGACTAAGTTCACAATTTGGAGTTGCTTAAAAGCTTCCTCCAAGACAATACTCAACTCATTACCTATAGGTTTCTGAGTGAGGACATAGTGACCATCTCACAACCCGAGTGGTTCACTTTACACCAACTCTCCTAGAGAGTGGCTTAAAGACACGAAACCCTTAAAAGACTATATCTTTGATATTCTATTTTTGCTTCAAGTTTCGGTAAATAATAAGGGTTAGCAGCACCCTTTATATAGCACAGCCTTGTGGGCTTTTCACAATGCTTCAGCTCCAAGAAATCTTCTAGATGCAAAATATATATTTTTACCAAATCTTTCTTTGCATCAAATATTCCTCCCATAAATATATTTGTTGTAAATATATTTTAAAATTAAATCTTCTAATCTTCTTGAAGCACAAAGATTTATTTGAAATAAATCTTTCATATTTTCTGCAGCAATCTTCACCAGATATATTTTTGAAAATAATAGTTCTATTTTTGAAACACAAAAATATATTTTCCAAAAATATAATTCCTTTGGAAAATAGAACTAGGGTTCAGCTGCCTTCTGAAACACATTGATCACGTGCGCCTTGTTGTATAAGAAGCGACGAAATAATTCTTCAAACAAATCTTCAAAAGATTGAGTAGAAAATAATAACATCTAGCTGGCGCGCGCAGAACAGAGTCAGGTGTTGTTCCAAAGTGTAACAACATTTGTCACAACACTTGGGGTCAACACATTTGTCTCAACACTTGGGGTCAGCACATTTGTCTCAACACTTGGGGTCAGCACATTTGTCTCAACACTTGGCTAAAATATGTTTTCGCAAAATGTAGCCAATATACAAAAACCCAACAGAGGCAATATTACAACTTCCATATATACATTCCTTAACTCTATGCATTCTCCCTTGATCCATAACTCCTTTCATTGCTCTTGTAATTCTCTCATCTCCATGCTCAACCTCTTAAAAGCTTCAACCTAACTAGGTCTCCAACATAAATATGGATGTTAGAATCTGAAACATGCGAACCCTTTTAGTGGACAAATTTGATTAAATTATTTTAAGAAAAATTCTCAAAATGGTCGAACATGAGAAAATGTACTTTAACAATCAATATATTTTTATACCGTTTATATTTGACTCTTTTGACTTTCTAACACTAGAGCATGTAAACCTTATGAAAAGAGTTCAAAGAATCATGCATAGTAATGTTGTGTCGCCTATAGGTCTATGAATGTAGTTTTTCAAAGATCGAATTTTACTATATAGAAAAGTTTAGCGGCGCAGTTTGTTGTTCGTCTACCTTTTGTTCATGTGTAATTATTTTATATATAATATAATATATAAAAGGAGCCTCATTACCCATCTATTATATCATCCAAATCTCAATCCATCCAAATTGTCCATCTTGCTACCCATAGGTTCAAGCGATTATTGTTAATGTGAATGCTATATATGAAACAATAGGTTGCATCTATATGAGAGGATGTGTCAATAAGCTTTGATATTCGACCGTATCTTTGCAATGGAAGGCAATTCATTGTGTTGTGTCCAAATTTTAGGAAAAGAGCAAATAAAGCTTAGATTTGGTCTTTCTCTTATGATGAAATGAGCATGTATAGTAAATTAAGTAGTATTCATAGTAATGTTATTTTACACCTTTAATGACTTATATATATATATATATTTATATATATATATATGGGGTTTTCTAACTTAGACCCTAGTTAGGTCTAAGTTAGCAAGGTGCACCTTTTGAGTTGGACAAAAATACCCATTTTTTTTTTTTGAAACAATAGAGCAACTGGGGCATGTATGTAATTTGCATCATAAAAATACCCTTTTTTTTTTTTTTGAAACAATAGAACAACTATTACATTTTTTAAATTTCTTCCAAATTTCGACCTCATTTTACGTGCGAATCGAACGCCGATTTCAAAAACTAATACCGGAAACCTTTGTAAAATTGAAAAACGATCAAAATCCATATAAGGAACGTCGAGTTTCCTTGAGTATTGAGGGAGATCGAACCGGGTCAAAAACTGGGTCGCACGACCCGTTTCTGCATAAAACGGGTGGGAGGGACGATGAACAGTGCGCGTCGCCCACGCCCACTCTCACCGGCGGCGCGTGGGGGCGCGTGCGGCCTCAGGGATGCTCTATTTTTTTTTATTTTTTCATAATAAAATAGTAGATAATATTCTGGAAATTTTGGTATATTGTATGAAATTTTTGGAGACCCGAAACTATTTTTAGTTAATTAAATGAGTAAAAAGGTAATTAAAAATATTATAATTCCATAAAAAATTTCCAAAATTTTATGTAAAGTACTATGAATTATTTAGAACCCTCTTGTGTACCTCACTCTCCCTAGTTCAAGTCATGAAATTATTTTCACAAATTCCGCTGATTATTTAAAACCATTTAACAAATAATAATAATAATTTCATAGATTTGTACTCTGAAACCAATTGTTTTTTTATTTGTTTCTAATAAAATATTAGATAATATTCTGGAACTTTTGGTATATTTTATGAAATTTTTTGAGACCTGAAACTATTTTTCGTTAATTAAATGAGATAAAACGGTAATTAAAAACTATTGTTTGCTTCTGAAACCATTTAGCTGGAAGAATGGTTTCAGAGAGTTATACTGTGAAACCATTCTAGCAGTAAAATGGTTTCAGAAGCAAACAATTAAAAATCAACTCCCCTGAAACCATTGTATCAGTGAAATGGTTTCAAAGTACAACGCTCTGAAACCATTGTACCAGCTAAATGGTTTCAGAATGGTTTCAGAAGCAAACAATTAAGAAATTACTTACTGAAACCATTCTACCAGTAAAATGGTTTCAGAGAGTTATACTGTGAAACCATTCTACCAGCTAAATGGTTTCACAGTATTATATAAATATAATTAAAGGTAATGAAAAATTGAGTTTTTTTTTTGTGTCCAAATCAAACGAACCAAGTCTCTATTTGTAGACAAAAAAAAATTATGAATTTTGGTATAAAAATAAAAAAATAAAAAATTAATTTACAACGAAATAATTGAGTTTAAAGTATTAAATGAAAAAAAAAACACGCCAACCACCCAGCAGTTGACACGTGTCCTGCTTTTTTTAAAATGAAATTTTCTCTCTCCAGGCGCAGATCTAGTGTGGTGCACGCGCTGGCTTATCATGGAGATGGATGATCTGGACTGTCTGATTGATCCGACAGCCATGATGAGATCATCTCTTGGCCGTCTGATGGAAATCAACGGTCTGTAACGGTGGTCCTGCGGTAGGCGCGCGACACTGGATCAGCGCCAATATGTTTTTTTTTTTTTTTTTAAAAAAAAAAGAAAGGGTATTTTTGTCCAACTCAAAAGGTGCACCTTGCTAATTTAGACCCAACTGGGTCTAAATTAGCAGCCCCATATATATATATATATATATATATATATATATATATATATATATATATATATATGAACTTTGCTTAGATATAGTGTTAAGGGCATAAAGTCTGCCCTATTTGTGAAGAAAATATTCGTTGCCAATAATTGAACCATATAAAGAAATTTAGATGGCACAAACCTAAACCTAATTAAAAAATTTCTCAATATAAGTTGTTTTATACTTAATACTCATTTATTTACAAAGCTATAGATAAATATAAAAGGTGATATCTTAAATCAATTATTTCATGCAATTCAACGATCATATAAATTTATACCATCTTTTAATTCGATCATGTAAAATCATAAAAATTTCTTGTATGTGGTGCATTAGCTAGTTAAGTATGTTAAGTAGTGAACTTAGTTCATTATTTAAATAGTGAATGATTTTTTTTCTCAATTTGTTCATTTTTATAACGTCAGCTATACTTAAGTATTGGAAAAATAAAAATATAAATGAGTAGGACACGCAAAAAACACATAAGGCGCGAAAAGAAATCACATTTCTACAATGATACATGTGATCAAATGTTGAACCGAAAATCGCATTGAAATCTCGCAATTGTCTATCTTCAAGCATCGCCTTTTTTTCATCCCACACCTTTATAAGATATCAACATCAATGAAAGATATATTATCTCATTCCAGTTAAACTATCAACTCTCTAAAATTCCTCACTTACTTGAAGTTGGAATCTACCACCTCCAAGAAGCAGTAACACCGTCCCTCACCGAAACAAATTAACTTTAACCGTCGTCATGGTTTGTATAAGTAGCGCCTAATAAAATGTTGTCGCAGTTGAATTGTGGCTAAATAGTACGCCTCTACACATTTGGCACAATAAAATTATACATTTTTTTTAATAAGCAAAAATTGGATTATAAGAAATACTAGATACATTTAATCCTTACAATTCATGATAACTCAATTAGAAATTATGAAAGTAAATTAATGAATAATTGCACCAACAAAAAAAAATGTATTATTTGTTATTCTCTCTAAAAACTAGAACCAAGCTATAAACATAATTTAATTTACTTAAAAAGACACTGTAACAACTTTCCCTCTAAACATGATATTATTATGAGCATTTCATATACTCCACGTGGTAGCTAACCAAATCAGATAACATTTATACTAAATCTTCAAATCCATTGAAATGGCTCCAACCTTCATCAAATTGCACCAAATCAACATTCATCCACTTATCAAATTTCTTCCACACTTGGAATGCAAAAAAACAATTAAAGAATAAGTGATAAATATCTTCATCTTCTCTAAAACAGAAAGCACAACACATTTCACGTTAATTAACCATTATCTCTTTCCTAAATAGTTAATTAAATAGACTCTTTATCCATTTTATCATGATTGAACTATGACTAAATTGAACTCTATACAAAGCCACCAAAATATACAAAGACAGCTTGATCATAAGTCATGACTCATGAGTCCGTCCCAATCACATATTAATCTCTCTAATAATAATATCCAATTATGATTTTTTTTTTTTATGATAAAGAACTTGGACAACAATCAATGAGTTATTTTTATGTACCTAACATAACATGTTATAAATGTCATCCAAATTTAAATTCGTTAAAGTTATCATCATTCTTTAGAAAATGAGGTGAAGAATTGCCACGTCTCTAAGTTTCTTTAACAAAACGACAACCATTGAGAGAGTACCATTTGTTGCAAATAAATACAAAACTATGTTTCACTTTCTACAACGACACATGTTTGGTTTATTAAACCGCAAACACTGAAAATACTAATAAACCGTTAGATTCTCTCCACGATATTAATACGGCACGTGAGGTACATAATCTAACGGCAAAAATTTGATTCATTAAGCTATGGTTCTTTGTGATACCACGTGCATTACATACATAAATAAGGGTTTGCCACGACCCGTGATGTGTACGTTAATCATTTTGTTGCGTTTCATGGCAATTTGGAGAAGCCACATGGTCACTTATTTATCGTTGTCGTTTATTTTTTGTCAAGTAATTTAGTGGTTAGAATATTATCTTTAAGAGTTCACAAGTTAACTCAACTAATAAAAAATATCGAAATTGTTAGATCAGATATCATAATTGCGATTCGAACCTCGACTCTATTATACTTGTGTGTTTGTGTGAATTTATGATGTTTTTGTCTTTTTGTCTATGATAAATAAAAAAGTTATCTTTAAAATAAATAAGTGAAGTGTTTGAAGTTTGAATTTATATGAACGAAATGTGACTTATTTGTCGTTGTCGATTGTCTTTTCAATTGTGAAGAGAGTGTGTCGTTTTCATGATTTTCTTTAGAAAATAGAAACCGAAAGCATCTTTATGTAACACGATGTGGATTCTTATTTGAGAATGTTACGTTATGCTTTGGTGTGGTGTTACACTTAAATTTGGATTTATAATAAATTATTTGACCATCCTTGTAGTAAATGATTTCACGACTCTAACAACAACCATTCCCTCCATAATATATTGTGTAAGATAATAATATGTTTGCCAAGATAAACCCTATCAATATAATTATTTATTGATTATATTTATCAAAAAATATATAAAATCACTATCAATCGATCATGTGATTCACGTTCAAAGTTGACAGATCGGTTATGAATTTGAAGAACATCGAAAGAGTACTAATCTGAAAGTCAAAGTTCAAACTAGCTTAGAAACTAACATAACATGTTTAAATCTCAAATGGTTATAATGAGTTTAACAAAAAGAATGAATCGTTCCGAAAAAAGAATTTAATTTTTAGGTGGAATATTTTTTGTCTTATTTCTTACAGTCGAACTTTAGATTATCAGAACATTTTTTCCTCTGAACTAGAAGGTTATAAACACAAAAAATAAAGTTAAAATGTTACATGAAAATTTATATAAAAATATAAATAAGTTTATTGTTTAAATTAATTTATCAAAAGGTTGAAATATGTTACAATTTATTTTAAGTAAGATATAAGAATTCAATTTGAACTTTGGAGAAAAACAAATCTTAAAATGCATGCGTGGAAACAAGTAAGAAAAGGTAATAGTAATATTTTAGCACGATTTTCATGTGATAGCATACTTTTTTCCCTTTTTTGGGTTAACAAGAAAAATAAATGAGAAAGGTGTCGATATTTTTCTTTTCTAAGAAAAAGAAATGCAACAACATCACAAATAAAAACACATATATATTACATACATGGTTATGATTTTTTTTTAAAGGAAAATACTTATAGTATTTTATTGCTTAAAATATATTTAATAAGATAAAATTACATCTCAACCATAATTTAGAAACTAGTTAAAAATTGGCCATCTTAGCTAGAGCTGAGTGTCAATATGCTCTCGTTTATTTGTTTTCTAAAACACTAGACATTAAAATTTTCATAATAAATGGAACAAAATTGTATTCATTTATTCAAATTGATTGAATACACAAATACAATCACATATTCAACATCGCTAAAAACGTAAAAGGATGAATATGTGAATAAATTCACAGCATCCAAGTTAGTAGCATACAACGGCAAATTGCCTACTACAAATAATAATATGATAGTTTATCTTTCAATAGGAATAAGCAAACCCCACAACAATATGGGAAAGCAAATAACGTCGCACGAGACGACGACCAACACAACTCCACACTTATATAGTATATTTTTGTATTTTGATGCTATCCTTTTTTGTGCCTACAAGGAGATAATCTTCTTTTCTTATTTTACTGCAGGTGCCCGTCTTTTTTGTGCTTACAAGGAGATAATCTTCAACTTTTTCGTTGTTCTATTTTCTTATTTTCGAAGATGTTATATGCATTTTTTTATATATATATAAGCTTTGTATTTAAATGATGTTTATGATTAATCATAATTATAATAATTTTGAGCTATAATTTTTTGTTGGCATGTCCATACGGAAGAACATATTGTTCGTTATTCAAATTAGGATTAGGTATTATCAACTGATGTTAGAGTTTTAAGTATTTATTTATATTTTTTTATATTTTATTGTCATTTTTTTTAATCATGTTTACTTATTAAAAAACATTTTTTGTTCATATTATTTTTTATTGGTGTAAATCATGCTTATAAATGTTATTTTTTTACTATTATTAATAAATGTTGTACTCTTTTTTTTACTCATTATTTTTTTGTTTGTCTAATTTTTCATGTGATATTTAACAAATATACTGATAAAATAATAGAAAATCCTCGAAGGACTATACTATAGAACGAATTGCTTATAAAAAAAATTATATAGAACGAATTGGCCAAATGTGGAACTGAGAAATTGAAGGCTTAATATGTTTCAAAACAAAATCGAAGGCTTAAGAATCTCTGAACAAAAATACTCACCTTAAAAGGAATATAAAAAAAATAAAAATAGTAATTTAATTGTTCACAAAAAAAGTTATTCTTAAACTTCATACTTATCGAACTGAGAAAATGGTGTGATTGTCTGAAATATAAAAGAAATGAAGTAATTGACTTCATAGATTATTTTTCTATTTTATTTTATTATTTTATTAATTTTATTAATAAAAAAAAGTTACATAGTGATTTATACCAAACATAATATTACAATAGGGGGTATTGATAAAAAAATAATCTACATAGAGGTATTAAGCAAAAAATAACTTACACGGGGTGGGACATACATTGGTAGATTTTATTATATAAAAAATACGATAAATATCAATTGAAAGTAAGGAAAGTAACAATGATTTTATATATAAAAAAAGAAAGAATTAAAAGTAATAATATCATGTATTACTTTGTTTTTATTTTCCAAACATCACTGTAAGATAAACAAATAGATAAATTTTTTAAAATTTGCACCATTAACCAATGAGATATGCATAAAAAAAAATGATATAAATTTTTTTTGTGTCAAGCAAATGATAAATAATTCTACTGTTCATTACACAAATGTAAAATTTTTTCACATGGGGACATGGGCTAAAATACTCCAGAAGAAAACAAATGTCTAAAGGAGAGAGATGACGATTAAGAACTAATATATATTAACCGTTAGATTAGTTTTTGCTTAATGACCTTTTTTTATGAAAATAAAAGAACAAATATACGAACATGTGGGTTGGGAACGGGGAGTGAAGTATCACTCTCCGTTCTACCATTTCTCCTTAAAATATCCAAAATTTGGATCATTTATCATATTTAAATAAATTATTACATTAAATATAAAATTAATTTAACAAATAATTAAAAAAACCAAAAAATATTGAAAATTTAATAATCCATATTTTTCATGTGTCAAAAAAATATCTATATTTTTCATTGAACATTAACCCGTGCATTTGCACGGGTAAGTTATACTAGTAATATGATAGTTTATCTTTCAATAGGAATAAGCAAACCCCACAACAATATGGGAAAGCAAATAACGTCGCACGAGACGACGACCAACACAACTCCACACTTAGACGACGACAACACAAAAAAAAAACTTGATATATGTGAAAAATCACTTATTTATATGAAAAGAAGAGAAAAAATGATGTAGAGCAAAGAAAATGGTGTAGAGAAAAAATCATTTATTTATATGAAAAGAAGATAAACTTGATTATAGGTCAAATTAAAAGACCTAAAATCACCCTCTATAATGAACAAATAACAAAGAAAATTCAAAGAAAAAGGAAAAAAACTAGGGCCGGCATACAATGTGTTGAAAAAATTTAATAGTTACTCTCTTTGTTCTTCTTAAATGTCGTTTTCGTATAAAATTCTCAATTTTTTTGGGTTAGGGAACATATATAGTGACTATAAATTTCACCCTTAAAATAAATAAGTGACGTGTTTGGGTTTGAACCTTACTCTTGCATATAAAATATGATGTCTCAACTAACGGAATCAATCTAACAGAGACTATTCTAATAATTTTACTTTAAACTACCATTTTTTTAAATTTTTTTTTATGAGATATATTAAGTTATATATGTTGCTCTTATCCCAAATCATATTAATTAAAAGTCCATTTAGTGATGTACCAAAAAAAAAATTCCATTTAGTGGATACCTTTTCTTTTCTGCCCAAATGTGGAAAATCGATCAAGAACTGAATATGCCATATATTTTTATTTATTTTCAAAAATATTTCCTTTTTCTTTTTGGCGACAGTTGATTGGTGGTGACCGCTGACTTAGGTTGATGGTATTGGTGATAGAGTCAAGCTCATCTTATTGTTGTTATGATATTTTTATTTATTATAATGATTACGATTATTATTCACTGAAAATCAAAAGGGATAATCTTTTCGGATAAATATTTTTGGTAAATATGATTATTATTATTTTCTATGTTCAATTTTTTTATTAAAATAAAATATTCATTCATTCAAAATGATAGATACATCAAATACAAATAATGTGACATTGAATAAAACGACATATTCAAGCCTACAAATAATGTGACAAAATAAAAGTAACTGAAATACAAATGTCTCCGAATCTTCATCGTTGATGACCTTGTCATTGATTGAATCAGTAGTTGATGAAAGATGATCTGTCAATCTGAACCAAACGAACACCACAAAAAACAGAAAAACAAACGAACACCGCACAAAGACGGGACGCACTAAGACGAAAAAATCACAAATAAAACAAGAAGACTCTAATATATGTGAAAACCACTTAAAAAATAAAACAAAGAGAAAAAGATGCACATGGTGATTTCGAGTCAAAAAACGACCCAAAACCACCCCTTTTTGAAACAAGAAGAAGAAAACTTTTTAGAAGAAAAATACGGCCGGCTCTGTTTCACCTTGCAAAGAGAGTGTTACGGATGTCGTATGATGTTACTTTTTATATTATATTTTTAATTATTTATTATGTTGTCTTTTTTTTTAATTTATCTTTTTTATATTATTAATAATGAGAAATAATATTTTAAAATAACTTATAATATTTCTTTTCCATATTTTTTAATTTGTGTAAAATAATTAAAATGACTTATAACTTGAGATGAATATGTGACTAAGGGACTAGTATATCATTATTAATTAAAAGGTACGATTAAAAAAATTAATATATTAGTGTAAAAAAAAAATTAATATATTAAATTGAAAACTAAGAATAACATTTCTTATTAAACATTATTTTTAATAAAGTTACATTTATTTTGAAATAATGAAGTAGATTATATAATGGTCGGAAATGCTATTGGCACACTCAACTTTGTTTGTATGCAGATGAAATGATAAATATTACTGAAATTCACCACACATAAGTGTGAGGTTACATTCAAGTTTGATCGGATGACTAACATCTTTTTTTGTTTGCAGATGAAATGACAAATATCACTGAAACTCACATATATTGTGAGGTACCATTTGGTTCTCAGGAAAGGGACCCCAATAATTAGAGTTCAAAGGTGTGTAAGTAAAATCTGACAAAAAAATATTTTCATTAGAAATCAAACTAAATTTTTTCGAACAATACGCCTTAAGCAGAATTTATTAATTACCTAAACTCAATTAGATACCATTAATATTGTTAATTAATTGAGTTAAGATAGACACAATTTTTTTTTTGGGTACGATAATACACTCAATTTTTTATCATGAATTTTATGATGAATCATCATTCATATATATTACTTTAATAATGGAATTTTTTTTAAAATGTGTATGCCTTACGTACGTCTATGGAGATAAAGATATCTTCCTACTAATCATTCAATTAATCATTTTTTATAAAGATATCTTCCTACTAATCATTCAAATTAATCATTGTTAGCTTGGAGTATTAATATATAATTTGTCATTATTGGTTATATGTGTTGTTCTCAATATTTATAAGTCAAACGACCAATTGAAAAATAGAGTGAAAAGACAAAATCATATATATAGATTCAAGACGTACTTGAACAGTTGAACTTTTGTGGAGTAGAGAAGAAGAGAGAACTCAATAAAGAAGACATTCTAATGTACCTTTCAATACACTATTACACGACACGTATGGTGATACAATTATTTAGGGATAGATACCCGTAGATAGTTTAGATATACAAAATTTTATGACCAAGGGAATTGAAAGATGAAGACAAAATGGATAGAATTTATATATATAATTTTTTTTTTTGGATATATAGCATAATGGGAGGACTATATTCCAAAATTTGTGAGTTAATGTTCAAATGTAGATTTTGAGAGAAGTGTCCATATTTATTCAAATAAGATTACATTTTTAGTATAGAGAGTGTATGAAAAATCGGAAAAAAGAAATGATAAAATCTATAAACTATGGAAAATTTAAACAATTTGTACCTTGTATACTTGTTAAATACATCTTCCGGTTTTTATAGTTAGATATTTGTAATAAATTAGTTGTTTAAAATCGATCGTTATTTGGTCTAGTGGTGATTGACGGTAAATTTGGTAGGAAAGACCATCATTTAATCCGTGCAACTGCAACCGGAAAGAAGCTTGAACCACTTGATGTCAGAACTGATCTCCAAATCATATTAGACGTCAAGTAGACTGGATACTAGTGGAAACAAAAAAATAAATAATAAATAAATTAGTTATTTAACTTTTTTTTTATAATATATATTGGTCGTTTAAGATAGTATAAAACATTTGCACCAATATCCCTTTTTCAATTCAACTCCGTTAAAAGTGGCAGTATAGGCGTCTTTTCGACTTGTCCACTAATAAGTCGATTACGGTAGCAGAGATGAGTGAGCTCGGGTGGGAGGAAGGAGGGGCGGAGTGGCAATGGCACCGACAATTGCGGGCGTGGAAGGAGAAGATGCTAGGGGAGTGTAACCTTCTTTTTGATATTGTTTTGCAGCCTAACATTTCATATCGCTGACTCTAGCGGCACGACACTGTTGGTGGTTATTATGCGAGTCGGGCGTACAACTTGCTTACCACTACCGCCGCTCTCGAGGCGGATGTGACCTCATATTTGATTTGGTACCCTTGAAGGTTTTTGTTCTAGCTTGGAGGTTATTGCGCAACTGGTTGCCAACAAAGGATAATTTGGTGCAGCGTAACATTATTTCTCATGACTCTCAATTTTGTGTAACTGGATGCGGGGGATTGAAAACTACTCAACATTTGTTTCTATCTTGCCCTGTTTTCGCACCTTTGTGGGGTTTGGTCAGATCATGGGTTGGTATATCATCGGTTGACCCAGCTTCGTTACAGGATCACTTTTGTCAGTTTATTTATTCTACAAGTGGGGCGAGAGCTAGCCGCTCTTCCATGCAACTTGTCTGGCTGTGTTGCATCTCGGTATTGTGAACTGAGCGGAACAACAGAGTCTTCAAGGCCAAGGAAACTACAATTGACCAAATGTTAGACAGGGTTAAACGTTACTCATTCTGGTGGCTGAAAGCCTATTATGTTATTCTTGGTGTAAACACTCACAGATGGTGGTCGAGTCATTTTGTTTGTATGGGCATCGACTAAGCACGTTCTTCACTGTTTCACTCAGTTTGTAAACTTTTGCGGACCCTTCTGCCACACCTTGTGTTAGGGAGGGCTGTTTGTTGGTTTTAATATATTCCATTTTTGTTTCTTCAAGAAAACCTCCGTTAAAAGTGTTTACGCGACCATTTATTAATGTTTGTTTTATGTCTAAAAATTGCTTATGACATCAAAGATGAGATTATTTATACATATGTTTTCTCTTTCTTTCCAAATTCTAATAAGAAATTTTTATTTTTGGTTGGGTGATGAATAAATTTTTTATCAGCATATTATAAACCAAGTAATCAATTAATTCTTTTGGTGCAACTTTTGTTTGTATTATTTCTAAATATGCACAATGATAATATTTCAAAATTTCTCAATCATATTTACACATTTAAAGAGTATTTTATGTCTATTGGAATTGATGAAATATTGATAAATTTTGTATAATTGGATTAAGAAGATTTTTTTTTCGGATAGACTCGTTAAATTTCCCCTAAAGACAAATTGTTCGAAAGAATTCAAATACGATTTTTCAAGAAATAAATCGTTCCGTAGAACCTGAATTTAATTATAAAGATGAACAATTCTTTATTAAATTTTACTTACTTGTTAGCTGAACTTTAAATTATCATATCTCTATTTTTCTAGAAACAGAAGGATTAATAGAAATAAAAAACTTTTGATGTGAAAAGTGATGATTAACCACCATTGTTGAAGAACAAAATGAAGGATGAAGCTTAAGCTATGTAGGGAAGAAAGTAAATTGCTTTATTCACACAAAACTAGAATGAATGTTTACAATGGTGAGTTACACTATATATACAAGTTCAAAGTGTAACTATCATCTAACAAACTAATTGATCTAGCAATCCTAGCCATTAGATCAAAACAGAAAAATAACTAATCTACATAGGATGAAACAAAAGTAGTTATGGCAGTTATGCCATCTCATCAAATGGATTGTGAAGCTTGCTTGTGTGCCAAGTAATCACTATGTTGACTTGAAGTTTCAGCTTTGACATCCCCCCTCAAGCTGGAATAGATATCAATCATTCCAAGCTTGTTTTGAAGCGTGTGGAAAGGGCCAGGATGAAGGGATTTAGTCAATATATCAGCCACCTGCTCTTTGGATGAAACAGGTAATAAATGGATAAGTCCTGCTAGCAATTTTTCTCTAACTACATGACAGTCCAATTCAATGTGCTTGGTTCTTTCATGGAACACTGGATTAGCAGCTATATGAAGAGCTGATCTATTATCACAGTAAAGAACTATTGGTGAGGAGTGTGATATGTGGAAATCATTTAGCAGATACTTAAGCCATTGAGCCTCACATGTTGCTTGTGCTAGAGCTCTATATTCAGCTTCTGAAGAGGATCGAGACACAACATTTTGTTTCTTACTCTTCCAACTTATCAATGAGTTACCTAAAAAGAAACAAAGGCCTGTGGTGGATCTTCTAGTGTCTGGACAAGCAGCCCAATCAGAATCTGAAAAACCCTTCAACTTGAGTGAAGAGTTTGCAGCAAAAAATAAACCTTGACCTGGACAATTTTTGATGTACTTTAGCACATGCAAACCTGCTAGCATATGTTCATTTGTTGGTGCAGACAGAAATTGACTTAACTTGCTTACAGAATAAGCAATTTCTGGCCTAGAGTGTGTGAGATATAGTAGCCTACCAACAAGTCTTCTATATGTAGAAGGATCAGACAAAATAGTACCAGATTCAGAGTGCAATTGAAGTTGTGGTTGCATTGGTGTAGTGCAAGGTTTAGCACCTAGAAGACCAGTATCTTGTATCAAATCAAGTGCATATTTTCTTTGACATAAGGAGATGCCTGCTTGTGTCCTAGCAACTTCAAATCCTAAGAAATATTTGAGAGTGCCAAGATCTTTGATACTGAACTTTCTATCTAACAAAGCTTTAATCTTTTGAATCTCTTTATCATCTGTCCCCCCTAAAACAAGATCATCTACATAAACCAAAATGACAGTGAAGCCAGATGATGCTTGTTTTGTAAAGAGAGAATAATCTGACTTAGATTGAGTGTAACCAGAAGATAAAAGAGTTTGAGTAAGCTTTGTATTCCATTGTCTGCTTGCCTGTTTAAGACCATATAAGGATCTTTGAAGCTTGCAAACTAGATTTGGAGAAGGAAGATCAAGCCCAGGAGGAGGTTTCATATACACTTCTTCATCAAGATCTCCATGAAGAAAAGCTGTATTGACATCAAGTTGATACAAAGGCCAGTTTTGTATTGCTGCAATAGCTAAGAACATTCTAATAGTAGTCATCTTAACCACAGGACTAAAAGTATCCATGTAATCAATACCCTCTGTCTGTGTATATCCTTTGGCTACTAATCTGGCTTTGTATCTCTCAATAGTGCCATTAGCATGAAGTTTCAGCTTAAAGACCCATTTACAACCAATGGCATGCTTATGCTTTGGTAATGGGACAAGTTTCCAAGTATTGTATTTATCCAGAGCAGACAACTCAGCATTAATTGCTGCTTTCCAATTTGGATCACAAACAGCTTTTTCATAGCATGTGGGTTCAGAGATGGTGGAAATATTTGAAAGGTAATGATGATGTGCAGAAGAGAGGTGTTGATATGAAATATAGGAAGATAAAGGATACTTACACTTTGAAGATGATGATGGTGTATCCTTTGTTGAATCATGAATTGCAGCATTGCAGTAGTAGTGTTCAGTGAGGTATGGAGGAGGGTGTGTAATCCTATTAGATTTTCTAGTAGGTGGAGGAGGCATGGCAGGTGAAGGAGTTGGATGATGAGACACATATGAAGGTATGGACACAGTAGGATTGTCAGTGTCATGGTTATTTGTGGAAGGTGTGTGTAAAGTGGAAGCATGTGGTGGTGAATTGAGAATGGGAGATTGATTTGGAATAGAATTGTGAATGTCATGAGGAAGTGAATTTGAAGGAGGTGGAGATGAGATAGGATCATTTGGGCTGGGAGACTCAGGACTAGAGTGAGGACAATCAATGAAAGGATCATCATATAGAGGAGACTGACTGTGAGACAAATGTGATTTGACAGCAACATCTTGTGATTGTTGTTGAAAAGGGAAAATATGTTCAAAGAAAACCACATCTCTAGACACAAAAACTTCTCTACTTTTTAAATCAAGTAAAATATGACCTTTAACTCCAAATTTGAATCCCAAAAGTAAACACTTCCTAGACCTAGAATCAAGTTTCTTTCTGTGTGCAGACAAAGTTGCAGCATAGCATAAAGACCCAAAAACTTTCAAATTAGAAATATCAGGTAACGCATTGTGAAGGACCTGATATGGTGACATGTTGTTTAAGAAAGGAGTAGGCAATCTGTTGATAATGTGGACAGAATGTCCAATGGCATAGTCCCAAAAAACTTTAGGTAAAGAGGATTGAAAAAGTAATGCTCTTGCAGTTCCAAGCAAGTGTTGGTGCTTTCTTTCCACCACACCATTTTGCTGTGGAGTACTGACACAAGAGCATTGGTGATGAATGCCATTTTCAGAAAAGAAATTGAGTAATTTGAACTCATTGCCATTGTCTGTTCTTATACACTTTATCTGTTTTTGAAACTGTGTTTTGACCATAGAAACAAAATTTTTGACAAGGTTTGAAGTCTCAGACTTGTACTTCATTAAGTAGATCCAAGTGTATCTACTCTTGTCATCAACAACAGTTAGAAAATACTTATAACCAGACATAGAAGGAATGGAGAGAGGACCCCAAATATCCATGTGTACAAGATCAAAAACTGCCTTTGAAACAGATGAACTGGTGGCAAAAGATAAACGTTTTTGTTTAGCATAAAAACACGTATCACAGGGAATATTTGACTTAGACAATTTGACAAAAGGAAAAACTTTATTAATCTCAACAAGTTTATCATAAGATGTGTGGCCAAATCTCATATGCCACAGGTTACAATCATTATTGTTTACAAGCTTAGAACTATCTAAACTATTGACAGTTGAGATGGGAAATTGAAGTTGGAAATTTTGCTTGGCAGACAAATCACTAGAAAAGTTTGTGTTGAGCAGATACAGTCCATGATTCAACTCAGCTACACCAATCGTCTTCTGGGACAAAGTTTCCTGTATCATACACTTATTTCCATTAATCAACAAAAAACATTTTAGGCTTTTTGTAAGTTTAGATATAGAAATCAGATTAAAAGCAAAATTTGGTAGATACAAGACATTGGTGATGTACAGGTTTTTATCAAATATAATGGTGCCTGCAAAATAACTTGTGACTAAAGCACCATTAGGCAATTTGAGTTGAATAGGTTTGATTCTCTTCATGCACTGAAAAAATTTTAGGTTATGACAAACATGGTCTGTGGCACCAGTATCTAATATAAAGGTGTCATCTGCTTGAGATTTAAAAGGAATGGTGCAAAGAGTACCTGTACTAGAGGAAGGTTGAGAAGTTATGTGGTTAATGCTATGATGTTGCATGTTTGCAGAACCTTGGAGAAGAGCAAGTAAAGCCTTGTGCTGATCTGGAGTAAAATACATTTTACCTGAATTCAAGTCTTCATTATCCTCTTCATAAGCAGCCATGGATTTTGAATCTTCTTCATCTCCATTGGTGTGACAGTTATTCACTGCTCCCCTTCTCTGCATATGAGGTGGAAAACCATGCTTTTGAAAGCAATCATCAACAATGTGATTAGTCATACCACAATGAGTGCACAACTTATTCCCTTTGCCTTTGCCTCTACCATATGCAGGCTTCTTGCTACCAGAATTCTTACCTTTAGCAAAATTAGAGGAATTTGAACCTTTACCATATGAAGAATTGTTGTTACCCTGTGATTGATAACCATTTGCAGCAAGAATCTTTGATTCATCAATGACTAGTAAAGCTTGCCTCTCTTGCTGAACAAGAAGAGAATAGACCTTACCTATATTTGGAAGAGGTTCCATTAACATGATTTGAGATCTGACAGCACCATATTGATCATTCAAACCTTTGAGAAATCTAATCACTTGATCACTATCTCTATACTCTTTCATTTTAGCTATGGCAGGACAGTTATCAACACAAAGAGTCTCAGGAATTGGACGAAAATTGTCCAATTCTTGCCATAATTTCTTCATTTTGGTATAGTATGTAGAAATAGAAGAATCACCTTGCTTCAAAGTGTAGATTTCCTCTTGAATGTCAGAGATACGAAACACATCCCCTTGATAGAACCTATCTTTGAGTTCTTTCCAAATTTCTGAGGCAGTGTCCATCCAAAGAATACTTTGAGAAATTTCTGGATCAACTGAATTGCTAATCCATGACATGATCATTGTGTTACACCGATCCCAAGCAATGGAATCTCTATCATCATCATCAGGACGGGGCAAAGATCCATTGATGAAATGCAGCTTATGCTTGGATCTTAATGCCACAGTCATGGCTCTTGACCAAGAATGGTAATTGGAACCAGAAAGTAGAGGAGTAACAAGAACATTACCAGGATTCTCATTAGAGTGCATAAAGTATGGACTCAAGGTATCAAATTGATAACCCTTGTTCTGATGCGTATGCTGAGAATTGACTTGTTCTCCATGGATGCTACCAGCAACACTTCCTTGAGACATGATGAAGATGACCAGAGAACACAGTGAAAAACTGAACAAACAGGCAAGATCGTGTGAACTTGCAGAAACTATAGAACAGAAAACGAAATTGTGCAAAAGAAAAGCAAAGAAAACAAAGCTTGAAGCCTTGAACAACAATGGCGGAGATCAGTAATGATTACTCCTGATACCATGTGAAAAGTGATGATTAACCACCATTGTTGAAGAACAAAATGAAGGATGAAGCTTAAGCTATGTAGGGAAGAAAGTAAATTGCTTTATTCACACAAAACTAGAATGAATGTTTACAATGGTGAGTTACACTATATATACAAGTTCAAAGTGTAACTATCATCTAACAAACTAATTGATCTAGCAATCCAAGCCATTAGATCAAAACAGAAAAATAACTAATCTACATAGGATGAAACAAAAGTAGTTATGGCAGTTATGCCATCTCATCAAATGGATTGTGAAGCTTGCTTGTGTGCCAAGTAATCACTATGTTGACTTGAAGTTTCAGCTTTGACATTTGAACTATTGTCTATTTGTTTGATGAATAAATTACTAATAAAAAGAAATAATTAAATGCTCGCATAAACTTATTTGAGAAGAGAAAACTTTGATTGTTGTCGACATCATATTTGGTCCTACCTTCATGTTTTCTTTTGGTAACAAAACAAGAGGAAAGTATTCACCTTACTTTTATTTTTCCATTTTTAAAAAACAATTTTACGGGGTAAAAAGAAATTTCACTTGTGCATAAAGTAAAGTTTGTGTTGTGTCAATTAATTTGTTAATGACAAAGTTTTTAGGTATAAACCCACAATTTTTAATAACTTCACGGGTATAGATATCTTAGAATTGAAATTTCGGATCTAACTTATCCTTGTAAAATTTGTCTATAAGATGAGAATTTCTGTATTTTATAAACATATATTATGGTCATATCGTAACTGATGCTAAATTTCTTAAGAAGATGAAAGAAAAATTCTAGAAGTGTCAAAAAAGAGAGTGAGAAAAACAATGATCGACATAACACTAAAGTAAGCACAAGTGAGATTGGAAAGAAGATATTCAATATCAAGTTAACATCACGTGGAAAGAAATGTAAATGTTTTTACTTTTGCATTTTGCATGTGTTCATTTCTTTAAACTAAAATCACTCAAATTTATACCATAGAATACACATAAGATTGTCCAACTTTGAGCCACTAGTACAAATATAACATATTACACAGCATGTTTACATCTGACTAGCATATGTCAAATGTAAAAGGCTATGTGGAGTAACCTTTTCATCTGGCTTCAATATCCACAGATGTAAAAAATAAATAGACAAGACTTTTTACATCTGACTTCAATGTACCAGAGGCATAACTAAACGCGGTGGCAATCTTGTAATTATGGTGAAAATTATCTAAAATATGTATGTATCTGGCCATATTTAGGCACAGATGTAAAATGTCAGGTTAAATACAAAAAAAAAAAAAAAAAATTTGGAACAAAGGTAAAGAGTGTATCTGTCTCTCTCCCAAAAGAACTAAACCCTCACCTTCAAATCGCGTCCTCACCTTCAAATCGCAGCGCCGTCCTCACCTTCAAATCCACAGCGCCGTCCTCACCTTCAAATCGCAGCAACCCACAGCGCCGTCCTCACCTTCAATTCGTAGCAACCCAGCAACACCCACCCTCTTCATCTTCACGAACGAAGCAAAACCCGTCTCACCTTCACGAACGAACGAAGAAGCAAAACCGTCCTCACCTTCGATTCGCACCCAAAACGCATCAGCCCAGCGCCGTCCTCACCTTCGCAAGAACCAGCGTCGTCCTCTCTCTCAACTCACCACCAGCGCCGTCCTCTCTCTCACGAACCCTAACTCCAAATCGATTCAGGTACTCTTCTTTCTATTTTAATCCTTTTTAAATATTTTCCTTTTTGTGATTTTTGTCGTGATTTTCCTTTTTAATACTGGTGTTAAGCTAAATCTAAGTGCTTATAAATTTCTATCGTGATTTTTGTCGCTTATCCGTAATCTCTCGCTCTCTCTCTGATTTGATGTTATTTAACGCTAATACTGGTGTTAATCTCTTTCTGGAAAATTAGCTTATTGCATTGTGATTACTTACTAATAATTAGTTTATGCTATTAGTTTGTGATTGAATTGATTCATGGTTTGTGGTTTGTTACTTGGTTTTAGCTCTTAGAATTGTTTATACTGCAATTGATTTATGTTTTTTTCATCTGCAATTGATTCATTTAAGTGATTGGTTTCCCATCGGGTACGAAACCAATACTTTAGTTGGTGTTACCATGTTTTAACTTAATTTCACAACATAGGTATGGATCGTAGTTGGATGAAAGCTAGTAGATTAAGTGCCGAGTTTGAACGGGGAGTGATTGAATTTATTCGATTTGCTGAAATCAATCTTCCATCTCCCGAAAATAATGATGAAAAAAATCTTCCTCCTAAAGGCAAAGAACATTTTCGATGTCCATGTGTTCTTTGTGGAAATAAAAAACTAGAAATTCATAAGGATAAAATCATTAGTCATCTGATTTGCAATGGGATTTGTCAAAATTATACAAAATGGATATGGCACGGTGAAGTAGTAACAAACCGTAGTGTGTCCCAAAGCGAAAACATTAGTGTAGATATGGATGATCGTCTTGAAGACATGATGCGTGATATCGGAGAAGACTCGTTTAAGACGGCTCATGTGCATGATACGTTGTGCAGCGACAAGGATACACCTTTGTACCCGGGATGCACAAATTTTACACGTTTGTCAGCGGTGTTAAAGTTGTTTAACCTGAAGGCAAAGAATGGGTGGACTGACAAAAGTTTTAGCGAATTGCTTGAATTGTTGACACAGATGCTTCCTGAAGGTAACGTAATACCAAACCGGTGTTACGAGGCGAAGAAAGTATTATGTCCGATGGGATTGGAGTATGAAAGGATACATGCGTGCCCAAATGATTGCATATTATACAGAAAAGAGTTTGCAAACTCTGATCATTGTCCGAAGTGCATGGCGTCACGCTACAAAAAGAAAGATGGTGATTCTAGTGATGATGTGGTGACGAAAAAGGGTTCTCCCGTGAAAGTTGTATGGTACCTACCAATAATTCCAAGGTTCAAGAGATTGTTCGCCAATGCAAATGACGCAAAGAATCTTAGATGGCATGTAGAAGAGAGAAAATGTGATGGACAAATTCGCCATGTAGCTGATTCTTTGCAATGGAAGAAAATCGATTCTTTGTTTCCAAATTTTGGCAAGGAGTCGAGAAACCTTAGACTTGGACTTGCTACCGATGGAATGAATCCGTTTGGCAATCAAAGTACTAACCATAGTTCATGGCCTGTTCTGCTCATGATTTACAACCTATCTCCTTGGTTGTGCATGAAGCGTAAATATATTATGTTATCGATGATGATTTCGGGCCCAAGACAACCCGGAAATGACATAGATGTTTATCTAAGTCCCCTAATTGATGATTTAAGAGTGTTGTGGGAGCAAGGAGTTGATGTTTTTGATGCGTATTCTGGTGAACAATTCAATATGCGTGCCATGTTGTTTTGCACCATCAACGACTTTCCGGCATATGGCAATTTGTCTGGGTATAGCGTTAAAGGGCACTTAGCGTGTCCTATATGTGCAAAAGACACAAATTTCAAACAATTGAAAAAGGGAAAGAAATTCTTAGCTGTGTTTTCACTAGTAGAAAAATGACTTTTGGTTTAGAGATTTCACTACTGGTATGTGAATACCAGTAGTGAAATACATTTGACCAAAGGATTCCACTACTTATATTTTAATACCGGTAGTGAAAAGTTCATAGACAAGGGATTTCACTACTGGTTTTCTTAAATCAGTAGTGAAACGTAGAAACGGTGGCAATGTTGTAATTACATTGAAATTTGTTTTAATTGTATTTCACTACTGATTTGGTATTCACCCGTAGTGGAATCCCTATTAGTGTTCATTAATTTGTTCATTCTCATTCATTCCCAATCCCTAACATTTACGCGAAGCCAACTCGCCATCTATCGTCCCAAGTTCTTCAAATCGCCAAATCCCTAAATCAAAACACTCCTGCGCCCCAAGTTCTTCAATCATTCTCCAATCTCTTCGTTTTCATTCGTTTTCATTCGATCGGTTTCATTCTCCAAACCCTAGACGGCCGACCCCTTTATCGTCCCATCGAGAGAAAACTGGAAAACCATACCGTTATGAAAATCAAGATCGAAGACGATTTACTTCTCAAAACTTTCTTCGCCGAAGTCAGCGAAGTTGAAAGTGACAACGAAGTCCTTAGGTATCGCTATATGTATTATTAGCTATCAATTCATTAGGGTTTTATTGAATCTTATGAAGAATTTGCATTGTTTTGAGTATTTGATTTGGATAATTGTTGATGTTTTCGTTTTAATTGTAAAATGTTTATGTAGAAAATAAGAAATTAGGTTATTAGATTATTGATTTATATTAATTTATGAATTATGCTGATTAATTAGTGTTTTGATTTTGTTAACAGGATTCTATCTTGTTTTAAATTGAATCCGTTTGAGCATCTAAACCTATCATTTGATTCATCAATTGATGAAGTCAAAAAGCAGTATCGTAAGGTAATTTCTTGCTCTAAAGCTGAGGGTTGTTGTTTACTATTCTTTAGCACCGGAACTAATGATGGAATGCGTGTCCGGTGTTCAATATGTTTCAGTGTTCGACACCGGACACACCGACATAACTATGAGTCTATGACACATGTGATTACATTCAATTAATTCATTTTTTTCAAATTTTTACTAGTGTTGATGTTTAGTGTCAGTGTTTCGTAGTTAAAATGTTCTGTTGGTCTGTTTTTCAATTAATTCATTTTTTTTTCAAATTTTTACCGGTGTTGATGTATTAGTGTTGTGTCCGCCGTCCGGTGTCTATGTCAATGCTTCATAGTTAAAATTTTGGTTGATCTGTTATAACCTTCTCTTTGTGTGATCTTATGTAGATATCGTTGATGGTTCATCCTGACAAATGTAAACATCCACAAGCAAAGGAGGCTTTTGGAGGTATGTGAAGATGTGTTTCATAATTATTTCAAGTGGAAATGAACATGTTGTTATGGTTTTTGTGATTGTTTATTTATTGTTTCTTTGAACTTTATTTAGTTATACTGTTGTTTAGCAAATTAGTTTTTAGACAATACCTTGAGCCCTGAAACTTGTTACTG
Organism: Trifolium pratense; assembly: GCF_020283565.1. Taxonomy (NCBI): domain Eukaryota; kingdom Viridiplantae; phylum Streptophyta; class Magnoliopsida; order Fabales; family Fabaceae; genus Trifolium; species Trifolium pratense. The sequence continues at coordinate 7,968,618 of NC_060062.1, read as the reverse complement.
TAGCTTAATATTCTGGAATTTGCAAATTTCCCAACCGTGAGAAAATGTGCATAAATTAAAATTTATAATGTAATAAGCTTTTCTATGAAAGTGGGGATTGAGTTGTGGATGAATTACTTTTAGAATATTATTTAGACAAAAAAGTCTGGTAGATTGGGAGAGATTCCTTCTTTCCTTGGCATAAATAATGGAAGATAACTTTCGAAAGTTCAACTAGTTGTGTATTATGTAGATAGTTCTAAATACTTATAGAATATTATTAGACAGAACAATTTGATACTCACATTTCCTCACAGATAGTTATAAATAGTTCCATCACTTGGCTTTACACTAAATTGTTTGGCCAGTATTACATATTGTTTCAATAACTTCTTCATGCTGTCATCTTTATTGGAAGTCAGCTTGACCGACCAATCAAGTGATATGTTAGTTCCATATATGATGCCTAAGAAGGAAATTTATAGAATCTACCTTTGGTATTTTATGTCATTCTAGTATTATTTTGATTGATATGTACATTGCTGGGCGCTACTGCAATCTCGGAGCATCGGGAATTACTAATTAGGATCCTGTTTTTAACTCTGCATGATCACATTGATTTTGTTTTTGTACAGAATGTTCTGACATTATGATGTAAAGTAGTAGCATGTTATTTTTTTTAACATATTGCATGATCACATTGATCCTGTTTTTAACTCTGCAACTAGATGATTCACATAAAAATTTGTAATTCTTTTTAATGTTTGTTGTGCTATTTACTTTAATGCAGCACTAGCAAAAGCACAACAATTATTTACTTTAAAATGCTCAACTTTCATGTGATAGTTCTTTTTTCTTCTCACACTCCTTCCTTAACAAATTTATTTTCACTAAAATATGTTTATTTTTTACTTCAGACCCAGGAGAACAACGATGTCTTGGCTTATTGGTTATCCAATGCTTCTACACTTCTCTTGTTGCTCCAGCGCACACTTAAGGCGAGTGGTGCTGCTGGAATGGCTCCTCAACACCGCCGTTCTTCCTCAGCAACTCTGTTTGGGAGGATGACACAAGTAAATATAACTTTTAATTTGAAACGGATTAATTCCCATTGAAATTTTTTCCTTCTTCAGGAAAGTATAGTCTTTCATTTACCCTTGTTACAGAGTTTCCGTGGAGCTCCAGCGGGAGTCAATATTTCCTTAATCAATGGTAGCATGAATGGGGGAGTAGATACATTAAGACAGGTTGAGGCCAAGTACCCAGCTCTGCTTTTCAAACAGCAGCTTACAGCTTATGTGGAAAAGATATATGGAATGATTCGAGATAACTTGAAGAAAGAAATTTCTCCTTTGCTTGGATTATGCATCCAGGTACAACAATTTCTTCATTCCTCTCTTGTAAACTTCTACCCACTGATATACTGTGCATGCTTTCTTACATTTGTAAGGCTTTTTATTTCTTACATTACCATTCAAATTCAATGATTTAACATGTGACTGTTTGAATGTAATGTGATAGGCACCAAGAACATCCAGAGCAAGCTTAGTTAAGGGGTCATCACGTTCAGTTGCAAACACTGAAGCGCAAAAGGCCCTGATTGCTCACTGGAAGGGAATAGTCAAGAGCCTTGGGAACTTCTTAAATACTTTGAAAGCAAATAATGTTAGTGGAATCTCTCTCTCTCTCTCTCTGTTGCTTTCTTATAACTACGTTTTCCAGCTGTGCTTCTAGCTCTTAGTGAAAAATATGAAAAATACTGGGTATAGGATTGATAAGCAAACATTCCTGATAGAACCTGCAAAATTGATTAAGTGCTAGTCTAATATGTTGGAATTCTAATATGTTGGAATTCCTGCATTTTATATTTATGGATTTTCAACTTGGCCTATTTTACTTCCAGGTATAGGATTGATGTTGAGGTCTGCGATGGCAATGATTCAGCCAAGGAACTTCGCCTATGACAATCATGCAACTCTTCTGGAACACGATGATAGAGTCATGATGGCTGCTTGTGATGCATTTTGTGCCGTTCTCAAATAGCAAATTCGATGAAAGAGCTGCAGAGCGATCAATTGACTTCATGATTGGATGGTTAGTAGCTCACAAGCTCTCAGCACAATGGTTCAAGAATTTTCTTAAGAGACCTTAGACTTTCTAATATTTATATGTATGTATCTTGTTACGATAAGTAATGTAACGAGATTTATAAAAGAATCATATATGAAGTAGTTACATGTGATTGTCTGCTTGGAATTAGACTTGGAATTAATTAGTGATAATGTTAAGTATTGACTTTTAATGTGTTGAATGTAACTTTGTTAGCTTGTTAATTAGGAATTGACAATGACTTGTGGAAAATAATATTCGGAATTATGTCGATTTTCTTGTGCGTTATTAGCTACCAGTGACTTGAAATTATGTTGTATAATTTCTGCGCCGGAAAAGTGTAGACGATATATAATTAATGCACAGGAAGCTACAAAAAAACGACGTGAAAACTAAGCATACCACTACGGGTAAAGGTAATGACCCGTAGTGGAATCCCCATTTCTTTAAAAAAAAAAAACTGGAAAACCATACATACCACTACGTATATGTGTAAATACCCGTAGTGGAATCCCCATGATTTATATTAAAAAAATTTGAAACCATACATACCACTACCGGTATTCATTATAACCGACGTGGAATCCCATACATACCACTACGGGTATTTGGAAAAACCGACGTGGAAAGTCCATAATTTTAAATAATAATTAAAGAAGAAATTAGGATACCACGACGGGTATGAAAAGACCCGACGTGGAAAGTGTGTACTTACAACGTCGGCCGCGTTTACTACTGGCCGCGGCCAGTAGTGGAAAGTCTGTTTGGCCAGTAGTTGTATCTCCTTTCTGCACTAGTGTTTGGATGCAGTTTCCTGCATTATTGTTCTTTCCTGCATTAGAAATTGGATGCAGTTTCCTAGCTGTGTGCATTCTGCATTAGAAATTCTTAGCTGTGTTTTGGATGCAGTTTCCTGCATTCTTGTTCTTTCCTGCATTAGAAATTGGATGCAGTTTCCTAGATGTGTGCATTCTGCATTAGATATTCTTAGCTGTGTTTTGGATGCAGTTTCCTGCATTCTTGTTCTTTCCTGCATTAGAAATTGGATGCAGTTTCCTAGCTGTGTAGGACTTCCTTCCACATCTTAGCTGTGTTTTGGATGCAGTTTTGTATTTGGAATTATAATGGCATCATTTTAATCCTAGCCTTCTCACTTCTCATATGCTTCATTCTTGATCATGTATATGTATTGTAGGTGTTCGATGATCCCACGTCATTAACCGAGGAGGAGATGTATGAATTGCGAAACAACTGGGCTACTTGTTTTCTTGACCTGTACAATCCCGAGGTAGATTATGTTGTTTCCGATGATGAGGTTTAGGAGCTAGCTAGTTGCAATAGATTGACATTAACTAGGATGTTTTGAATTGTAATGACTTGTATTTTGCTTGAATGTTATAACATTTTGGATTGTTTTGGTATTTTGCTTGACTTGTAAGACTTGGTATTTTATTTGAATTGTAATGACTTTGGTACGTAATTGTATTTTGGTTGAATGTTGAATTTTAATGACTTGGTTGAATGTAATTGTATTTTGGTTGAATGTTGAATTGTAATGCTATTTTGGTTTTTTTTAATTACAAAATAGGATTTAAAAATATAAAAAAAAAAAAAAAACGCAGGATTTTGAAAAAAAAAAAAATTAAATATAGTTACTATTTCACATCTGGTGACTTGGTCAGATGTAAAAGGTCCAATTTAATTAAAAAAAAAAATTGGTCAGCTGAAACTTGAGAACAGAGGTAAAAGGGGATACTTTTACATCTGGCGAATGTCAGATGTAAAAAGCATAAACTTACTACTTCTCGTACGTCTACCTCTGACTTGGGCCAGATGTAAAAGGGGGTTTTGGCCAGATGTAAAAAGTGTTTTCTGTACTAGTGAGCTTACCAATTTAACTATGTTTTTTTTTTCCTTACATTTTAAATCTGGACCATTGATAAATTTTTATCCATGTGTCACGATCTTAGCAAAATAATAGAAGCTAATGGAGGATAAGCTAATGGAGCATATCTGAACTCCATTTAATGATGTCATTAGGTTATGTAGTATTAATTATCATATATCTTTTTATGGGAAAAAAGATAGTATACTATATTAATATTTCTTTTATTAATTTCTTATGGTGATATGACAACACCTCATTTGTATTTGACTATAAGATAGTCACGTAGTGCGAGTTTGTGACTCATCTAAGAAAAAGTGAAAGTGTATTGAGAAATGATAGTTTCTCAAACATGTGAGATATATCATATATGCATATAAAACTTTTGAATAATTTCCACGCAAGTAATAATGAAAATATTGAAGAAGAAGAAGAACACGATTTAGGGTTATTGTGTTTGCTGCGTGTATATGTGTGGTACGAGAGGCAAAAACCTTTCTAATATTCAAGTGGAAACAAATTTAACTTCGGTGGAAACAAAAACCGTAGTGAAATCCCTTTAAAACAAATTTCAATGTAATTACAACGCTGCCACCGTGTCTACTTTTCACTACTGCTTTAAGAAAAACAGTAGTGAAATCCCTTGCCTGTGGAATTTTCACTACTAGTATTCAAATACCCGTAGTGAAATCATTTGCTCAATTGTGTTTCACTTCTGGTATTCTAAGATCAGTAGTGGAATCCCTTATCTGAAAGTCTTTTTTTTAGTAGTGCGATTGAAATATGCTTCTCCAATAAAATAAAACACTAAAAGTGTGTTTAGTTATAGGAAAGGAAAATATATAAACTAATGAATAAATTTAACTTAAATTTTAATATTAGTTTATTTATTGATTTTCGTGTTTTTCTTATTTCTTCCTTAAAACTAAATATAGTGTAAGAGTCATATTTGATATATCAAAAATCAAAATTAATTTATAATATATACTTATACTATATACGTACTAACTATCACTTGTACTTGATTTTGGTTGTCTTTTTCCATTAATTAGTTACAGAACTTTTGATTAACATTTTTCTCAACCTATTATCCCGTGTTGGATTATAAGGAGAGTTTAGGAGATCATTTATATTAGGTTAAGACAAAAATGAGATGCACACTATATATTCATCTAAAATTTTAAAAATTAAGTTTATAGATCGCTTATAAGTACTCAACATTCACTTTATAATTTCACATACAAGTTTGAATTCATTCAATTCATTATATGCTCCTCTTGGCCGAAGCAATTTCATCGACATACACTTTGCACCGCCGTTGTTGCTACATCAACAAAACACGCCGCCTAACTACCATTGACAGGAAGATTTTTAACGTAAAGAGTCATTCTCACAAAAATCTCAACTCTTTCATTCAATGTAAGACTTTATTGACTTATCACAACAGCTCGAACCTCAAACATTACTCGAAGAGTTCAAATCAAGTTTTCACTCAATTAAATATTCAAATAATTTTTATCAATTAAATTGTATTTTATGAATCTAGTTTCACTCAAACCAAATTAATGCTAGGAATATACCCTAACCAAGGTCCAAAAATAAATTATAGTTGAACGTGCTCTTCTGATGAGCTATAGATTGTAGGTAGTAGAATGTACTCATGCAACTTTTGTTTGTATTTGTTGATTGATTCTTTTAAAGTGAGGAATATACTCTAGTACATAAAATTTGCACTTTATATTATTAATTAACATTCAATAGTTAAAATTATGAGAAAAACACATACTCCCTCCGTCTCAAAATATAAGACCTAGTTGACCACAATACGTATGTCAATGCACAACTTTGATCATTAATATATTTAATTGTCTATTTGTAAAAAGGGTTTGTCTAACATGTGCAATATTGCACATGTTAAAGTAACCAAAAATAGTAACTATTTAATGAAAAATAATAATTATTTATTAAAAAATCACACATTTAATATGAAATGCACAAGTTCCGATGCAATCTTACTATTTTGAATTTCTTAACACGTTCAAAGTTGCACATGATAGAAAAACACTTGTAAAAATTATAAAAACTTGATATTTTGAAAATATTCATCAAAATAAATCAAACAAGATCTCCTATGCTAATATTTACTTTTATATGTTATTAGAAAAATACGGTCAAAACAAGATGAATGAATAATACATTTAGTCAAAGTAGCTCTTATATATTGGGACGGAGAGAGTATATAGCAAAAAAACATGTTGAAATTAAACTAAATTTACTTTTTTGTTAATCCGCCAATTTCAAAGAGAATGAGTCGTAAATCATAATAATTTAAAATTCGACCAAAAAGTAAATAAAATCCAAATAAAATATTTCTTACAAAAATTAATTTTTAATTTTTTAAACAATTCATTTTAAGGAGAACTTATTAGCGATTAGTAACTAATTCTACTGTCGACAAGAAACCAAGTATCAAGAAGTCAAAAAAAGAAACCAACAACATAATTCAAAATTAGAAGGTTAAATTCTATGTATGTAATGTTTAGTGGCAAACAAGATCTAACATGGCATATCTTTTTGTTTTTGGTTACAAGAGAGATCTAAATATAGTGATTATCACACGATTGATTAAAATCTTGGTGAAAATGAATATGGTAGCCGCCACTAGCTACCAAAATGGACAAATATTGATAGTGGTCACCATCACCAGTTGAAATGTTTCACATAGCAAAATATTTACAAATATTAAAAGCAAGAAAGAACCTAGAATAATAAGTGCTTTCAGCTTTCTTTCACATACTAGATTTATACCCAACCATGTATGGTTAAAAAAATATGATTGAGTAAACCAACGTTTGCATCTTGATATTTTAAGTATTTGTAGTAATACATGAAATTAAATATCAAATTGTTATACAAAATTGTTTAACACCAATTAAAATGTTTCCTCAGTCAAGTAGCTCTATTAGAGTTTATGATAATATCACATTAAGTGATACCTTGGCTTGTCCATGTTAAGATTATGGGCTTTGTTATAGATTTTTTTAAAATAGATTTTTGTAGTGTTATATAATTTTGAGTAAAAAAAATTTACAAAGAATTTTTTTATAAAAGCTTCAAATGAAAATTTGGTTTGAATAGTTATTCTTAAAATGTTATTTTAGCTATTTGATCATTTTATTGAAAAAAAAATTGGATATCAAAATTTCGAAAAATCATTTATTTTGAAGCTATTTCAAATAGATTTTCATAAAAATCATTTTTGAAATACAACTTTTTCAAAAAATTGTGATTTTGACTATGTTTTGATCTTCAATAATGTGTGTTTATGTTATATGAAAAAACGAATATAAAAAAACTTGTAATATTTTGAAAAACTGTTTTAAAAAATATATTTTAAAAAATACAAAGAAAAAATCAATTTTTTTAAAGCCGAAACAAACAGGCCCTATGTCACACAGAATTCTAATATTGCAGTTTTATACTCTTAAAAAGCTTAAACTTTTATACATAATGGATTTTTTGTTGGGGAGTATGAAGGAGCATCAGAAGAAACGACGAGGGAACCACGAGACAACACATCTCTACCAAAAATCTTATGACATTATGAGTCGCCTCTTATATACTCAATATTACCCTCATTAATAGACGATATAAAATTTAACAATTTACTTTGTTATTCTTACTCGACTACACATACTTGAAACTCGGTTGTTATTTATTTTGAACTTCTTAATATTTATCACTTAGTCATGGTGTTCAATGTGAATGATCAATGTATAGTGTGATTTCACAAAGGTTATTAGTTTAAAAAGAAAAAACTGAGTTGCTAGGCAACGTCTAAGGTGAGGCTGATAAAAAAATAACCGTTCGATCAGATAAATGGTTCAGATTTGTTGTCGGTTAACAAAAAATGATTTTAATATCTTGTTTCAAAATTAGACAGATACACAACAATAATTAGAAGTTCTCAAAGCCTTTGGGTTTAGTTTGTGTTCATTGAGTTTCATTTTCCCCATCAAAACAAGGTAACCAATTCCATCACATCCGATTTAAAAAACGCAAACCAAACCAATCCATTTTTTCACAATGAATCGGTTTCAATCGGTTAGATTGTCGAATAGACTTGGATCTATGACCACCTCAATTAAAACGATCAGAATAACATTGATAATAACCAAAACGCTAAAGAGGCGGTGGATCAAACTTCATTGGTTCAAAATTAATCCGAGAAGTATTTGATAAGTAAATCAAAATTTATGCAAAAACCAATACTGAACATTCATGTATCATGTACCATAGCTGCGATCGCCAGCATCTCCAAGGCCAGGAATTATAAACCTAACAAGAGAAATAAAACACATTAACAATTTAGCAATTCCATAAATCAGCAAATTCATAACAAATATTATTAAAATATAGGTTATAATGTGAGGCACCAACCCTTTGTCATTAACTGTAGGATCAATTATTCCAGTATACACATGAAGCCTGCAAAAAAAATAGTATAATTAGAAAACTAAATGGTTGAAACTTGAAAGAAATTGAAGAAAAATTTATGTTAAGTATATACCCTGGGAACTGCTCGCTCAGCTTTTCAAGAGCCGGAGGGGAAGAACATGCAGATATCTGCATTGTCATTAGTCAATTAATTAGACAATTGATCAAAGAATATAACTTGATTATGTTGCACATGTATGCAATGCATGAGTAAAAGCATCACGCCATGCATAATGCAGATATAGCTAATGCATAGAGAGCAGACTTCGGTTATGAAACTACTGTTAGGCTTATGATATGACGACAAGCTATTTTAAGCTTTACTTTCATGAGCTCCTCAGAAAAGTTTATGGCCCTATATGGATAAACAATTTTACTAATCGCTTATAGCATAAGTACTTATTATATAAGTGTTTATGTATATGTTATTTGTATAATAAAATATATATAAATAAAGACAAACAGCTTTCATAAGCTATCATGGTGTGAGGATGAAAATAAGTTGAAAAAACTAATGAACATGTCTTAGTTGTTTCCATAAGCTTTCTCTCAAACAGTCTCGCAAGTACTTAGCACAGTAGATAAGTTCAAATAAGTCAGTCCAAAAAGGCCCTAAATCTTAAGCAGAGTTTCACTTCATTCTTACTTTGTTTATACAAACAACTTATGCAACAAGTGTTTAATAAAGTTGTTTCCCAAACACGCCCAAAATACATTAGTAAAAATATGTTAGACTTCAAATTTAAAAGAACTCAGTTTGTTACAAGAAATATAGTTCTGATTACACACAGATTGTTCCTTACCACTTTAATCTGCTTGTTGCCAACTCCACGTTCCTTTAAGAGATTCAAGGCAGCCACTATAGTACCACCTACAATTCATACGAACATAAAACCATGATGCCGCAAAAATTGTTGCATAGGTATTGTAGATTACACAAATGGTGTCCAAAATTTGAACCAATCCACTGACCAACTTCCCAGCTATTATTAGTTTGAATTGATTGAAATTTGAACTCAAGTTTGACATACAAAAAGAGTATGGGTGGCAATTCAATTATTCACGTCCATCCAATTGATCCAATCATAAGTCGAATCCATGTACCATAAATAAAATAGTTAATGGATTGCATTCAATTCATCCATTTGATAATAAGGACGACCAGTTATTCATCAATTGTTAAAAATAAATTCAATCACTTTTTTTATAAAATCCAATGAATCACTTATATAAAAAACAAAAAGCCAAGTCTGGTCATATCCATTTAAATAGGGGTAGCAAGATTGGATAAATTTTGATTTAGATTATGTGAGATGACATAAAATTGCCACAAAAACTTTAGCTATTTTTTCTGCATCGACCAACTCCTTTTCTAATAAACAACTATCAAAGTAGGGATCAATGTCTTTTATGACGGTAAAGGCTTCTTGTAATCTTATAGCACGCAAGCATTAAAAATGTGGAATTCCACTTTGTAGGCACATTTTGACTAACTTGCTTAAATTAAGAGTTGCTTTAAAGAACTTACAAGCTTTGACTTTTGATTATCTATGCCCCTAATATATTTTATACACTCGAATTTTAACTAAAGAACCATAAATGACATTCAAACTCTCGTGAACAATCAAAATTAAAATACGAGTCTCATTTCTAATATAAAAATGCAATCCATCAATACTAATTCAAATGATGGGTGTTTATCCGATACGTTCAACACGGTGTTATTATAAAATGCATTATCACAAAAAAGTTTGGATAATTCATCCCATAATGACGCCATGGTGAACATATTGAAGAAACACTCGTCGTCTAGATTTAGGACCAAAAGTAGATGTAGAGTATTTTCATATTAGGTGTGGAGTTCATATTTTAAATTTAATAGCTCATAAAGATTTAAAGGCCATATATGGTTCCTTTGTTAAGATTTAAGTGTGTGTGAAATATATTAGAGATGAGTAAGAGTTAATATAAAAACCAACTCAATATGATCTATAAATATTGTCTACTATTATGTTGTATTTTTAAAAAAGAAATCTAAAGGCAAACATGTAGAAAGTGGCCACAACCGATTAATACGAAAGAAATTCATTATTCTTTATCAACTAAAGAAATAGGTCAAAACTCAAAAGGCTCAGAGTTAATGGACAATGTGCATGAAAACAAAAGCTCAAACATGAGTAGACTCTACATACCTGTTGCCAGCATAGGATCAACCACAAATACTTTAGACCCTTCTGCAAATTTGTCAGGTAGCCTGAAAATCACATATGGTAGTATTTAACAAAAGGTACTCAAGCATTCAATAGAACAATCCAAAAGCTAGAAAAGCAATGGGGCACTTTACTAATTCGCAACTTTGACAAGCCATTCTAGAAGTGAAAGGAGAAAAGGAAAAGAACAGAAGAAAAAACACATTTCCTTTCAAGTATGATTATCTTACTTGTTCAAATATATAGTTGGTTGAAGAGTTTCTTCATTTCTGCTTATTCCTTTTCCAAAGAAACAAAAGGAAAAACACAATTATTATTCAATTTAAAAAACAGACCGAAAGCGTACTCTAGTTTTAAAGATGTGCATCCATATAAATTATGATGTGTACAAAAATCGTCATCATCTTATTGGATGTACCATTCAGAATTCTAGGCTTCAATTTACGAATTTACAAATTACAGCATAAGTAATAATATAGCATCTGCATCCTTTTGTTTTCACAAACTAGTACAATGCATCATACATGAATCATTACCTAGATGATATGTTTTTGTCGCAGGCAAAATTGATGCTGCATGTTCAGCAAGAGCAAGACCAGCTCTCAAGATTGGAATTACCTGAAAAACTGATAACAGATTCAGGCAATATTTTGCAGAAAGGAACAATACAAACACATAATCAACAAGACTGTAAAAGGAAAATTTTGGACAACAATGACCAGTTTTCATACGCATAGAAATAATATAAAAATATGAGCTTGGTTTTGGCTAAACAAAGTATAACTCTGAAATGCTTCAATATTTACTAGTATTTAGTACAAGTTAAAAAAATCAATAAGATTGCCATGTAGAATAGAAGTATATAATTGTGATGTATAAGATATATCTTGAAAATATCAAAGTCTAAATAAACATATTGAAAGCAGTAAGGTACTAACAGCTACAGGCTCCCTTGGATCGATGAACTCCACTGAAGCGACACCCATCGGTGATTGAATCTCTCCAGACACAGTTGGCTGAAAACAATAAAACAAAAGCAGGAAAGAGAATAAATGTCAATCCGGTAGTATAAACTTAAAACTAGGCTTGCCCTTGTATCTATGAACAACCATGGCTTTGATTTGAAAAAAAGCTTTTAGAATTAAATTTGCAACAATATCAAATTGTATTGAAGGAATTATAAAAACAAACCAAGTGAAAAATACAGTAATTATAATGTAGCATGAAATAGGAACTAACCAACCAATCCCTCGAGGCTTCATACATTAGCAGCCTTCCCAACTCAGCCATTGCATTTCCTACAATGTTAGAAACACAAACTGTCAAATCAACCTATCAAGTAAGAAGTTGAACTTTACAATGAATTCAAAATTGATGTTACAGGCTCATAAGTTATCCTGCTCATGAGTCAATTTATTTGGGAAGTATCCGAGATATTTAACTTAATCTAGGTTATAATGTCAAAATAAGTCAAGCCAGACATAGCCTAACTAACAATAACAATTGATGGGGTCAGTTGCTCCAACTGAATCAACATCTCGCCAAAACTCATAGCTTTATCAAATTCAAAGATCAGTATAATAACAAAACTACCATAACCTTAAGCATTAAACATGAAAGTTGCTAAAAGATTAATTCAAAATTAAAATATATGAAGTTTTTTCAATGCAAATTAAAGTGATCGAAACCAGGTGGATCAATGTCCATCTCAAACCAGAATATTGCTTAAAAATAAAATTTCCAACACTTACTGAAGATAGGACAAGGAGTTTGCTCATTCCTCAGTACCGAAACCCAGTGCTTGATCAAAGGATGGGCAGGCACATACACCTTCAAAAATCCAACAAACATTGTAATCAGTCAATGATTTCAAAACACCACAGATAAATTCACCAAAATACAAACTTTAATCTCATTTCCATCCTTTTTTTCCCCTTAGGAACCAAAGCCACAAAAAAAAAAAAAGATTTAATCAATCAATTGAGCAATGAGTAACTAAGAAGCAGTACACTCCTCAGATTATGTGTGTCCTCGTGTCGGACACGGGTCGGTGTTCACACGACACCGACACTTATGATTACAGTGAACTGTGTCATTTTCTCAAACTATCATCAGTGTCAACTTGTCAGTAGTGTCTGTGTCATGTCGGTGTCCATGTCATGTAGGTGTCCGTGTCTGTGCTCATCAACAAAGAAAAATACCCTCCCCTCTCTCCCTCTCCATTTTTTCACAAACAAAAAACAGACCTATAATCCATAAAACCAGATGCCAACATCATAAGAAACATGCATAAACATGCATAAACATTGGGTCAATGTGAAATTGACAAATCTACCGTGATATGAAACATGCATAAAAAGCAAGTTCATATTATATTAATCAACCAATTAAACTACCATGCATAAATCCATAAACAAAACAGACCTATAATCCATAAAAGCCAGAAGCCAAAATCATAAGAAGACTGTGCATGTTAGGTATCACAGTGGCTCATAAATCAAACATTGGATATTTATAGTCATACATATCAAACATGCACAAAAAATAAACTACATATCATTAATCATCCAATTAAGCTACCATGCATAAATCCCCTCAAATAGACAAAAACCCTATAAACCAAACACCTACAAAATCATTCTTTTTTAACAAAAACAACAACCCATTAAGCCATTAAAGACAATTAACTCAAAAAACAACTAAAAATGTAATTTTTCCTTGAAAAAAAAAAACTAAAAATGTAATTTTTTTTAATTCTGTTTTTGAAGAACCAAACAAACAGAACCAAAACAAAAGCCATAAACCGAAAAGAAGAGTAAGAAAACTAACGAGCATGCGATTGTTTTGAGAGAGAGGTTTGTCCTCCATTGTCATTGAAGACTTCACTGTCGTTGTTCCAAAGGAGCGGCGCGGAAGAATTGAATAAGGGATCTGAGTGGCAAAAGATACAACAAATATATATTATTAAATTAAATTAAAATAAAAGGGTATATTTTATTTATTTATTTATTTATTTATTTATAGATATGAGAATCTAGTAGTTTAATCAAACAAACCAACCAAAAAAAGGAGGAAAAAATGATTATGTTGTTGAGAAAAAGATAATAATAATAGTCATGAAAAGGAAAAGAAAGAATGGGAAATAGTTAATTGAATTTGCCTTTTTTGTTGTTGTTGAGAAAAGAGAAGGAGTGAGGATAGGAGAAGATGTAGGAAGGGGTGAAGTGTGAGCTATGGAGGGTACACGGGGCGCATTGGAGGGGAATGGGAGATTAAGGTGACACTGAATGCGACACAGAGCCATGAATGAATAAGTTTCTGTTTTTCTGTTATCCCAGGAATTTCAATTCGAGTCTTCAAAGGTTCTTTTCTTTGTCGGGTGAAGATCATATTTAGGCTGGTAAAAAATACTCCCTCCCAACAGTAAAAAGGGTCAACAAAAGTGAATGTATTTGAACTAAATTTTAAATCAAATTCATCAACTTTCGTTGGCCACTTTTTGCTTATATTTTGGGACGGAGGGAGTAGTTGATAGTATATAGCGGATGAGTTTATAGCGGATAGTTTATAAACTAGTTTTTAGCTTATAATGAATAAGTTAGCCGATTGAATTTGTAGTATTTAATAAAATTAACAGTTGAACTAGCTTATAAATGTGAAATGACATAAAAAATAAATATTTGATTTTTTCCAAGTAAGATGATGAGATAAAATTGGAAGAAAATATGATAAGCTATAAGTTATAAGCTCATAAGCTACTTGAAATAGCGTTTGAAAAATAAGATATAAGCTAGTAAAAATAAACTATAAGCTCTTTTCTAAAAGCTAAAAGCTAGCTTATTGATCTTCCCAAACAAAGCCTTATTAGATTTGGTCATGGTGTAAGAATTTTAAATAGTACCGTATCTTGGAGGTTATGAGTTCGACTATCAATTTCATTGTTAAATGTATCTCGAATCTTACTAATGGGGCTCTAACTCTAACAAATCGAAGTTTATCGATTAGCATGAGAAAGTTACTAGAGTTGGATTTGGAGGTTACTAGAGTTGAAAAAAACACATTAGGGAATTTCACTTGCAATGGTGGTACAACTTTCATTATTTATGAATGATGTCCTGATTTAGATTAGTTCGGTTTACTTAGCTAACAATGTTGGCGTGTCAACATCTCAGCGTTTGTGTTTTTTCTTTTTGGGTTTAGTTAGACCCTCTTGTAATAATAAAAAAAATTAAATGGAAGTTTCAAAACAATAGTTTTATATTAGTCATCTTAATACATGCTCTTAAGATATAAGTTAACAATATTACGACCCTTATAAATATTTTTTCATGTCATAAGATTTGAGTATTACTTTTTAAGTGGTAAGCATATTTCATCTCTATATGGTTATTACGTAAAAAAAAAAAAAAAAACTCCATACGGTTATTAATTTGATTCATGACTCCTATAGGGCGAAAATATTCGGTGACCAAAAGCCTTATTTTTGTTAAATATAAGTACCAAAAAGAGCATATCCATTAAATTTTTAGTTTTGTCTTAATGATCTATAAATTCTACAAAAAAAAATATTCACAAATTCTTTAAACTCATAATTTTCTCGAATAATCATGCAGATGATAGTGGTAACCAATAACAAAATGCACCTAATTTTTACTTTTCTAACATTCAAATTCCAAGTGTTAATTCATTGTAAACGATTAAACTTATCGAGATGAGACTATTTAAATTTTACTTGTAGTTATGAATTTTTAAAGTATAATAAAACATTTGGCTTTAAATCTAAATCATCCAAATTTAATCTGAGCGTTTGTAATCCGAACTCACTGATGGTGTGAGTTTAGTTTGCCGTTGGGACTTGCAAATTGGCGGTTACTGAGTGAAACAACACTAATACTATATACTACTTCGTCCGTTCCTTTTTAAGTGTATTTTAACGTCGGATTTAACATTCCCATTTTACGGTCATTTTACAAAATATTCTTATTTTTGCATGAAAGTATTCTTATTTATAATGAATAACAACAAAATACCCTCAAACTACTTAAAAAAAAGTTTACATTCTAACAATTTTTGAAACAAATTTATCGATCAAGTCTTCATTTTATATATTTTTCAAGTGATCATTCCTCAAATGTTATTAATATTAAGTCACTAACTCTTTTTTGTAACATATATATACCATAAGTAAAACTTTAAATTAAAATCTACCATTATTTAAATCAACCTTTTGATGCGATCGGGAGGAGGCTGAAACCACTTGATGCCAGAACTGACCCCCGAACCAGATTCAACTGGTGGTAAAAAAAACAAAAAAAATAATAATTAAAATCTACCATTATTTAAATTTTTTTAAATCAACCTCTTTATTGTTTTAGAGGTCTACTACGATGTAATTTTCAGGCCTAAAAAATGGAAGCCTGTGTGCCCCACAAATTTTCTAACAAGTCATTGCTAATGACAGTAGAAATCTCGTACCAATATCACAAGGTTACTAAAAAATATACATCAATTTCAGTGTAGGTAACAAAAATAAAATAAAATTTCACTTGAAATAAATTGATGCTGCTAAACAGTGTAGTAGTAGTATGCAATCTTTGAAAGAAAACAGAGCAGAGTTGGAATGATGTATTGGCTTAAACGCACCCTTTCCAAGAATTCCAGAAATCCAACTACATCAACACAACCACAACAACAACATGAACAAGAACAAGAACAACATGGGATTACTGAGGAACTCATAAACCACGTCAAATCCTTCACCATTCACACCTTCAAAAATTTCCCTCTCCAAGGTTGTTCTTTTTTCTGCTCTTTTCCCCCCAAATTGAAAAAATAAATAAAAATGTTGGGGTTTATCATTTATGGGTCCGATTTTAATTTCCCAATTTTCATAATTTATGCAAATTTCTTTACTTTTTATGTCAATTTGATCATGGGTAGCTTGTAATTTTGTACAAAAAGAGAAAAAAAAATATTGGGTTGTGCAAAATAATCTAGGAGCTGTTGAAAAGTTTTAATCTTGTAACTGTTTTATGATGCAGAATGTTATTTTTTTCATCTCTATTTATTGATTGTATTTAATTTTTGTCATGAATTTTATTTATTTATTTGGGTGTAGATGAAGATGAATCCAATTATAGCGAAGAAGTTGAATCTACTTCAACAAGAGTTCGAAAGGATCTTTCTCAGTGGCAAGAGAGACATGCAGTTCTCATACTCTCAAGAGTTAAGGTTTGATTTCAACTGTGTCTTAGGAATGCCGTGATTTGTCGCCATTGTTTGTTCCTGGTATTTGATTCAACTATTAAATAGTAAAACTAGTTTAATCTATAAAATCATACCTTTTTCGGTCTTTTGGTTAAGATCGAATCTGTTCTTATTAGTTTAATCTATAAAGTCATACATTTCTTGGCCTTTTAGCTAAGAAAGGTAAAGATTAAGTGTAGTATTTGTTCTTAGCAGTTTAATCTGTAAGATCATACATTTCTCGGTCTGCTTGCATTACATTGTATAGTGCCCACCCCGGTGAACTAGCTAGTACTAGTGGTCTTGGTGCAAATACCTATGCACTTTTTAAGTAGTTCTTGTAAATTGTCTCTGTTGTGTTTGAGTGATTCTAGCGATTTTGTATTTTAATCGAGTATCTGTTTTCTCATGAGTCTAGAGTATTGACACAAGATAGATATTCTTGTTACCTACAGTAAAATATTTAAACAAGGATAAAAACAAGAGACTCATCGTTGACAGAGTCCCTCCTAGAATAACCGAATTGGGAGGATAATTGGTTGTTTTTCTGTTGAATAAGTTCACATCTGTTTGAATTTTGTGCCTATTAAAATAAGGAGTCCTAATTTATATCACATAGGTTAATCAAGGTAACAAATCTCAAAAGAAGGAATTCTAATTGATACGACATAGGTTTATCAAGGTAACCAAAGTAGGTATAGGGACAAGTACTTCAATAACCTACCTTGACTCTACCCATCGTAGTTCCTATCAATCAGGAGTTATGAGACAATTAATTTGAAGTCTCCTAGGTCTTACGCATTCAGCAACATGAGTTTTGGCTATTTTATGTGAGCCACATGTGCCCTCCCATCCTCCGGTTGACCCGATGCGAGTCCAAATATCTTCTTCATTGTCTTATCAGTCCATATGGAGAGGTCAACAGTCCAATTAGCTCATCTTTTTAGTCTCCTAGTCCTTCATATCACCTCTATTTTTCAAATATTATGCTCCATATCATATTGTAATTCCTCGCTCACTAGAATGGGATACTTATATGACATCAGAGCCTTATTAAGCACCCAATAGTCCACACAACTGTGAGGTTTGATACAACAATACCACACATTCTGTTCAATGTTGTGTGAATTTCTTGAACAATATGACTTAGGATTGAAGTTGCCATCCTACCAAGAGGAGGGTAGTGTTAAACTCATTGGTGAACAGTTCAAACTGAACTTTCTTTTTGAAGTCTATTGTTGCATCTCACATATCCAAAACAGCTAACAAACTTTTTTAAATGATGTGTAACATTGTTGAAGAGGTTGGTGACAAAAAGGTTGTCCAAATTTTGAAAAATAATGCAGCAAATTATAAAGCTGCTGGGAAGATGATGACAAAGTGTTAGTTTTGGTGTTTAGCATACGCAACAACAAAGTGAAGGAAAGATAAAGGAAGTTTGAGAGAGATTTAAGAAAATTATCTCGGTATTCGGATTAAATAACCAGCCAATTGATGCATACAAGTATTTATAAAACATAAGATAGTTGTAACTGCAATGCTCAATTACAACTGTCAGAAACTGAAAGTAATTATACTTATCTGGATTGTGCTATTAATGTAAACACTATTCAACTTAAGTTGTTTCTTGACGAGTGGTGTCATTGGTGTGTGCTGATCGATTTGCATGTTCATTAAGTGTTTTGTTATTGTTATCTATCTTTTGATGAACACTGTGATTCAGCTTCATTTTAAGCAGTGTTGTTACTTAATACTTATAATCTTATAGTGAAGTGGTGAAAGGAAAAATTATGGGAGCACATTTAGCACCACAAATAATTGTAGTTTAATTATATTCCAGGAAATATCACAACTGAGATATGTATTGTGTCCTCGACATTTGAAGGAGAATCAATTCTGGAAAATATACTTTACACTTGCCAGGAGCCATCTTGCCGCGTAAGTTTTACAAATTATTGCCATTATTGTTCGATCACAAAATAGTTAGAAGTTAGAACTCAGAATTCTCTGAAATTTTTGTTGATTTTTCGTAGATAGCAGCTGCTTTGAAAATGTTTATTTCTTTCCATTTTTTGTGTTTGCGCACAATCACAATGCTTACACCGACACATACACGACACCAAAACATAGAGTGCGGTACAAATGTATTAGGACATGCTGTGATGACATTTGACTTGCCCCTGCCCTCATTGTTAATCAGATATGAGCTACGAGCCATACAACAGGAGAAGCTGAAACAGATGGCAATGGAAGAAGATAAATCTTCAGATAACCACCCGTACGAAATTGAAATGTCAGAAGCAAAACATGTGAACTTTATAGAGCCATTGCCACCATCGTAGTAGAAAAAAACTCACAATGGTTGGTAGCTTGAATATAACAGGTATTAAACTATTAATTTCTTTGGTGATATAGGGACTATGTAACATTTGTTGTTTGACAATGCTTCCTGAAGCTGATATTTTCATATTGTTTCGGAAGTTTTTCCTTCAATCTTCTCCTATGTACATTGTTCTATTCTTAATTATATAAATTTGCAGACATACATATGGTGCTCGATCTTTTCAAAGTTCTAAAGATGGTTCTTGTTTATATAATGGAAGTGATATTAATTTTATGAACTGGAAGCAATATTGAGAACTATATGAATTTTAATCATGAATTATATAAACTTTGATGTAAAATAAACAAGCCTCAGACAAGTTGCTGAAGTAGAAACACACACTATGTATTATCCCCTGCGTTTCGGTCTAACCAAAGCTATATTATGCATTTTATAAATGAATTGTAGTAATTGGTTGTCAGTGTAAAATAATTTTACACTCACGGTATACATTCCTTAATTTCTTATTCGATAATAAAGCAATAGATATTAGAAATTGGTTCATGTTGGATCAGAGTATATTCTTCCAACTCAAACTAGATATGCAGGTAAAAAGAAAGCCGAAAAACAAAATGTTAATAGACGAAATTAGATGCAAGGCCTAATAAAAAGCTACCAAAACATATAAACGCATCAAATAATACTTGAGTCATAACAAAGAAACAAAAATCTTTACAGTTTTCAGTTTTTATGCTTTTTAGCTTCAATATTAGTCCCATCTTTGAGAGTCTCTTGTGCATCATTTTCCATTCCAAGGCTGAAAAGACAAGTTGCTTGAAGATAAAAAGCAGTAGGCCACTCGGGAGATACCACTTGAGCTTGCATGGCATCCCCTAGAGCTTCCTGTGGCATGTCATTCATCAAATATGACAAGCAGCGCCTTGCATATACTGTAGGCGACAACATTGTCCCTCCATCTATGAACTGATGAAACAAAAACCAGAAACAAAATATTAAAAACTTACTCTATTAGATTAATCTAACACATGAAATATCAACACTCTTAGCTGGTAGATTATCTCAATGACTAAGATTTTGCGGCATCTAGGTCCGCAGAGGATCTATACTGACTTATTGAAATAGGGTAAATATTGTCGCGCATCCTACGTGTGTGATATTTGATGGACATATCTGATATGTGCATAATTATTATACTCTTAATACTTTACAATTAGCTGTACATACATGATACACCAATGAATATGGCTTGAGGCGACTAAAACTCCCTTTGAGATGCTTAGTAAGATAGTATGCAACATCATCACATTATTAATGTTATTCATAGCATCAAATTTAAGCTATATAGGTTTGTTTAAATTGGATTTATTTGAGCTTATCTACTGGCATAAGCACTTGTCAGGAAGTTTGAAAGCTTATAAAAACAGCTTATGAAATGTCCATAAGCTGATTTAAGTTTATTTCCGTAAGTTCTTCAGGATGACTTATATAAAAGCAGTTTGATTTATTTTATCTTTTGCTATAAAAATAACTTATACATGAATAGTTGTATTATAAGCGCGTAAGTTATAAGCGTTTAATTAAGTTGTTTATCCGAATATAGTCTTAATATTCTCTTACTTTTGTGTAGCAGTCAATGGCAGTGACAAAGTCCTTAGCTCGAAAAGCAGTATCTCCATGTTTCTTCAAATTCAAGGTCTCTTGCATTTGACTAGTCCACAATTGAAAGGAAAGCTGCAGTTTCAACATTAATCAAACATTGGAGTTAGTAACACAAAGCAGAAGGAAAAGTATGTAAACAAAGTTGATATTCCTCTATTTCATGTTGTGTATTCAAGTGTGACAAAATACCTCATTGGCAACTCCTTCATCATCCTTGTAACCAGTCTTCTCTAATATTGCATGTATGGCAGTAAGATCCAATCTTAAACATGATTCACCAAAAGGTGTCAATGACAATGGCTTTGTTGAGGATTCTATTTCTTGCTTGAGACTCATCAGAACATGTGAGGGAACCTGCTCATATACTATCCAAATTAAATAAGAAAAAACAAAGTTTTTCCAAAATGGGCTAACACTTTCTCACATTGTGCATTGTAATATGTGGAATTTAGTGATTTTTAATTTATGTAGTAAGGCTATTTCTAACATAAACTAATTGCAGATACTAAAACCAAACTTGACCCTTTGTTGGTATTCACAGGGACTATAATGACATTAAGTTGATAGTGTCGGGATGCATTTGAAACTAAATGAATAATGTTAGGAATATACCTCAGTTTCTTTCTGAAGCGACGTAAGAGTTTCAACAAGAGACTTAGCATTTGGCCTCTCACGAGCTTCATATTGTAAGCAACGAGAAGCCAAACGAACTAACTCAGTTCCATCATCCTTTGAAAAGTGACCTTCTAATGCAGAATCCATCAACATCAAATAGTTTTTGCCACGTATCAGGTCAAGTGCCTGCAAAGAAACAAAGAAAAGTGAATGTTGCGATGATTACATTATTACTGATTTCTACATGTCAATGTCATATTCAATGTCCGCGTTTGTGTCACTGTTACATAGGGCATATTAGACATTAATCATTATCATGAATTTGTTCATGAGTAAACAATGGAAATAGAAACTTACATGGCTTGGAGGAATGTGTTTACCACTCAAGAGATCAAGCAATAGAGTTCCAAAACTATAAACCACACTCTCTGCTGTCACTCTACCTGCACATTACTCCAAATGTACAAAAGAACAGTCACATATCAATTACCAATACATGCATACAAGGCAAGCATATGCTGACTGATTCCACTTAACTTTCCCTCACCCATGCTTCCTACTTGATTGTGAGAATTTTCTTTTACAAGATGAATTTCCACATAAATTTCAAATTATAATTAAACCAGAACTATTGGATGAAGATTTGTGAATCATTCGATCTTCATCCAATAGTTCTGACTTATCGAATGTAGTGAACATGTGATAGTCTGGCAGAAAAAGTTTGGATTCCAAACAAACGTGATAAAAACATACCGGTCCTTAAGTACTCAGGAGGAGTGAAAGCCAAGTTTGTACTGTAACTTTTTCCATCTCTGCTGTTCTTCATAAGTCCAAAG
The DNA here is from genome assembly GCF_020283565.1 of Trifolium pratense. Lineage (NCBI taxonomy): Eukaryota > Viridiplantae > Streptophyta > Magnoliopsida > Fabales > Fabaceae > Trifolium > Trifolium pratense. The sequence goes on along the minus strand of NC_060062.1, from coordinate 7,946,238 downwards.
CAAGATAATCTGGGATTACCATCCTGTAGATGCCATTCCAAGTTACAAAAAACAAGAAGAAAGGGAAATTGAAGCACATATTTCAAAACTTAAACAAACCCTTTATACCCTATAAAACCCCGACACAAACACCGGCGTTGGACATGACATTGGCACTAAAACATAGACATGATAATAATTTAAGAAAATAGAAGTGATTGAACGTAATCACATGTGTCGGTGTCGTGTAAATATCATCAGACACCAATACACGTCAAACATCAGATACACCTTCAATTCAAAATGTCGGTGCTACATGGCTTATATATACCTGATCAAACAAGATCCTATAGGCATTGAGATCATGATACAAACCCCTTCCTTTACTGGTGCAATACTCAAGAGCTTGAGCTAAATAGTAGGCCACCCTCAACCTCATTGCCCATTTCATGGGCTGGGCCTCCCCTACATAAAGTTAAACATAATTATGTTGTTATTTCCATGTTCAAAATTCAAATGTCAAAACCAATTTAATGAAAGAACCTACAATGAAAGAGATGCTTAGCCAAAGTTTCATGAGGCATAAACTCTGCTACTAGCAGCCTCTCATCCCCTTCATAGCAACAACCAATCAAATTCGCCAAACGTTCACTTCTAAGGCTCCCAACTTGTTTAGATTCTTCCTACAGGAACACAACACATTTTGTCTTTCTTATTACTACAAATCAAATATGTGAAATCATAGTTTTAAATTGCAGTCGGCAACTACAATTACGGCTGCAACATAACTTTTTTTGAAGGTCTTTGCAACCACAATGGCGATTGCAACAATAGTATGTAATTTCCTGCTGTTTACAATGATATAAAAAATTACGACATAGCTGCAATTGCAGTCTTAGTTCAAAATTGTGGTTAAAGTAGCAGTTGTGGTTACGCTGCGAAACATGATATTGTAGTAAAATGCAGTTCAAAACATTTATATTGCAGCTGCAATTGCGGTTATGGACCACAATTTTGAACTTTGACTGCAACTATGACTGTGATAGCAACTGCAATTTAAAATCTTGGATGAATTGGTAGGAGAATAATGAAATGAAAAGTAAACAAACAATGAATTGTCGAGAATCTGGCCAAGCGAACTTGTTGAAACGTTTGATTGCAATCAATAGTCCATTCTCAAGCTTCCCTTTGTAAACAACATTTGGAGCTTTCTCACCATGCTCAGAAACTATGTTTTCTGAGGAGAATCCATTTGTAGCAGCCTTCAATTCTTCCAAACTGTACTCACTAAAACTAGGCCACAAGTTTTTTTCACTCTTGCCACCATTTTCTACAATAAAGATAACATTTTTAAACCACAAAATGTTGTGTCATGCTATGAACCACTAACACAGACACGAACACGAACACCAAACAAAATGAATTAATTCAATGTAATTTCATGTGACGGTGTCGGACACCAGATACACCTTCGATCAGAATTGTCAGTGCTACAAAGGTCTCATGTCATGTGTGTACTAAAAAAACAAAACCAAAACAAAAACAAACCTTGGTCAGAGGATTCAAGAACAGAAGGATTGAGGTGAGAGTGGATCCAGCAGAAAGAGAATTTCGAGCAACGAGCCCCCATGAAGAATAATAAGAAATTGAAGGTTGAATGGCTAATGAAGAATGATCAGAGAATGTTCATTGTTGTGAGACCATTTGGTCTATGAGGACTTTTATGTTTGTTTGAACACAAATGGAAAAAACTAGGAATGCAAAAGGTTACTAAGGTGATGATATACATGCATAAATACAAGGTGTTAAGTAATTTTTTATAAATGTAAAATTTACTTGTTTATCTACTTGGTTTCATTTTTGCTTTTCTCTTTCACTTTACTCCTTTCTCTTTGAAATTGACATTTTTTTACTTTCTGTTGTTCAATTTTGTAAATGTCCTTTCCTATTTGTTAACTTTCTTGTTTTTAGCTTTATGCTTTTCTGACTTCTCATCATTTTGCTTAACTTTTAATTAAAGGAATTTTCAAATTATTATTATTATTATTAGTATTACTATTATAAATCAACATTTTAATTACAAAGGCATTCCATTTCCAATGAGAGAAAATGCAAAATGGTACTCGAAATTATGATCATTAGTCAGAATAGTCTTTTAGTTTTATAAATTACTCCTTCTATAATCTGTATAATAAGGACTAGAGGGAGTAGCAAATACATCTTTTAAATTGCAACACAATAGTGAAAACGTTTTCACGTTAACTTCTCCATTAGTGCTACCACACGCCGCATAATCTTCTATGTGAATCTCACATCATAAAAAACTTATGTGACACGTTAAATTCGTGTATCTCATGTCAACTTTTGAATTATCATATATCGGGTCAAAATATGTTTAAAAAAATGTTTATCTCATGAATTTTATAAGGAATTTAGTACTCGCTCTGGTATTAAATATAAGCAAAAGTCAAAACATATTTAGTCTAAATTTGAGTCAAATACGTTTTGACTTTTGCTTATATTTAAGATCGGAAGGAGTATTTGAAAATTTGACATTAATGTAAGATCTACATTAAAAGCTACATTTCATTTATCCAGCCATATTTTATAGCCTTTAATAGAAAAAGTTAACACTTGACCAAAAAAAAAACAAAGAAAAATAATTTTGACTAGCTAGTCAAATATTTAGGGATCAATTCGCGAATTACAAAATTTAGGAACCATTTTAAGATTGTCACAATTTTGTGGGTTGATTTCTTTATTCACTCAATTTTCAATCCAATGGAAATTAATTGTAAATGCCTTAAAAAATCTAATACTCCGTTCACTAAGAATCAAACTTTATATCTTAGAATTTACAACACTCTTTACGTTGTGTACTAAACTCTTGTGACCTATGGAGCATCTCTATAAGCTTAAACCTTGCGCAAATATCGAACAACGATCCTGCCCCACGAGATTAATGAGAGTATGCACATAATCAACTGTGCATCACTTATTGAGTTAATTGAACCACATTCATTGGATTTGAATTTGAAGAGAGCAAAGGAAATCCATATATCATTTGAAATACAATATGTTATATTGACATCAATTTTAGAAGTTTGATGACATCTAATCAAAAAGAAAAAGGTTTGGACAAATCGGGTTTGAGTTTTACATAATGAGCTTAATTCTTACGATGTGACGAATCAAGATTGATATTTTTTTTAACTTCATAAGTATGTAATATCCCCTCCACATTTCAGCATATGTTAAGAGTCCCACATCAGTTGTGAGATGAAATGAATATATGTTAATAACTGAGGACAATTATCATCTTATTAGCCAGTTTTAAAGGATTGAGTTAAACCCAACTTTCAATTCTAAGATGGTATCAAAGCATCATTCACGATCCGTTGGGTTACATGCTATTAAATTTCTAATCGGAAAACCTACTGTTTATATACATGCATCAAGCCCTATAGTGTCAAACACAAGGATGTATTAAAAGTCGGATAATCTCACATCGGTTACGAAATAATTCAAATATATATTTTTATAGGTGAGAACAATCTTCATCTTACAAATTAATTTCGTATGACTGAATTAATCTCAACCATCAATTCTAAGAGCAACAAATTTTTGTGTCGTGCAAAAGAAGTAAGTGATTAATATCAACTAGAACTAGGTACTCCCTCCGTCCCAAAAAGAATGACCCATTTTGAATATATGCACTATTCATATATATTGTTTTGACCATATTTTTCTACTAATAAATAAAAATAAATATTAACATATAAGATGTTGTTAGATTCGTCTCGATGAGTATTTTCAAAATATCAATTTTTTATAATTTTTACTATTATACAATTAAAGATATTAATCGCCAAAGTTATGCATTGGCATGCGTGTTTCGGTCAACTGAGTCATTCTTTTTGGGACGGAGGGAGTATGATTTAAGAAATGTTGTAGGAGTTAGTTGATAATCATGTCAGATGCGTTTGGACCAATTAAAATTAATGTAAATTTCAAAAGCATTGCTTTAGTCAATGATGTAGTACATTAAAAACTCATTTTGTTTAATGGGGACATAATCCTTTGTCAATACTTTTGAAAATAGAAAAGGTATAAAGAGACGTCTCATTTATCTCTAGATAATCAAGTGATTGGGTTGAACTTGAAGTCATTAATTATTTAATTTTTTTTTTGTTAAAAATAAATTATTTAAAAGATTTTGAGTTTAAATACTCATTAAAATAATTTTTTGTCAGATTTTATTTATATTTTAACCAAACTCTAAATTATCGAGACTCAATTTATGTAGAAATCGGAGGGTGGTGATAAAAAATTCTCAATAAACCACTCATTTTGAGCACTCACCTCCAATCTTGGCATGGAATTCAATGCAACTTTTTAACGTAATCAAAGTAATCACAGTTCTAATCACCTTAACTTCTTTTCTAGCAGAGTTTATATCCAAATACATTTTCATGACAAACCTACCCTTGCATTATTTTCTTTTTAACTATTAAAAATCACTCAAAATAGTTTAAAACAAGCCTGCATGTATTTTCTTTTGAAATTTCAAATGACACTATATATCTTATCATATGTCCCAACAACATGATGTAACCAAGATTTTAAATTGTGATTGCAGTAAAATTCTTTGATATTGCACAAACTGTAGTCATTTCTCTAACACTCCCTCGGACTCCCACAAAAGTGGTATCAGAGTCTTGGTTCTGACTGGTAGGGGCAGTGAGAGTAGATAGAATGTTGGATTTATAAGCACTCATTAACCTAATGCCTTAAGATTTTGGGTGGAGATGTGATGTATACCTTTTGTGATCCTGGAACACTTAACCTGATATTTCTGCCGAGTTTTCTAGGACTCCACGACAATTGTTGGATTTATAAGAGTGGTGGCCCATTAACCTAACGCCTAGGTTAAATTTCAAGTGTGAATGGTTAAGTCTCACATCGACTATAAATAAAAATAATATTGGATTTATAGGAGAAATGACACTTGCAGATTCTTCAACAACTTCATACATATAGCACATAGACGATAGAAAAAACATTAAACTCATCAAAAGTGAAAAAAGAAAGAGAGGGTTTCATTATAATCACAAAATACAAGATAGGAATTGAGTGTATGTATGTATGTATGACATGATATATTGAAAACAAAAGCACTATACAAATTTATGAATGAATCGTTAAAGTAAGAGAGAACATGATGATTTATACCACCCATTTAGGGATCAAAAAGGAGCCTTATACAGAGAAAGTAACAAAGAAAAATGTGGTTAGTTGGATTGGAAGACATGCCTCAATGATGTTCTTTCAATGTCACTCACGTTGTAGCAACGTTATCATTGCACTCTGTCTCTCTATGTGAGTGTGATCTTTTGTCTCCTAAAATCAACCCTTTTTCTTACATTGACTAAACTTTAATTTCCAGCTTGAATGGCGCAAGCACCACCTTTTTGTTGGGTGCTACTCTTGGTTGGTATGTAATGTGGGCCAAAAGGCAAAAGAAATTGTACTCACTCGACTCTTTTTTTATAAGAAATAACTCACTTTTAATTCATTAAATAACCGATTTATCTAGTTTATAATATAGATCAGATATATCAGTTATTCAATGAATATAAAAAATCAACTGTTTTTTTTAAATGACTTGAGAGGTAGTATAATACTTTTGCCGAGTAAATTTAGGATATCTTAAGATTAGAGATAAGTCCTCTATGCAGAGATCCACATTCATTCATGCAGTCGAAAAGTCGGTGACTGTTTGAGTAATTCGCATGGTCTAAGAAATGCAATTTGATATTTTTATAATTGAAAATACCAAATTTGAATATGAGTTGTTCGATCTTAATCGAGTGACCATTGATGTCCAACCTCAATGGAGGAAATTTCTGACTTCATAGGACCCGAATTTCTTCAAAATACGAGTTTAAGATTCTATGCAGTCAGATATACTATGTATTCGACCGGTGGATCATAAGCGGAAATCCAAATTTCAAGCTCAGTTTTTATATTTTTTTAATGTTTTTTTTTGAATATTTTGTAAATTATGCGATATGAATGTAACTATGTAAGGACGGTAGATCAATGTACTTATCAATGCAGAGATATGCTAACCGCATGCATGAAATCCATTCTCAAAATTTGAAGATATAATTAATGAGGTTAAGATTAGTATAAACCAAATGTTTTTAATACAAACAAAATGAATACTTGATCACATGCTTAATTAAGATTAGTTTCCTTTTTAGTGTTAATAAGAAAGGCCATATCCACATGCATGAACAGACTAACTTAGCTGTAGGGATCAAGATGCCCTGCAGTTGAAAATCACAAAGTTACACGCTGTTTTAGATCTCATCCGTCCATTTCAGATCGGTCGGTTCATATTGCATCTATACAAAATCAGTCCAAATTAATCTGAACCATTCAGATTAGATCGGACGGTCCTGATTTAACACAGCGTGAAACTGCGTGAAAAAATTAATGCAGGAAATCCTGTTCCTAGCTGTAGTTGCAAAAATTGAAAAGGCATGCACCAATATACTAAACTTTTTCATTGTCACTTTTGTTTTTTTGAAACGTTCATTCATTGCCACTTTTAGCTATAGCTTGATTTAACAATAACCTTATCTTATCTCATTTGCATGGACCTCATGGTATGTTTTGCTACTGTTTTTGCTTAGAAAAGATTAAGCAATTTTGACCTTAAGAAAAATATTTACCGGTGCTTTAGCCTTTAGTCCTTACATTTATTTATGTCAAATTATTAAGATAATATAATATTCATCATCACAATTTAATATCTATAAAAAAATTATTTTATTTTTCCATAAATTAGCATTAAATATAAACATATCTATTAATCGAACATTAGCTCGAAATGTTCAAGGGATTAAGTTTTACAATTGCGTGCAGAAAATATCCAATTTACTCACAAAAAAAAACTATTCCATTAGATTTAATTCTGGTTGGTTCTATAAAATTTTATTGAATAATATAATTATTGCAAAAAAACTCACAAAGTGAGTTTTTTTTTTTTTTTGATAAGCAACTCACAAAGTGAGTGAATCTCCAATATAGTTTTTTTTTTTTTTTGGTAAAGAGAATCTCCAATATAGTTATATCATATTGTATTATATTTTAGTGCCACATTTCCAAAACGGAAACAAAAGTTAAATACAGTATTGATACTCCCACATGCATTGATGATGCCACCTTTGGAAGATCCTTGGAATAATTGTTGATTGCTATATATGAGGCTACATACATTTGCATGGCCACATGCTACATTACATAATTAATGTTCATGGCTGCTGGATAACTAACAAGTGCATGATGAATATTTGAAGGGCCACAAAACGCGTGAAGAAAAAAGAGGGATGGTCCATGTGTAATGGAGATGATGCATGTGCCATGCTACTATTATTATGATGATTGAACTAAGATACTGTAAATCATACATCATGTCATATTTCAATATAGAAAGAGAAAAGGTATATGACAATCAACATAGCATTGTTATGTGTAAGAAAAAGCACATGCATGATCTAAACATCATGTGTTGGCTCATGTCACTTTGTCACCATTATGCTTCAAAGAGTACTAATAGTGGTGAAAGTATCTAATGGTGTCATAAATATGGAATCAAATAACTAACTGACGAGACTTCTGAGTCATGGCATTTGAAATTGAGATAAAACCGCAATAAAATCTCTCGAATAACTAAATCATAGACAATGCATTTGATCCCTTACATTTATTTTAGGTATCAATTTGGTCTCTTACGTTTTAAAAGTATCAATTTGGTCTCTTATGTTTATTTTAGGTTTCAAGTTAGTCATTTTCCGTTAGTTTTGTCACTAATACCGTTTGAACAGTACACGTATCAGCGTGTACAAGTGCCACATGTATGTCCACATATGCAAATTGACGTGACAAAATTGACGGAAATGACTAACTTGAAACCTAAAGTAAACGTAAGGGACCAAATTGATACTTTTTAAACGTAAGAGACCAAATTGAAACCTAAAATAAACGTAAGGGACCAAATATATATTTAAGTCTTAAAATTATCAATAAATAGACAATCAGATTTTAAAACATCGTGTGAATGTAAAAGTACATATACTAAAAATCATTTTAGACAAAAATGAATTGTTAAAGCTTGAACTTCGAACCCCAACTCCGACCTAACTCAACCAAATCCACACAATCACACTTTAAAACTAAATTAAATATTATTTTAAATCACATTTGAATGCCTCCAACCTCATCATTTGAAAGAAAATGAGCCTCTAATAACCGGTAATTATCAACTAAACCTTAAAACATCTTATTGTAAAGAAAAAAGAGCTCGATTGTTGCATTTAGCTTTAACCTCTTCTTTACATTATATGCCTATATTATTACATAATGCTGAACATGATTAGGTTACTATGTAATGCAAGTAGATAAAACCATGGTAAAAAAAAGAAGCTATGCACATGATTTCAACATTGATAAGATGAATATGAAAGGCACATGCTGATGTTGGATTATATAATGAATCATAGCTGCACAATGTTGAAAAAGCACAACCTAGATTCAAGTTTCACTAATAAGATCTTGATACTAGTTTGACTTTGAGATTTGAGAACTAATTGAAGCATTCTAACAGCAATATTGAAGCAGATCCAATTTTGTACAGTGGAGGAAACTTCTTTATCTATACACCATTCAAGGTAGAGTCGGTATGGTGTGTATTGCCGTCATCCGTGATCTTGCCGTTTATTTGAGATCTTTGTCTCTGAAAAGGGAAAAATAACGATGTTATGTCCCGACTCTAGATCTTAGACAGACATAGATTCTGATAATGTTTCGTCCGACTTATTTTGACATTAAAAGCTACTTCAAAATTAAATGAAGCAAAAAATATGTCATGCCAAACGGAGTCATGGAGTAAAAGGAACAAGGGAAAGGGTAAGAGTATTTGCCATACCCGATCCGCAGGGTCACCAGAATTCCCATTCAATAGCTTGTAGTTCTCCTCTTTGGTCCTACCGTCTTTGCTGCTCAATGGTAGCAGGGTTGCTGCAGCTGCGATCGAACGGTCCGGTAATTCTGCAAATAACAAAGTCAGAATAACAGAAAATAACGCATCAAGTAAACCGCAATAGCATATATTACTATCTATACAATAATGCAGGAAACTCCAAAAGTAACTACCAATAGGCGGCAATAAAAAACTACCAATTTTGGTCGGACGTCTTTTGTACAAATTTGTCTTTAATAACATTATTTTTGAATCTATAGCATAATTAAAGGGAGCTCCAAAAGTAACTAGTATTAATTTTAGTCAAACATTTTTATGTACAAATTCGCCTTTAATGACATAATTCGGTTACAAATTTAAATCTAAACATACATCATAAATATTGAAATGAAATTTAGATAAATTCAAGTAACATAGATATTAAGAAACTTAAATTAATCCGTCAAAAAAAAAAAAAACTTAAATTAAACAAACAAATTACATTGAAACGAATAATATACAATAAAACAGAATAAAATATAAAAACACGAGAAAAAGAGGACAAACGAACATGGTGGCAAACCTGGCAATTTCTTGTCAACAAAAAATACCACCAAATTAACCGTGTACCTGCCAGCAAACAACAAAAAGATGAAAAAATTATTCAAAAGCGACACATATGGCTGTTTTTCCATCACAAAGCAGAAAAAGCTCCGTACCAGGCAACAACTACGTCAACCGTGTAATGTTTGCGAGATGCAACTATCAAAAGACTTTGAATCACGGCAAGCAGCCACCCAAGCTGCTTTATGGATCTGGTCGATAATCCAAAGTCACAATAAATCAGAATTGAAATTTAAACATGACAAAGTATGAGATCATGAGGGCATCTTTTGAAGTGAACAATGAAGTAACCAAGCAATGATTAATGCGGTAAAACTTAATTAATCTCCTAAAACCTTAATAAACTTTACCTTCGAGCACCATATTTCTGATATGTACGTACAAAAGTAAGAGTGAAGATCATGTGTGACGAAAATATTAAATCACCACATCCATATAACACGCCATGTGGAACTGCATATTAAAATCAAAATAAGTGCTCAAACCACAAAAGGAGTCAAAGCTAAAACTCCAATACAATAATGTATACTAACAGTTAATCACGAGAACTTCAAGAATGTTATCTGGACGGGGCAATGTGGCAAGTTTAGAACCCTGCTCGACACATTAGTAGTATAAAGTTATAAGAATCAAATAAAATAAACAGAAGTAATACTTAAAAATAAAGCATGGAATATTATGTTTTAGGTAACACTACATTAGGAGTCCTTTAACTTGATTTAATGTTTCAAACAAGTCGGTTATCTTTTTTCGTGTCAAGTCAGTCCTTTTTCATGTCAAAGTAAGTCATTTATGGTTAAAAACGTCAACAATGTTGGTACAAACTTCATTTTTCATCTATGTTAATGTTACCGAAAGTCTTTCTTTATAATGATTGTATCAATATCTAATGCATCAAAACTAACATAAATTTTTGTAGATTTATCTACAATTATGACCACATTGACAACAAGGGTCTAATCGTGATCGTGGTGCAGAGTGGTGAAACATACTTTATAGTATATCGTTCAATGATCATCTACACAAATTTGTAACAGAAGTGGATTAAGAATGGAAGTTGGTTCAACAGTGTAAACATGTTTAAAGATATAGGACTAGCTTGACAATAAAAAAAAGAAGATAAAGGTCTATGTTTGACAAGTGCATATAATTCAAACAATCATACCTCACGGCAATGGTAATTTGGACCAGGAAGTTGTGTAGAATAAAATGTGATTATGCGAAGAATTTGAGAAGCCTGCAGTGAACATACACACAATAGCCACATGTAATTAAAAATATAATGCATTGACAAAAACAGGAGAAAAACTGAAGCACGGCAAAATGACATGACATAACCGGCATATTCGAGCATTGCAGTGTGCATTTATATTTTAACTAGAAATGCAAAAAGATTAAACAATAGTTAAATAAAAAGGACATGATGCGATCAACACTTACGAATAAGAATGCTAGAACCCTACACCATATAAGAACTGTGTAGATCTTTCTACTCTTCAATATGAAAGGATGAAATGTCCACTGCAAAAGCACACAAAGAATTTATCATCGCAACCTCAAAAGAAGGAAAAATAATAGTGATACTGGTTTAAATGAGAAGTTCACAAAAAATAAGCCATACCGGCCAAAACGGATATATAAAATAGGAAAAAAGCCAATGATATAAAGAGGATGCTATCCTATGAGTTTAACTCTGAAATCTTGCAATAGCAGAGTGCCGAGCAAAGATTAAAAGGAATAAAGCCAAAGAACCAGAGAAAATAATCATTTCATATCGGACAAAACCACAATATATAGGGGACATAACTAGACAGAATGAAGTTTAGTTATTTATAAACATCCGAGCAAACTTAACAACTGGGATTAAAAGCTCATTTTTGTAAAACATGTGACTCCTTTTATAAAAACAAACACAGCCACACGCGTTCGGCTTCCCTTCTTTTCCATTAAACCAACAACGCTTCCTTTATCTCTCTTTTCGTGGAAACGGCCTCCACGACGCTGACCTTTCTTCTTACTTGCACGACATCCACACGTCCCTCGTCAAGCGTGAAGACAGAGTACAGGAGTAACCCAGACCACCAATGTCGTCTCTTCTGATCAAATTTCTCCGTTGTTTCGATTACGGAAAACAGAGCAAATTCATCAAAGTCGAAGCATTTGCCATGCAGATTGTACACCCTGACCATGTTTGTATGGTGGTATCTCAAATATTTCATATAGTGTCGGATAACACAGAACAAACATGCATGATCAAGCCGCAACTCGCACAATGGAAATTCGTAGTAAAATTCTGTGTTTTTGAATTGTAATCCCAACGGCGGGCACAATACAAACTATCACAATGTGGATACAAAGTTAAATGCTGACAGAATGCAGTCATATAGAACTACAAATAATATATTAAAACTGAGACACAAAATTCTTACCAAGGCAAAGGAAATGAAGATAGTGGTGAACAGTGTTTCACTGATGTATGTTTTTTCTTGCCCGAGCTCCTGCAGAAACATCAAGATTAGAAATTACAAACGCATTCCTATCATTCTATTTAAAAAGGTGAGACAGAAAAAGAAGGGAATTAAAATTACGAACCGGAAGAAGGAAGAATCCAACATCTTGCAGAATAGGACCAGGCTTATGAAAATAATGAACTCCTCGGGCAGCTAAACCATGTATGTACTGCATAGGGAAACCGTTCAAATTAGATATCAGGTGTTAAACTAAAGCTATGAAGTACTTACACAAACACGTACACCGGACATAACACTGACACGTCAACACTGATAATAATTTGAAAAATGGAAGTAATTGAATGTAATCACATGTGCCAGAATCTAGTACTCCAAACACACCTTAAATTTGAAGTGTCGGTGGCTCGGTACTAAATAGAACTAAATATTTCACACAAAAATTGGCCACTCTTATGTCTTTCTGTTTTTCAATAAAACCTTAGTCCTAAATATTTCCCTCAAAAACCAGTTGCATATTGTTAAAGCCTTTCAATGTGATGAATGGATCATTTGATCATCATCATAGACACCAAGGTCTGCATAGAATTAATAATAATTGGAAAGTCCAAATCAAAACCATAAATCATCTAATGCCAACTCATTATAGATGCAGTGCAGAATATAACAAACTATCCTTCAAAACAATTACAACTTCCTTAAATTCTCTCATTAAAAAAAAACTCCAATGAATCAATCAACCCTAACACTTGACATAATAGCTCACAAGATTAAGTTTAGTGATTAAATCAAGTCCAAATCATGTATCCACCCCAACAACTTGAAGAAAAAAGTTGAATTTTTTGTAGCATGCAAGTTAAGGTCAGTTTGATTTTTCTTGTAAACCAGGTAACCTCCGTACACAACTACATAGACTAATCCCTCAAGCCAGGTAGGATTACAATAGGCGGCAAAACTCTCCCTCACGAGTTTTAACACTGTTGTATTCTGAGGGCTGGATTCGAACCTAGACCTGAACCATCTCATCTAAGTGGGCAGGGTCTTTATTAGATTTGAGAAAACATTCTTTGTTATTATTTTTTGTTTTCACTTTTAATTGCAAAATTGTCCATGTTTTCACTCTACAATTAAACAGAAAAAAATTTCTCTTAACCAAACAGGTCCTAAGTTCCACCAACCACAAAAACCATTTTCAGACATTTTCAACTCCACATCAAAAGAAAAACATAAAAACACTTTTCATTCTTTACACAATAGCAAAACCAAAACTTGAATAGTAAAACTCAACCATCACCAAAAACATAGAAAAAAACCTGACAAACAAGACCAGCTAGAAGGTACTTCCAATTCTCTGCAAGAAGGCTTAGCTCAATAGTTGTCTCAGAACAAATTCTCTTCCATAACTACACAAATTCATATTCAAACACAAAACAAAAATTAAAACAAACAACAGAAAAAATGATAGAAAATTCTCAAATGAAAAAAACTAAGAAAAAACAAAAAATAAACAACCTTTGAAGCCTCACGACCAATGTAAAACGACATGTTATTGGTATTATTATTGTTGTTGATGATGTTGTCTTTGTTTTGGTTGAATTATGAACAGTTCCATATTAGTTCAGAAGTAACAAAAGTGTTGAAGTCAACATAATTAGGCTAATCTATGAGAAACCCAGTTTGTAAAAATGAAACTTTATGAGAAAAAAAATAAAACCCAGAAAGAGAAACGCAATTGGGTATTCGAATCTGAATCGGGAAAAGAAAAAAGATCTGATTTTTGGGGTTGATTACAACAGAGATAACCGATCACACCACTACAGTCCAATGTGAAAAGGGGGCTTAATAGTCAAAAGGGTTTTTCTTTCTCTCTCTCTCTCTCTACAATTTTCAATGTGACTCTCTCTCTCTCTCTCTATCTCTATATGTAAATGTAATATATCTATCTGTTGTGATTCTTGTGTGTGTTGCAGAGGACACAGTTAAGAAAGAAGTAGAATTTTCTTGGTGTATTTTCTGGTTTATATTATTTAATTTAGGGTTTTTCTTTTGTGTAAATATTTTAATTTGGGGGTTAGTAAGTTTTGGGTATATTTTAATTTGGGGGTTAGTAAGCAAATTTTAAAATAAAATTAAAGCAAAAGGTTTTCTTTGAAAATTGGTTTTTTTTTTTTAGGGTAAATGATCATTTACTCCCTGCAAAATAAGCAAATTTTCGTTTACCCCCCTATGCAGATTTTTTTTCTGTTTACCCCCCTGCAAAAAATAGATTCACTCATTTTGCCCCTATGTGTACAGCAGGACATGTGATTGTGCAAATTTGCTGACGTGGCTTGTACACGTGGAAAAAACATTTATATTTATTTTTAACTTCCACGTCAGATAATATTTTTTTCAAAAAAAAAATTTAATTTTTTTTTCCTACAAAATTAATAAAACGAATTTTTTTCCCTACAAAATTTTAAAAAATTCCTACAAATAGTTTTTTTCGTACAAAATTATTATTTTTTTCCTAAAATAAAAAAACAAATTTTCATATTTTTCTCCCAAATAAAGTTTATTTTTAAGATATTAAAAAATTATTTTCAAATCTTTTTTATTTAAAAAAAACAGAATCTTCGCCGGTTTGCTTCCACCGTCGTGATCATATTCGTCGTCATCTTCTTCAATCACCGGAATCGTCTTCTACTTCGTTATTGTCTTCTGCTTCCTTCTATTTTTCTAGTTCTAGGACAAATGATTTTGGTATAAGAGGAAAATACGAATAAACTTCTTTTTCTATTTTTTTTAATTCAAAGAGATTAACAAAAAAATAATGTTTTGTTTTTAAAAAATAAAGATCATGTTTTTTTAATTCAAAAAGATTTGAAAATAAATCTTTAAAATTTTTATTTTGAAAATAAACTTTATTTTGGAGTAAATATTTATTTTGGGAGCAAAATAAGAAAATTCATTTTTTTTTGTTGGAAATTTTTTTAAATTCTTTGTAGGAAAAAAAATTACTTTTTTTGCAGGAAATGTTTTAAAAAATTTTGTAGGAAAAAAAATTTATTTGTAGGATTTTTTTGGGAAAAAAAAAAGAAAATCCGTTTTTTTATTTTGTAGAATTTTTTTTTAAAAAAAAATATATTATCTGACGTGGAATTTAAAAATAAATATTAATTATTTTTTCCACATGTACAAGTCATGTCAGCAGATTTGCACATTCACATGTCCTGCTGTACATACGGGGGGCAAAATGAGTGAATCTATTTTTTGCAGGGGGTAAACAGAAAAAAAATCTGCGTAGGGGGGTAAACGAAAATTTGCTTATTTTGCAGGGGGTAAATGATCATTTACCCTTTTTTTTATGATTCTTTATTTATTTTATTATTATTATTTCAAAATAATTACGCATAAAATGATGTCCCTGCTATTTGAGTTAAGCTAGCTCACGGTGACGGCCAAAATCTGCTATATATGACCTCTTAGTTGCAATCTTAAATTATCACTTTGCCACTGAAGTCGTCCGGCGTGATTGTTTGGTTAAAATATTCTATTTAAAAATTAATTTTGGGAAGTGTTAATTTTTTTAAAATAGAAAAAAATTACATTTTTTTCCGTCGATAAAATAATCATCATCACTAAAACTTAACAATATTAACACTTGTTAATTGAGTCATGGCCTGGCAAATTGAAATAATTAAATATTGGAATTCGAACATAAAGTGAGGCTTGCAAATTTTTTGGAGAATAAAATAAGTTGAAATTAGTTTTGGGAAGTCTTGCAAACTTAATTTTTTTGGAGAATAATTTATTGGAATTACATATTCATTCTTAAATTTTTTATGTGTTATTTTTACATTTTTGTTTGAAATTAAATAACAAATAAAATAACACATAATATTCAAACTAAACAATTTAAGTACAGTTGAAGGAAAATATAGAAAAAGCACACAATATGTTTTTTTTTTCAAATAATTTCATCCTTAAAAAGAATAAGGACCCGTTTGAATTAGCTTATTTTTCAGCTTATGCAAATAACTTATCCAATATAAATTAGGTTTTATATAATTTTATAAGTTTTCACTAGTGAAAATTGTATTTTATAAGCTATTTTATCTTAAACTAATTTATAATAGTACATAAAAATTTATTTATTTGATTTGTAAAAAAAAATTATTTATTTACATAAATTACTTAAATAAACTTAAAAATATGTTAATTCAAACTAATCATAAACGGAGGTTCGGGTTGGAACCCTTTATACTACTTGTCTCTCCTGTAGAGGCTGCTACTACAACTGGACAATGAGTGATTGCGACAAAAACTTTAAAAACAAAATAGAATCTATTAAGTTTCTTGAATATGAGTAATCACGGTTACTATTAATTTTCTTGAATATTAATCACGGTTAGAAAATTAAGTTTATAAAATAATAAATGACACTCATTAATGTTTGAAATTTTTTATTAAGTCTAATAATGTTACGATGACATAATTTGGCGATACTTGATTGAAGAAAACAAAAGAGCCACTATCATAGAAAGTGATAGAGTAAAAATTTAAAGAAATTTTTTTTTTCTACCCCAACAATCTTCATTCTACCCCAACATTTTTCTAAAAATACCCAATATACCCTTTTTAAAAATTAATATATTTTAATTTTTTTTTTGTCGTATTATACTGTTCCGGTAGAATTTTCATCCTCCAAAAAAACTGTTCCGGTAAGTATTTATCGTTATCGGTAAGTTAACTTTACCGGTACACTTTTTAAAAAGTGTTCCGGTATGTTAATATTACCGGTATACTTTTTAAAAAGTTTTCCGATATGATTATGTTACCGGTACACTTTTTAAAAAGTGTACCGGTATGTTAAGCGGCTTCCATCAGCTTCAACCTGCTACAATACCCTTAAGGTACTACTGAAGCACTGATAGAGTAAAAACTAATATGAGAACACATCCTTAACCATATTTGCGGGTGAACAGACATAAATTAGAAATGAGCTGCAAAAGATTATATGTGATTAGTTAGACCAACAACATCGTTGAAATATCCGAAAATCATGATTTTCGGATATTTCAACGATGTTGTTGGTCTAACTAATCACATATAATCTTTTGCAGCTCATTTCTAATTTATGTCTGTTCACCCGCAAATATGGTTAAGGATGTGTTCTCATATTAGTTTTTACTCTATCAGTGCTTCAGTAGTACCTTAAGGGTATTGTAGCAGGTTGAAGCTGATGGAAGCCGCTTAACATACCGGTACACTTTTTAAAAAGTGTACCGGTAACATAATCATACCGGAAAACTTTTTAAAAAGTGTACCGGTAATATTAACATACCGGAACACTTTTTAAAAAGTGTACCGATAAAGTTAACTTACCGGTAACGATAAATACTTACCGGAACAGTTTTTTTGGAGGATGAAAATTCTACCGGAACAGTATAATACGACAAAAAAAAAATTAAAATATATTAATTTTAAAAAGGGTATATTGGGTATTTTTAGAAAAATGTTGGGGTAGAATGAAGATTGTTGGGGTAGAAAAAAAAAAATTTCAAATTTAAATGATGCGTTATAGCACACGGATCGTATGATTCAATGACTTATCATGGATTATTAAAACAATAGGTAGAGACTGCGTCAATCTTTTGTCATGTATTTAAAAAGTTGGGGTTTGTTGCATTTATTAGCTCAGTATAATTATGAATCATTTGATCAATTTGGTCAAATTTTAGTCAAATTTTAGGGTTGTTTTTTTTTTAGTCAAGTAGCCTAGTGACTAAAAAATTTACCTTAATTTTAGGGTTCTTTAACATGTATTTTTAGAACACGTTTTTTTTTTTATTTACAATGAGCTGAGGATCAAACTCATGACCTATAGCATAATACCCAAACCCCTCACTACTAGACCAAATCTAGCAGCTTATGGTTTTTATTTTTTTTAGTAGATAATAAAATGACAATAACTATTACAAACTCACAAGCACGTATAAGTGGAAGAGTCGAGATTTGAACTCCAATCACATTATTCAACCTATAACAATTTTAATATTTTATCAGTTGAATTAAAATGTATGGACAAGACAAAAATTAACAAGACAATTTATTTTATACTCATTTTATCTCTATTTATAATAGACCATGTGATATTTATATTATGTTGGTGAAACCCAAAAACATGGTCTGTCCAAGAGCCAAACAAGTCAAGTAAAGGCTTAAGGTTTCAAAAATTTGCTCTCTTAAGCACTTAAATATCTGACTTGGAGACTAATTTGTCGGACAACATCCGTTTAACTCGCAGTCCGCGCAGACTTAATTAAGATTAATTTTTATTCGGTCCGTTTATATTTTTGTCTGTGTGGGTTGGACGGTTAAAACCGTGGGTTATACGGGATAAATTTGCGGGTTCAAGGGTTAGCCCATGACGGCAAGTTCGAACTGAAAGAGCTGCTGAACTAACTAAATAATAAGAATTTAAAGAGGAAGAGTTGTTTTTTAAAGCATACAGTCTTCTGAACTATGTATACCCAAGTCTTCCACTCGGGTCGAAGCACTAAAAGAAAAGGACCGGGAAACACGGCGGCATAAACAAATATTTGAATTGTTCCATCTTCTTGTCCCGGGAATACAGGTAATTGAAAACAAATTACTATTCCACACCAAGCCAATCTCGATGAGAATCACTACACGCAACTCGATCAATCCACAAAGGTGTAGCTGAAAGAATTCTATTTTAGATCATGTCATAGATATGAAACATAGCATAATTGTATATAAGAATAGTTAATTACCGTAATCGTGTACCTGGAATTACAATGGATGAATCCTCCATTAATTGAGATTGAGAGAAGCATTATCAAGATTGCCAACACATGCAGCATTAGCAAGTCAGGGAGTTATTATAAACTCATATGAACTTTCATGTGTTTTTTGTTTTAGAGAGGTGGAAGATATTCACCATGTGCTGTTTAATTGTCAATTCTTTCACCAAGTGTGGAGGAAAATTTATAATTGATGCAAGATGACAATATTGTCTTTGACAATACTTGGAGTCATTTAAATCGCTTTGGCAATTTGGTGAAAGGAAAGAAAGGTTCAAAGGTCAGACATTTGATTTGGCTTGCTACAACATGGTGTATTTGGCGTCTCCGGGATAATATGATGTTTAGAGGACTTTTCCCAAATTTACTTATACTTGTTGATCAAATTATGTATATTTCATGGTTTTAGTTTCTAGGTAGAATTGAGAACAAATGTTCCCTATATTTATGTTGATGGGTGTAATAACGCCTTAGTTTGTCTTCACAACATCTAAAAATATGTATTATTATGACACATGTTAACGTGTGTAAGGATCCAAAGGCGAGATGTGTTTGTGTTTCATAGAATAGAATGTAGTACACTCCAACTTATGAAGTGCATTTTTAGTACTATTTTCTGCTCAATTCGTGCATCAAATACATTATCAAATGCATCTTATCAATTCGTGCATTCAAGAGATAGTAATCCTCAATATTTCTTAGCATTTTTTTTCTTAAAAAATTCAACATTTGGCCAAAGGACCGACTAATTTAAAGGAATCAATCACACCGTTCATTTGCAGAGGACCATTTAAAGCTAGAGTGTTTTGCTCTGTATGGACTAGTCTACCGAAATTGACACAACGAGAAATCGAACTTCAGACCTGAAGAGGAGCATACTTCAAATTAAACGTTGTCCCACAATTTAAGCTTTCTATTTTTAATTAGCAAATTGAGAAGAAGATGATAAAATTATTTTTGAACCAAAATATCATTTTCATTCATGGTTCCAATGGATGATACATAATTTGTGCTTTTCAATACATACGGTTCAAAGCAAAAAAGGGGAGTGGTTATGGTGCATAAATTTTTTCCTTATGCACGATGCATAAATAATGAAAATTGCTTAACACACCCCCAAATTGCTTAGCGCCCCCATATACTTAGCTCACCCAGATTTTCTCGCGCGCCCCCAATTTTTTCCTCACGCACCCCCCAAATTTTCTCGCGCGGCCCCCAAAACCATTTTTGTTGTGGAATGGTTTCATATTAGATGTACTTATAATGCCAAAACCATTTTTACTGTCGAATGGTTTTAGAGGATTGTAATCCAAAACCATTCTGCTTGTGGAATGATTTTGTGTGTTATTTATGTTGGGGGTGAGGGCGTGCTAAGTAAACTGGGGGCGATAAGCAATCTTGGGGGGTGTGCTAAGCAATACAGGGGACACATTAAACAAACTGGGGGGCGCGCTAAGCAATCTGGGATATTTATGCATGGTGTGCATAACTTATGCCCAAAAAAAGCATCACACAATTTCACAGAATTGTAAACAAACATCAATTAGACAAATAAGTGCTTCATAAAAGTTTCAAACAGATTTTGTTCTACAAAACAACTTTAGCAATAAACTTCTTTAACCCCCTCCCCCTTTGTCTCATAAAAAAGGAGGTACCTAGCATGAGCTACGTAGCTGGCAGTGATGGTGATGAACCATCGGACGCGGATGAAGCAGCGGCGATGCAATTTCTTAAAATAGAATTTTCTATTGAGTTGTAGGTGAGATGATTTTGGATCATTTGTTGGCTCTCAAATAGTTTGCTCATATGGCTCCTAGAAGTAAAAAAAAATTAGCAATCAACGTAATCCTTGAGTTGGGACAAAACTTTCAACGTAATCCTTGGCCGGTATAAAAAATGTTTTCTCGTACAGCTTTCTATATAAACCAATCTCTTTCACACATAACATTTCAACATTCATTATTCTCTCTGAAAAGTATCATTCATCATCGAAGTTTATTGAAAACTCTTTGATACATTCTCTTATGAGTGAAATTTATGAGAGACTTAGAATGAGACTTCATTTAAAGTGATTCTTCAATATTTGTGTAGATCGAAGGAAATCAATTATATTGCACAAAAGGTGAAGGAAAATAACCAATTTCTTTTCACCTAGATTGAATTTTATAATTTTAAGGTTCTAACATTCTTCAAGAGGTGATAGGAGATGAAATCAATCAAGGTGAACATACAAATGGTACATTATCACTTAATAATTACAAGTGTACATTATTAATTAATACTCATTCTATATAATGTACTAATTAATTCTAGAAATGTGCAACAAGTAGCGAGCGATTAACTTTAACTTTCCGATACTTGATTCCTCGGGTGAATAAATCCTCGGGTGAACAATCACATTTACATGTTGATTGTTCTTCGATACTCAGTTTTCAGCAACACAAAACAATATCACATTCTAAACCATAGAAAAAATGGTGAATATTGTATCTTAGAGTTTTGTTGAGTTGAGTACCCTTTAGAAACATCATCTTCAAACTTGAGATAAATCCATCCCATTCATTAGAGCCAAAGTTCCAAGTTAAAACAATTGTAGATATACATATATAATCACCCAACAACAATACAAACAAATTAAGCAATTATAAGTCAATGACAAAAATTAAGCAGTTAACCATCACACAAAATATTCACACAATCTAATATTATAAACTGATAAGAAATTTAAAGTATCATCCATCCATGAAGTAACATAAATCTAAACTCACTTTCAACTTGTCGGAACCAAACTTTCAATGTGATTCGTAACCCACAGCCACCAAATTCTATTTGTAGGTCTAATTTTCTCTATTTTATTGTCTATGCAATTATAGAGAAATGCCAAACCTCCTTCATCTGTTGCGAATATAAACGTAAGACCATTCTTAGAAAGGTACAATGGCAAAAAATTCAACGGCTCAAAAATATACTTCCGGCCTCTTGGAAAGAAAGTCTCATATCTAATTCTAAACAATTGAACCCAAGACTCTTGAACTCCAAAATCTTTCATTTTCCATATAACAAAGTGACTTCTCTCAAAATCATGACCAAAACAGAGACAATTCATCAAAACCACAATCTTTGGCTGAAAACGTCGTGGTGGCACCTCAACAAAACCGCGAGGAAGCATCATCTGAGTGTATGACTCGGTTGAGAGATCTAGCGAAACAATCACATATTGTTCAACAGTAACACCTTTAAACCAATCAGGTTCATTATACGACCCAAAGTAATTGCGAAGGGCCAACCAATTAATAGTACCACTCAAATATACACCATTGTTATACACACCACTGTTCTTGTCATAGTCAGACCAGTATAATGGAAGCACAGGGAAACATTGAATGTCTCTCCAAGAATTATCCCCCAAGGTGAAAACTTTCACCACACTTTTTGGATTATTCATACCATTTTGCTTCTCCTTCTCCACTACATGGAACGCTACCACCTTATAAGTTCCTGCTGAATTATCATAACCAAAAGAGTACTTTACACAACACCCACAACGCTGACGGCAAACTGTTGTAGTAAATTCAGACACCGTTCTCATAGCCGGATTCCAGAAACAAAGACAGTCAGTAGTACGGTAATAGAATGAATAATAAATAAAGCATATCAATCCATTACATGAACCAATAACCTGTCCCCTTCCATTTAAATAATAATTGTTCAATCTATCATGGAAAGGACTATCGTGAAGTTGAGTAATCTTTGTTTGAAGCAAATCAGGAATGGAGAGAGTTACAAAACTGGTTTCTTTCGAAAAATCGGGACGCCAGAATTGTGCTACATGTGGATTTCGTGATGATTTCTTGAGATGCATTTGAACGAAGTGAGGATCGGTGATGATAGTTTTGAAGAACTTATTCACGCACCTGAATTTCATTAGAGTTTTCACTGGGAGCCAGGAGATGATTTCTACAATCAGTTCGTCGGGGAGGATAATCGGCGATGCAGAATTAGGCTCACGCAACGTCAGCATAGCAAAATTTGGCAGACACATCATCCACCGCGTTAAAGCTAAATTTAGCTGACGCAACACCCGCCGACGAGGCTTAGCTTCGACTGGGAAGTGCTTGTCGTTCATGTTGAACCCTAGCAGCCACCAATGCGAAACACACGATTTGAACTTCTCTGTTTATATATATAGGTTTTTGGCTGATAAACAATGTAGTGTAGCGTGAAACTGTTGCCCAATATTAAGATTTTTTTTTACGCAATATTAGGAAAATTTTTAAGAACCAGCGAAAAATCCTCAAAGTTTGTTTACAATAAGATGTGATCGAACCCATAACCTATATAATGTACTACTCAAAATCTCTCACCAGTGGACTAAATCTAATTGCTTAAGTTTGATTTTTATTTTACAAAAGAATAAGATCCTCAAAATTATTTACTAAACATATATTTTTTTTTTTTTACCAAATAGCGGGTTGGGTTTGTCAAAACCAAAACTCAAATCACATCTACTCTGGATTGGATCCGGTTAAATAACTACAATAAATTTCCTTCCACCCCTACAAAAAAAAATCAATTTTACCCTTTTATTATATTTGACTTTACCCGTATAATATTTTCGGTATTGAGTTTTTTTTTTTTCCAAAACACATGAACCAAGTTTTTCGGTAATCAAAATATAAACCCAGAACACTTCAAGGAAGATTTTCGGACACATCAACTAAGTTTTCCGGTAACATTCACAACTACAGATTTTTCCAGTGATCAAATTATAAACCCATAGTACTTCAAGAAAGTTTTAAGAATACGTGAATTAAAAGTTCCGGTATCATTCACTAAAACAACAAATTTCATTTCACTTTGTAAAAAAACAATGAATTTAATTTATATACACTGTCAGTGTAAAGTTATTTTACATGTGCATTCAATAATATACCAACACATGATGTGTCACATTCATTAAATAATGTGACAACACATTATTGGATGCGTGTGTAGAAAAACATTACATCGACAATGCAAATATTCTTGCATGGTTAAGTTTAAAACCACCAACGCCATATATTCTCGCAAAGAAACAACCTTTGAGTGATTTAAGGAAACCCGTTTGTTTTTTCTATGAATTTAGCACAACCCATTATCGAGTATCATTTAGAAGGAAGAAACCAGACACTAAGGGTGCGTTTGATTTGCTAAAAAACAGGAGACCAGATAGGATAACTTTGTACTCTGTTTGATTTGAAATTGGTTATGAGACTGGACAAATTAGGTAGCAAGGGACAGGACAAAAACAAGATTTTTTGTCCCTCACTAAACCACATGACAATTTTTTGTCCACAATACAACTATAAAAAATACGAAAATACCCATTTTATTTTCGAATATAAAAATATTATCGTCTTATATCTTTCCGGTACATGTTTGTCCTGTCCTGTATTATCTTGTTCTGTTCTGTACTGTTCTGTCCAATCCTTGCTGTTTTACGAATCAAACGTACCCTAAAAGGTTCCGGTTTGTGATTCATTTTTAATTTCGGGAAACTTAATATTTTGTGGGGATGAAGTAAAATGCTAAAGTGATAAAATTGGAAAAGCAATTAGTTCGTAGGGTGGAAGGAAGGAAATTTATTTCAATAACTACTCATTTTATCATTTAACGAGGTTGGGTAAACTCATTCATTTATGGTACAATTTATTTTCACTATTATTTTAGCATTATAAAATGATAATATCATTATTATTTTTTTCATAGAAGTAAACTTATTTTCACTATTTTTAAAAAATGATATATTTTTAACATCACTATTTTTAAATGACGAAAGAAAGCTGAAGAGTGGAGACTCGAAGGGAATAATTAGAATATTCGTTGAAATTGTAAAGTTATGAACGCATATAACTTGTTTTGGAAATTGAATTTATCTCATAGGTTTTTCATGAATTTTCGCCGAGATAAACTTTCTCTTACAGATTCAGATGTGGTTAAGAGGTGCCTATGAATTACGATTCACGATTCTGTCATTCGATCTCTGTTTCTATGTTTTTATGTATTGATTTGTGATTTTGGTGTGTGAATGAAGGGAATTGGAATCGATCTCGAAGAGACTGCTTCGGAGTAACGCAACGAAGTTTGAGTTTCAAGTGGAAGACTTATGGATATTATTATCAATTCACTCTACAAAGTTATTTTCCTTAGGGAACTTATTTCAAATGGGTAATCGTTGCATTTTGATTTTTATATACGAAATGGGACTTTGTATTGATCAGAAATGAGTTCTATATTGTAGGCATTAGACAAGATTATCCCTAACTATTAGTTATCGTATCAGCAAAAGATCAATTTCGGCCGATTCCAATTGGACATACTCAATATGAATAGTTCTCCCTATGTATGTATCCATGCAACATGTATTGCCATCACATAAAATAAAATTCTTTATGAAAAGAAAGCGCTCTTAGTTCAGTAGAACGCGAGTCTCCAAAACCCGATGTCGTAGGTTCAAGTCCTACAGAGCGTGAGACCATTCTTCTCTTCTTAGATTGATCAGGTTCCACTCAATGACAAGGAGATTTTAGGTGAAGGTGACAATGTCAAGCTTGAAATCCAGGTTAGCATAGCTAAATATTTAATTTAAGCATCTATTTATAGCATCAGCATATTATTTTTTGTAATGATTGTTGCTAGTAATTTAGTGTTAAGATTTTATATGGAACATGTTTGCTTGCGGTCTTTGTTGAGAAAATTCATTGGCTTTGGGTCCAGTGAAATAACTATCCGTTTTAGCATTGAATTAGCTTTGACTAAATGATGAATTATCATTTATCAGAATACCAAATAAAAATGGTGAATTATCAAATTTGTCATAAAAATAACTCAACCTTTTAGTATAAGAAAATGATAATATCATTATATTTTTTATATGGAGAATGTTAATTTGTGCCCTTAAGGGCACATGTTAAGAAGATAAATGTGGAAAAAATTTATTGAACTTGTGGTGTATTCAATTATTTAAACATTAAATTCTTTGTATCATTAAATACTATATTTCTATTTTTAGGTAAATTAACATGTGCCCTTAGGGCACAAGTTAACATGACCCTTTTTATAAAAGTAACTTATTTTAACTATTTTTGAAGAATAATATTTTTTTAACATCACTATTTATAAATGAGAAAAGAAAGCGGAAGAGTGAAGACTCAAAGCGGATTATTAAAGTATGCATTGAAATTGTGAAGTTTTGAATAGTAATGATTTTTTTTTTGTTACAAAGAGTAATGATTTTGTCGGTAAGAATTTACGCATACAACTTATTTTGGAAATTGAAGTACCGAACTTTAGAATTTTTTCTTTTATTGATCAAACAAAAAAAATAAAACATTTTATATTTATGTAACCATAGTGCTATTGGGTCGTTGAATTTTTTGGGTCGAATCCGATTTTATCTATACCTTTTTTTTCATTTTGAAATTCATATCCTCCTGATTATCCTGCCCAACTCGTTTTTTGAATTGAATTGGGTGAATTGGACCGGGTGGACTAGGTTTGCCTAACTCATATACAACATAAACTTGATACAGTAACTGCAAAAAAGCATAGGAATCATCCCTAAAAGACAAAAAAATTGGGCGGGATACAGAGTAACCACACAAAAGTGTAGGAATCGTCTCTAAAAGGTAATACAAAACAACCAACCTAGGTATGAAATCCAACGGACACAACCAACGAAAATATGATAAATATACAAATCCAAACACGAAGTAAATGAATACACACCACATGCACACAATACAATGAACCCAATTTTATATAGTTTAACTTCATGAAAATTAGTTTTGGTGTGTGTTGTGTTTGTGTTTGCATAGAATGAAAATCCATTTAACTCTTCATTGCATTAGTTTTAATCTTATTGTGTTTTAGATATAATATTATTTGCAATTAAAAGAAAATAGCATTCTCTTTTATTGAGAATATGATTATATTGAAGTGTAAATAATTTTTATATCAATATTAATTATTAATTATATTCTTTAACGTAAAAAAAAATATTCAATTATATTCTAATTTGATAAAAAATTGAATCAAATTAATAATTTGTAAACTGATTTTTTTTAAAAAATTAGGTTAATATACACTAAATGAAATTTAACATATAACAACGGCGAAGTTATGTGGGTAAAGGTCAAAAAACCGTGGAAATAGACTGTATATGTCTACTATAATATGGTAACCAATATCGTTAAACCTTATCTATCTTAGAAAATTGTTTTATAAAAAAAAAAAAGACAATTGAATTTATTTTTTCTTGTGCTTTTTGTTTCAATTTAAATTTTATTGTTTTTCAGTTTTTGACTTTAAACTTCATAAAAGGCTAGACATTAAAAAATAAATAAAAAATGAAATGTTGCCCTTATCGATTGAGTGAGCTAAATAGCCAAAAAAAAAGAAAGATTAATTACCTATGATAATTTTAATAATGACTCTAATTCTAAGAAGTTTTTTTAAAGATCTATATAAGTACAACAAATTGAATCAAATAAACAAAACATAGTACTTTTAAAATATAAAGTGATCAATACATTTCTATCTGTTGTAAGCTTAATTAGGAAGAAAAATATGGCTGAAATTATAAAGTTTATTTATTTAATGATCTTCTTTATTTCCTTATCTTATGTAGTGGTTGAAGTTGCTGGTAAACAATTGTTTGAATCCTTTTGAACTATGTTGTTTATCTTATACAAAATAATTCACCACTTTTAATAATATATATTTCTTTATATTACAGGATCACAGGAAATGGATTTAATTTGCCAATTTAGCAGTGATTGTGAAAAATTTAAGTGCCATGGTCTTACGGTTCCAACATGCATTACTCGTCATTGTAGATGTCGTTATGTAATGAAGCCCATAGGATATGAATGAAAGTAATTCTATTAGTAGTGAAATGAAATTGATGGTAAAACAAACAATATGTTGAAGGACTTTGTGTAATGAGGCAGCTATAAATAATTGTAATAATTTGGATTATAAATAATTCTATAAAAAAAATTACATTCACAAATTTTTAATGGCCCACTTGTCAATGCCCTTTGGTAGATAATACAAAAATTTCAGTAATACTTGAACAACTTTTTGACAAAGTTGAAAATCATGAACTCTAAAATGCTAACTTTGTATTTGGGTGTTTATTGTTGCCTCAAACCAAGTGATTAAAGTCTAGTATATTATTCAATTGATGTGATCCTTATTTAAAAAAGAAAGTGAGAAATGAGCTATTTTATTATTGATAAATAATAAATAATAATATATGTTGAGACATTCCAATATGTAGTTTTCATATATTATCACTTATATACTTCGATAGGAAAAACAACTTCACAAAGGGTAAATCCAGTGACATCAATCAACCACTTAATAATACCACAAACACTATATACATATATACTAACATATAGGAACAATAGACCAAAAATGAATTCCTCATCAAGCTTGAATGTATTTGAAAATAACATCGGTGAACCCTTTGCATTGAACTTGAGAAACAATAACAGTAAAATCTAAAATGACATTAAAATCTAAAATTGAGTCATGGATAGAATAAGTTATTGCATATCTCTGAAAAAATAGTCAAGGTTGCACAAATAGAGAAATATTTACAAATCATGTTTTAAAAAAAGAAAAGGAAACAAAAGATATGTCTAAATGGTAGCATGATATGAAATCATCCTAGCCTATATATATATCTTGCTAGTTCTACCTACCGAAAGAATCACGGAACCATCTACTTTGTTTCCATGGGTGTATAGCCCATCATTGCTGAGAATTGGTTCTATTTTCAATTCAAAGACAATGAAAAAATTAAAAAAGCACAATATACATTATCAAAGGATGAGGTAAAACAAAGGTAGATGAAGACCCAAATACAGTATATGCATAATTTGGAAATGTGTCCTAAAATAACAATATAAAAGTTACTAAATGGCGAATGATGTTATCAAATACTTGAAGCAATGAAGAAAAAAAAAATCTGGTCGCACATGTAAAGGAAAGCCAATTGGGTTTTACCTAGAGCTGTAAAAAGGGCCTTAAGGGGCCGGCCCTTTAAGGGGCGGACCCACTTATTCCTGATTATTAATTTTATTTAAATTTTAAACACAGTTTTTTTAGGGTGTCGATCGTGGACAGTGCTGATTGAAGAAAACGAGAATAAGTTCACGACACTAGAAAAATTGTTTAAAATTTAAATAAAATTAATAATCAGGAATAAGTGGGTCCGCCCCTTAAAGGGCCGGCCCCTTAAGGCCCTTTTTACAGCTCTAGTTTTACCTGCTTAGGCTCAAGAAGGCATGAATTGCACACAATATTGAGCAATATACTTCAGTGTGTAATAATGTAAAAGCAACCTTTATGAGATAAAAAAGAGAGTAAAACCAGCTGTCATAAATACTTGAAGTATCCAATTATCTAGATAAACTACATCTTCATTATTCTGTCACCTTTTAATGCTTATGTTTTTTAACAACACAACTCTGATTTCAAAGACATTCATGAACACAGACCTCCAACATGTGCATCAACTCAGAATCAGGAATTACAGTTTTTAAAAAACACTAACACAAGCATTGAATGTGTGCATGTGTGCAAAGAGAAAAATGAAACATGAGATAAAGCTTCTAAAATCATCACCTGAATGAGACCCTTCATGCGCCAGACCGTGTGCTTCATCAGTACGATTTATGGATCATCGGGATGCAATGAGCGTAGCTCCTCTCTGACAGATTCTAGGCTATCATTGTGCTCATAGGATAGTTGAACCGCTTTAATCTCTTTTGTAGCCTCGTCCAGTCTACCCAACACTGCTCAAGAGTCTCCTGCATTTGCAGTATAGAGCTCTCCGTTATATATTACGCCTACCCAACAGCAAGATCCAACCGAAGCTAGTTGTGGTTTGTGCTGCGATTGCTTCTTTACCAGAGCAAGAAATTCTTCTTCTGTTGCCAAAAATGCTTTAGTGATAACATCTGCTGACATTCCCTGATTTTCTGAAGTGAACTCTGCATTTAGATCAGCTAAGAATTCAGAAAACATATTAACCAAGTAAAGGAATAAAAAGCATATAAGTATAGGAAGGAACAAAAAATATATCAATCATTTACGTCACTATACTTGGGCTACAATTTGAGCGAGCAGGTTAAATAGATAAAATAAATATTCTGCAAAGTCAGTGGTCTATCGGCCACCAAGAGCAAGTGCCTAGCGGTGACAGTTTGAAAACAAATTTTATAACCAATGATCAAATCATTTGATCACAAAATCAGTTCATCCCGTTGAAATTAGTTACAATCCATTGGATGCCATCCACATATAATTCCATAAAGATAAAAGAAAAATATCATAAAGATCCTGAACAATAAAGACGAAAACAATCATACATTGACACAAACTGTGCATTTTAGAAATACGTGGATAAAAAATTAATCATACATGGCACTCGGCATTTTGCAAAAACAATAATTAAACCTTATCCCACCATCTATGTGAGTTACATAAGTTGAACAACTAACAAAAATCAAAGTTTCAATAAAACTATTGATAGATGAAAAGAAGAACGAAACCCTCTATAGCTAAAGATGGTAAGGGTGAGAAATCAAGTTATGCCAATTAAGACCACCACTCATGGAATTTGAATCATTTTTCAATTAAACAATGATAGCCAATTAAAAAAGTAATTGGAGGTTCTTTCAAAACCAAACTATAATTTAAAGAAACAACTTGCAAATAACATTCTTAGTTTCCTATTTTTCTAATCATACCTTTCTTTTATCAATCTTATAGATTTCTGATTCATAATGTAATTAGTTTCATCGATTTGTCACTCACCATGATCATCTTGAGCAGCTTCTCTTAGCGACTTATCATCTCACGATATTGCTTAGCTTTCTTCGTGCCAATCAGAGAGATGACTGCGTAAAATGCAAATATCAGAGATATTGATGTTCGAAATTCAAAGTCTTCTAAAGGATGACTTTCAAGTATACCATAATGGGGTAATAAGTTCAAATATATAGCATGTGGCAAATTAGACAAAACAAATCAATGTAACCACATTCAATAATGGAAGAAACATCTGAATTCTTCATGTTGTACTTCAACTGCTAAAAATATCATATTGACTATGCCATTTACTCAACTTACATCCTCATAGCCTACATATATAGATTAAAAATGTCAGTCTACATATATAGATTAAAAATACCCATCTTTCTCAAGTAACATGATTTTACCATGAACTGTATCAGCAAAATGGTTAAGATGGACACTGAGATATTTACATAAAAAAATAGTAACAACAAAAGAACTATCAAATCTCAATGATTCATAATCCAAATACACCGATCATAACCAAATCATGAGATATGCCAATCATAACCAAATCATGAATCCGCATAAACATACCAATAATTAGTTTTGCAAATGTTGTATATTGCAATCCAAAGGAAACATGGACAAAAGAATATGATGCAAACATACCTTTTCATACTCGTTTCCATCATAGCAATGGAAACTATATAAATAAGCTTTAACTCGATTCCTTTAAAAAGATAAATCGAAATTACAGTGGCAAGAAGCAAACAAAAAAGTTGCAGTAAAAGCAAAATGAAAATAAAAAGATTGTCACTCGTTTGTACCGTCTGACAGGGCGGGGACGATGAAACTTGGGAAAATTAACGACTTGAAGACAGAGATGCTGCAAAGTCGACAGAATCTATGGCATATGAGATTATTACTGACCACACTCATAAGTAGGAAAATTAAGACAGAATCTGACCTTCAACTTAGACATAATTGCAACAACATGTTCCTTAGATGAAGCTTATAATATTATAGCCCTCTTTAACTTTGTTGCTTCTTGAAACTCTTCCTTCTCAGTTACTATTAAAAAAAAACTTTGAATAAGAAGAAAGCATGTTATGATAGTTGGTTATAGTCACCATGATCACATAAATAGGTTCCAAAATCATAGCCATTTTGAAAAGATCGCAAATAACCATATAAATGGTTATAGCTCAAAGATTTAACGGATACGTACATACACAAAAGTTCAAAAAGGAAAACAAATTGAATGCACCGCTTCAATTATGTTTGAATAAATCTGCATAAATGAATAGAAAAAATTCAATGACCTTAAATGAATAGATGAAATGGTCAAATTTTGGATTATAAAAAAGAACTTCTTTTAGCACTATACCATGTGAATGTGAAAGAAAACAATCCCAAGTGAGTTTTTAGCATGAATACCTCAGACTCAACCGCATAGTAAAGCTCAAAAATGATTTTGATGGCTTAAGGAAGGTTTCTCCAACACACCACTCACCTATCCAAAAAATGCATCAGGTATCACCAAGACAATTTGAACCACTTTAAATGCATTATCAGATATGCAACTAAAAGTCCCACACAACAAAACATCAAACAAATATAGAATGAAGTATAAAAATTAACTACCAAAAAGAACTTATTTGCGGGAAAATTTTAACTTCATAGGCATTACAGTTTTGGTAGCTGACTACATTATTCAGTCATCATTCCTCCCACCTCCTTCCATATTGTTCTTCCGGACTTCTTTTTTGCACCATAGCTTCTAATAATGATGAAAATCCACAACAACATTTTATCAAACACATGGTGTACATATATAAAATCGAAATAGAACAAAATAAAATTGAAATAGATGAGTAAATTCTAGCATAACAAACAAACAAAACTGTAATATATAAGCATAAGCTACATATGTTTGCATTAAACAGAGATAATTTCAGTGGAAAGAACAAAAAGAGATTGCATTAAAAGGAATAAAAGATAATTGCATTAAACAGACAAATCAAAGATAAAGAAATCAGGAATTAAATGCATGAATGAATGGTAAATTTCATTATTCAATCAAAAAGAAATCAGACCAATCACAATAGCAAAAGAATTGGTACCGAAGATTTCATTATTCATCAAAACAAAATCAGAGCAATCAGAGCGAGGACAACGATAACGGCGCAAGGCGGCTGACGCCACCGACAAAGGAGAGAAGATGTAAGGAAGACAGCGGTGCTGGGATGTGCGAGTATGACGAAATTTCAGGATGAAGACGGTGTAAAGCAGACAAAGGCGAAAGACGTGAGGAGGATGGTGGTTTTATGCTTGAGGCGGAAGACGACCAGAAGAAGAGAAACACATCACGGTGAGTGGCCAATAAATATGTGATTATATTTGAATTAAATGTGAGAAATGAGGTTGAATGAGGAGATGAGAGAGAAAGAGAAATATGTCTGGCTTATTACATACTAGTATCCGGACCCGTGCCAAGCACGGGTAAAATGAGACTAAAAAATTAACATTTTAATATTAAAATTTTCATCATTCTAAAATAAAAAGGATGAAAAATGAAAAACTATAACATAAAAAAAGTAGGATCCCGTATTTGTCAAAAATAAAATAAATTAAGATCCCGTATTAATATATAAATATAATCAATTAAAATAGTTTTAAAATCATTTACAATTCAATTAAAATTGTACCTCTGATTTTTTATTTTACCGAAAATTAAACGTACAATTTTAATATATTTCCCGCGTGAATCACAAAAAAAAAAAAGAAAAAGAGTAGGCCCCGTATAAATTACAAAAAAATAAATCATGTCTCTTAATATATACATAAAAATATAGACTCGTGTGTAAACTTTTCTAAAAAAAACCCCCCAAACAAACAAAACAAAGTTAAAATAATCTCATAATACCCATAGTAAAATAAATATGAAACAAAAATACCCTAAAAAAATTATTTGAATATATCTTATATTAGTTAATTTAATTTCCACATCAATATCCTCCAAATAAAATAAATATAGAACATCGTATAAATTATTGGAAAAAAATATGTCTTTGTGTTAATACATGAATAAAAATAACGTATTTATTTTAATATATTTTTTTTGGTATTAAGTAGTATTAACACTCTTGTTCTCATGGAAGAATTCACTGATAATTCACAGTTCGACTATCAGGTAAGTATAGCCCCAAAGTAATACACGTGCAAAAATATATGCGCATGTAAATTATAAATACAAAAGTCTCACGTAAATTATAAAATAAAAATAGATTTCCGTCTTAATATATGAATATAATTATATAATCTTCATATAAATCAACAAAAAAAAAGTTATATATAAATAACAAAAAAAATGAACACAAACCCGATAAAAAATACAAAAAATAGATCAATGTATAAATATATGAGTAAAAATATAAAATCTCGTATAAATATCTTAAAATAAAGCCCCCAAACAAGAGTGTTAATACTACTTAATACCAAAAAAAATATATAAAGTAAAATAACTATGAAAAAATAGGAAAATGCTAACTTGTTCCCTTAAAATTAATGTAACACATATAATGATTTAAATAAAAAAATATTTTATTAAAATTCATGCGGTTAATTCAAGTTTAAATTTTCATAAATAAAATGCAGAAAAATTTATTATATAAAAAAAATGCACAAAATTGAAGAGAATATTTTGATATTTGGATTCTTTAACATGTACTCTAAGAATTAACATGACCCAAAAAATTAGTCACAAATTGCGGACATAATTTTTTATTATTTAATCGTACACATTAATAGTCTACACTAATTTAATTGCGCGACATAATTTTTCTAATTTTGAGTTTTTAAGAGACTTGGGGTTGTTGTTGTTTAACTCCAGGAACACGATATACTGTGATGAGATCCTCTTCTTCTACTTTTCTATTATATGACTTTATTGGACAGTGCGAGTGTTCCGATTTTAGCATATCTTATGCCTTGATTAATAAAACCACCTTATGTAATAAAAAATTATCATAAATAATGCATTCGACACAAACATTGAAATTAAAAAAAAGTCATACATGTCTACATCATAAATCAAATTACATTACATTGCAACAACTGAACATAAATCTCCAAAACGTAAAAGTAGCAAATTGAAAAGACAACAAAACTAAAAAATGTAAAGAATTATTCTTCAATGTCTTAAACCCATGCCTTAGATGAGTCCGTTATCATTCTACCAAACAGGTCTACATATAAAATAGATTTAAAAATTAAAATGAGTAATATGAATTTACGATAGAGAAATCGTTTACCACCCCAAGCTTTTACTAATCCCTTAATTTTTGAAATTGCCTTAATTTATGAGTTTCTATATTTAACATTTCCAAAAATATATTGCATTACCATATTTTCCAACTATTTTAAATATACTACGGTCAATAATTATATACTACTACGGTCAATTTTTTTTTAATGTATTCAGAAAAAGAAATTAGTGTTGCTATAATTATTTATAAAAAATATTTCATTTAAAAAAAATATATTTCGATTTAATGTACCTATAGTTTTTTTTTTAAAAAAATTATTAAAAAACTTTTATTTACAATATAAAAATTAAAAACCTTTTCCTTACAATATAAAAAATCATTTAGATAAATACTTCTTTTAATTAGTTTTTTTATTTTATGTCAAAGATTAATACAAAATTATTTAGAGGATTTTATTTTATTCTTTGAATTCGAATTTACTATAATTATAGAGATTGATATTTCCATTTTTATTAAACAAAACGTGTGGCTAATTCACGCCCAAATAAATATATTTCAATTTCAAATTCATTTTTTTTATTTGCTGAAAAAAATGAGCTAGTAAACATTTATTAGAATTAGAATTCTTTGAATTGTTGCCTTATATGATTTTAATTCATTCTATTTTATTGATGAGTAAATCAATTAATTAATATCAATCAATTAATTGATATTATGAATATAGAAATGAAAAATGTATTTGCATTAAAAATATGCTAAAAACGTATTTGCTTTAATTGGTTTAATAATCTTATTAATAGAAAATATGCTAAAAATATATTTGTAGTACAAATAAGCAAGTGCAACATAATGATATATATGGTAGTGCCAAAATAGCCTGTAGTACAATTTTTTTTTTGTTGCATTATAAATAAGTATAGTTTTTTTTTTTTTTTTTTGTGTATGTCAATTTTCATGACTTGTTATTTGGTCTATTTATAAAATTAAAAAATACAGCATGCTTTAAAATAATAAAATAAGGTTCTTTATTTTTTATTTTTTTTAAAAAAAGTTCCTTATGATTTGAAGTGGAAGTGGAGATGTTTAAATGACTCGGATCTCGAAATTATAAAACAACACTAAAATTGTGTTTTGTTAGTAGTTTTATGGACTAAATTGATTAATACAATTGAATTAATTGATTGTAAATCACATGTTTCGGTCTATTAAATGTCGCGTAGATGGTGGTGGTCAGTAATAATTAGCTTGTAATTATATGTGATAATATTTTGGTACCGAAAAATAAACTTGTTTTTTTAGAAAAAAAAAACTTGTTATATATGCAAATTTTTGTAAAAAAAATAAATGCAAATTTCTATCATACTCCCTCCATCCCATAATATAAGCAAAAAAAAAAAATTCACACTTATTAAGAAAAGTGGAATATGATGATTTGAAGTATGATTTTTTGTGTTTTTCTTAAAATAAGTTTCATGGGAATATGTAAAAAGAATTTTTATTGGTTATTTATTATTGAGGAAAGAAGAGAGAGTAAATTAAATGCAATTTGCATTTAATTTTATGAGAATAAATAAAAGTAAATCTTGAAAATGATAAAAGTTAGTTTTTTTTGCTTATAATTTTGGACATAAAAAAGTGATTTTTTTTTCTTCTTATAATATGGGACGGAGTGAGTAGTTGAATGTAAAGAGAAAACTTTCAATCAAATATTAAAGAGGAAACCTTTTTTTAAGGCACCAAAGAAAAAAAAATGCCAGAAATTGACCGATATACACAAAAATAATTTTATTAATTAATATTTGACAACAAATGTGGTTTAGTTTTTTATTTTGATAGGCAAAATCAAAATAACATGCAGGAAGATGTACTTCAACCCATTACAACAAATGATTAACAATGAAGACAACTAATATGATTATTACACTATCAAAAAAGAATAAACACTATTAGCATCCAAATTAAGAAGTTAATTTGAGGCCCCACAAAATGTTCTCAATATTCTTGCATTCTCACATGAAAACAACTTTGTTTCTCGTGTTTCATATCTTTCTTTATGATCACATTCCTGAAAAATAGAAGAAGAGAGAATGATCAACAAAATAATAAAATAAAGAAGAAAAAGTTGAAGAAAATTATAAAGACAACAAATATGATTGATAAAAGAGAGAATAAATTAAAAATTCAAGTAATTCAAGTAAATAAATAACAATGAAAATAACTAAGAGAAATAACCAAAAGAAAAGATTTGAAAAATTGTGAGTTGTAGTATTCACACAAAGATCATATATATATATAGAGAAAAAAAATGGAGATATGAATAATTTTGTCTTTAATATGAAATTAAAATCATTAATAACAAATATGACCAATTAGTCAAAATAATAAATTACATGATTCATCAACAATCAAAAACATTCATATATTATCACATCTTTTTCAAAAAAGAAAATTCCATGATTCTTTTTTTTTTTGGTCAAGCCATGATTCATTTAAAAAAATATAAAATATTATTTTCACGTTTTTTCATTTTGTTTAAATCATTTCATCCACAAAAATAAATAAATAAATAAAAATTGGTTTTTAAAATTATTTGAAGTTAGTCAAAAAAACAAAATATTTGAAGTTGAAATAATAATAAATGAAATATTTTTATTATTATTTTTAAATCGAATATTTTAATTAATTAGAATTATTTCATTATGAATTATTTCCTTTTTAAGTAGGCAATTTAATATAAAGCATATTTCATTCCTTTTTGAAATAAGGCATATTAGAATATTACTGTTTTAAAAAAAAGAATATAAGGCATATTCCATTTTATTATAAAAAATTGAATGTTTATGGAAAAAATTGGACAGCACGGGGGAATGTTTATGGAAAAAATTGGACTGCTATATTGAATGTTTATGGAAAAAATTGGACAGCTATTATTTTTCAAAGTAATTATGGTCATTTTTCAAAGTAATTGGACAACTATTGAATGTATATCAACATTAAATGTGAGGAATGAGGTTGAATAAGGAGAGGAAAGAGAAAGACAAATAAGTCTGGCTTATTACATATTATAGATTATAGATTATAGATTAAAAAGAAAATATTATAGAGATTAAATCCCTATAATTCCAGAGTTAAGCTCCTCAAAGAAGAGATGGTTCTCTCTTTGCCCAAAACCTTTCGGTTCCTAACCGAAAAGATTCTCAATAATCCCTCTCTTCACTTTACCTCACTATATAGTATATATACTACTAAGAGGCATAACAAAGTTGCCAACTCAGCACATCTCATTTGCTAATTACTCATAAAACCTCATTATACTCTTTATTACATTAATAGCCCTTTTCCTATATTACTCATACTTGGTCTCTATCAATACACACAGGGACGGATGCATGTAGGGGCTGGCTGTGGCTATAGCCACACCAGAATTATTGTATATATATGTATAACTACTAACATTATCACAGTTATTCTTTTGGCTTAGTGGTTATGTATCCCCCATTTACTCAAGGGTCCTGAGTTCAAGTCCTATATAGGTTGTTTTTTGGCTTTTAATTTCTTTTTCTTACAAAGAAATTGCTGCTTTGTTGCTAGTTAACTAAAAAGAATCAAGAATAATAGTTGTGGTAATTTTTTTTATAAAGAAGTGATCAATATATATATATATATATATATATATATATTTATTAGAGAAATTAAAATATATATATATATATATATATATATATATATATAAAGAAGTGATCAATGTAATTCGTAACCCACAGCCACCAAATTCTATTTGTAGGTCTAATTTTCACTATTTGATTGTCTATGCAATTCACTACAACAAAACTGCTTTTTAGCGTCGGCCAAAATTAGAAGCTAAATGGCAAAAAGCGGACGCTACAAAGCATTTAGCGTCTACTTAGCGTCCATGTCGTGACAGACACTTAAATGCCTGAAGCTAGACAGTTGCGTCCAGCAGACGCTATTTGGCGTCCGTCAGAGGAGACGCTATGTTGAAGCTACAATCACAGGTATACGGCAGACGCTAGTAGTGTCGGTTTGTGTTTGATGCTAAACGTATGGTTGGTTGTTGCCATTAGAGTCTGTTTGTCGGACGCTGTTTCTAGCGTCTGCTTTATCCCAAAGCTATTTATTTGCCAATAGAGTCCGTTTAGCGGACGCTAGTCTACATTTTAAAAAAAAAATTATTATTTTTTTTTTAACTAAACTCTCTCCCAAACATACATAGATCCATATAATCAATAGTCATACAAAGTGACAAACACAATATCTCAACCCACAAACAAATTCGTAGTGTGAATTGAAAATCGTAAAATAGTGACAACATTATGTCATACAACAATAACACTAGAAAAAACAAACCATGTGTATGTCTAACAAATCGAAAGTAAAGTCTACACCAAAAAACTATCCAAACATAATTTGTAAGATAAAAAAGAGCTGTAAACATAAATTCTTTCGTGATGACGGCATTTGCCTAGTGTTAATTACTACATGTCTACATAACTTATGAAGCATCCCTTTTACAAGTTGAAGGTTGCATAGAGTACCATATTCTACACTTGTACTTTTATGCACTTCCATATCATCAGTAACAACCTGGAAATTATACACAAAAGTGACTAAATTAATAATGAGGCAATTCAAAGAGTAAAAACAAATTTCAAACTCAACGAAAATACAACCAAAGTGATTCTCAATGAAATACCACAATTCATGATATAGGCCGGGCAGAACAAAGGTAGATACAAGCTATATACAAAGAGAAGATCCAAGAATCGTCTCTACCATCAAATTTTGACAAAGTTACATGATACTATCTATAATTCTGCCTAGTAGTAATGTAGGCTTCAATATATTAATTATTATAGGGTGTGATGGAATGGTCCATTAACAGAAACTACCTACAGAGCCGCATTGGGTAAGTAAAGCAGGAAATTTCAAATTTTACATTGGCTTTAAGAGTACAAATAGATCAATCATGTTGTAGTTATATTGCATTATAAGAAAAAGTTGATGCTTACCATTTGGAAAACATACAACCAAGACTCAACAATAAGCTCCAAACCATGGACAATCATTATATATTATGGGACTTTTCATCCCGATGCATAATTCCTTGTGAATGACAATAATTCAATACCTGGTAGAAGTATCAAATAACTTAGTACTTACAAGTTGATAGCCATAAAAAACTGGAAATGATAGGATTGGTAAAATAATATAATGAAATTATGAATTACAAACTAAATGAAGCAGCACAACAGTGACACTAGCTGATCTACATACACTAACCAAGATACATGAATATGTATACCTACAATAGTACCATGCTAACAAGGAAACTATAAGACATGTGTAGAAGCAAGTGTATTGTCTTCTACAACTAGACCATAACCAAAAACATAAACTCTATAGTTTGCAGTATATTTCCAAATTTATTTCTACTACTAAAATGACCCAAAAGCTTGAAAAAGAACAAGAACAGGATTCACAATCTCATCAAATTTTCAAAGCAATGTGTAAACCCAAGATATTATGATTCAGAATGCCGAGTAATAAGTAGAAAAGAAAAAAAAATCTGACCTACGACCCACATGAGATTGATCCATCAGGTGATCAGTTGCCAAGGTTAGTGCTCCCAGAGTATCCATGATAAGATTCACCCAGAGAAGCTGTAAAGAAAGTAACAGATATTGAAAACAAACAGATATAAAAATTCCCTAGATATGTCTGCAGGCACAAACTACGCGGTGAAAGAGAGTAGACCTGCACTACATTCAGTGGAACATCCTCAGAGGAAACTGCAGCAACAACATTTATAACAAGAGCTGCCATATTGACTATCAGCTGAAACTAGAGCAGTCACATATACCCGCTTAATGTATCATTCCGGTTTTGATTATATCATTGTAATGTGTACTATAACTAGAGATAACAAACAAATGAAATGCCAGACAAAAAAGTTACACAAACCTCAGGAAGTGCAATAACATCATT
This sequence comes from Trifolium pratense, assembly GCF_020283565.1. Classification (NCBI taxonomy): domain Eukaryota; kingdom Viridiplantae; phylum Streptophyta; class Magnoliopsida; order Fabales; family Fabaceae; genus Trifolium; species Trifolium pratense. The sequence continues at coordinate 7,905,203 of NC_060062.1, read as the reverse complement.
CATTCCATCCCTAGTTACAGCCACATCATGACCCTTCCTCCTTAATGCTTCTACTAACAATAGTTTGTCATTGGAGATGACCTTCCCATAACCTGATAGACATATTTGTTAATAATGTATATCACTAAAAGAATAAGGATGCCATAGTAGCTAGACTTTATACTTACAGATATCGAGTCCGCAATTTCTTCTCTCTCTGAATTAGACAAGGCTCGAAATGTCTTTTCCTTCAATGACACTTCTCTTGGTAGCATCAGCAAGTGAACCAAGTATTCCACATTCAACAGCAATTGCTTTTGCAGTTTTGACATTGGCACCATTGATCAGAAATCCAAACAGTGAAATTAAAAAATGATATACAAAACCTGCATAATAAAAACTTTCTTATTTCAGAAGATCAATTTGCAAGCTATTGAAAACCAAATGAGTTTAATAATATAAAATTGGATCCTTAAAATCTTTAGAGAACAACTAAAAATCAGAAACACATAATAGCTTAATATCAACACAAAGATTCACACCAGGGAAATAAAAAATACAGTATATCAAAAGAAACAAATCATAAATTGAGAAACAAAGTATAAGAACAACTACCAAAGGGGCTTCTTCGATTCCCAGAGAGAAGGGATAGAATAGATACCTAACAACAACAAGCTAATGAGAAAGAAGCTAAAGAGAAGAAACGACGGCAGAGAGATTAAGTTACTTACCATGGAACCGTGGAGAACGGCGGAGTGATTGAAGGAGAATGGCAGAGGGATTGTTCTTCAACGGAGGAGGGATTGAGGAGAGATGCGTTGTGAGATTATTCTTCAATGGCGAACGGATTCAGTGGAGGGATTGTTCTTCGACGGCGGAGGATTCGGCGGGGTTAGGGATTTTCTCATTGACCTATATCAAATTCATTGAGCTAGTAAACGTGGAAAAAGAGTTGATGAAAGTCACGGTTATGGGTTTTCCCTAGGCCAATTAATGCGGTAGTGTGCCTATTATTAGGCATCATGATTACGAATTTTACGCGGTATTGACACGGAGAAAAACAAAACATCATGATGGAAGTGGAAAAAGAGCTATATTAAATTTAATTTGGTTTAAAAGTGGTTTTTTACGATTTGAAGCACATGGTGCACTACAAGTTTGTTAATCTATTGGGAGTGGTGTACCTCATAGTGTCATTGTGATCAATAGTAGCATATCTTTTAGAATGCATAGGTTTTGATAGTGAGAAGGGTATATTTGCACCTGTCTGGATTTTGGGGGCCAGAAGTTGTTTTTAACTAACTAACTACTACTAGGCCAAGCAATGCAAAATAAATAACCACAAATGTTAATTGGACTCTGTCTCAATTTAGGTGGTCCAGTTGAGTTAATATTTGAATCGACAGAGATGAAACAATACATGTTTTCTGAAAAAAGAGGCAAATATATCACTACTTTGTTAACTTCTATTTTAGTTGTTTGATTCAAAAATTGGGCTTGGGATTGGAATTGTCTACAAAAAAAAAATTGAAACCTTGAAATAGTTTGAAAAGCAGAGGCTTGGCTCTTAACATGCTGCAACACATCAAAAGATACATATACATGTGTTTAAACTAAAGGGGAAAGGTGGAAATACATAAGCAATTGACTAATTCAAAATTCATTACTCTAATGAACACCAAAACAAGAACAAAACCCTAAATTTCCACAAAGGAAATTAAACTTGAAGAATCAAGCAACTTCATCATTTAACCAAACAAGAACAAAACCCTAAATTTCCACAAAGGAAATTAACCTTGAAGAATCAAACAACTTCATCGTTTAACCAAACAAGAACAAAACCTAAGTTTCATTTGAGAAAATCCTTAAACAAAGAGCAATAGCTACTAACCAGTAAATTTGAGAGATGTATGGTGGCAGAACAGTTTAGGGCGACAAACTATTGGAGAGGAACATCATTGGAAGAACGAGTGTGAAAATGAGAGTGGAAGTAGATTGATGGTGCGGTGGTGTGGAGAAGATTGGTTGGCGGCGTAGTTATGAGAGAAGGTCCGACGATGCAGTTCTGGAAGAGAAGGTCAGCGCACCTCCAAGGTTGATGACGGCTGGGAGGTGCAGTGGTGGCCGGTGGGGAGTGAGAACGCGAGATGAGTGAGATTGAGGAAAAGGATTTATGTAGTAGTATCAAGTTAGGGTTTGTGTGACACCTAATATAGTATTAATTTTCATTTTTTACATTAACGTCACATTAGCGTCTACCTAATTAATATTTTAATTTTAAATAGAATAAAGAAAAGGATTAGAGTCTCAATAGACGGACACTAAAATCGAGCGTCTACGTAATGTCATCTAGAGGAGACGCTAACTATAATAAATTGTTAAAAAAATAAATATTTTGGAAAAACACCCTTAGCGTCTGCTGGGCAAACGCAAACGTGACGCTACTAACGTCAGTGTCGTGGCAGACGCTAAATTTTTGAAGCTAAAGACCACTTTTGTTGTAGTGATTATAGACAAATGCCAAACCTCCTTCATCTGTTGCGAATATAAACGTATGACCATTCTTAGAAAGGTACAATGGCAAAAAATTCAACGGCTCAAAAATATACTTCCGGCCTCTTGGAAAGAAAGTCTCATATCTAATTCTAAACAATTGAACCCAAGACTCTTGAACTCCAAAATCTTTCATTTTCCATATAACAAAGTGACTTCTCTCAAAATCATGACCAAAACAGAGACAATTCATCAAAACCACAATCTTTGGCTGAAAACGTCGTGGTGGCACCTCAACAAAACCGCGAGGAAGCATCATCTGAGTGTATGACTCGGTTGAGAGATCTAGCGAAACAATCACATATTGTTCAACAGTAACACCTTTAAACCAATCAGGTTCATTATACGACCCAAAGTAATTGCGAAGGGCCAACCAATTAATAGTACCACTCAAATATACACCATTGTTATACACACCACTGTTCTTGTCATAGTCAGACCAGTATAATGGAAGCACAGGGAAACATTGAATGTCTCTCCAAGAATTATCCCCCAAGGTGAAAACTTTCACCACACTTTTTGGATTATTCATACCATTTTGCTTCTCCTTCTCCACTACATGGAACGCTACCACCTTATAAGTTCCTGCTGAATTATCATAACCAAAAGAGTACTTTACACAACACCCACAACGCTGACGGCAAACTGTTGTAGTAAATTCAGACACCGTTCTCATAGCCGGATTCCAGAAACAAAGACAGTCAGTAGTACGGTAATAGAATGAATAATAAATAAAGCATATCAATCCATTACATGAACCAATAACCTGTCCCCTTCCATTTAAATAATAATTGTTCAATCTATCATGGAAAGGACTATCGTGAAGTTGAGTAATCTTTGTTTGAAGCAAATCAGGAATGGAGAGAGTTACAAAACTGGTTTCTTTCGAAAAATCGGGACGCCAGAATTGTGCTACATGTGGATTTCGTGATGATTTCTTGAGATGCATTTGAACGAAGTGAGGATCGGTGATGATAGTTTTGAAGAACTTATTCACGCACCTGAATTTCATTAGAGTTTTCACTGGGAGCCAGGAGATGATTTCTACAATCAGTTCGTCGGGGAGGATAATCGGCGATGCAGAATTAGGCTCACGCAACGTCAGCATAGCAAAATTTGGCAGACACATCATCCACCGCGTTAAAGCTAAATTTAGCTGACGCAACACCCGCCGACGAGGCTTAGCTTCGACTGGGAAGTGCTTGTCGTTCATGTTGAACCCTAGCAGCCACCAATGCGAAACACACGATTTGAACTTCTCTGTTTATATATATAGGTTTTTGGCTGATAAACAATGTAGTGTAGCGTGAAACTGTTGCCCAATATTAAGATTTTTTTTTACGCAATATTAGGAAAATTTTTAAGAACCAGCGAAAAATCCTCAAAGTTTGTTTACAATAAGATGTGATCGAACCCATAACCTATATAATGTACTACTCAAAATCTCTCACCAGTGGACTAAATCTAATTGCTTAAGTTTGATTTTTATTTTACAAAAGAATAAGATCCTCAAAATTATTTACTAAACATATATTTTTTTTTTTTTACCAAATAGCGGGTTGGGTTTGTCAAAACCAAAACTCAAATCACATCTACTCTGGATTGGATCCGGTTAAATAACTACAATAAATTTCCTTCCACCCCTACAAAAAAAAAATCAATTTTACCCTTTTATTATATTTGACTTTACCCGTATAATATTTTCGGTATTGAGTTTTTTTTTTTTCCAAAACACATGAACCAAGTTTTTCGGTAATCAAAATATAAACCCAGAACACTTCAAGGAAGATTTTCGGACACATCAACTAAGTTTTCCGGTAACATTCACAACTACAGATTTTTCCAGTGATCAAATTATAAACCCATAGTACTTCAAGAAAGTTTTAAGAATACGTGAATTAAAAGTTCCGGTATCATTCACTAAAACAACAAATTTCATTTCACTTTGTAAAAAAACAATGAATTTAATTTATATACACTGTCAGTGTAAAGTTATTTTACATGTGCATTCAATAATATACCAACACATGATGTGTCACATTCATTAAATAATGTGACAACACATTATTGGATGCGTGTGTAGAAAAACATTACATCGACAGTGCAAATATTCTTGCATGGTTAAGTTTAAAACCACCAACGCCATATATTCTCGCAAAGAAACAACCTTTGAGTGATTTAAGGAAACCCGTTTGTTTTTTCTATGAATTTAGCACAACCCATTATCGAGTATCATTTAGAAGGAAGAAACCAGACACTAAGGGTGCGTTTGATTTGCTAAAAAACAGGAGACCAGACAGGATAACTTTGTACTCTGTTTGATTTGAAATTGGTTATGAGACTGGACAAATTAGGTAGCAAGGGACAGGACAAAAACAAGATTTTTTGTCCCTCACTAAACCACATGACAATTTTTTGTCCACAATACAACTATAAAAAATACGAAAATACCCATTTTATTTTCGAATATAAAAATATTATCGTCTTATATCTTTCCGGTACATGTTTGTCCTGTCCTGTATTATCTTGTTCTGTTCTGTACTGTTCTGTCCAATCCTTGCTGTTTTACGAATCAAACGTACCCTAAAAGGTTCCGGTTTGTGATTCATTTTTAATTTCGGGAAACTTAATATTTTGTGGGGATGAAGTAAAATGCTAAAGTGATAAAATTGGAAAAGCAATTAGTTCGTAGGGTGGAAGGAAGGAAATTTATTTCAATAACTACTCATTTTATCATTTAACGAGGTTGGGTAAACTCATTCATTTATGGTACAATTTATTTTCACTATTATTTTAGCATTATAAAATGATAATATCATTATTATTTTTTTCATAGAAGTAAACTTATTTTCACTATTTTTAAAAAATGATATATTTTTAACATCACTATTTTTAAATGACGAAAGAAAGCTGAAGAGTGGAGACTCGAAGGGAATAATTAGAATATTCGTTGAAATTGTAAAGTTATGAACGCATATAACTTGTTTTGGAAATTGAATTTATCTCATAGGTTTTTCATGAATTTTCGCCGAGATAAACTTTCTCTTACAGATTCAGATGTGGTTAAGAGGTGCCTATGAATTACGATTCACGATTCTGTCATTCGATCTCTGTTTCTATGTTTTTATGTATTGATTTGTGATTTTGGTGTGTGAATGAAGGGAATTGGAATCGATCTCGAAGAGACTGCTTCGGAGTAACGCAACGAAGTTTGAGTTTCAAGTGGAAGACTTATGGATATTATTATCAATTCACTCTACAAAGTTATTTTCCTTAGGGAACTTATTTCAAATGGGTAATCGTTGCATTTTGATTTTTATATACGAAATGGGACTTTGTATTGATCAGAAATGAGTTCTATATTGTAGGCATTAGACAAGATTATCCCTAACTATTAGTTATCGTATCAGCAAAAGATCAATTTCGGCCGATTCCAATTGGACATACTCAATATGAATAGTTCTCCCTATGTATGTATCCATGCAACATGTATTGCCATCACATAAAATAAAATTCTTTATGAAAAGAAAGCGCTCTTAGTTCAGTAGAACGCGAGTCTCCAAAACCCGATGTCGTAGGTTCAAGTCCTACAGAGCGTGAGACCATTCTTCTCTTCTTAGATTGATCAGGTTCCACTCAATGACAAGGAGATTTTAGGTGAAGGTGACAATGTCAAGCTTGAAATCCAGGTTAGCATAGCTAAATATTTAATTTAAGCATCTATTTATAGCATCAGCATATTATTTTTTGTAATGATTGTTGCTAGTAATTTAGTGTTAAGATTTTATATGGAACATGTTTGCTTGCGGTCTTTGTTGAGAAAATTCATTGGCTTTGGGTCCAGTGAAATAACTATCCGTTTTAGCATTGAATTAGCTTTGACTAAATGATGAATTATCATTTATCAGAATACCAAATAAAAATGGTGAATTATCAAATTTGTCATAAAAATAACTCAACCTTTTAGTATAAGAAAATGATAATATCATTATATTTTTTATATGGAGAATGTTAATTTGTGCCCTTAAGGGCACATGTTAAGAAGATAAATGTGGAAAAAATTTATTGAACTTGTGGTGTATTCAATTATTTAAACATTAAATTCTTTGTATCATTAAATACTATATTTCTATTTTTAGGTAAATTAACATGTGCCCTTAGGGCACAAGTTAACATGACCCTTTTTATAAAAGTAACTTATTTTAACTATTTTTGAAGAATAATATTTTTTTAACATCACTATTTATAAATGAGAAAAGAAAGCGGAAGAGTGAAGACTCAAAGCGGATTATTAAAGTATGCATTGAAATTGTGAAGTTTTGAATAGTAATGATTTTTTTTTTGTTACAAAGAGTAATGATTTTGTCGGTAAGAATTTACGCATACAACTTATTTTGGAAATTGAAGTACCGAACTTTAGAATTTTTTCTTTTATTGATCAAACAAAAAAAATAAAACATTTTATATTTATGTAACCATAGTGCTATTGGGTCGTTGAATTTTTTGGGTCGAATCCGATTTTATCTATACCTTTTTTTTCATTTTGAAATTCATATCCTCCTGATTATCCTGCCCAACTCGTTTTTTGAATTGAATTGGGTGAATTGGACCTGGTGGACTAGGTTTGCCTAACTTATATACAACATAAACTTGATACAGTAACTGCAAAAAAGCATAGGAATCATCCCTAAAAGACAAAAAAATTGGGCGGGATACAGAGTAACCACACAAAAGTGTAGGAATCGTCTCTAAAAGGTAATACAAAACAACCAACCTAGGTATGAAATCCAACGGACACAACCAACGAAAATATGATAAATATATAAATCCAAACACGAAGTAAATGAATACACACCACATGCACACAATACAATGAACCCAATTTTATATAGTTTAACTTCATGAAAATTAGTTTTGGTGTGTGTTGTGTTTGTGTTTGCATAGAATGAAAATCCATTTAACTCTTCATTGCATTAGTTTTAATCTTATTGTGTTTTAGATATAATATTATTTGCAATTAAAAGAAAATAGCATTCTCTTTTATTGAGAATATGATTATATTGAAGTGTAAATAATTTTTATATCAATATTAATTATTAATTATATTCTTTAACGTAAAAAAAAATATTCAATTATATTCTAATTTGATAAAAAATTGAATCAAATTAATAATTTGTAAACTGATTTTTTTAAAAAAATTAGGTTAATATACACTAAATGAAATTTAACATATAACAACGGCGAAGTTATGTGGGTAAAGGTCAAAAAACCGTGGAAATAGACTGTATATGTCTACTATAATATGGTAACCAATATCGTTAAACCTTATCTATCTTAGAAAATTGTTTTATAAAAAAAAAAAAGACAATTGAATTTATTTTTTCTTGTGCTTTTTGTTTCAATTTAAATTTTATTGTTTTTCAGTTTTTGACTTTAAACTTCATAAAAGGCTAGACATTAAAAAATAAATAAAAAATGAAATGTTGCCCTTATCGATTGAGTGAGCTAAATAGCCAAAAAAAAAGAAAGATTAATTACCTATGATAATTTTAATAATGACTCTAATTCTAAGAAGTTTTTTTAAAGATCTATATAAGTACAACAAATTGAATCAAATAAACAAAACATAGTACTTTTAAAATATAAAGTGATCAATACATTTCTATCTGTTGTAAGCTTAATTAGGAAGAAAAATATGGCTGAAATTATAAAGTTTATTTATTTAATGATCTTCTTTATTTCCTTATCTTATGTAGTGGTTGAAGTTGCTGGTAAACAATTGTTTGAATCCTTTTGAACTATGTTGTTTATCTTATACAAAATAATTCACCACTTTTAATAATATATATTTCTTTATATTACAGGATCACAGGAAATGGATTTAATTTGCCAATTTAGCAGTGATTGTGAAAAATTTAAGTGCCATGGTCTTACGGTTCCAACATGCATTACTCGTCATTGTAGATGTTGTTATGTAATGAAGCCCATAGGATATGAATGAAAGTAATTCTATTAGTAGTGAAATGAAATTGATGGTAAAACAAACAATATGTTGAAGGACTTTGTGTAATGAGGCAGCTATAAATAATTGTAATAATTTGGATTAGTCGGTCCTAAGACCGGATACCATGTTTTCAAAAAAAATAAATAAATAATTGTAATAAGGATCTTTGTTAGTCATGCATGAATTGGGAAGTTTAAATAATATTATTGAAGTCTCATCAATCAATTTGGTCTCTCATAATTTTTTCACATCACATTAATTCTTAACTTAAAAAGAAAGTTTATCTCAAAGAGGTTTCGTTAACTTTCGCTATTATAAACTTTCTCTTACTTGCCATCTTTTTCTTGAACAATGGGGCTTATTAGAAGAAAAGAGATATTGATAAGAGATATCTATAGTGATGCTGACTTTACCAAAAGACAATGTTTGAAATTGCAAATTTCATTATCCACAAATGCATATCATAATATCTATGTGCCACTAATACGAACCAAAATTACATAACAGAAACAATGAATTTAGAAAGCAAATGTTTGTATTATTACTTAACTAGTGTCCGAACCCGTGCCAAGCACGGGTAAAAATGAGACTACAAAAATAAACATTTTAATGTTAAATTTTTCATAATTATCAAATAAAAAACTTCTTAATAAGTCACTAAATAATTTTGTCTTTAAAAATGTCAATTTTTCATTTGCATACAAATTAAAATGTGTATAAATAAATAATAACTCTTTGACAAAAAAAATAAAAACTTAAATTTCCAAATAAAATTTAATTTGGACCCAAAATATCAATTTTAGAACGGATAACGTAAATTTTACTTTGATGAAAATATAAAGATCAAATATACGTTTAAATTAAGTTTAATTATAAAAAAAACTTAACACAATTCAAATAATAACTGTCTGAAACTTCAACTACAAATAAAAAATATATTAGTGAATTTATAATGCTCAAATAATTATTATGATATTACACATACTATTGTTTGGTAGATATATTTCAAAACAAAAAACATCACAAGGTTAATACCAAATAAAAAAAATATATCATCAACGGTGTTTAAAATATGTATATTTGAATAATTCATGCATCTTTGTTATATCAATATATGGTCTTATTTAAATTTTTTAATTTCATCTTCCTTTTTTTTTTTTGCAAATAATTTCATCTTCCTATTGTTTAATCCTCATTATCATATGCAATTTTGAAATTCTTGAATTCATTTGAACAAAAACATCGTTTCAAAAATATTGGTTTCATTTTTTCTAATGAACAAAGAACATGGACAAATTCCTTCAAAAAAAAATGGACAAATGAAAGTTTTTTAAAAAAAATTACATTCACAAATTTTTAATGGCCCACTTGTCAATGCCCTTTGGTAGATAATACAAAAATTTCAGTAATACTTGAACAACTTTTTGACAAAGTTGAAAATCATGAACTCTAAAATGCTAACTTTGTATTTGGGTGTTTATTGTTGCCTCAAACCAAGTGATTAAAGTCTAGTATATTATTCAATTGATGTGATCCTTATTTAAAAAAGAAAGTGAGAAATGAGCTATTTTATTATTGATAAATAATAAATAATAATATATGTTGAGACATTCCAATATGTAGTTTTCATATATTATCACTTATATACTTCGATAGGAAAAACAACTTCACAAAGGGTAAATCCAGTGACATCAATCAACCACTTAATAATACCACAAACACTATATACATATATACTAACATATAGGAACAATAGACCAAAAATGAATTCCTCATCAAGCTTGAATGTATTTGAAAATAACATCGGTGAACCCTTTGCATTGAACTTGAGAAACAATAACAGTAAAATCTAAAATGACATTAAAATCTAAAATTGAGTCATGGATAGAATAAGTTATTGCATATCTCTGAAAAAATAGTCAAGGTTGCACAAATAGAGAAATATTTACAAATCATGTTTTAAAAAAAGAAAAGGAAACAAAAGATATGTCTAAATGGTAGCATGATATGAAATCATCCTAGCCTATATATATATCTTGCTAGTTCTACCTACCGAAAGAATCACGGAACCATCTACTTTGTTTCCATGGGTGTATAGCCCATCATTGCTGAGAATTGGTTCTATTTTCAATTCAAAGACAGTGAAAAAATTAAAAAAGCACAATATACATTATCAAAGGATGAGGTAAAACAAAGGTAGATGAAGACCCAAATACAGTATATGCATAATTTGGAAATGTGTCCTAAAATAACAATATAAAAGTTACTAAATGGCGAATGATGTTATCAAATACTTGAAGCAATGAAGAAAAAAAAAATCTGGTCGCACATGTAAAGGAAAGCCAATTGGGTTTTACCTAGAGCTGTAAAAAGGGCCTTAAGGGGCCGGCCCTTTAAGGGGCGGACCCACTTATTCCTGATTATTAATTTTATTTAAATTTTAAACACAGTTTTTTTAGGGTGTCGATCGTGGACAGTGCTGATTGAAGAAAACGAGAATAAGTTCACGATACTAGAAAAATTGTTTAAAATTTAAATAAAATTAATAATCAGGAATAAGTGGGTCCGCCCCTTAAAGGGCCGGCCCCTTAAGGCCCTTTTTACAGCTCTAGTTTTACCTGCTTAGGCTCAAGAAGGCATGAATTGCACACAATATTGAGCAATATACTTCAGTGTGTAATAATGTAAAAGCAACCTTTATGAGATAAAAAAGAGAGTAAAACCAGCTGTCATAAATACTTGAAGTATCCAATTATCTAGATAAACTACATCTTCATTATTCTGTCACCTTTTAATGCTTATGTTTTTTAACAACACAACTCTGATTTCAAAGACATTCATGAACACAGACCTCCAACATGTGCATCAACTCAGAATCAGGAATTACAGTTTTTAAAAAACACTAACACAAGCATTGAATGTGTGCATGTGTGCAAAGAGAAAAATGAAACATGAGATAAAGCTTCTAAAATCATCACCTGAATGAGACCCTTCATGCGCCAGACCGTGTGCTTCATCAGTACGATTTATGGATCATCGGGATGCAATGAGCGTAGCTCCTCTCTGACAGATTCTAGGCTATCATTGTGCTCATAGGATAGTTGAACCGCTTTAATCTCTTTTGTAGCCTCGTCCAGTCTACCCAACACTGCTCAAGAGTCTCCTGCATTTGCAGTATAGAGCTCTCCGTTATATATTACGCCTACCCAACAGCAAGATCCAACCGAAGCTAGTTGTGGTTTGTGCTGCGATTGCTTCTTTACCAGAGCAAGAAATTCTTCTTCTGTTGCCAAAAATGCTTTAGTGATAACATCTGCTGACATTCCCTGATTTTCTGAAGTGAACTCTGCATTTAGATCAGCTAAGAATTCAGAAAACATATTAACCAAGTAAAGGAATAAAAAGCATATAAGTATAGGAAGGAACAAAAAATATATCAATCATTTACGTCACTATACTTGGGCTACAATTTGAGCGAGCAGGTTAAATAGATAAAATAAATATTCTGCAAAGTCAGTGGTCTATCGGCCACCAAGAGCAAGTGCCTAGCGGTGACAGTTTGAAAACAAATTTTATAACCAATGATCAAATCATTTGATCACAAAATCAGTTCATCCCGTTGAAATTAGTTACAATCCATTGGATGCCATCCACATATAATTCCATAAAGATAAAAGAAAAATATCATAAAGATCCTGAACAATAAAGACGAAAACAATCATACATTGACACAAACTGTGCATTTTAGAAATACGTGGATAAAAAATTAATCATACATGGCACTCGGCATTTTGCAAAAACAATAATTAAACCTTATCCCACCATCTATGTGAGTTACATAAGTTGAACAACTAACAAAAATCAAAGTTTCAATAAAACTATTGATAGATGAAAAGAAGAACGAAACCCTCTATAGCTAAAGATGGTAAGGGTGAGAAATCAAGTTATGCCAATTAAGACCACCACTCATGGAATTTGAATCATTTTTCAATTAAACAATGATAGCCAATTAAAAAAGTAATTGGAGGTTCTTTCAAAACCAAACTATAATTTAAAGAAACAACTTGCAAATAACATTCTTAGTTTCCTATTTTTCTAATCATACCTTTCTTTTATCAATCTTATAGATTTCTGATTCATAATGTAATTAGTTTCATCGATTTGTCACTCACCATGATCATCTTGAGCAGCTTCTCTTAGCGACTTATCATCTCACGATATTGCTTAGCTTTCTTCGTGCCAATCAGAGAGATGACTGCGTAAAATGCAAATATCAGAGATATTGATGTTCGAAATTCAAAGTCTTCTAAAGGATGACTTTCAAGTATACCATAATGGGGTAATAAGTTCAAATATATAGCATGTGGCAAATTAGACAAAACAAATCAATGTAACCACATTCAATAATGGAAGAAACATCTGAATTCTTCATGTTGTACTTCAACTGCTAAAAATATCATATTGACTATGCCATTTACTCAACTTACATCCTCATAGCCTACATATATAGATTAAAAATGTCAGTCTACATATATAGATTAAAAATACCCATCTTTCTCAAGTAACATGATTTTACCATGAACTGTATCAGCAAAATGGTTAAGATGGACACTGAGATATTTACATAAAAAAATAGTAACAACAAAAGAACTATCAAATCTCAATGATTCATAATCCAAATACACCGATCATAACCAAATCATGAGATATGCCAATCATAACCAAATCATGAATCCGCATAAACATACCAATAATTAGTTTTGCAAATGTTGTATATTGCAATCCAAAGGAAACATGGACAAAAGAATATGATGCAAACATACCTTTTCATACTCGTTTCCATCATAGCAATGGAAACTATATAAATAAGCTTTAACTCGATTCCTTTAAAAAGATAAATCGAAATTACAGTGGCAAGAAGCAAACAAAAAAGTTGCAGTAAAAGCAAAATGAAAATAAAAAGATTGTCACTCGTTTGTACCGTCTGACAGGGCGGGGACGATGAAACTTGGGAAAATTAACGACTTGAAGACAGAGATGCTGCAAAGTCGACAGAATCTATGGCATATGAGATTATTACTGACCACACTCATAAGTAGGAAAATTAAGACAGAATCTGACCTTCAACTTAGACATAATTGCAACAACACGTTCCTTAGATGAAGCTTATAATATTATAGCCCTCTTTAACTTTGTTGCTTCTTGAAACTCTTCCTTCTCAGTTACTATTAAAAAAAACTTTGAATAAGAAGAAAGCATGTTATGATAGTTGGTTATAGTCACCATGATCACATAAATAGGTTCCAAAATCATAGCCATTTTGAAAAGATCGCAAATAACCATATAAATGGTTATAGCTCAAAGATTTAACGGATACGTACATACACAAAAGTTCAAAAAGGAAAACAAATTGAATGCACCGCTTCAATTATGTTTGAATAAATCTGCATAAATGAATAGAAAAAATTCAATGACCTTAAATGAATAGATGAAATGGTCAAATTTTGGATTATAAAAAAGAACTTCTTTTAGCACTATACCATGTGAATGTGAAAGAAAACAATCCCAAGTGAGTTTTTAGCATGAATACCTCAGACTCAACCGCATAGTAAAGCTCAAAAATGATTTTGATGGCTTAAGGAAGGTTTCTTGTAACGCCCCGATATTTTATATATGCATTTTATTGATTTATTACTTGGTAAATAATTTCTATAATAATATTAATTATTTTATATTCTATTTATTCTATTATTTGACGAGGTAATGACTATTCTAATTATTATTTTGATAAGTTAAGATTGAACTATTTTTGGTGCTACCAAGTGTATTAGACGTGGATACCTAGTAACTTGACTACCTTGCTTCTATGTTGACAACATGCACATGATGATCTCTCCTCCCTCTCTGATACGTTATTAAATGTGCATAATATTTCCAAATAATTTCCTAACATTTTGGTCTAAAAATAATTGAGAAGATAATTTCTTTTAATTGTCTTCAATGTCCAAATACAAATTAATCATCTTGCCACCCGTATTTTCTTTCATGGTTACTAGACAAACCATATATATATTACTAATTAAGTGCTTTCATGTTGCCTCTATACCTCCTGATCCCGTATTTCTTTTTTAACAATTACATTCATTGTCATTCATATGGCCATTCCTTTTATTTGTTTTGACTAATAAATGCATTTGACTAAGTTTAATTTCCATTTTAATTACTTGCGTTTTGTTGGTCTCATACTTTTAAGTGTAATTGTTCTCTCATAAGTTATGGTTATATATATGAAGCTGCACGTTCATTTTTTTAGTAACCTTGTAAATATGAGTATCACGCCTCTCACTCAAATTTCTTTCCAAACAAAAAGAAAACACAAAACTAGCCACACGCACAATCGTCCATCTCTCTCATAATATTCTGAGTACAACACGTTATTTTACAAACCAGAGGAATCAACCACCTTCATAATTTCATATTCAACGTCGGATCGTTGAAACGAGCTCTGGAGCATGAGGTATCGTGTGTGTGCTTTGTAGCTGCGAATTTAGGCTAGTATAATGCTTGGAAGGAAAGCGTCTGAGGTAAGGGCTTTTTCCCCCATAAACTCATGCTACGTAGGATTATGTTGTGAAATAATAGTAGAACTTTTGCCACTTAAAACGAACCAATGGAATCAGCGCTATAAAATGTAAATAAATAGTATTTCTAACAAGGAAAAGAAGAAAACTTGTAAATAATATTTTGTGTCGGTTATGCCTGATATTTTACTACCTGTGTTATGAAATAACCCATGTTCTCATTTAAATTTGCTCTAGTTTTCTATATTTATATTTCCAAGTCTATCCATATTTTGAAATAATCTATTGTGAATACAATATGTATATTGTTTACTTATTTCTATTGTTTACTTATTGCTCTTGTTTACTTTTAGTCAATTTTGATTTTCGGTGCCTTACTGATTAGTGTTTAAGCAAGTAGAATTTGGACCCCTTCTATATTTACACCTAGTGACGTACTAATTCAAAACTTGAGGATAGTATTGTTTGTTGATTTGTCCCACTGACCGCTTAATATAAACCAAGAAGTTATAAATAAGAATGTTGGGAGTACTGATTCGTTGGGTTGGTTTCATTATGAAAATGAAGTTTGCACCCTGTTGACACATGCATCATATAGATGTATATAAGAGAGTTTTAGGAGCCTGTGTGGCTAGATTAATATTTTTAGTCTGTGTGGCTGGAGCCTGTGTGGCTAGGTTACTACTTTTAGCCTGTGTGGCTTGAGCCTGTGTGGCTAGTTTTCTCATTGGTATGAGACTTATTATCCGGATCATTAGTATTTCATATAGTGTTGTCTTAGTCACATTGCATTCCATATAGAAAGGGAGAAAAAAAAATACAATAGTAAATAATTATTACAATTATAATAAAAACAAAGAAAAAGGAAGAAAAGAAAAAGTATAGTTAGTCCATGGTAAAGCGGTGATCGTTGCTTCCTCGTCTTTCATTTGATTTTGCCGTACAATTTGTAATATGTGTAATTATATTGCCTTGTTTATTATTGCCGTTTAACAATAAGATGCTACCTATGTTTGTGTATGTGACTCTTATCACCCAAAAGTTTTTATAATAAACTAATAATTATATTTTCGATAAGGTGAAGTGTTTTGTTATTATTTTATAACATTTTCTTGTGGTGAGTATGATTCAATGTGGACCAGGAAATTGACCCTTACAACCAACATTTTAGGTACTCAAGGAGAAAGCTTTGATTGAATGTGATGTGATGCTTGAAGCGCGTACGAACGGGGGAAAATTGGGTTTTGTAAATTGAGAATTTTATGTAATAAATTCATTGTTGTATTTTCTTCCGCTAGATTTTTCAAACTATTGCTCATTTTTAATCAAGTTTATATTTCAAAGAATTCTTTTGGAATATTTTTTTATATAAATATTTAATCGAACAAAAAAAAAATAGCGCCACATTTTCTAATTAAATATGGTTTTTAAGAAATATCTTGGATGAAAATCCGGGATGTTACAGTTGGTATCAGAGCAATAATCCTCGGACAAATTTTTGGGGTGGGAGCGATTGTGTATGACGAATGCCTTGATTTATGTGTGATTTTGTGGTCGTGCTTAATTTTTATGATTGATGCTTTCTTGTGTGATTCTTGTAAGGTGATTGTATGAAAATGATTGTATGATTTTTCTTGTTTAAAGGAAATGATTTTGTGATTGTTAGAAGCTGTGTTTGCTTTTATGAATTTTCTATTGAATAGTCTTTATACTATTTTAATTGAAAGGAATGAATTTTTAGGATGACTATATGTTATAAGGCATTTTTATGAGTGGTTGTGAACGATTGTTTTTCCTACTATGATTTTAAGATAAGTAAATTCGTAGAGAATATCTATGAAGTAATATGATTTTTAGAAAAATGCTTTTACCATATTTTGAATTAGAGATTAGAGGTTTTTCTTAAAGCTGCAAAAATGCTTTTACCTTTGCAATTTTTCTTGCTAGTTATGTTATTGGCTTTTATTTAGCATCAGAGTGCGCAGCAGAAATACGACGTTAATATATTTTATGTCTCACCTTATTCTTAAACTTTCTTATCTTGTCAAAATTTATTTAAAGAAGTTCTTTCCATAAAGAGTTTTTGAAAATTATACTTCAAAATTTTTTGTCTAGTTTCGGGGACGAAACTAAATATTTGGTGGGTAGAATGTAAGACCCGAGAACTTTATTTTAATATATAGATAACTATCAAAATGCTTTAACTTCGTCTTTTATAACAAGTGGTTTTATCACGCTTGATTTTTTGAGAGAAATTTAAGTTAATCTTTTATTTTCTAGTTTCGAGGACGAAACTCTTTTAAGGGGGTAATAATGTAACGCCCCGATATTTTATATATGCATTTTATTGATTTATTACTTGGTAAATAATTTCTATAATAATATTAATTATTTTATATTCTATTTATTCTATTATTTGACGAGGTAATGACTATTCTAATTATTATTTTGATAAGTTAAGATTGAACTATTTTTGGTGCTACCAAGTGTATTAGACGTGGATACCTAGTAACTTGACTACCTTGCTTCTATGTTGACAACATGCACATGATGATCTCTCCTCCCTCTCTGATACGTTATTAAATGTGCATAATATTTCCAAATAATTTCCTAACATTTTGGTCTAAAAATAATTGAGAAGATAATTTCTTTTAATTGTCTTCAATGTCCAAATACAAATTAATCATCTTGCCACCCGTATTTTCTTTCATGGTTACTAGACAAACCATATATATATTACTAATTAAGTGCTTTCATGTTGCCTCTATACCTCCTGATCCCGTATTTCTTTTTTAACAATTACATTCATTGTCATTCATATGGCCATTCCTTTTATTTGTTTTGACTAATAAATGCATTTGACTAAGTTTAATTTCCATTTTAATTACTTGCGTTTTGTTGGTCTCATACTTTTAAGTGTAATTGTTCTCTCATAAGTTATGGTTATATATATGAAGCTGCACGTTCATTTTTTTAGTAACCTTGTAAATATGAGTATCACGCCTCTCACTCAAATTTCTTTCCAAACAAAAAGAAAACACAAAACTAGCCACACGCACAATCGTCCATCTCTCTCATAATATTCTGAGTACAACACGTTATTTTACAAACCAGAGGAATCAACCACCTTCATAATTTCATATTCAACGTCGGATCGTTGAAACGAGCTCTGGAGCATGAGGTATCGTGTGTGTGCTTTGTAGCTGCGAATTTAGGCTAGTATAATGCTTGGAAGGAAAGCGTCTGAGGTAAGGGCTTTTTCCCCCATAAACTCATGCTACGTAGGATTATGTTGTGAAATAATAGTAGAACTTTTGCCACTTAAAACGAACCAATGGAATCAGCGCTATAAAATGTAAATAAATAGTATTTCTAACAAGGAAAAGAAGAAAACTTGTAAATAATATTTTGTGTCGGTTATGCCTGATATTTTACTACCTGTGTTATGAAATAACCCATGTTCTCATTTAAATTTGCTCTAGTTTTCTATATTTATATTTCCAAGTCTATCCATATTTTGAAATAATCTATTGTGAATACAATATGTATATTGTTTACTTATTTCTATTGTTTACTTATTGCTCTTGTTTACTTTTAGTCAATTTTGATTTTCGGTGCCTTACTGATTAGTGTTTAAGCAAGTAGAATTTGGACCCCTTCTATATTTACACCTAGTGACGTACTAATTCAAAACTTGAGGATAGTATTGTTTGTTGATTTGTCCCACTGACCGCTTAATATAAACCAAGAAGTTATAAATAAGAATGTTGGGAGTACTGATTCGTTGGGTTGGTTTCATTATGAAAATGAAGTTTGCACCCTGTTGACACATGCATCATATAGATGTATATAAGAGAGTTTTAGGAGCCTGTGTGGCTAGATTAATATTTTTAGTCTGTGTGGCTGGAGCCTGTGTGGCTAGGTTACTACTTTTAGCCTGTGTGGCTTGAGCCTGTGTGGCTAGTTTTCTCATTGGTATGAGACTTATTATCCGGATCATTAGTATTTCATATAGTGTTGTCTTAGTCACATTGCATTCCATATAGAAAGGGAGAAAAAAAAATACAATAGTAAATAATTATTACAATTATAATAAAAACAAAGAAAAAGGAAGAAAAGAAAAAGTATAGTTAGTCCATGGTAAAGCGGTGATCGTTGCTTCCTCGTCTTTCATTTGATTTTGCCGTACAATTTGTAATATGTGTAATTATATTGCCTTGTTTATTATTGCCGTTTAACAATAAGATGCTACCTATGTTTGTGTATGTGACTCTTATCACCCAAAAGTTTTTATAATAAACTAATAATTATATTTTCGATAAGGTGAAGTGTTTTGTTATTATTTTATAACATTTTCTTGTGGTGAGTATGATTCAATGTGGACCAGGAAATTGACCCTTACAACCAACATTTTAGGTACTCAAGGAGAAAGCTTTGATTGAATGTGATGTGATGCTTGAAGCGCGTACGAACGGGGGAAAATTGGGTTTTGTAAATTGAGAATTTTATGTAATAAATTCATTGTTGTATTTTCTTCCGCTAGATTTTTCAAACTATTGCTCATTTTTAATCAAGTTTATATTTCAAAGAATTCTTTTGGAATATTTTTTTATATAAATATTTAATCGAACAAAAAAAAAATAGCGCCACATTTTCTAATTAAATATGGTTTTTAAGAAATATCTTGGATGAAAATCCGGGATGTTACATTTCTCCAACACACCACTCACCTATCCAAAAAATGCATCAGGTATCACCAAGACAATTTGAACCACTTTAAATGCATTATCAGATATGCAACTAAAAGTCCCACAAAACAAAACATCAAACAAATATAGAATGAAGTATAAAAATTAACTACCAAAAAGAACTTATTTGCGGGAAAATTTTAACTTCATAGGCATTACAGTTTTGGTAGCTGACTACATTATTCAGTCATCATTCCTCCCACCTCCTTCCATATTGTTCTTCCGGACTGCTTTTTTGCACCATAGCTTCTAATAATGATGAAAATCCACAACAACATTTTATCAAACACATGGTGTACATATATAAAATCGAAATAGAACAAAATAAAATTGAAATAGATGAGTAAATTCTAGCATAACAAACAAACAAAACTGTAATATATAAGCATAAGCTACATATGTTTGCATTAAACAGAGATAATTTCAGTGGAAAGAACAAAAAGAGATTGCATTAAAAGGAATAAAAGATAATTGCATTAAACAGACAAATCAAAGATAAAGAAATCAGGAATTAAATGCATGAATGAATGGTAAATTTCATTATTCAATCAAAAAGAAATCAGACCAATCACAATAGCAAAAGAATTGGTACCGAAGATTTCATTATTCATCAAAACAAAATCAGAGCAATCAGAGCGAGGACAACGATAACGGCGCAAGGCGGCTGACGCCACCGACAAAGGAGAGAAGATGTAAGGAAGACAGCGGTGCTGGGATGTGCGAGTATGACGAAATTTCAGGATGAAGACGGTGTAAAGCAGACAAAGGCGAAAGACGTGAGGAGGATGGTGGTTTTATGCTTGAGGCGGAAGACGACCAGAAGAAGAGAAACACATCACGGTGAGTGGCCAATAAATATGTGATTATATTTGAATTAAATGTGAGAAATGAGGTTGAATGAGGAGATGAGAGAGAAATGGAAATATGTCTGGCTTATTACATACTAGTATCCGGACCCGTGCCAAGCACGGGTAAAATGAGACTAAAAAATTAACATTTTAATATTAAAATTTTCATCATTCTAAAATAAAAAGGATGAAAAATGAAAAACTATAACATAAAAAAAGTAGGATCCCGTATTTGTCAAAAATAAAATAAATTAAGATCCCGTATTAATATATAAATATAATCAATTAAAATAGTTTTAAAATCATTTACAATTCAATTAAAATTGTACCTCTGATTTTTTATTTTACCGAAAATTAAACGTACAATTTTAATATATTTCCCGCGTGAATCACAAAAAAGAAAAAGAAAAAGAGTAGGCCCCGTATAAATTACAAAAAAATAAATCATGTCTCTTAATATATACATAAAAATATAGACTCGTGTGTAAACTTTTCTAAAAAAAACCCCCCAAACAAACAAAACAAAGTTAAAATAATCTCATAATACCCATAGTAAAATAAATATGAAACAAAAATACCCTAAAAAAATTATTTGAATATATCTTATATTAGTTAATTTAATTTCCACATCAATATCCTCCAAATAAAATAAATATAGAACATCGTATAAATTATTGGAAAAAAAAAAAAAAAAAAAAAGTCCCCATGAGCTTAGCTCAATTGGTTGGGACATCAGCATTTTATATGCAGGAGCCAGGGTTCGAACCCTGGACACTCCACTTATCCATCTTTAAAGGTGGAATTTCAAGCCACTAGGCTACCTGACCAAAAAAAAAAAAAAATTATTGGAAAAAAATATGTCTTTGTGTTAATACATGAATAAAAATAACGTATTTATTTTAATATATTTTTTTTGGTATTAAGTAGTATTAACACTCTTGTTCTCATGGAAGAATTCACTGATAATTC
The DNA here is from genome assembly GCF_020283565.1 of Trifolium pratense. NCBI lineage: Eukaryota > Viridiplantae > Streptophyta > Magnoliopsida > Fabales > Fabaceae > Trifolium > Trifolium pratense. The sequence goes on along the minus strand of NC_060062.1, from coordinate 7,883,521 downwards.
ACAGTTCGACTATCAGGTAAGTATAGCCCCAAAGTAATACACGTGCAAAAATATATGCGCATGTAAATTATAAATACAAAAGTCTCACGTAAATTATAAAATAAAAATAGATTTCCGTCTTAATATATGAATATAAATATATAATCTTCATATAAATCAACAAAAAAAAAGTTATATATAAATAACAAAAAAAATGAACACAAACCCGATAAAAAATACAAAAAATAGATCAATGTATAAATATATGAGTAAAAATATAAAATCTCGTATAAATATCTTAAAATAAAGCCCCCAAACAAGAGTGTTAATACTACTTAATACCAAAAAAAATATATAAAGTAAAATAACTATGAAAAAATAGGAAAATGCTAACTTGTTCCCTTAAAATTAATGTAACACATATAATGATTTAAATAAAAAAATATTTTATTAAAATTCATGCGGTTAATTCAAGTTTAAATTTTCATAAATAAAATGCAGAAAAATTTATTATATAAAAAAAATGCACAAAATTGAAGAGAATATTTTGATATTTGGATTCTTTAACATGTACTCTAAGAATTAACATGACCCAAAAAATTAGTCACAAATTGCGGACATAATTTTTTATTATTTAATCGTACACATTAATAGTCTACACTAATTTAATTGCGCGACATAATTTTTCTAATTTTGAGTTTTTAAGAGACTTGGGGTTGTTGTTGTTTAACTCCAGGAACACGATATACTGTGATGAGATCCTCTTCTTCTACTTTTCTATTATATGACTTTATTGGACAGTGCGAGTGTTCCGATTTTAGCATATCTTATGCCTTGATTAATAAAACCACCTTATGTAATAAAAAATTATCATAAATAATGCATTCGACACAAACATTGAAATTAAAAAAAAGTCATACATGTCTACATCATAAATCAAATTACATTACATTGCAACAACTGAACATAAATCTCCAAAACGTAAAAGTAGCAAATTGAAAAGACAACAAAACTAAAAAATGTAAAGAATTATTCTTCAATGTCTTAAACCCATGCCTTAGATGAGTCCGTTATCATTCTACCAAACAGGTCTACATATAAAATAGATTTAAAAATTAAAATGAGTAATATGAATTTACGATAGAGAAATCGTTTACCACCCCAAGCTTTTACTAATCCCTTAATTTTTGAAATTGCCTTAATTTATGAGTTTCTATATTTAACATTTCCAAAAATATATTGCATTACCATATTTTCCAACTATTTTAAATATACTACGGTCAATAATTATATACTACTACGGTCAATTTTTTTTTAATGTATTCAGAAAAAGAAATTAGTGTTGCTATAATTATTTATAAAAAATATTTCATTTAAAAAAAATATATTTCGATTTAATGTACCTATAGTTTTTTTTTAAAAAAAATTATTAAAAAACTTTTATTTACAATATAAAAATTAAAAACCTTTTCCTTACAATATAAAAAATCATTTAGATAAATACTTCTTTTAATTAGTTTTTTTATTTTATGTCAAAGATTAATACAAAATTATTTAGAGGATTTTATTTTATTCTTTGAATTCGAATTTACTATAATTATAGAGATTGATATTTCCATTTTTATTAAACAAAACGTGTGGCTAATTCACGCCCAAATAAATATATTTCAATTTCAAATTCATTTTTTTTATTTGCTGAAAAAAATGAGCTAGTAAACATTTATTAGAATTAGAATTCTTTGAATTGTTGCCTTATATGATTTTAATTCATTCTATTTTATTGATGAGTAAATCAATTAATTAATATCAATCAATTAATTGATATTATGAATATAGAAATGAAAAATGTATTTGCATTAAAAATATGCTAAAAACGTATTTGCTTTAATTGGTTTAATAATCTTATTAATAGAAAATATGCTAAAAATATATTTGTAGTACAAATAAGCAAGTGCAACATAATGATATATATGGTAGTGCCAAAATAGCCTGTAGTACAATTTTTTTTTGTTGCATTATAAATAAGTATAGTTTTTTTTTTTTTTTGTGTATGTCAATTTTCATGACTTGTTATTTGGTCTATTTATAAAATTAAAAAATACAGCATGCTTTAAAATAATAAAATAAGGTTCTTTATTTTTTATTTTATTTTTAAAAAAGTTCCTTATGATTTGAAGTGGAAGTGGAGATGTTTAAATGACTCGGATCTCGAAATTATAAAACAACACTAAAATTGTGTTTTGTTAGTAGTTTTATGGACTAAATTGATTAATACAATTGAATTAATTGATTGTAAATCACATGTTTCGGTCTATTAAATGTCGCGTAGATGATGGTGGTCAGTAATAATTAGCTTGTAATTATATGTGATAATATTTTGGTACCGAAAAATAAACTTGTTTTTTTAGAAAAAAAAAAACTTGTTATATATGCAAATTTTTGTAAAAAAAATAAATGCAAATTTCTATCATACTCCCTCCATCCCATAATATAAGGAAAAAAAAAAAAATTCACACTTATTAAGAAAAGTGGAATATGATGATTTGAAGTATGATTTTTTGTGTTTTTCTTAAAATAAGTTTCATGGGAATATGTAAAAAGAATTTTTATTGGTTATTTATTATTGAGGAAAGAAGAGAGAGTAAATTAAATGCAATTTGCATTTAATTTTATGAGAATAAATAAAAGTAAATCTTGAAAATGATAAAAGTTAGTTTTTTTTGCTTATAATTTTGGACATAAAAAAGTGATTTTTTTTCTTCTTATAATATGGGACGGAGTGAGTAGTTGAATGTAAAGAGAAAACTTTCAATCAAATATTAAAGAGGAAACCTTTTTTTAAGGCACCAAAGAAAAAAAAATGCCAGAAATTGACCGATATACACAAAAATAATTTTATTAATTAATATTTGACAACAAATGTGGTTTAGTTTTTTATTTTGATAGGCAAAATCAAAATAACATGCAGGAAGATGTACTTCAACCCATTACAACAAATGATTAACAATGAAGACAACTAATATGATTATTACACTATCAAAAAAGAATAAACACTATTAGCATCCAAATTAAGAAGTTAATTTGAGGCCCCACAAAATGTTCTCAATATTCTTGCATTGTCACATGAAAACAACTTTGTTTCTCGTGTTTCATATCTTTCTTTATGATCACATTCCTGAAAAATAGAAGAAGAGAGAATGATCAACAAAATAATAAAATAAAGAAGAAAAAGTTGAAGAAAATTATAAAGACAACAAATATGATTGATAAAAGAGAGAATAAATTAAAAATTCAAGTAATTCAAGTAAATAAATAACAATGAAAATAACTAAGAGAAATAACCAAAAGAAAAGATTTGAAAAATTGTGAGTTGTAGTATTCACACAAAGATCATATATATATATAGAGAAAAAAATGGAGATATGAATAATTTTGTCTTTAATATGAAATTAAAATCATTAATAACAAATATGACCAATTAGTCAAAATAATAAATTACATGATTCATCAACAATCAAAAACATTCATATATTATCACATCTTTTTCAAAAAAGAAAATTCCATGATTCTTTTTTTTTTTGGTCAAGCCATGATTCATTTAAAAAAAATATAAAATATTATTTTCACGTTTTTTCATTTTGTTTAAATCATTTCATCCACAAAAATAAATAAATAAATAAAAATTGGTTTTTAAAATTATTTGAAGTTAGTCAAAAAAACAAAATATTTGAAGTTGAAATAATAATAAATGAAATATTTTTATTATTATTTTTAAATCGAATATTTTAATTAATTAGAATTATTTCATTATGAATTATTTCCTTTTTAAGTAGGCAATTTAATATAAAGCATATTTCATTCCTTTTTGAAATAAGGCATATTAGAATATTACTGTTTTAAAAAAAAGAATATAAGGCATATTCCATTTTATTATAAAAAATTGAATGTTTATGGAAAAAATTGGACAGCACGGGGGAATGTTTATGGAAAAAATTGGACTGCTATATTGAATGTTTATGGAAAAAATTGGACAGCTATTATTTTTCAAAGTAATTATGGTCATTTTTCAAAGTAATTGGACAACTATTGAATGTATATCAACATTAAATGTGAGGAATAAGGTTGAATAAGGAGAGGAAAGAGAAAGACAAATAAGTCTGGTTTATTACATATTATAGATTATAGATTAAAAAGAAAATATTACAGAGATTAAATCCCTATAATTCCAGAGTTAAGCTCCTCAAAGAAGAGATGGTTCTCTCTTTGCCCAAAACCTTTCGGTTCCTAACCGAAAAGATTCTCAATAATCCCTCTCTTCACTTTACCTCACTATATAGTATATATACTACTAAGAGGCATAACAAAGTTGCCAACTCAGCACATCTCATTTGCTAATTACTCATAAAACCTCATTATACTCTTTATTACATTAATAGCCCTTTTCCTATATTACTCATACTTGGTGTAACACCCTAACCCATACTACCCTTAAAAACGTAATTTTAAAAACTTTTCAAACAAGTGTAAAGGCAGAGTGCCACGCGGTAATTAAAACACAATCATACACACAGAGCATCATGAAACTTAACATGAAAAGCAACAGCGGATTCCAATCAAACCAAGCATGCATATATATACATATATATATACATAAGCCATATTCATCCCTAAGGATGTCACTTATACAAGAACTAGCATATCAAAAAGGTAACACCGATATACGATGAAAGCCAAGCGAAAACCCCGACTCGATGTTACATTACCAGAGCATTTACTATTTACAAACTCTAGTCAAAAGCTAGTACTAAGAGGAGTAATCTATGCTAAGTCTCCTCACCAAAAGGTACTTCAACACCACGCTAAAACCGCAGTCTAAACGTCGGCACCGTCCTCAGCCTGAATATCTGAACCCCCAAAGGTCCAGCAAATAACACAAAGCAGAGAGTTAGAAAACATAACCGCATATCATACGAGTATAAGAAAGGTCTTACACTTTCGAACTACATCATACATATTCTAACTCACGTCAAAACATCGCACCAAACAGTTATCAATTAATAAAGTTTAGCACAGCTCAGCCAGATAATGTCACATACCATTTATCAAATATATGCGCATTTACCCTAATGTATCTAATGCCAATCATTCTATGTCATGTCATCCCTAGACACAACTAATGCATGTGGTACCAATTGCCTTTTACCCCTCATGGATAAGTTAAACAGTTTTACATCTTGCCGGATTGTTCGGAACTTACCAAACCTTCATATCCCTCATGGATAAGTTAAACAGTTTTATATCCTGCTGGATAGCAGCTCTAGATCTTATGGATTCATCTAATCCGATCCTCGGCTTCCTTATGGACTCAAAAATCCATTTAAATCTATTGGAACCCTAGTTTCCAATTCAACATATATATATATATGAATGCATGTATGTTTACACATATCATCAATATGATATTTCTCCAGCTCGAAGCTGCTCATTATGAATGCGGGAACACAATCCTAACACATTCACTTAACATTACAATTTAATGTCAAAACATCACATTGCTCACTTTAAGCTACAACTTATTGCATACACGTTTATCAATCATTTAACGATTAACAATAAGCATTAACAGCATCAACATGTATCAACAATCATGTAAGGATACTCTTAAACCATGTTACAAGTGCCTAGTTACACTTATGAACACTTATCAAAATTGCAGGTTCAGTACTGTTCGCTAAGCGAATCCGTAGCGAACAGGTAGCGAACTTATTCGCTAAGCGAAGCTCTATTCGCTGTAGCGAACTACATCAGAGGATTACAGGTACATGGCGAACAGGTAGCGAGCTGGTGGCGAACTTATTCGCTGCAGCGAGCTACTGTTCGCTAAGCGAACTACATCAGAAAGAAAATCTGTTCTTGAGTTATCTAAGGCGGTTTAACCTCAAATCAACTCAAAAATTCATCTAAACATGTTATAAATTCATATAAACTGCCATTTCAAACATATATGGTATCAAGGAACATTAATCATCCCTTCCAAACATCCAATTACCTCTAACAATCAAAATCAAGCCAATTACTTGAGTTTTAAGCAACTTTCATAAACTTTCCAAAAATGATCCAAACACATACATATTCATCATGGAATCAAGCTAGTGATTAACACATACAAAGTGATGATGAAGAACATCACACTCACATACAAAAGCTTATCAAAAGTCTAAAAGAAATTGAGTGGGAGAGTTCGGGAACGGAGACATAGACAATCTCCCCTCTCCTTACCACTCAAGAATCATGAATTCTAATCTCTTACCTTAAGTTTGGTGATGATCCAAGCCTTCTCTTGCTCAAGCTTTCTCTCTTGATCAAACCCTAGCCCTTGTTCTATGGTTTTGCTCTTGCTCTTACTCACTCAAAGTTCAAAGAAAATGAATTGTGAAACTATTCATAAGTTTGACTTGCTACTTATACTACTTCTCATGGTCATGAACCAAGCCCAAATGGCTTAGGCCCATTGCCTCTCACGCCCAAAAGCCCAAAACAATGGTTCTCGCGTCTAATAACTTACGTTCGGCTAAATAATTATTCGTCGCTCACTAAAATAATAAAAGCCAATCAATAAATAAAATAACATTTAATAAAATATACGAATACGAAAAATGGGTCGTTACACTTGGTCTCTATCAATACACACAGGGACGGATGCATGTAGGGGCTGGCTGTGGCTATAGCCACACCAGAATTATTGTATATATATGTATAACTACTAACATTATCACAGTTATTCTTTTGGCTTAGTGGTTATGTATCCCCCATTTACTCAAGGGTCCTGAGTTCAAGTCCTATATAGGTTGTTTTTTGGCTTTTAATTTCTTTTTCTTACAAAGAAATTGCTGCTTTGTTGCTAGTTAACTAAAAAGAATCAAGAATAATAGTTGTGGTAATTTTTTTTATAAAGAAGTGATCAATATATATATATATATATATATATATATATATATTTATTAGAGAAATTAAAATATATATATATATATATATATATATATATATATATATATATATATAAAGAAGTGATCAATGTAATTCGTAACCCACAGCCACCAAATTCTATTTGTAGGTCTAATTTTCACTATTTGATTGTCTATGCAATTATAGACAAATGCCAAACCTCCTTCATCTGTTGCGAATATAAACGTATGACCATTCTTAGAAAGGTACAATGGCAAAAAATTCAACGGCTCAAAAATATACTTCCGGCCTCTTGGAAAGAAAGTCTCATATCTAATTCTAAACAATTGAACCCAAGACTCTTGAACTCCAAAATCTTTCATTTTCCATATAACAAAGTGACTTCTCTCAAAATCATGACCAAAACAGAGACAATTCATCAAAACCACAATCTTTGGCTGAAAACGTCGTGGTGGCACCTCAACAAAACCGCGAGGAAGCATCATCTGAGTGTATGACTCGGTTGAGAGATCTAGCGAAACAATCACATATTGTTCAACAGTAACACCTTTAAACCAATCAGGTTCATTATACGACCCAAAGTAATTGCGAAGGGCCAACCAATTAATAGTACCACTCAAATATACACCATTGTTATACACACCACTGTTCTTGTCATAGTCAGACCAGTATAATGGAAGCACAGGGAAACATTGAATGTCTCTCCAAGAATTATCCCCCAAGGTGAAAACTTTCACCACACTTTTTGGATTATTCATACCATTTTGCTTCTCCTTCTCCACTACATGGAACGCTACCACCTTATAAGTTCCTGCTGAATTATCATAACCAAAAGAGTACTTTACACAACACCCACAACGCTGACGGCAAACTGTTGTAGTAAATTCAGACACCGTTCTCATAGCCGGATTCCAGAAACAAAGACAGTCAGTAGTACGGTAATAGAATGAATAATAAATAAAGCATATCAATCCATTACATGAACCAATAACCTGTCCCCTTCCATTTAAATAATAATTGTTCAATCTATCATGGAAAGGACTATCGTGAAGTTGAGTAATCTTTGTTTGAAGCAAATCAGGAATGGAGAGAGTTACAAAACTGGTTTCTTTCGAAAAATCGGGACGCCAGAATTGTGCTACATGTGGATTTCGTGATGATTTCTTGAGATGCATTTGAACGAAGTGAGGATCGGTGATGATAGTTTTGAAGAACTTATTCACGCACCTGAATTTCATTAGAGTTTTCACTGGGAGCCAGGAGATGATTTCTACAATCAGTTCGTCGGGGAGGATAATCGGCGATGCAGAATTAGGCTCACGCAACGTCAGCATAGCAAAATTTGGCAGACACATCATCCACCGCGTTAAAGCTAAATTTAGCTGACGCAACACCCGCCGACGAGGCTTAGCTTCGACTGGGAAGTGCTTGTCGTTCATGTTGAACCCTAGCAGCCACCAATGCGAAACACACGATTTGAACTTCTCTGTTTATATATATAGGTTTTTGGCTGATAAACAATGTAGTGTAGCGTGAAACTGTTGCCCAATATTAAGATTTTTTTTTACGCAATATTAGGAAAATTTTTAAGAACCAGCGAAAAATCCTCAAAGTTTGTTTACAATAAGATGTGATCGAACCCATAACCTATATAATGTACTACTCAAAATCTCTCACCAGTGGACTAAATCTAATTGCTTAAGTTTGATTTTTATTTTACAAAAGAATAAGATCCTCAAAATTATTTACTAAACATATATTTTTTTTTTTTTACCAAATAGCGGGTTGGGTTTGTCAAAACCAAAACTCAAATCACATCTACTCTGGATTGGATCCGGTTAAATAACTACAATAAATTTCCTTCCACCCCTACAAAAAAAAAATCAATTTTACCCTTTTATTATATTTGACTTTACCCGTATAATATTTTCGGTATTGAGTTTTTTTTTTTTCCAAAACACATGAACCAAGTTTTTCGGTAATCAAAATATAAACCCAGAACACTTCAAGGAAGATTTTCGGACACATCAACTAAGTTTTCCGGTAACATTCACAACTACAGATTTTTCCAGTGATCAAATTATAAACCCATAGTACTTCAAGAAAGTTTTAAGAATACGTGAATTAAAAGTTCCGGTATCATTCACTAAAACAACAAATTTCATTTCACTTTGTAAAAAAACAATGAATTTAATTTATATACACTGTCAGTGTAAAATTATTTTACATGTGCATTCAATAATATACCAACACATGATGTGTCACATTCATTAAATAATGTGACAACACATTATTGGATGCGTGTGTAGAAAAACATTACATCGACAGTGCAAATATTCTTGCATGGTTAAGTTTAAAACCACCAACGCCATATATTCTCGCAAAGAAACAACCTTTGAGTGATTTAAGGAAACCCGTTTGTTTTTTCTATGAATTTAGCACAACCCATTATCGAGTACCATTTAGAAGGAAGAAACCAGACACTAAGGGTGCGTTTGATTTGCTAAAAAACAGGAGACCAGACAGGATAACTTTGTACTCTGTTTGATTTGAAATTGGTTATGAGACTGGACAAATTAGGTAGCAAGGGACAGGACAAAAACAAGATTTTTTGTCCCTCACTAAACCACATGACAATTTTTTGTCCACAATACAACTATAAAAAATACGAAAATACCCATTTTATTTTCGAATATAAAAATATTATCGTCTTATATCTTTCCGGTACATGTTTGTCCTGTCCTGTATTATCTTGTTCTGTTCTGTACTGTTCTGTCCAATCCTTGCTGTTTTACGAATCAAACGTACCCTAAAAGGTTCCGGTTTGTGATTCATTTTTAATTTCGGGAAACTTAATATTTTGTGGGGATGAAGTAAAATGCTAAAGTGATAAAATTGGAAAAGCAATTAGTTCGTAGGGTGGAAGGAAGGAAATTTATTTCAATAACTACTCATTTTATCATTTAACGAGGTTGGGTAAACTCATTCATTTATGGTACAATTTATTTTCACTATTATTTTAGCATTATAAAATGATAATATCATTATTATTTTTTTCATAGAAGTAAACTTATTTTCACTATTTTTAAAAAATGATATATTTTTAACATCACTATTTTTAAATGACGAAAGAAAGCTGAAGAGTGGAGACTCGAAGGGAATAATTAGAATATTCGTTGAAATTGTAAAGTTATGAACGCATATAACTTGTTTTGGAAATTGAATTTATCTCATAGGTTTTTCATGAATTTTCGCCGAGATAAACTTTCTCTTACAGATTCAGATGTGGTTAAGAGGTGCCTATGAATTACGATTCACGATTCTGTCATTCGATCTCTGTTTCTATGTTTTTATGTATTGATTTGTGATTTTGGTGTGTGAATGAAGGGAATTGGAATCGATCTCGAAGAGACTGCTTCGGAGTAACGCAACGAAGTTTGAGTTTCAAGTGGAAGACTTATGGATATTATTATCAATTCACTCTACAAAGTTATTTTCCTTAGGGAACTTATTTCAAATGGGTAATCGTTGCATTTTGATTTTTATATACGAAATGGGACTTTGTATTGATCAGAAATGAGTTCTATATTGTAGGCATTAGACAAGATTATCCCTAACTATTAGTTATCGTATCAGCAAAAGATCAATTTCGGCCGATTCCAATTGGACATACTCAATATGAATAGTTCTCCCTATGTATGTATCCATGCAACATGTATTGCCATCACATAAAATAAAATTCTTTATGAAAAGAAAGCGCTCTTAGTTCAGTAGAACGCGAGTCTCCAAAACCCGATGTCGTAGGTTCAAGTCCTACAGAGCGTGAGACCATTCTTCTCTTCTTAGATTGATCAGGTTCCACTCAATGACAAGGAGATTTTAGGTGAAGGTGACAATGTCAAGCTTGAAATCCAGGTTAGCATAGCTAAATATTTAATTTAAGCATCTATTTATAGCATCAGCATATTATTTTTTGTAATGATTGTTGCTAGTAATTTAGTGTTAAGATTTTATATGGAACATGTTTGCTTGCGGTCTTTGTTGAGAAAATTCATTGGCTTTGGGTCCAGTGAAATAACTATCCGTTTTAGCATTGAATTAGCTTTGACTAAATGATGAATTATCATTTATCAGAATACCAAATAAAAATGGTGAATTATCAAATTTGTCATAAAAATAACTCAACCTTTTAGTATAAGAAAATGATAATATCATTATATTTTTTATATGGAGAATGTTAATTTGTGCCCTTAAGGGCACATGTTAAGAAGATAAATGTGGAAAAAATTTATTGAACTTGTGGTGTATTCAATTATTTAAACATTAAATTCTTTGTATCATTAAATACTATATTTCTATTTTTAGGTAAATTAACATGTGCCCTTAGGGCACAAGTTAACATGACCCTTTTTATAAAAGTAACTTATTTTAACTATTTTTGAAGAATAATATTTTTTTAACATCACTATTTATAAATGAGAAAAGAAAGCGGAAGAGTGAAGACTCAAAGCGGATTATTAAAGTATGCATTGAAATTGTGAAGTTTTGAATAGTAATGATTTTTTTTTTGTTACAAAGAGTAATGATTTTGTCGGTAAGAATTTACGCATACAACTTATTTTGGAAATTGAAGTACCGAACTTTAGAATTTTTTCTTTTATTGATCAAACAAAAAAAATAAAACATTTTATATTTATGTAACCATAGTGCTATTGGGTCGTTGAATTTTTTGGGTCGAATCCGATTTTATCTATACCTTTTTTTTCATTTTGAAATTCATATCCTCCTGATTATCCTGCCCAACTCGTTTTTTGAATTGAATTGGGTGAATTGGACCTGGTGGACTAGGTTTGCCTAACTTATATACAACATAAACTTGATACAGTAACTGCAAAAAAGCATAGGAATCATCCCTAAAAGACAAAAAAATTGGGCGGGATACAGAGTAACCACACAAAAGTGTAGGAATCGTCTCTAAAAGGTAATACAAAACAACCAACCTAGGTATGAAATCCAACGGACACAACCAACGAAAATATGATAAATATATAAATCCAAACACGAAGTAAATGAATACACACCACATGCACACAATACAATGAACCCAATTTTATATAGTTTAACTTCATGAAAATTAGTTTTGGTGTGTGTTGTGTTTGTGTTTGCATAGAATGAAAATCCATTTAACTCTTCATTGCATTAGTTTTAATCTTATTGTGTTTTAGATATAATATTATTTGCAATTAAAAGAAAATAGCATTCTCTTTTATTGAGAATATGATTATATTGAAGTGTAAATAATTTTTATATCAATATTAATTATTAATTATATTCTTTAACGTAAAAAAAAATATTCAATTATATTCTAATTTGATAAAAAATTGAATCAAATTAATAATTTGTAAACTGATTTTTTTAAAAAAATTAGGTTAATATACACTAAATGAAATTTAACATATAACAACGGCGAAGTTATGTGGGTAAAGGTCAAAAAACCGTGGAAATAGACTGTATATGTCTACTATAATATGGTAACCAATATCGTTAAACCTTATCTATCTTAGAAAATTGTTTTATAAAAAAAAAAAAAAAGACAATTGAATTTATTTTTTCTTGTGCTTTTTGTTTCAATTTAAATTTTATTGTTTTTCAGTTTTTGACTTTAAACTTCATAAAAGGCTAGACATTAAAAAATAAATAAAAAATGAAATGTTGCCCTTATCGATTGAGTGAGCTAAATAGCCAAAAAAAAAGAAAGATTAATTACCTATGATAATTTTAATAATGACTCTAATTCTAAGAAGTTTTTTTAAAGATCTATATAAGTACAACAAATTGAATCAAATAAACAAAACATAGTACTTTTAAAATATAAAGTGATCAATACATTTCTATCTGTTGTAAGCTTAATTAGGAAGAAAAATATGGCTGAAATTATAAAGTTTATTTATTTAATGATCTTCTTTATTTCCTTATCTTATGTAGTGGTTGAAGTTGCTGGTAAACAATTGTTTGAATCCTTTTGAACTATGTTGTTTATCTTATACAAAATAATTCACCACTTTTAATAATATATATTTCTTTATATTACAGGATCACAGGAAATGGATTTAATTTGCCAATTTAGCAGTGATTGTGAAAAATTTAAGTGCCATGGTCTTACGGTTCCAACATGCATTACTCGTCATTGTAGATGTTGTTATGTAATGAAGCCCATAGGATATGAATGAAAGTAATTCTATTAGTAGTGAAATGAAATTGATGGTAAAACAAACAATATGTTGAAGGACTTTGTGTAATGAGGCAGCTATAAATAATTGTAATAATTTGGATTAGTCGGTCCTAAGACCGGATACCATGTTTTCAAAAAAAATAAATAAATAATTGTAATAAGGATCTTTGTTAGTCATGCATGAATTGGGAAGTTTAAATAATATTATTGAAGTCTCATCAATCAATTTGGTCTCTCATAATTTTTTCACATCACATTAATTCTTAACTTAAAAAGAAAGTTTATCTCAAAGAGGTTTCGTTAACTTTCGCTATTATAAACTTTCTCTTACTTGCCATCTTTTTCTTGAACAATGGGGCTTATTAGAAGAAAAGAGATATTGATAAGAGATATCTATAGTGATGCTGACTTTACCAAAAGACAATGTTTGAAATTGCAAATTTCATTATCCACAAATGCATATCATAATATCTATGTGCCACTAATACGAACCAAAATTACATAACAGAAACAATGAATTTAGAAAGCAAATGTTTGTATTATTACTTAACTAGTGTCCGAACCCGTGCCAAGCACGGGTAAAAATGAGACTACAAAAATAAACATTTTAATGTTAAATTTTTCATAATTATCAAATAAAAAACTTCTTAATAAGTCACTAAATAATTTTGTCTTTAAAAATGTCAATTTTTCATTTGCATACAAATTAAAATGTGTATAAATAAATAATAACTCTTTGACAAAAAAAATAAAAACTTAAATTTCCAAATAAAATTTAATTTGGACCCAAAATATCAATTTTAGAACGGATAACGTAAATTTTACTTTGATGAAAATATAAAGATCAAATATACGTTTAAATTAAGTTTAATTATAAAAAAAACTTAACACAATTCAAATAATAACTGTCTGAAACTTCAACTACAAATAAAAAATATATTAGTGAATTTATAATGCTCAAATAATTATTATGATATTACACATACTATTGTTTGGTAGATATATTTCAAAACAAAAAACATCACAAGGTTAATACCAAATAAAAAAAATATATCATCAACGGTGTTTAAAATATGTATATTTGAATAATTCATGCATCTTTGTTATATCAATATATGGTCTTATTTAAATTTTTTAATTTCATCTTCCTTTTTTTTTTTTGCAAATAATTTCATCTTCCTATTGTTTAATCCTCATTATCATATGCAATTTTGAAATTCTTGAATTCATTTGAACAAAAACATCGTTTCAAAAATATTGGTTTCATTTTTTCTAATGAACAAAGAACATGGACAAATTCCTTCAAAAAAAAATGGACAAATGAAAGTTTTTTAAAAAAAATTACATTCACAAATTTTTAATGGCCCACTTGTCAATGCCCTTTGGTAGATAATACAAAAATTTCAGTAATACTTGAACAACTTTTTGACAAAGTTGAAAATCATGAACTCTAAAATGCTAACTTTGTATTTGGGTGTTTATTGTTGCCTCAAACCAAGTGATTAAAGTCTAGTATATTATTCAATTGATGTGATCCTTATTTAAAAAAGAAAGTGAGAAATGAGCTATTTTATTATTGATAAATAATAAATAATAATATATGTTGAGACATTCCAATATGTAGTTTTCATATATTATCACTTATATACTTCGATAGGAAAAACAACTTCACAAAGGGTAAATCCAGTGACATCAATCAACCACTTAATAATACCACAAACACTATATACATATATACTAACATATAGGAACAATAGACCAAAAATGAATTCCTCATCAAGCTTGAATGTATTTGAAAATAACATCGGTGAACCCTTTGCATTGAACTTGAGAAACAATAACAGTAAAATCTAAAATGACATTAAAATCTAAAATTGAGTCATGGATAGAATAAGTTATTGCATATCTCTGAAAAAATAGTCAAGGTTGCACAAATAGAGAAATATTTACAAATCATGTTTTAAAAAAAGAAAAGGAAACAAAAGATATGTCTAAATGGTAGCATGATATGAAATCATCCTAGCCTATATATATATCTTGCTAGTTCTACCTACCGAAAGAATCACGGAACCATCTACTTTGTTTCCATGGGTGTATAGCCCATCATTGCTGAGAATTGGTTCTATTTTCAATTCAAAGACAGTGAAAAAATTAAAAAAGCACAATATACATTATCAAAGGATGAGGTAAAACAAAGGTAGATGAAGACCCAAATACAGTATATGCATAATTTGGAAATGTGTCCTAAAATAACAATATAAAAGTTACTAAATGGCGAATGATGTTATCAAATACTTGAAGCAATGAAGAAAAAAAAAATCTGGTCGCACATGTAAAGGAAAGCCAATTGGGTTTTACCTAGAGCTGTAAAAAGGGCCTTAAGGGGCCGGCCCTTTAAGGGGCGGACCCACTTATTCCTGATTATTAATTTTATTTAAATTTTAAACACAGTTTTTTTAGGGTGTCGATCGTGGACAGTGCTGATTGAAGAAAACGAGAATAAGTTCACGACACTAGAAAAATTGTTTAAAATTTAAATAAAATTAATAATCAGGAATAAGTGGGTCCGCCCCTTAAAGGGCCGGCCCCTTAAGGCCCTTTTTACAGCTCTAGTTTTACCTGCTTAGGCTCAAGAAGGCATGAATTGCACACAATATTGAGCAATATACTTCAGTGTGTAATAATGTAAAAGCAACCTTTATGAGATAAAAAAGAGAGTAAAACCAGCTGTCATAAATACTTGAAGTATCCAATTATCTAGATAAACTACATCTTCATTATTCTGTCACCTTTTAATGCTTATGTTTTTTAACAACACAACTCTGATTTCAAAGACATTCATGAACACAGACCTCCAACATGTGCATCAACTCAGAATCAGGAATTACAGTTTTTAAAAAACACTAACACAAGCATTGAATGTGTGCATGTGTGCAAAGAGAAAAATGAAACATGAGATAAAGCTTCTAAAATCATCACCTGAATGAGACCCTTCATGCGCCAGACCGTGTGCTTCATCAGTACGATTTATGGATCATCGGGATGCAATGAGCGTAGCTCCTCTCTGACAGATTCTAGGCTATCATTGTGCTCATAGGATAGTTGAACCGCTTTAATCTCTTTTGTAGCCTCGTCCAGTCTACCCAACACTGCTCAAGAGTCTCCTGCATTTGCAGTATAGAGCTCTCCGTTATATATTACGCCTACCCAACAGCAAGATCCAACCGAAGCTAGTTGTGGTTTGTGCTGCGATTGCTTCTTTACCAGAGCAAGAAATTCTTCTTCTGTTGCCAAAAATGCTTTAGTGATAACATCTGCTGACATTCCCTGATTTTCTGAAGTGAACTCTGCATTTAGATCAGCTAAGAATTCAGAAAACATATTAACCAAGTAAAGGAATAAAAAGCATATAAGTATAGGAAGGAACAAAAAATATATCAATCATTTACGTCACTATACTTGGGCTACAATTTGAGCGAGCAGGTTAAATAGATAAAATAAATATTCTGCAAAGTCAGTGGTCTATCGGCCACCAAGAGCAAGTGCCTAGCGGTGACAGTTTGAAAACAAATTTTATAACCAATGATCAAATCATTTGATCACAAAATCAGTTCATCCCGTTGAAATTAGTTACAATCCATTGGATGCCATCCACATATAATTCCATAAAGATAAAAGAAAAATATCATAAAGATCCTGAACAATAAAGACGAAAACAATCATACATTGACACAAACTGTGCATTTTAGAAATACGTGGATAAAAAATTAATCATACATGGCACTCGGCATTTTGCAAAAACAATAATTAAACCTTATCCCACCATCTATGTGAGTTACATAAGTTGAACAACTAACAAAAATCAAAGTTTCAATAAAACTATTGATAGATGAAAAGAAGAACGAAACCCTCTATAGCTAAAGATGGTAAGGGTGAGAAATCAAGTTATGCCAATTAAGACCACCACTCATGGAATTTGAATCATTTTTCAATTAAACAATGATAGCCAATTAAAAAAGTAATTGGAGGTTCTTTCAAAACCAAACTATAATTTAAAGAAACAACTTGCAAATAACATTCTTAGTTTCCTATTTTTCTAATCATACCTTTCTTTTATCAATCTTATAGATTTCTGATTCATAATGTAATTAGTTTCATCGATTTGTCACTCACCATGATCATCTTGAGCAGCTTCTCTTAGCGACTTATCATCTCACGATATTGCTTAGCTTTCTTCGTGCCAATCAGAGAGATGACTGCGTAAAATGCAAATATCAGAGATATTGATGTTCGAAATTCAAAGTCTTCTAAAGGATGACTTTCAAGTATACCATAATGGGGTAATAAGTTCAAATATATAGCATGTGGCAAATTAGACAAAACAAATCAATGTAACCACATTCAATAATGGAAGAAACATCTGAATTCTTCATGTTGTACTTCAACTGCTAAAAATATCATATTGACTATGCCATTTACTCAACTTACATCCTCATAGCCTACATATATAGATTAAAAATGTCAGTCTACATATATAGATTAAAAATACCCATCTTTCTCAAGTAACATGATTTTACCATGAACTGTATCAGCAAAATGGTTAAGATGGACACTGAGATATTTACATAAAAAAATAGTAACAACAAAAGAACTATCAAATCTCAATGATTCATAATCCAAATACACCGATCATAACCAAATCATGAGATATGCCAATCATAACCAAATCATGAATCCGCATAAACATACCAATAATTAGTTTTGCAAATGTTGTATATTGCAATCCAAAGGAAACATGGACAAAAGAATATGATGCAAACATACCTTTTCATACTCGTTTCCATCATAGCAATGGAAACTATATAAATAAGCTTTAACTCGATTCCTTTAAAAAGATAAATCGAAATTACAGTGGCAAGAAGCAAACAAAAAAGTTGCAGTAAAAGCAAAATGAAAATAAAAAGATTGTCACTCGTTTGTACCGTCTGACAGGGCGGGGACGATGAAACTTGGGAAAATTAACGACTTGAAGACAGAGATGCTGCAAAGTCGACAGAATCTATGGCATATGAGATTATTACTGACCACACTCATAAGTAGGAAAATTAAGACAGAATCTGACCTTCAACTTAGACATAATTGCAACAACACGTTCCTTAGATGAAGCTTATAATATTATAGCCCTCTTTAACTTTGTTGCTTCTTGAAACTCTTCCTTCTCAGTTACTATTAAAAAAAACTTTGAATAAGAAGAAAGCATGTTATGATAGTTGGTTATAGTCACCATGATCACATAAATAGGTTCCAAAATCATAGCCATTTTGAAAAGATCGCAAATAACCATATAAATGGTTATAGCTCAAAGATTTAACGGATACGTACATACACAAAAGTTCAAAAAGGAAAACAAATTGAATGCACCGCTTCAATTATGTTTGAATAAATCTGCATAAATGAATAGAAAAAATTCAATGACCTTAAATGAATAGATGAAATGGTCAAATTTTGGATTATAAAAAAGAACTTCTTTTAGCACTATACCATGTGAATGTGAAAGAAAACAATCCCAAGTGAGTTTTTAGCATGAATACCTCAGACTCAACCGCATAGTAAAGCTCAAAAATGATTTTGATGGCTTAAGGAAGGTTTCTCCAACACACCACTCACCTATCCAAAAAATGCATCAGGTATCACCAAGACAATTTGAACCACTTTAAATGCATTATCAGATATGCAACTAAAAGTCCCACAAAACAAAACATCAAACAAATATAGAATGAAGTATAAAAATTAACTACCAAAAAGAACTTATTTGCGGGAAAATTTTAACTTCATAGGCATTACAGTTTTGGTAGCTGACTACATTATTCAGTCATCATTCCTCCCACCTCCTTCCATATTGTTCTTCCGGACTGCTTTTTTGCACCATAGCTTCTAATAATGATGAAAATCCACAACAACATTTTATCAAACACATGGTGTACATATATAAAATCGAAATAGAACAAAATAAAATTGAAATAGATGAGTAAATTCTAGCATAACAAACAAACAAAACTGTAATATATAAGCATAAGCTACATATGTTTGCATTAAACAGAGATAATTTCAGTGGAAAGAACAAAAAGAGATTGCATTAAAAGGAATAAAAGATAATTGCATTAAACAGACAAATCAAAGATAAAGAAATCAGGAATTAAATGCATGAATGAATGGTAAATTTCATTATTCAATCAAAAAGAAATCAGACCAATCACAATAGCAAAAGAATTGGTACCGAAGATTTCATTATTCATCAAAACAAAATCAGAGCAATCAGAGCGAGGACAACGATAACGGCGCAAGGCGGCTGACGCAACCGACAAAGGAGAGAAGATGTAAGGAAGACAGCGGTGCTGGGATGTGCGAGTATGACGAAATTTCAGGATGAAGACGGTGTAAAGCAGACAAAGGCGAAAGACGTGAGGAGGATGGTGGTTTTATGCTTGAGGCGGAAGACGACCAGAAGAAGAGAAACACATCACGGTGAGTGGCCAATAAATATGTGATTATATTTGAATTAAATGTGAGAAATGAGGTTGAATGAGGAGATGAGAGAGAAAGGGAAATATGTCTGGCTTATTACATACTAGTATCCGGACCCGTGCCAAGCACGGGTAAAATGAGACTAAAAAATTAACATTTTAATATTAAAATTTTCATCATTCTAAAATAAAAAGGATGAAAAATGAAAAACTATAACATAAAAAAAGTAGGATCCCGTATTTGTCAAAAATAAAATAAATTAAGATCCCGTATTAATATATAAATATAATCAATTAAAATAGTTTTAAAATCATTTACAATTCAATTAAAATTGTACCTCTGATTTTTTATTTTACCAAAAATTAAACGTACAATTTTAATATATTTCCCGCGTGAATCACAAAAAAGAAAAAGAAAAAGAGTAGGCCCCGTATAAATTACAAAAAAATAAATCATGTCTCTTAATATATACATAAAAATATAGACTCGTGTGTAAACTTTTCTAAAAAAAACCCCCCAAACAAACAAAACAAAGTTAAAATAATCTCATAATACCCATAGTAAAATAAATATGAAACAAAAATACCCTAAAAAAATTATTTGAATATATCTTATATTAGTTAATTTAATTTCCACTTCAATATCCTCCAAATAAAATAAATATAGAACATCGTATAAATTATTGGAAAAAAAAAAAAAAAAAAAGTCCCCATGAGCTTAGCTCAATTGGTTGGGACATCAGCATTTTATATGCAGGAGCCAGGGTTCGAACCCTGGACACTCCACTTATCCATCTTTAAAGGTGGAATTTCAAGCCACTAGGCTACCTGACCAAAAAAAAAAAAAATTATTGGAAAAAAATATGTCTTTGTGTTAATACATGAATAAAAATAACGTATTTATTTTAATATATTTTTTTTGGTATTAAGTAGTATTAACACTCTTGTTCTCATGGAAGAATTCACTGATAATTCACAGTTCGACTATCAGGTAAGTATAGCCCCAAAGTAATACACGTGCAAAAATATATGCGCATGTAAATTATAAATACAAAAGTCTCACGTAAATTATAAAATAAAAATAGATTTCCGTCTTAATATATGAATATAAATATATAATCTTCATATAAATCAACAAAAAAAAAGTTATATATAAATAACAAAAAAAATGAACACAAACCCGATAAAAAATACAAAAAATAGATCAATGTATAAATATATGAGTAAAAATATAAAATCTCGTATAAATATCTTAAAATAAAGCCCCCAAACAAGAGTGTTAATACTACTTAATACCAAAAAAAATATATAAAGTAAAATAACTATGAAAAAATAGGAAAATGCTAACTTGTTCCCTTAAAATTAATGTAACACATATAATGATTTAAATAAAAAAATATTTTATTAAAATTCATGCGGTTAATTCAAGTTTAAATTTTCATAAATAAAATGCAGAAAAATTTATTATATAAAAAAAATGCACAAAATTGAAGAGAATATTTTGATATTTGGATTCTTTAACATGTACTCTAAGAATTAACATGACCCAAAAAATTAGTCACAAATTGCGGACATAATTTTTTATTATTTAATCGTACACATTAATAGTCTACACTAATTTAATTGCGCGACATAATTTTTCTAATTTTGAGTTTTTAAGAGACTTGGGGTTGTTGTTGTTTAACTCCAGGAACACGATATACTGTGATAAGATCCTCTTCTTCTACTTTTCTATTATATGACTTTATTGGACAGTGCGAGTGTTCCGATTTTAGCATATCTTATGCCTTGATTAATAAAACCACCTTATGTAATAAAAAATTATCATAAATAATGCATTCGACACAAACATTGAAATTAAAAAAAAGTCATACATGTCTACATCATAAATCAAATTACATTACATTGCAACAACTGAACATAAATCTCCAAAACGTAAAAGTAGCAAATTGAAAAGACAACAAAACTAAAAAATGTAAAGAATTATTCTTCAATGTCTTAAACCCATGCCTTAGATGAGTCCGTTATCATTCTACCAAACAGGTCTACATATAAAATAGATTTAAAAATTAAAATGAGTAATATGAATTTACGATAGAGAAATCGTTTACCACCCCAAGCTTTTACTAATCCCTTAATTTTTGAAATTGCCTTAATTTATGAGTTTCTATATTTAACATTTCCAAAAATATATTGCATTACCATATTTTCCAACTATTTTAAATATACTACGGTCAATAATTATATACTACTACGGTCAATTTTTTTTTAATGTATTCAGAAAAAGAAATTAGTGTTGCTATAATTATTTATAAAAAATATTTCATTTAAAAAAAATATATTTCGATTTAATGTACCTATAGTTTTTTTTAAAAAAAAATTATTAAAAAACTTTTATTTACAATATAAAAATTAAAAACCTTTTCCTTACAATATAAAAAATCATTTAGATAAATACTTCTTTTAATTAGTTTTTTTATTTTATGTCAAAGATTAATACAAAATTATTTAGAGGATTTTATTTTATTCTTTGAATTCGAATTTACTATAATTATAGAGATTGATATTTCCATTTTTATTAAACAAAACGTGTGGCTAATTCACGCCCAAATAAATATATTTCAATTTCAAATTCATTTTTTTTATTTGCTGAAAAAAATGAGCTAGTAAACATTTATTAGAATTAGAATTCTTTGAATTGTTGCCTTATATGATTTTAATTCATTCTATTTTATTGATGAGTAAATCAATTAATTAATATCAATCAATTAATTGATATTATGAATATAGAAATGAAAAATGTATTTGCATTAAAAATATGCTAAAAACGTATTTGCTTTAATTGGTTTAATAATCTTATTAATAGAAAATATGCTAAAAATATATTTGTAGTACAAATAAGCAAGTGCAACATAATGATATATATGGTAGTGCCAAAATAGCCTGTAGTACAATTTTTTTTTTGTTGCATTATAAATAAGTATAGTTTTTTTTTTTTTTTTTGTGTATGTCAATTTTCATGACTTGTTATTTGGTCTATTTATAAAATTAAAAAATACAGCATGCTTTAAAATAATAAAATAAGGTTCTTTATTTTTTATTTTTTTTTTAAAAAAGTTCCTTATGATTTGAAGTGGAAGTGGAGATGTTTAAATGACTCGGATCTCGAAATTATAAAACAACACTAAAATTGTGTTTTGTTAGTAGTTTTATGGACTAAATTGATTAATACAATTGAATTAATTGATTGTAAATCACATGTTTCGGTCTATTAAATGTCGCGTAGATGATGGTGGTCAGTAATAATTAGCTTGTAATTATATGTGATAATATTTTGGTACCGAAAAATAAACTTGTTTTTTTAGAAAAAAAAAAACTTGTTATATATGCAAATTTTTGTAAAAAAAATAAATGCAAATTTCTATCATACTCCCTCCATCCCATAATATAAGCAAAAAAAAAAAAATTCACACTTATTAAGAAAAGTGGAATATGATGATTTGAAGTATGATTTTTTGTGTTTTTCTTAAAATAAGTTTCATGGGAATATGTAAAAAGAATTTTTATTGGTTATTTATTATTGAGGAAAGAAGAGAGAGTAAATTAAATGCAATTTGCATTTAATTTTATGAGAATAAATAAAAGTAAATCTTGAAAATGATAAAAGTTAGTTTTTTTTGCTTATAATTTTGGACATAAAAAAGTGATTTTTTTTCTTCTTATAATATGGGACGGAGTGAGTAGTTGAATGTAAAGAGAAAACTTTCAATCAAATATTAAAGAGGAAACCTTTTTTTAAGGCACCAAAGAAAAAAAAATGCCAGAAATTGACCGATATACACAAAAATAATTTTATTAATTAATATTTGACAACAAATGTGGTTTAGTTTTTTATTTTGATAGGCAAAATCAAAATAACATGCAGGAAGATGTACTTCAACCCATTACAACAAATGATTAACAATGAAGACAACTAATATGATTATTACACTATCAAAAAAGAATAAACACTATTAGCATCCAAATTAAGAAGTTAATTTGAGGCCCCACAAAATGTTCTCAATATTCTTGCATTGTCACATGAAAACAACTTTGTTTCTCGTGTTTCATATCTTTCTTTATGATCACATTCCTGAAAAATAGAAGAAGGGAGAATGATCAACAAAATAATAAAATAAAGAAGAAAAAGTTGAAGAAAATTATAAAGACAACAAATATGATTGATAAAAGAGAGAATAAATTAAAAATTCAAGTAATTCAAGTAAATAAATAACAATGAAAATAACTAAGAGAAATAACCAAAAGAAAAGATTTGAAAAATTGTGAGTTGTAGTATTCACACAAAGATCATATATATATATAGAGAAAAAAATGGAGATATGAATAATTTTGTCTTTAATATGAAATTAAAATCATTAATAACAAATATGACCAATTAGTCAAAATAATAAATTACATGATTCATCAACAATCAAAAACATTCATATATTATCACATCTTTTTCAAAAAAGAAAATTCCATGATTCTTTTTTTTTTTGGTCAAGCCATGATTCATTTAAAAAAAATATAAAATATTATTTTCACGTTTTTTCATTTTGTTTAAATCATTTCATCCACAAAAATAAATAAATAAATAAAAATTGGTTTTTAAAATTATTTGAAGTTAGTCAAAAAAACAAAATATTTGAAGTTGAAATAATAATAAATGAAATATTTTTATTATTATTTTTAAATCGAATATTTTAATTAATTAGAATTATTTCATTATGAATTATTTCCTTTTTAAGTAGGCAATTTAATATAAAGCATATTTCATTCCTTTTTGAAATAAGGCATATTAGAATATTACTGTTTTAAAAAAAAGAATATAAGGCATATTCCATTTTATTATAAAAAATTGAATGTTTATGGAAAAAATTGGACAGCACGGGGGAATGTTTATGGAAAAAATTGGACTGCTATATTGAATGTTTATGGAAAAAATTGGACAGCTATTATTTTTCAAAGTAATTATGGTCATTTTTCAAAGTAATTGGACAACTATTGAATGTATATCAACATTAAATGTGATGAATAAGGTTGAATAAGGAGAGGAAAGAGAAAGACAAATAAGTCTGGTTTATTACATATTATAGATTATAGATTAAAAAGAAAATATTACAGAGATTAAATCCCTATAATTCCAGAGTTAAGCTCCTCAAAGAAGAGATGGTTCTCTCTTTGCCCAAAACCTTTCGGTTCCTAACCGAAAAGATTCTCAATAATCCCTCTCTTCACTTTACCTCACTATATAGTATATATACTACTAAGAGGCATAACAAAGTTGCCAACTCAGCACATCTCATTTGCTAATTACTCATAAAACCTCATTATACTCTTTATTACATTAATAGCCTTTTCCTATATTACTCATACTTGGTCTCTATCAATACACACAGGGACGGATGCATGTAGGGGCTGGCTGTGGCTATAGCCACACCAGAATTATTGTATATATATGTATAACTACTAACATTATCACAGTTATTCTTTTGGCTTAGTGGTTATGTATCCCCCATTTACTCAAGGGTCCTGAGTTCAAGTCCTATATAGGTTGTTTTTTGGCTTTTAATTTCTTTTTCTTACAAAGAAATTGCTGCTTTGTTGCTAGTTAACTAAAAAGAATCAAGAATAATAGTTGTGGTAATTTTTTTTATAAAGAAGTGATCAATATATATATATATATATATATATTTATGAGTTTAATTGTTGTGCACCGTCGGTGTAATTTTTTTTTACACATACATCCAATGACGCGTTGCCACATCATTTAATGAATGTGACACATCATGTGTTTTTAATTACCATACATGATGTGTCGGTATATTATTGGACGCATGTGCAAAATAACTTTACACCGACGGTGCATATAAATTAAATTCTATATTTATTAGAGAAATTAAAATATATATATATATATATATATATAAAGAAGTGATCAATGTAATTCGTAACCCACAGCCACCAAATTCTATTTGTAGGTCTAATTTTCACAATTTGATTGTCTATGCAATTATAGACAAATGCCAAACCTCCTTCATCTGTTGCGAATATAAACGTATGACCATTCTTAGAAAGGTACAATGGCAAAAAATTCAACGGCTCAAAAATATACTTCCGGCCTCTTGGAAAGAAAGTCTCATATCTAATTCTAAACAATTGAACCCAAGACTCTTGAACTCCAAAATCTTTCATTTTCCATATAACAAAGTGACTTCTCTCAAAATCATGACCAAAACAGAGACAATTCATCAAAACCACAATCTTTGGCTGAAAACGTCGTGGTGGCACCTCAACAAAACCGCGAGGAAGCATCATCTGAGTGTATGACTCGGTTGAGAGATCTAGCGAAACAATCACATATTGTTCAACAGTAACACCTTTAAACCAATCAGGTTCATTATACGACCCAAAGTAATTGCGAAGGGCCAACCAATTAATAGTACCACTCAAATATACACCATTGTTATACACACCACTGTTCTTGTCATAGTCAGACCAGTATAATGGAAGCACAGGGAAACATTGAATGTCTCTCCAAGAATTATCCCCCAAGGTGAAAACTTTCACCACACTTTTTGGATTATTCATACCATTTTGCTTCTCCTTCTCCACTACATGGAACGCTACCACCTTATAAGTTCCTGCTGAATTATCATAACCAAAAGAGTACTTTACACAACACCCACAACGCTGACGGCAAACTGTTGTAGTAAATTCAGACACCGTTCTCATAGCCGGATTCCAGAAACAAAGACAGTCAGTAGTACGGTAATAGAATGAATAATAAATAAAGCATATCAATCCATTACATGAACCAATAACCTGTCCCCTTCCATTTAAATAATAATTGTTCAATCTATCATGGAAAGGACTATCGTGAAGTTGAGTAATCTTTGTTTGAAGCAAATCAGGAATGGAGAGAGTTACAAAACTGGTTTCTTTCGAAAAATCGGGACGCCAGAATTGTGCTACATGTGGATTTCGTGATGATTTCTTGAGATGCATTTGAACGAAGTGAGGATCGGTGATGATAGTTTTGAAGAACTTATTCACGCACCTGAATTTCATTAGAGTTTTCACTGGGAGCCAGGAGATGATTTCTACAATCAGTTCGTCGGGGAGGATAATCGGCGATGCAGAATTAGGCTCACGCAACGTCAGCATAGCAAAATTTGGCAGACACATCATCCACCGCGTTAAAGCTAAATTTAGCTGACGCAACACCCGCCGACGAGGTTAGCTTCGACTGGGAAGTGCTTGTCGTTCATGTTGAACCCTAGCAGCCACCAATGCGAAACACACGATTTGAACTTTTCTGTTTATATATATAGGTTTTTGGCTGATAAACAATGTAGTGTAGCGTGAAACTGTTGCCCAATATTAAGATTTTTTTTTACGCAATATTAGGAAAATTTTTAAGAACCAGCGAAAAATCCTCAAAGTTTGTTTACAATAAGATGTGATCGAACCAATGACCTATATAATATAACGTACTACTCAAAATCTCTCACCAGTGGACTAAATCTAATTGCTTAAGTTTGATTTTTATTTTACAAAAGAATAAGATCCTCAAAATTATTTACTAAACATTTTTTATTTTTTTTTTACCAAATAGCTGGTTGGGTTTATCAAAACCAAAACTCAAATCACATCTACTCTGGATTGGATCCAGTTAAATAACTACAATAAATTTCCTTCCACCCCTACAAAAAAAAAATCAATTTTACCCAAGTAACTGAGGATCAAACCCATGACCTATAGTATAATACTCAAACTCTTCACCACTAGACTAAATCTATCAGCTTATGATTTTTAGTTTTTTTAGTAGATAATAAAATGACAATAACTATTACAAACTCACAAGCACATATAAGTGAAAGAGACGATATTTGAACTCTAATCACATTATTCAACCTATAACAATTTTAATATTTTATCAGTTGAATTAAAGTTTATGGACAAGACAAAAATTAACATGACAATTTATTTTATACTCATTTTATCTCTATTTATGATAGACCATGTGACATATTTTTATTATGTTGGTAAAACCCAAAAACATGGTCTGTCCAAGAGCCAAACAAGTCAAGTAAAGGCTTAAGGTTTCAAAAATTTGCTCTCTTAAGCACTTCAAAAGGACTTATATAGAATGACCACATATATCATACTTGGAGATTAATTTGTCGGTTGTATCTTCTGCGGTCGTTAAGCTTGGCTTGATTGTTGGGTTGAGATAGAATAAATGTAGAAGTTTGTCCACCGGGTGGGTTTGTTTATCCTTCATGTTTCGAGTGTCTTCTAGGATAGTTATAATGGCCAATAGGCATGAGATGTACCTTGTGGTGTCCACAAGACATAGTCCTCTCTCCGGGCAATGGCCCTTTAGTCCATGGTCGATTAGATGGTCGGTGCAAGGCCATAAATTGGAACACATTGAATGAACCACTTGAAATGCTACATTGGCTCTCTCAGACACTTCTGACACAAACGACAATCTACTTTGTTTACTCTTCACACATATTTCACAAATAGCTATTATGACATTTATCTTAGGTGGGTAGTAAGGATTCTTGTGAATGGTAGTGTGATTTTCTAGTAAACGAGAAATAGAGAGAGTTTCAAAATAGGTCTCATTGTGTTGCTGCCACATTAGTGCAAGGTGCGAATTTCATGATGATTTATTGAGATGCATTTGAACGAAGTGAGGATCAGAGATGAAAGTTTTGATAAGTGGTTTTACTGGGAGCCTGGAGATTATTTCTACGATGAGTTTTTTAGGGAGGATAGCCTAGCAGCCACCAATTTGTTCAAAGCAAGACAGATATTCGACCTGCAGACTTAATTAAGATTAATTTTTATTCGGTCCGTTTATATTTTTGTCTGTGTGGGTTGGACCATTAAAATCGTGGGATATACGGGATAAATCTGCAGGTTCAAAGGTTAGACCGTGACGGCAAGTTCGAACTGAAACAATTGCTGAACTAACTAAACAATAAGAATTTAAAGAGGGAGAGTTGTTTTTTAAAGCATATAGTCTTCTGAACTATGTATACCCAAGTCTTCCACTCGGGTCGAAGCACTAAAAGAAAAGGACAGGGAAACACAGCGGCATAAACAAATATTTGAATTGTTCCATCTTCTTGTCCCGGGAATACAAGTAATTGAAAACAAATTACTATTCCACACCAAGCCAATCTCGATGGGAATCACTACACGCAATCAATCCACAAAGGTGTAGCTGAAAGAATTCTATTTTAGATCATGTCATAGATATGAAACATAGCATAATTGTAGATAAGAATAGTTAATTACCGTAACCGTGTACCTGAAATTACAATGGATGAATCCTCCATTAATTAAGACTGAGAGAAGCATTATCAAGATTGCCAACACATGCAGCATTAGCAAGTCAGGGAGTTATACTTTCATGTGTTTTTTTGTTTTAGAGAAGTGGAAGATATTTACCATGTGCGGTTTAATTGTCAATTTTTTCACCAAGTGTGGAGTAAAATTTATAATTGGATGCAAGATGACAATATTGTCTTTGACAAAACTTGGAGTCATTTCAATCGCTTTGGCAATTTGGTGAAAGGTAAGAAAGGTTTCAAGGTTAGACATTTGATTTGACTTACTACAACATGGTGTATTTGGCGTCTCCGGGATAATATGATGTTTAGAGGAGTTTTCCCAAATTTACTTATACTTGTTGATCAAATTATGTATATTTCATGATTTTAGTTTCTAGGTAGAATTGAGAACAAACGTTCCCTATAGTTATGTTGATGGGTGTAATAACCCCTTAGTTTGTCTTCATAACATCTAAAAACATGTATTATTATGACACATGTTAACGTGTGTAAGGATCCAAATTAAATATTTGTTTACACTATAAACCAAAGGCGAGATGTGTTTGTGTTTCATAGAATAGAATGTAGTACACTACAACTTATGAAGTGCATTTTTAGTACTATTTTTTGCTCAATTTGTGCATCAAATACATTATCAAATACATCTGATCAATTCGTGCATCCAAGAGATAGTAATCCTCAATGTTTCTTAGCATTTTTTTTCTTAAAAAATTCAGCATTTGGCCAAAGAACCGACTAATTTAAGGGAATCAATCACACCGTTCATTTGCAGATGACCATTTAAAGCTAGAGTGTTTTGCTCTGTATGGACTAATCTACCGAAATTGACACCTTAAGAAATCGAACTTCAGACCTGAAGAGGAGCATACTTCAAATTAAACGTTGTCCCACAATTTAAGCTTTCTATTTTTAATGTTTCAAAAAAAAAAAAAAGCTTTCTATTTTTAATTAGCAAATTGAGAAGAAGATGATAAAATTATTTTTGAACCAAAATATCATTTTCATTCATGGTTCCAGTGGATGATACATGATTTGTGCTTTTCAATACATACGGTTCAAAGCAAAAAAAGCATCACACAATTTCACAGAATTGTAAACAAACATCAATTAGACAAATAAGTGCTTCATAAAAGTTTCAAACAGATTTTGTTCTACAAAACAACTTTAGCAATAAACTTCTTTTTCCCCTCCCCCTTTGTCTCATAAAAAAGGAGGTACCTAGCATGAGCTACGTAGCTGGCAGTGACGGTGATGAACCATCGGACGCGGATGAAGCAGTGGCGATGCAATTTCTCAAAATAGAATTTTCTATTGAGTTGTAGGTGAGATGATTTTGGATCATTTGTTGGCTCTCAAATAGTTTGCTCAAATGCCTCCTAGAAAAAAAAAATAGCATTCAACGTAATCCTTAGCCGGCATAAAAAATGTTTTCTCGTACAGCTTTCTATATAAACCAATCTCTTTCACACATAACATTTCAACATTCATTATTCTCTCTGAAAAGTATCATTCATCATCGAAGTTTATTGAAAACTCTTATGAGTGAAATTTATGAGAGACTTAGAATGACAAAATTCCAAGTTAAAACAATTGTAGATATACATATATAATCACCCAACAACAATACAAACAAATTAAGCAATTATAAGTCAATGACAAAAATTAAGCAGTTAAACCATCACACAAAATATTCACACAATCTAATATTATAAACTGATAAGAAATTTAAAGTATCATCCATCCATGAAGAAACATAAATCTAAACTCACTTTCAACTAGTCGGAACCAAACTTTCAATGTGATTCGTAACCCACAGCCACCAAATTCTATTTGTAGGTCTAATTTTCTCTATTTTATTGTCTATGCAATTATAGAGAAATGCCAAACCTCCTTCATCTGTTGCGAATATAAACGTATGACCATTCTTAGAAAGGTACAATGGCAAAAAATTCAACGGCTCAAAAATATACTTCCGACCTCTTGGAAAGAAAGTCTCATATCTAATTCTAAACAATTGAACCCAAGACTCTTGAACTCCAAAATCTTTCATTTGCCATATAACAAAGTGACTTCTCTCAAAATCATGACCAAAACAAAGACAATTCGTCAAAACCACAATCTTTGGCTGAAAACGTCGTGGTGGCACCCCAACAAAACCGCGAGGAAGCATCATCTGAGTGTATGACTCGGTTGAGAGATCTAGCGAAACAATCACATATTGTTCAACAGTAACACCTTTAAACCAATCAGGTTCATAATACGACCCAAAGTAATTGCGAAGGGCCAACCAATTAATAGTACCACTCAAATATACACCATTGTTATACACATTACTGTTATTGTCATAGTCAGACCAGTATAATGGAAGCACAGGGAAACATTGAATGTCTCTCCAAGAATTATCCCCCAAGGTGAAAACTTTCACCACACTTTTTGGATTATTCATACCATTTTGCTTTTCCTTCTCCACTACATGGAACGCTACCACCTTATAAGTTCCTGCTGAATTATCATAACCAAAAGAGTACTTTAAACGACGCGGATGGTATTTAGTTGCACTAAATTCGGACACTGTTCTCATAGCCGGATTCCAGAAACAAAGACAGTCAGTACGGTAATAGAATGAATAATAAATAAAGCATATCAATCCATTACATGAACCAATAACCTGTCCCCCTCCATTTAAATAATAATTGTTCAATCTATCATGGAAAGGACTATCGTGAAGTTGAGTAAACTTTGTTTGGAGCAAATCAGGAATGGAGAGAGTTACAAATCTGGTTTCTTTCGAAAATTCGGGACGCCAGAATTGTGCTACGTGTGGATTTCGTGATGATTTCTTGAGATGCATTTGAACGAAGTGAGGATCGGAGATGGTAGATTTGAGGAACTTATTCACGCACCTCAATTTCATTAGAGTTTTCACTGGGAGCCAGGAGATGATTTCTACAATCAGTTCGTCGGGGAGGATAATCGGCGATGCAGAATTAGGCTCACGCAACGTCAGCATAGCAAAATTTGGCAGACACATCATCCACCGCGTTATAGCTAAATTTGGCTGACGCAACACCCGCCGATGAGGCTTAGCTTCGACTGGGAAGTGCTTGTCGTTCATGTTGAACCCTAGCAGCCACCAATGCGAAACACACGATTTGAACTTTTCTGTTTATATATATAGGTTTTTGGGCTGATAAACAATGTAGTGTAGCGTGAAACTGTTGCCCAATATTAAGATTTTTTTTTACGCAATATTTGGAAAATTTTTAAGAACCCGCGAAAAATCCTCAAAGTTTGATTTTTCTTTTTATTTACAATGAGATTGATCGAATCCCAGACATATAATCTACTACTCAAACTTCTCGTTACTGGACCAAATCTAGTTTGACGCAGTACGGAAGCGTGAAGGAAAAGCAAGCGCTAATCCTATTAGATAAAAGCTCTGGAATCCACCAGATTTCCGGAATCCACCAGAAAAAGTAACTAATCTAGAATCCACTAGACTTCCGGAATCCACCAGAAGGAGTAATTTGGAATCCAACAAATTTGAGAAAAATCTCTGAATTTTATTAAATCAAAAGGTTGCCTTTCAAGGCTACAATAGTTTGGTTTAAATAGTGGTGAAAAATAAAAATAACAAATCTTCTAAAAGATTGTAAAATAAAAATAACAAATCTACCTAAAATATAAAAATAACTAATCTAGGTGAAATATAAAAATAAGAAATCTACTTAAAATATAATAAAACTAAATCTACCTAAAATAATAAATTACTAAGGAAACCCTCCTACATCATAGTTGCTTAAGTTTGATGTTTATTTTACACAAGAATAAGATTCTCAAAATTATTTACTATAGGTTTTTTTTTTTTTATACCAAATAGTGGGTTGGGTTTCTCAAAACCACACATTTACTCTGGATTGTATCCGGTTAAATAACTACAATAAATTTCCTTCCACACCTACAAAATAAAAAAAATAAAAAATCAATTTTACCCTTTTATTATATTTGACTTTACCCGCATAATATTTTCGGTATTCAGATTTTTTTTTTCAAAACACATGAACCAAGTTTTCCGATAATCAAAATATAAACCCAGAACACTTCAAGGAAGATTTTCGGACACATCAACTAAGTTTTCCGGTAACATTCACAACTACAACAGATTTTTCCAGTAATCAAATTATAAACCCATAGCACTTCAAGAAAGTTTTAAGAACACATGAATTAAAAGTTCCGGTATCATTCACTAAAACAACAAATTTCATTTCACTTTGTAAAAAAACAACGAATTTAATTTATATACAATGTCAGTGTAAAGTTATTTTACACGTGCATCCAATAATATATCAACACATGATGTGTCACATTCATTAAATGATGTGATAACACATTATTGGATGCATGTGTAGAAAAACATTACATCGACAGTGCAAATATTCTTGCATGGTTAAGTTTAAAAACCACCGAATCACCGCCCATATATTCTTGCAAAGAAACAACCTTTGAGTGATTTAAGGAAACCCGTTTGTTTTTTCTATGAATTTAGCACAACCCATTATCGAGTATCATTTAGAAGGAAGAAACCAGACACTAAAGGGTTCAGGAATTGGTAGAGGGAGGGAGCCGTCGAAGGGTGAAAGAGACGGAAATCATTCTCAAACTCTTCCGGTTTGTAATTTATTTTTAATTTCGGGACACTTAATATTTTGTGGGGATGAAGTAAAATGCTAAAGTGATAAAATTGGAAAAGCAATTAGTTTGTAGGGTGGAAGGAAGCAAAGAAGGTGCCAACTTCGTTACCCACTTCAACAAAATGGGCTGCTTGACCCATCCGGCTTGTCTAAAATTGATTGGTTGAAAGATGTATTTTCAATTATAACAATGAAACTTCAAAAATAGCATATTAACCCCGCGACCCTGCATTTTCCACTGTTTTGGAAGTGAGTTTTAAATGCGTCGCACCATTGCCAAGGCCTATTGGGAAAAACAAAACGTGGGTGAAATAACTTCAAAGAGTAATACTCCCTCCGGTCCTTATTATAAGAAACATTTTGAAAAAATCACACAGACCAATGAAGTACATTTAACATAGTTATTTTCATTTAATACTCTTATAAATTTTAATTTATTCCATGTATACCCTTATTTAATTATTCTTTATTCAACTAACTTATTTATTTTTAAATTCTCTCTCATAATAAATAAGGGTATAAGTGAAATTGAACATTTAAAACATTTGGGGGGGTGTATTGGATTGAGATTTTAAAAGACTTTTTTGGCAAAACAAAGTCCTGAAGATTTTAAAGATTTCGTGAGATTTTATTGATTGTGTGGGATTGTAAATGACTTTTTTTAAATGACTTTTTACAATCAAGATTCTTAAACAGGATTTTGATGGATTTACAATACAGACTTTTCAGATTTCAAACTACTTTATAGATTTTTATGATTTCGAATAACTAATTGAATTTTTTAAGATTTTGAAGAATTCATTGAATTTTAAGCAAAAAAATTACAAAAGTGAATAAAAAGGATGATAACTTTTTTTTTTGGTGCATATAATTCTAACTTTTTATTTATTACATAAATAAATTCTAAAGTTTGAATAAAGCAAATAAAAACGAAATTTTTTATAGCAATATTCATTATTGCCTAAAAAAATAGTAACAAAGTGATTATAAATCCATGATTTTCTAAGTAGCATTTCTCCACATATCTGAACCTATACTAGTCCTCCATAAATTTGCATCTTCTCGTTCCTGCTCTTGTGTTTGAACAATGGGTTCATAATTATTGTCTTCATGATTTGGTAACACTGAAGATGAGGATGAAGACTCATCCGTAGGTTCGACTGGAAATTCATCAGAACGACATTCTTTACGAAGAAAATTATGAAGTGCTGCGCATGCCAACACAAGCTCCGCTTGTGCCTTAAATGGAAATGGAGGCGCGGACTTAAAAATTGTGAACCGCGATTTAAAAACACCAAATATTCTCTCAATCACATTCCTTAAGGACGCATGTCGAAGATTGAATAATTCCTTTTCATTTTCAGGGTCATTACCATGACCTGCAAAATCTTGTAGATGATATCGTACACCTCGATATGGGGCTAAAAATTTGCGTCGATTTGGAAATCCACAATCCACCAAAAAATACTTACCTAATTACATAAGAAATGCATATAAAATTAGTATGAAACTGAAAATAGATAAAACACAGTTTAAAAATTGACGACTTACCTTGGGGTACTTTAAGTCCATTCCTCCTTGTCAACGCATCATTTAATAGCTTGGAATCATGTGCTGAACCCTCCCATCCGCTAAGAACGTACATGAATTCCAAATCAAAGTTGCATGCAGCTAATACATTTTGTGATATATTTCCATGACGATCACGATAACTGCTTACATCTCGTCCTCTTAGATATTATAAAGTACTAAAATTGTAACTATTAGATATGTTTAAAAGATTGTGAACTTAGCTCACCTTTAAGTAATCTTTCCATACTTCCTCAGTAGCGGTGAAAGTTTTTGCAATTGAGTCCCATCCAAAACCAGAGTTGTGACGCATAAGTGTTGACATCATGTTATATTGGTTCTTAAACCACTTCATCCGACTGAAATAGTGACTATAAGTTTTAGGGAACCTAGTCTTAGCATTTAGGTCAGGAAGTATTGACCGTTCTACAGTTTGTTTGCTAAGTGATCCATTAGCATCACGCATCCCCCTATTCATAGCATCCACCAAGAGATGTAACAACTCATTGGTTTCCTCCATTGTCCGAGTTACATAATCTTTGTCTTTACTTTTTCCTCTATTATTTTCTTGCGAGTCTCCCATTTGATCGCTAATATATATACATATAATAAACTAATTATTTGATAGCTGATTTTCTAATTGTCGAAAGTGTAATTACAACTATACACCGATATAATATATAATTCAATAGAAAAATCAAACCTAATAAATAACATTGTAATGAAAGGACAAGTAATAATAGTGATTTTTTGAATCAAAATAATAACAATAATATATAAAATAAAAACAATGAACTGTAAAGATTGTGTTTTTTTTTAATCAAAATAATAACAATAATATATATAAAAAAAAAAGAAGAACCGTAACATAAAAAGTGCTACTAACAAGTACTACTAGTACAAGGTTTTTGTAAAGAAAGTACTACAAAATCTAGAGTTCTAACGTTATCAATCATATTAATGACAGGGAATCGTTGTTAGCGGTTTGTTGACGTACATTCAACTATGGTGCACAGAGAAAAAAGGACCAGTTTTTGTCACATTGTTTAACCCTCTTAGTACCATATTTGTGGCAATAATCCTTGTTAACACTGCTAATGAGTTCTTCTATTAGGGTTCACAATATCAATAATCCTTTTCTCAATATATATAGTGTTTTTTTCCAATCCCTTATAAACACAATCAAAGTATAATAATAAACACAATTAATCATCATATGAAAATTTTTTGGAAAAAATCAATCAAAGTTCTAGCATCGTATGAAAAAATCATCATATCAAATTGATCAAAAAAACACAATCAATCATCATATGAAAAAATTCTAGCATGAACAAATTTCAGACAAATCTGTATGAAAAAATTGATCAAGTTGTAAGAAAGAACCTGATGATGGTAGTCTTGACGGCTGGAGAAAAGTCTTGGAAAATTCTGAAAAGTCTCAAGGGTTTAGTGGGATTGTTGGAAAAGTATTTTACGTGTAATTTGAACAAAAAAGTCTATCAAAATCCATTCCATAAAAAAAGTCATCAAAATCTATAGACTTTTGAATACCAATAGACATTTTAAAAAGTATGAGAAATCTCAATTGAATACCAACAGATTTTGTTGCCTTAAAAAAAAATCATAATTGTCTTAATTGAATACCACAAGATTTGTTTAACTTTTATAAAAGTCTTGATTGAATACCACAAGACTTTTTAATCATAAAAAAGTCTTTTAAAATCCATTGAAATCTCAATTGAATACACCCTCCTTGAAAATTGGTCAAAGTTTCTTATAAAAAGGACCAAATTTTTTGCCCTAAGTGTTCCTTATAAAAAGGACCGGAGGGAGTATTCCTTTAAAAAAAAAAACTTCAAAGAGTAATATAATATAATGCTATTTTTTTAACAAAATACTCCCTCTAGTAATTATTATAAGCAAAAAACAACTTTTTATATTTATTGATAAATAGATATATTTGACCTATAATATAGATCAGACACATTATAATTTATCATTGAACCTATAAAATGATCTCTCGCTTATAATAGTGACAGAAAGGAGTAGTTTTCTACAGTGTATTATATGTTTCTTAAAAAAAATTATTAGAATTTTATATAAAAGCTTTGAATAAAAAATTAGTTTAAATAATTCCCGTTAATTAGTTTTTTACAATAATTTGTTAAAATGTCATTTTGCGTATTTTATCATTTTGTTAAAAAATATTGGACCATAAAATTTCAAAAGTCTTGACGGAGTCGGAAGCGCAAGGATTAGTAAGCGCTAAGCCTAGAACAAAAAATCATAAGTTTGCAAGCGACAAACCTGTCAAATAAAATTCTGAAATCCATCAGAAAGAGAAAATAAACGCTCGATTTTTGTGTGTACAAAAGCGCTCGAATTTTATTAGGATAAAAGATAATTGATTCCTTGTTTTTTGTATTTTTAATAAGCAATGTTAGTTGTTAGTATTACAATATTATGTTAATTTTTTTTCTCTTTTGCCGGGACTTGAACCCTGGACCTCATGCTTCTTAACCCTGAGCTACCCTTAGCTGAACAACTTGTAATTTCAAATATGAATGCATTTAAATAGACTTATAATGATCTTTTAGAATTGAAGAGGGGGTATATATAGGCTCAGGGATAACGGCCTATGACGTAATACCCTCGCCCACGATCAGGAGCTTTAGCACTCCACCCTTTCGGGGATATACACTCAAATGGGCTATAGTTTCGTCCCATATACCTTGAGAATCGGCGGATTTCGTTCCTCCTCCTACGACGTTATGGGAAATATCATGATTAGGTCTTTCTGCCTCTTTGTGGACTTTGTGATTAAGGGCGAGCAACCCATTTAGGCGTATTGGGCCTTAGGCGAATGGTCCCCTAATATTTTGACCGGTCCAGATAATAATTATTAAAAACTAATCTTACTAAGTGGAATTAAAGCTCTTCCAT
Organism: Trifolium pratense; assembly: GCF_020283565.1. Lineage (NCBI taxonomy): Eukaryota > Viridiplantae > Streptophyta > Magnoliopsida > Fabales > Fabaceae > Trifolium > Trifolium pratense. The sequence continues at coordinate 7,845,207 of NC_060062.1, read as the reverse complement.
AACTGACGACGCGCAACTTATTTTTCAATACGCGCAGTCAGCCTTACTACATCAATCTCTTCCACCTTTGAAGAACTCGACCTTATCTTGATAAAGAGCTTCATCTGCTCGACACTCATGGATGTCAGTAACATTGAAAGTATTGGATATATTCATAGAGTCCGGGAGAGCTACCACATAAACATTATCATTGACCTTTCGAGTCACTTTGAACGAGCTATACTTTTGTGCCTGCAGCTTGCTGTAAGTACCAACTGGGAATGATATATCAATTGGCTTCATCTCATAACTCTTCTTTTCATTATGAAGAAAGGGCTTAATTGACGAAAAAGGTGAGTGTAGTGGTGAATTCCTTGATGAGGAAGGTGTGCGCATGTCGTTAGCCCAAGTTAAACGGTTGACCCGTGAACTATATTACAAGAAAATTTTAAAAAATCACACTAAAATATTGATATTATAAAAAGAAAAAAAAAACTATTCTCTGTTCCTTTTAAAGTGTTGTTTGACTACGGATTTAACGTTTCTATTTAACTGTCGTTTTGAGATTTTAAGGGTACAATATGTTAATTATACTTTTACCCTTTGTCAATTACTCTTATTTTTTTCAATAAAACTAATTAATTTGATAAACTTTTTTTTTGGTACATAACATAATAAATTTATCGAAAACGGAAAGTGTGGGAAAAAAAATAGGAATATATTGGTGGATTAAAATGAGGGTATAATAGAAAGAAAATGTGCAAAACGACACTTCACTAATTTGGTGTTGGTATTTCAAAACGACACTTAAAAACGAACGGAGGGAGTATATTTTTAATAATTTGATGTTATAACATATAAATTAAAAGTAACAAATAAAAAAAATAAACTTTATGACATTTTTGAGTTTATATATCTTCTCTATGCAAGTAATGCAACCAAAATCAAATTCAATAGTTTCTCATCGCCATTCTTTCTCTGCAATCAAATCCATAAAATAAACACAAATGATATTTAATAAGAACTTTGATAGACTTTTTTTTTAGAGAAAAGTTGAATTTGGACATAGATCAAATTATAATTTATAAGAGATAAAATGTGTAATTAATTATATTAAATAAAAAAGACAAGTCGCAAGCCAACCCGCAAACTCGACGAATTTAACCCGCATAACACACGGTTTTAACGGTCCAACCCACACAAGCAAACAAATATAAATGGACTAAAAAATTGATTTTAAGGCCGCACTAGTTGCGCGTTAAACGGATCGACATGCAAACCTTAACCCATATATCCAACTCTAATTTTCTTAGAATACAAAGAAGAAATTTCTTTTTATTGTACCAAAAAAAATCGAAAGAAGAAAGATTAGAAAGAAGTAGATTTATTTTAAATACATGTAGAAATATAAAAAAATGAAATTTTAATTAGTTTGTTTTCAAAGAACAAAAATGACGGCATAATTTTTAATCGAAAGTGGAGCTTTGCATAAGGAGTAAGGACAGTGATTAAATGAAACACCAAAAGTGGGGCAGATTACTTTCGGAAACTGGTCGAGTGAACCCATAATTGAATAGGAAATGATAAAGTTTCAATTAATGCATTTGGGTTGAATATGCAATTATATATAATAACATGTACTAATTTATCAATAATAATGACACAAAGAAATAGGCACATTGATATTTCTACATTTGACAACTAGGATGGGCTGGGATACCCAACTACTTTGTTAAATGGGTAGATAAGAATTTGCCAAGCAAATTTTTTTCAATAACTACTCATTTTATCATTTAACGAGGTTGAGTAAACTCATTCATTTATGGATTTGATTGGATGGATAGTGGATTACCTAAATTATTATTATTTTTCAAATAAATATTAAATGATGAATTACCACACGATTATTAACATTTATTTTTTTTAAAAAAATAGTACAATTTATTTTCACTATTATTTTAGCATTATAAAATGATAATATCATTATTTATTTTTTCATAGAAGTAACTTATTTTCACTATTTTTAAAAAATTATATATTTTTAAAATCACTATTTTTAAATGACGAAAGAAAGCTGAAGAGTGGAGACTCGAAGGGAATAATTAGAATATTCGTTGAAATTGTAAAGTTATGAACGCATATAACTTGTTTTGGAAACACTACAACATTTTAGACCTACCGCAACGCCTTAATTTTGAGATGTAAAAAAAGGGTTCTTGTAGAGTATCAAAGGCAACGGTTTTTGTAAACCGTTCTGGTAGTATAAAAATTTTCGTCACTTATAGGCAACAGAAGAAAACCGTTCTCATAGATTCCAACAAGAACGGTTTTGTATCTATATTCTACTGCAACAGTTAAAAACTGTACTGGTATAAATTTAAATTATTTTAATTTTAATAAAATATATTTTTAAAACCTCACTTTTTTTTTGTGAAATTTTGAAAATAAATTTTTTATTTCCCTTTAACACAAATAAAAAATCTGTTACAAATAAAAAAATCTTCTTCCAAAAAAGCACGATTACATAAAAGAAGAAAAAATAAACAAACAACACGCATACTCTTCTTCTCAAATTAATTCATACCCAAAATCCCAATTCTCAAATTGATTCACCCCAAATTTATTTTACTTCTCACCATCTTTTCGTTCTGCTGTTCACCGCCACCTTCGACGAGAATAACAACAACACCTTTCATGTATACCCATGTTCGATGGTTATTGGCAAAGGTACAAAGACCCGCGGTGTGGTCTGGATTCCTATTTTTATGCAGGAACCCTTATATTTATGGATGATTACAGAAATCACCTCCACCGTCTTTTTAACCTAACTCACGATTAAAACTTTCTCGTTACCTCCTGAACCCTAATTTTCTTCAAATCCTAAGTTCAATGAATCCAAACTTCGGCTTCCGGTGGTTCACGAATAGCAAATCCTTCTCAGCATCTCAATTAGCAATTTTGTGAATTTGATGCTATGTGAGTTCTCTTTTTCTCAGCTATTGTGTGATAGTTTTGCAAGTTGACTCTTTGGTAAATATGAAATTCGTGTTCTCATTTAGTTTTATGCTTTGTTGATTTTTGCTGCATGGATGGTTGATTTTTATTTGTTTGAATGACTGTGTTTGATTTTACTTGTGAGTGGATATTGCTGATTTCTGTTTTTAATTATGACTGCAATTTTTTATTTATGCCACAATTTCTGTTTTTGGGACTTGAATTTCATTCCCTGTTTTTATGACATGTTAGTCGTCTCAATTTTATCTTATTCACCTTTGTCACTTATCTTACTCTTTGTTACATCATGGTTTACAATGAAACTCAGCTTCAAAATACCTTAGTTGAAACTTCCTATATTGTTAATTCAAAAGATGATTCAACTTGGTTTGATTTAAATGGTTCCTCTTCATGTCTTTGGAATTTCAATTGTTATTTATAACTATTACTATAGATTTAGCTTAAAAGATAAGTTCACAACAAGAGAGAAGAAAATGATTTGCAAAGGTGTTAATAAAAACATAGTTGGAATGGAGTTCAATCTGATTCTTCTCTTTTACCAGGTTCGATTCTTCTCGAATGTATTCCTCATGTTCTTGCTATTTTTCTCTTCTTAAAGAATCCTTGTACAGGGCTTTTTCTTAAATATTTTTCTTGCTTGTTTTCTTATTTATTCTTATTTTAAGAACTGGTGACTTTCTCATTTATGTTTGTTATTCCATAGTCCTACTACACATTTGCAAACAAGGACTTTAATTATATATATATATATATATATATATATATATATATATATATATATATATATATATATATTGAGGTCGCTCACTTTCATTCATTCAATTGTTGTTATTCAGTTCAATTCAATCAAATTAAGTCTCCAATTTACAATCTCGATTATTATATATGAAATGCTAAATCTGTTGTTTGCATTTTCAAGTGTTTCATACTTGTTATACAAATGTATCCCCATCAGTTCAAGTAGATGATCCTCAACTTATATGGTCTCAATCTGTTGCTGGCCTACATGACTCGGACAATAAAGAGTCAATACTCTAGTATTAGATCCATCATGTTGCTGTTGTTATTGCTTCTGTTCCAATTACTAAATTCATCCATTTGAATATCAGATTTGAAAGGCAAAATTTTCCCCTTTTCTTCTCTGGTGCAACACCTTTGGTTGGAGTGTAAGTGTTCAAACACACATCATATATCTTTTGGTACAATTAGCTATCATTCACATTCTTCTTTACAGGTTGCTTTATGCTCAGTGCTACGGTGGACATCAATTTGGTATATGGGTTGGCCAGTTGGGTGATGGTAGGGTAATTACGCTTGGGGCGATACTCAATTCTAAGTCTGAAAGGTGGGAACTGCGGCTTAAAGGTGATGGGAAGACTCCTTACAGCCGCTTTGCCGATGCCTTGCAGTGCTCCATAGCAGCATCAGGGAATTCCTTTGCAGTGAAGCGATGCATCACCTGGGGATACCGACAACCCGTGCTCTTTGTCTTGTGAACACTGGAAAGTTGGTCACTCGAGACATGTTCTACAAGTATGTCTAGAGAACTTGCAAATTTTATTTTATTTACTGCATATTTTTTAATTAGTAGTTGAATTAGATCATATATTACGTTATATATTTGTGTAGAGCACTTTCAAGTTTAAGATTTTATTTATTTACTTTTTTATTTAATTTATTCATTTATTTATGTTTTCAATACCTTTGCTCAAGGACTTATGAGTGATGGTTGCAATTTTGATCTTGAACAACTATGTGAATACGTTATAACATGTTTATGCAAGGTTTTTGGTGAACATGTTTATGTTAATTTTGCAAAGTTACTAGGAAACTTTTGAATTCTATTCAAGTTCTGTTTGCTTTATAATTATAGTTCTATCTAACTAGATGTTACATGATTATACTTTATGGTCGTAGATATGTTTAATTTACATTAATTCTCAGTGTTTGCTGGTTTTGTTCTTAAATTAATTCACAATGTTGAACTTTTATAATTTGTCAATTGGTCGTTTGTGATGCTCCAGTGTCGGCGCAGAAATGCTCCAGTTTCAAAGCATAGAACCCTTCTTCTATCGGTATTGTTAATATTGTGTTTAAACTTTATTTTTTGGTTACAACTTGCTACTAAAACATATGTTTGAAATAAGTTTCTTATTTGAAACTGCAGGGGCTAGACACAGGAATCTGAGAGGCACAAAATAAATCTTTAGAAGTTCCCTCGATCTAAACATCAACCACAATGGATTTCTAATTTGTTGTAGAGGTTTGCAAGCATTAGAACTAAGTTTTAGAATATACTATTCCTCTGTCCATTATTTATATAAGCTATATTCTAATTTGTATCGACTGTTTGTGTCATTGATTCTGAGTGATATTACCCAACAAATAATCATCCTAATCTTTTTTGTATTATGCATCAATGAAATGGGCCTCACCATAAATTTCAGATTTTTTTTTAAAATCTTATAGTCAACAGCAACGGTTTTTTAGTGTTGTCGTAGCTGCAAGCGAAGCCTCTACAAGAACGCTTTTTAAATGGGCAACGGTTGAAAAGCGTTGCTGTTGCAGAAAACCGTTGTCAGTAAGGAGTCTGTCAGAACGTTTCTAAATTAGCAACAGCGCATAACCGTTGCAATAGACCATACCAAAGCGTTCTCTAAATTCAACCAATGGCAACGGTTATTAACTGAGAACGGATAGAAACTGTTTCTGATGGAAACTTTGATAACCGTTCTGTTAGGGACTCTAAGAAAACGGTTGTCTTCAGGGGGTTGCCGTTGGAAAAAAAAACCGTTCCGAAAGGCTAAGAGAACCCCTCGGTATAGAACCCCAAAAAACCGTTCTCGTAGCCTATGGCAACGGTTTTTTTTACATTACAAAACGGTTTTTTGGCGTTCTTGTAGAATGAAAATGTTGTAGTGAAATTGAATTTATCTCAGAGGTTTTTTGGAAGTTATGAACGCATATAATCGTTGCATTTTGATTTTTATATACGAAATGGGACTTTGTATTGATCAGAAATGAGTTCTATATTTGTAGGCATTAGACAAGATTAGGTTCCACTCAATGACAAGGAGATTTTAGGTGAAGGTGACAATGTCAAGCTTGAAATCCAGGTTAGCATAGCTAAATATTTAATTTAAGCATCTATTTATAGCATCAGCATATTATTTTTAGTAATGATTGTTGCTAGTAATTTAGTGTTAAGATTTTATATGGAACTATGTTTGCTTGCAGTCTTTGTTGAGAAAATTCATTGGCTTTGGGTCCAGTGAAATAACTATCCGTTTTAGCATTGAATTAGCTTTGACTAAATGATGAATTATCATTTATCAGAATACCAAATAAAAATGGTGAATTATCAAATTTGTCATAAAAATAACTCAACCTTTTAGTATAAGAAAATGATAATATCATTATATTTTTTATAAAAGTAACTTATTTTAACTATTTTTGAAGAATGATATTTTTTTAACATCACTATTTATAAATGAGAAAAGAAAGCGGAAGAGTGAAGACTCGAAGCGGATTATTAAAGTATGCATTGAAATTATGAAGTTTTGAATTGTAATGATTTTTTTTTTGTTACGAAGAGTAATGATTTTGTCGGTAAGAATTTACGCATACAGCTTATTTTGGAAATTGAAGTACTGAACTTTAGAATTTTTTCTTTTATTGATCAAACAAAAAAAAACATTTTATATTTATGTAACCATAGCGCTATTGGGTCGTTGAATTTTTTGGGTCGAATCTGATTTTATCTATACCTTTTTTTTCATTTTGAAATTCATATCCTCCCGATTATCCTGCCCAACATGTTTTTTGAATTGAATTTGGTGAATTGGACCGAGTGGACTAGGTGGTTTGCCTAACTTATATACAACATAAACTTGATATAGTAACTGCAAAAAAGCATAGGCATCATCCCTAAAAGACAAAAAAATTGGGCTGGATAAATGACCCAGAGTAAACACACAAAAGTGTAGGAATCGTCTCTAAAAGGTAATACAAAATAACCAACCTAGGTATGAAATCCAACAGACACAACCAACGAAAATATGATAAAGGGAAGTATTTTTGGCAGAGTCAAAGCAGGTACGCGGTTTTTAAAAATTTAGTTTCTTATGATATGCTAAACTTTGATGTCATTTTTTAAGATACTTAGTTGTCTGTTTATATTTGCACTGCAGTTATCTATACCATTGAATTCCAAAAACGTGGACTTCCACATGCCTATATTTTGGTTTTCTTACAACCAATCCATAGAATTGACCATCCTCATGGTATTGACAAAATAATATCTGCTGAGATTCCAGATAAAGATCAAGAACCAGAGCTATTCAACATTGTATCTTCCCTCATGATACATGGTCCATGTGGTGATCAGAATAAAGGTTCCCCATGCATGCAGAAAGGTAGATGCATCAAATATTTTCCAAAAAGATTTGTCAATAATACAGTGATTGATTCAGAAGGTTATCCTGTCTATAGAAGAAGAGACAATGGTGTGTTCGTCAAAAAAGGTGAATCTTTTGCTGACAATAGATTTGTTGTTCCATATAATCGACGTTTATTGTTGAAATACAATGCTCATATAAATGTTGAGTGGTGCAATCAATCAAGATCTATAAAATATCTTTTCAAGTATGTCAACAAAGGTCATAACAGAGTTACTGCTGGATTTTACCGTGATGCAAATCCTAGAGACAACACTCAGGTTGTCGATGAGATAAAAATGTATTATGACTGTAGATATTTATCGGCCTGTGAAGCTGTTTGGAGAATATTTGTGTTTGATGTCAACTACAGGGAACCCTCAGTTGAGAGATTAAGTTTTCATTTGGAAAATGAGCAAACAATTGTTTATCCTGATGAAGCTTAGGGATTTAGGGTTTGGGGTTTGGTTTAAGGGTTTAGGGTTTGGCGTTTGGGGTTTAGGGTTTGGGGTTAGGGGTTTAGGGTTTGGGGTTAAGGGTTTGGGTTTGGGGTTTAAGGTTTAGGGTTTGGGGTTTAGGGTTTGGGTTTATGGTTAAGGGTTTAGGGTGGTTTAGGGTTTGGGGTTTAGGGTTTACGGTTAAGGGTTTAGGGTTTGGGGTTAAGGGTTTAGGGTTTGGGTTTAGGGTTTGGGGTTTAGGGTTTGGGGTTTAGGGTTTAGGGTTTGGGTTTAGGGTTAAGGGTTTAGGGTTTGGGGTTTCGGGTTTGGGGTTAAGGGTTTAGGGTTTAGGGTTAACCACAAACCCCCCAAACCCAAAACCCCAAACTCTAAACCCTAAACCCCAAACCCTAAACCCCAAACCCTAAACCCTAAACCCCAAACCCTAAACCTTAAACCCCAAACCCTTAACCATAAACCCTAAACCCTTAACCCGTAACCCTAAACCCCAAACCCCAAACCCTAAACCCTTAACCCTAAACTGCAAACCCCAAACCCCAAACCCTTAACCCTAAACCCTTAACCCAAACCCCAAACCCTAAACCCTATACACAAACCCTTAACCCCAAACCTGAAACCCCAAACCCTAACCCTTAACCCTAAACCCAAACCCTAAACCCTTAACCCCAAACTCGAAACCCTAAACCCTTAACCGTAAACCCTAAACCGCAAACCCTAAACCCTTAACCATAAACCCCAAACCATTGACCCCAAACCCTAAACCCCAAACCCCAAACCCTAAACCCTTCTTAAACCCCAAACCTAAAACCCCAAACCCTAAACCCTAAACCCCAAACCCTAAACCCTTAACCCTAAACCCCAAACCCTAAACCCTAAACCCTAAACCCCAAACCCTAAACCCCAAACCCTTAACCCTAAACCATAAACCCCAAACCCTTAAAACCTTAACCCCTAAACCATAAACCCCAAACCCCAACGCTAAACCCTAAACCCCAAACCCTAAACCCTAAACCCTTTTATGGTTTAAAGTATCGTTTGACCTAACTTTTTTATAGTCTAAAAGTTACTTTAAAATAAAATGGCCGACAGTAAAAGATATGAAGAGCTTTACCTACGGATTTTGTACTTTTAGTGACGGATTATATCTGTCACTATAAGACAACTAGTCGGCTCCTCGTGCGTTGCACGGGGTTTTGTGGAATGTCATTTATATGTCAATCATGGTTGTTGTCAATCATGGATATTGTTGATCATGGTAAATTAAACATAATTAAGTGGACTAAGTAGTAATATTCAAGGGATAATATAAAGGTTCACAAAAGTCATGTCAAATTTTACAGTGGAGCTTTCAAGACCCGTGACATGTATAAAAACTTTACACTGATAATGCATACAAATTAAACTCTTATTTTAAAATTTATATAAGTTAAGAAAGAGAGTTGAGTGAATATGGCTTAGAAGAAGTAGAGGAATCTACATTTTGCAAATGGCCATTAGTGAATAGATGAATATGTGAGACCGGTTAGAATGACATAACATGATTGAAACACCATATCTATTTGGCACAAATTTTTATTAGCGATAAAAAATATCATCTTTCCGGTCAATTATAAATTTTTTATCAGTACTAACTTGTTATAGTTATTCTAAAACTTTTGTTAGCGATCAAAATTGTCATCTCCCCGTGAATAATAATTTTTTATAAACAATAACTTGTAATAGTGATTTTAAAAGTTTTATTAGCGATCAAAATTGTCATCTCTCAGTGAAGGCAATAGTTGCGATGGAGGTGATGATTGTTGATTTAAATTGGAGATTAGTTAATTTACCGAAACACTTACTCTATGTATTTTCTTGTTTAATCAAATCTTGCTCTTGTATACATAGAAGTCTTCTTGTTCATAAAAATAGTCTCAATTCAATTTTTTACAAACCACTCATATATTTCATGTTCATCAAAAGAAGCTAAAAAAAATGACAAACAAAACACTTGCACTATGAAACTCAAACACATAGGTTTCCATCTTGGAAAGTATGCATGACTCTCTTTTCATTGATTTCATGCTAATCCAATATGTTCAAAAAATATGGAAGATTCTTTTTTCTCTTGTCATTGGTTTCAAGCTGTAACAAATATACAAATTTATTAGTATTAGCAAAAATAAAGCCACAATATTGTACTCAAAGTTAAAATAAAGCCATAATATATTAGCATATGATAGTTAAAAAAATTGTTAAGACTTGATATACGATTTTATTTATAAAAATGTTAATATTAATATGTGTCCTAAAGGGACATATTATATAGCAACATTTTTTTTCAAAATTGTGTAATTAACTTTTTAAAAATGGATTTTTTAGATTGTTTAATGCAAATTCATATCCAATAAGTAGAGACTATTCGCATAACAAACACATCATAATAATTAATATTACTTTAATTTATATAATAATTATAATATTTTATTTGATTAAAATATATGTTAAAAAATTTAAAAATAGACAGCAGCTGCAGAAGCAGCGCTGCCCTCTCCCCCAATTTCAGTTTCTTGTTTTTTTTTTTTAATTATTAATAATCATAAATAATTAACAGATTAAAGAGAAAAAAAGGGAAAAAGCAAGAACAACAACAGTAAGCATAAAAATAAATAAAATATGGTACAGTAAGCATAAATAAAAATATGAAGCAACACTAAAAAATAGCAACAAATGTCCTATATTTTTGCACCAAGCATCAAATTAAATTATGCTACATAAATAATTAGCTACAAAACATGAAATAGCAGTAAAAAAAAAAAATAAAAACAGCAACATATTCAATGAATAAAAACATTAACTTGCAAGACAGCAAAACAACAAACATGCATAAAAAAACTGGCCCAACAAGGGTAGAAAAATAGCAAGCAGCACTGCAAAATCTGGCACAAGAAGCACTGCAAAACAACATAAAAAATAGAAACAAACAGGATGATTTTTTTTACTAAAACAGAGAAGAAAGAAAAAAAACCAAGCATGTGTTTGTGTTTATGGGGAGTACTCTTGAAAGTAACATCATTCTTACCAACCATAAATTTTTCAAAAACATAAGCACATCCTTCTTCAAGTTGATCCTTAAATTGGGAGATCAAATTTTTCCTAACAGTTGCATGAATTGAGCCACCCTATATAAAAATAAAGAGATTCATAGAAACTTAGATTAATTGAAACTAAATTAGCAAAGAAAGCATAAGAATGAAATTGTAAATCTGCCCTTTCATCAAGAAAAATCATATGCATAAAAGATGTTCACCTGAGTTAATCATCTTTGTGTCAAGAGAGATGATGGTTGATTTGTTGGTGAGAGATGGGTAGATTGGTGGTATTTATAGAGAAACATGAATATAGTATGTTGGACACATGGAATGTTGCATGGAAGATACAGGGAGAAATCTTCCATAGAAGACACTTGGAAGATAGCATGAAAGGAATTTACAGGTCTTCTGATCATAAATAGAATTTTTAGATTTTTAATTTTTAATAAGAGGGGACATATGGAAGATTGCATGAAAGGAATGTGAAGATCTCTGACACTGAAATTTGCAGTCTTCTCATCTGATCTGTCAAAGAAGGTGAGTAGGGTTAGAATTAGGTTTTGTATTATAGGGTTAGAATTAGGTTTGGAAAAAGGTTTGGAAAAATGGATTATTAGGTTTGGGTGAATTAGGGTCAGTGAATTAGGCTTGCATTAGGCTTGGATGTGTTGATAATTTATAAAGATGGAAGATATATAAATCCAAATACGAAGTAAATGAATACACACCACATGCACAATACAATGAACCCAATTTTATATAGTTTAACTTCATGAAAATTAGTTTTGGTGTGTGTTGTGTTTGTGTTTGCATAGAATGAAAATCCATTTAACTCTTCATCGCATTAGTTTCAATCTTATTGTGTTTTATATATATTATTTGCAATTAAAAGAAAATAGCATTCTCTTTTATTGAGATATGATTATATTGAAGTGTAAATAATTTTCATATCAATATTAAATATCAATTATATTCTTTAACGTAAAAAAAAAAATTCAACTATATTCTAATTTGATAAAAAATTGAATCAAATTAATAATTTGTAAACTGAATTTTTTAAAAAAATTTAAGTTAATATACACTAAATGAAATTTAACATATAACAACGGCGAAGTTATGTGGGTAAAGGTCAAAAAACCGTGGAAATAGACTGTATATGTCTACTATAATATGGTAATCAACAGGGGCGTCTCCGAGTTTTAAGAGACTATGTGCAAAATATAAAAGTGACCCCTTAATTAAAAATAAAAAAATAAAAATTATCGATTTAAATTGCATATAATATAAAAAAAACATTCTTGTAAACATATAAATTAAAAAGAACATTATAATCTAAGATTAAAATGGACTAAAACTATATTTACGAGTATAGATAACTAATATATTGATACTCATAAATATTTATGAACATTAACAATATATAACTATTATTTTAGGGCCTAAAAATTAATATATTAATATGCATCTGATATTTTATAGGTATAAATAATATATAAGTAATATTAGGACCTCAAAATTTTGAGTTGAGACCCTCAAAATTTTGAGACTCTATGCCGTCGCACACCTCGCACATGCCTCTAAGCCGCCTCTGGTAACCAATGTCGTTAAACCTTATCTATCTTAGAAAATTGTTTTATCAAAAAAAAAAAAGACAATTGAATTTATTTTTTCTTGTGCTTTTTGTTTCAATTTAAATTTTATTGTTTTTCAGTTTTTGACTTTAAACTTCATAAAAGGCTAGATATTAAAAAATAAATAAAAAATGATGTTGCCCTTATCGATTGAGTGAGCTAAATAGCCAAAAAAAAGAAAGATTAATTACCTATGATAATTTTAATAATGACTCTAATTCTAAGAAGTTTTTTTAAAGATCTATAAGTACAACAAATTGAATCAAATAAACAAAACATAGTACTTTTAAAATATAAAGTGATCAATACATTTCTATCTGTTGTAAGCTTAATTAGGAGGAAAAATATGGCTGAAATTATAAAGTTTATTTATTTAATAATCTTCTTTATTTCCTTATCTCATGTAGTGGTTGAAGTTGCTGGTAAACAATTGTTTGAATCCTTTTGAACTATGTTGTTTATCTTATACAAAATACTTCACCACTTTTAATAATATTTTTTTTTTATATTACAGGATCACAGGAAATGGTGAGTTTATATTGCCAAGTTAACAGTGATTGTGAAAAATTTATGTGCCATGGTCTTACGCGTCCAACATGCATTCTTCATCGATGTAGATGTCGTTATGTAATGAAGCCCATAGGATATGAATGAAAGTAATTCTATTAGTAGTGAAATGAAATTGATGGTAAAACAAACAATATGTTGAAGGACTTTGTGTAATGAGGCAGCTATAAATAATTGTAATAATTTGGATTAGTCGGTCCTAAGACCGGATATCATGTTTTTAAATAAAAAATAAATAAATAATTGTAATAATTTGGATTAGTCGGTTCTAAGACCGGATACCATGTTTTCAAAAAAATAATAAATAAATAATTGTAATAAGGATCTTTGTTAGTCATGCATGAATTGGGAAGTTTAAATAATATTATTGAAGTCTCATCAATCATTTTGGTCTCTCATAATTTTTTCACAGCACATTAATTCTTAACTTAAAAAGAAAGTTTATCTCAAAGAGGTTTCGTTAACTATCGCTATTATAAACTTTCTCTTACTTGTCATCTTTTTCTTGAACAATGGGGCTTATTAGAAGAAAAGAGATATTGATAAGAGATATCGATAGTGATGCTGACTTTACCAAAAAGATAATGTTTGAAATTGCAAATTTCATTATCCACAAATGCATATCATAATATCTATGTGCCACTAATACGAACCAAAATTACGTACATAACAGAAACAATGAATTTAGAAACAAATGTTTGTATTATTACTTAATTAAAAGGAAAATATTACAGAGATTAAATCCCTATAATTCCAGAGCTAAGCTCCTCAGAGAAGAGTGGTTCTCTCTCTGCCCAAAACCTTTCGGTTCCTAACCGAAAAGATTCTCAATAATCCCTCTCTTTCCCTTACCTCATAAAACTTCATTATGCTCTTTATTACAATAATAGCCATTTTTCTATATTACTCATACTTGATCTCTATCAATACCCAACCCTTCAAAACAACCTTGTCCTCAAGGTTGGACATGATTCCTATTACTCTTCATGCTGCTAGGTGATCCTTCAATTCACTCGAGAAACACAGGTCTGGATGACTCCTGACTCGTACAATAATGGCCCTTGATTATTAGACATGTTCACACCATTTCAACATCAATTTTAGAATGGTATGATAATAATTAGAGCTTATGACTTGTGCGAGTTTTTTCGTATATTAAGACACGTTAACGCCATTTTCGGTTGTGGTACTATATTGTGATAATAATTTGGAGTTGCCTGATTTCATAACAATTTATTTACTATTGGGCTCTAAGTGATTAGCACAATGTATATAAAACCTCCAACCGTCTAATGCGAGTTACCGTGTAAAGATGCATGAGAACATAAATTATATTAGTTCCCCGGGACTGGTTGTTAAGTAAGAATATTAGAATTATAGTATAGTTGGTCATATTGTGGTTAATCCCAAACCACAATTCAGTATAGCTTATGCTATAAGAGGATTAAGTGTAAATCCTTTAAGTTAAGTAATTATTGTGAGTAAGACCAACGTGGCATAACTATGTCACAACGGGTAGTGGAGAACATCCTTAGTGGACCTTTCAAGAAATACTCACCTCGGAAGCTTCCTGTAAAATGAACAAGATTATGATTGTGTGATACACTTTTATTTATGTTATATTATTCTCTAATAAATATGAGTTTATTAGTGATCAACTATTTTCAGGACCTCGGTGTTAGTACACCAAATAGAGGGTAATAAGAAACTCACTGAGGCTTAGAAGTCTCACCACACGATTATTGATTATAGGTAACAGGTTGTTCATTCAAAAAGCTGAGGATTGGAGGGTTTAACAAGGCTTATTGGAAGTCTATTCGGTGGTTATCTGTGTTAGACTCAAGGAAGCTTTTGTATAGGATTATGTCCAGGGACGAACCCAAGGGGGGCAAGCAAGGGCTCCAACCCCCCCTCCCCCATGCAAATATGTTTAATATGTATAACTTTTAATGTATATGAGTTGCTAATGACACCTCTTAATTTTCCCACTCTTGTTTTAGGTGCTTCTAAATAAATTATTGTGATTTTATCTTATAATTTTGAGTTAAATATATTTTTTGTCTTTATAAAATTAAGAGTTTTTAAGTTTTGTCCTTCAAAAAATTTACTTTTAATCCATATTTGTATTTTATAGCAATTATTTTGAGGACTAAAAGTATCAATTTTTTGTAAAAATATTTGAAAATAGGGACTATTCTTACCAATATACAAGATTTTAGAGGATATTTTCAATTAAAATTTAATAGTACTAAACATAAAAACTCGTTATTTTATAAGGAAAAAAAATAAATTTAACTCTATTATTTATTATTAAAAAAGAAATTCGGCCCCGCGTGTGATTGATTTCTGGATCCGTCCCTGATTATGTCATATGTACATGTATTTATCGGTTATCATGGCTCTGATGTAAACTTATTAACGGTTACATTAAGACAGCTTATTTAGTTTAATTAAATCATGTGTATTTGATATTTCCTTCAGACTACTCGTATAAAAGATCAGTTTTATTTCCTCAATTTTAATGTTCCTGATTCAGTTATGTATGCTCCTATTGATATTTTAGATAAATCAATATGGGGTGTTATATTATCCCAATGAGTTTTTCTTAATAAGGTTTTTAACAAGACAATGTATTGTTCCTATCACATTCTCCTCGACTAAACTTCAATAAAGAAGCTGATAGATATTTCAAAGAGTGGTATAATAAAGCAGCATGAAAGACATGTGTTCTGGCAAGCAAACACTTGATTTTTCTTCTTTTTTAGATGGGATGCGCCGGCGGCCCATGCAATAATTCAACGCATAGACAACACTTCAATTGCAAGCTACCGTAATGACCTCTTACCCTAAAAAAAGTAATATAATATCGTGTTATCTATCGAACCACGTATCACATATTAAACTAATAAAAACATATATTCCACTTTTAGTTTTGGTTTGTTCAAGTAATGGAAAAGTACACATTATTTTAAAAATATGTGTTGTGGCTAAATAGTGTGACTAAATAGAAGTGTAATGCAAGAGTAGTTCCTCTAGAAAAGATAACTATGTTGTTTGAATTTATTGACATTTTGTTTTGTACAAAGAATAAGAGCAAAACCAGCATCATCCTGTTCTCTGCAACAACAGGTATTCTGATTGAATGGACTATTACTATACCAAACAGAATAAATAAAGGTCAGAAAGAAGAAAATTGTGAAACAAAATACTGTTAAACTTAAATTTTTTTTCCACTATCTTTTTACTGGAAAAAGAAAAGGAATGAGAAACTGACAGTAACCTTTTTTTTTCTGCCCTTGTATAAAGGAAAGTGCTAAAAGTGTAAAAATGAAACTGCAAGAACAACATTTACAATGTTTTTGCAATGCCATTAACTAGCTAGCTATTCCTCAACTATTTGAAGATCTCAACATCTAATAACTACTGAAAAAAATATCTTCTAAATTTTAAACCATTGTTGTCGGACCGCGGCGGAAAATAACGGTTTGTTCAAACTGTGCTATGCAACAGTGATATAGCATTGCTATAGACACTATTTAAAAACATTTTCTATTAAATAGCGTATCATGGAACAATAGGAATTTGTTCAATTTCCGCTATGCTGTAGCCGTTATTTAACAACAATGGTTTAAACTCTGCCAACAGGGGAAAGAGGTGGAATTGGAGTATATTTTATGGGTGCTTTCCCCAGATGTCTGCTGCTGCTATTATTGGAACTTGGTTCCTTAAGGATCTCTTCACGCATGCTACCAATTTCCAAGGAGCCTGATTGTTTCTGGCAGCTTAACAAAGCAACAGAAATGAAGAATGCCTGTAAATGACCGATTGTTGAACTGAATTCAACTGAGTAGAATCCATTCTTCAATGGCAACAAAGTAAAAAGGGGTGTGTCTTTCTCAGCTCCTTCCTGAAAGTAGTGATCAAAACCATATGTAAATGAAGATCCACAATATCTACAATTGTATACAACAATGCCATTATGTAGAATGTAAAAGCTACTTCTTCTGTCTCATTATGTGTCCTATTTGTGATGTGCACACTTAAGAATATGATTAATTATACAAATTTTCAATACAAAATAATATGTCAAGACTAAAATATCTTTGCAACTTCATTTATTGTTTGTCCACCATATACTTGCAACTATTTTAATAAGGATATTATTGGTATAAGAACTAATATGAGACCAAAGAAGAAGTATATACCTGAACAAAAAGCTGGAAATGATCCTGGTAAGGTTTGTAACTTCTCAGGATGTTTGAACTTTGCTTCTGCTCGCGAAGCACAAGCAGTTTGCAACCAATGTCCCAACCTCCACAATCACATGATCCCCCAGTTTTCCATCTATGGAGTAAGGATGAAGGTTCACCTTTGTTTGGTGAACCATGTACACCACCTGGAAGTATAACTGTAGAGCTATCATTTTCCCCTTTCTTCAGAAAATCATTATTATGCAGTCGTTTGTTGCTCAAATTTTCACACGAGGTCTCGACAACAACAGCTGCAAGCTCCATGCTTGGAATTAACTTTGGTGGTCCTTGATCTGTCTGGTTGATTTCAACACCTAATAGGACATATTCTTTAACCATATGCTGTCTCATCGAGTTCTGATTGATGACTTCAGTAATTTTGGAGCTAGAAGATTTCATCTGCGCGACAACATTGTATGCATAACCACAATTTTTTTCTTTATTTCCATGACTCATCCATCCACCACTCTTTTTCTTAATTTCATTAACACTGTAGAATGTAAAACAGCAGCCCAAATCATTCTTCTCCGGTGATGCTAAACTATTCTTGGTAGCAGCATAAATCTTTTTTTCGTCGTTTAGCACAAACTTAAACAATGGCATTTCATTTTTTATTGTTAGCTGCAATAGACCTTGGATTGATGATACCTTTCTCTTTTCATCCTGCAGTGATTCATTGACACTGAAACTGGTTGAACTCATGCTTCTCTTTTGCATCCGACTCCTGTCACCTGAATGGTGTGTGTCTGATGCCACCGTCTTATGTTTCAATATAGGGTCTAATAACCTCTTAAGAGGGCTTGATCTTGTTCTGTTTTGACCATTTGTCTTCTCTTTGCTTGAATTATCCCAACGAATAGAAGACTCAGGAGTCACTGGGCCAGACTGTGAACAACCATACTTCGAACTAAATTGTGAAACTGCGGGGCCTTCTTTGAAACTGAAACTTCTTCCAATTCGACTCAAGCTGAAGCTAAACCGACGGTTGTGG
This sequence comes from Trifolium pratense, assembly GCF_020283565.1. Classification (NCBI taxonomy): domain Eukaryota; kingdom Viridiplantae; phylum Streptophyta; class Magnoliopsida; order Fabales; family Fabaceae; genus Trifolium; species Trifolium pratense. The sequence continues at coordinate 7,826,809 of NC_060062.1, read as the reverse complement.
GATGGATTTGATCCCTTATGAGAAATCAGCTCAGCAGTTTCTTGGTCCAATGATTCTACCAGATTACTGAAAGCAGACTGATTGCTCGGCTTATTGTCTAACACATCCTTTTCAAAGCAAGCAGCTTCGGATTGCAGACCAGACATCTTATTTATTTTCGAAGCAGAAGTCTCAGAAACTGCAGAAGAACGGTTTGTACCGAGGTCAGTACCAATCCCATATTGCATTGGGCCAGAAAAAGAAGCATGCTCAACCACAGAACAGTGGCCACTTGAAAGTTGGATTTCAGGACCTACATTGCTAATGTCAACATCCTCAAGAATGGAAACATATGACAAACTGCTACGGCTTGATTCTGGGCAATTTTCATCCGATGATGTTCTGAATTCAGAAAGCCGAAAATCATCTGAAGAACTTGAGCCGGGAATTTCATGGGGATAAAGCAGCACAATATTACCTGGCTTGCTAAAGTCATGTTTACTGCTATCGTCAAAACCTGACTCCTGCAACTGATTCACTTCTTCCCTGGATTCGCTGTCAGCGGAACTCATTTTCTTAGAACTTAATGAGGCCCCTTTACTTTTTGGTTTTACTGATGGTTGTCCCATATCAGAGATGGACTTATGATTTCTCTCTTTTTTCTTGTGGCTGTATTCGTCATCCCTGTCCTTACCATTTGCATTTTCATTAGGAACAGAAGATGAGACCCTGCGGTGCCTCGAGTTCGATGCAGAATTTCCAACATCTGAAGTTCTTTTAATATGGTCATTCCTCCTCTGCTCATTTCCTATGCTCTTTGTTCCACTTCTAGAAGATTCAAATCGTTCAACATTCTCCAAGTGAAGTTTGCTACTTTGAGGAAGTGATTCCCTGTTATTTGGTCTGGTACGTCGTGAACCTCTCTTGTCATCAAGTTTTTCCTTGCCACCAGCACTGGTGGATGATTTGGTCGCTATTCTTGATGATGATCCGCCTCTATTGAATGGTGTGAAACGACTGGTTAGTTCTTCTGGTATATTCTTGTGCTTCCAATTCTCGAGTCGAGACCAATCTAGAACACCAACATTGAATGCTTTCTCTTGAACATTTTCCAATCTATCATTATGCAGGAGATAACCTGGCAAGTTAGACATGTGCTTGACAAGCTCATCCCCTTCATTTCCACTTCTCTTAGCAGATTCGAGGGTCCGAATGTTTCCTTCTGCATCCTGCTTTTCTTTCTGTTTCGGATCACTGCATCGTGGACCAACAGTACTCTTTGACCTCAACTTATCCGCACCCTTTGGGTTCGGACTTCGATTCAACTGTGGCAATGTAGAACTTTCTTCAGCTTTCTTTGAACTGCTATACCGTTTTGAGCCGAGCTTTTTGAATTCAAACCCAAATACCATTTCCTCAGAAGGTATCATAAATTCATTACTTGGTTGTATATTGATTGGCATGACACAACAAATCCTCAAACTTCACAATTCACTCATAAGCACATGATGCAATTATCTGTCAAAAAATGTTCACAATTTCATCAGTTCCAAAGACAAATGCTAGTTCAACTCAACAGAGAACAAACTCTGCATTTTCTAAGATCAATATTCAAAAGAAAATCAAAAAACAAATAAGAATTTGTAAAATGTGAATGCATAGGTTCAAGCTATGACAAAGTCAACAATCAATCAAACAACCAGTAAAGGAAAAAAGCTGGTAACAATAAATGAGATACCATTTTTCAGTAACACCAACCACAAATAGAAACAATGATGCTGAAAACATGGAAACATGATTTTGACATTGTCTATAAAGAATATGGCAGAAAACCACGTGAAAGATAAAATAATTAATGCAATGCACAAAATGGAATTATACTCCAATTCAATTAACATTCTAATTCAATTAATTAAGTGATGATGTATACCTACCCCTCATTCTCAAATCCGATGTAATCAATTCCACTAGCAATTAACAAAGAATATCAAATTTTTCATCCTAACAACAAATAATCACATCAAAACATAACCAAGTAATCGAGCTAAAATGGTTAATAAACTCCCTCTGAAACGAATCATTAGGGGGAACCCAAATTCAATTCCTATGAGGAACAATTATTGGTCAAGTTTTACTTACTCTTAACCGAACTTCAGATTACCAGAGCCCCTTCCCTTGAAACCGAAGAGTTAATACATAATCACATCCAAAACAGAACCCTACAATTCAACTACTAGTACTACACTACTACTAGTACACATACAATAAATACTGAAATATACATGACTATGATATGTACCAGTAAATTAATAACGAAAATGATGGATTTCTAATACTCAACAACACAGCTCCAAAATCAAACAAATAAAAAAAAACCAAAAAAAAAATCTGATTTAATAAAACAGAATTTACATAAAGATAAAGCCCTGTTTGGCTTCCAAGAAAGCATTTTTAACAAGAACAAAAGCAGAAACATACAATCTTCATACAAAAAATCATAAACAAACAAAATTCACATTCCAGATTCAACAAACAAATCATAAATCACCAATAAAAAAGTTTCCTTCATTTTCAAATTACATACCTCATAAAAAACAATTAACATAATAATATATAAATTTAGAAAAATATGACAGTTAAATCCAAAAACAAAGAAAAATTGTATGGAATCATGAACATAAGAACTTACCTAAAAAGAGAAGAAGAAAAAGAAAAAACGAAAGTGATTCAAATAATGAAGAGAAAGATACGAAACGTAATCAAGAAAAGAAAACGCACGTAGTTTAAAAGCGAAGTAAAGAATTGCAATGAAGACAGTGTTTGGATTTGGAGTAATCTTCTTCCATAATCATTTTAATTCTTTCTTCTTCATTCATCTACGTATAATAATATCTTTATTTTTATTTATTTAGCTTTAATTTTTGTATTTATGTGCCGCGTGTTTTTATTTTCTTTAACTAAAAAAAAAGGAAAAGGGAAAAAGAGAAGGAAAAAAATGATTGCTTACGTTTGTTACAGAGAATTGGAAAGAAAAAGAGCCAAACAAACAGAGCCTTAAGTGAGTGAGTGAATGAGAGTGAAGTGAGTGGAGAGCGTTTCGTTTTCAGTTGAAACGGTGGACGCAAAGATGGGAGAGTGGGACCCACAGTGTTTCGTTATCGCGAATCCCGACGTGAGTCGTGTGGGCCCTTTTACGTATTGCCATATCTGAATGCTTCTTTGCTGCTGATGGAATGATGAGGGGATTTACTTTTTATGTTCATATAAGATTTTTTTAAGTCTTCTATAAATCTTATGCTTCCTGTCCAAAATATAATCCTAAATGTATACTAAAATGCGTAAAAAAAAAAGTGTACTAAAAAAATTGAATCAATAAAATTAATATTTGATTTAAAATTAATATTTGATTTAAAATTTATATTAATGTTGAGAATAATGTCTAAATATTTTTTTGAAGATTTTAGATTTAAATATATTTTATATTTATATTTTAAATAAAATAATATTAGGGTTTAAAATTAATATTTTTGTTTTTAGTATTTAGGATTTGTTTAGAATTTGTAGGATTAGTTTATTATTTAAAATATATGATTTGTTTTCATGTAGCTACGTATTCACAGTCATATAGTTAGGAATAATATATGAGAAAGAAAAACAAGAACATAAAATTATTCTCCATGTAGCAATATATTTTTTAGAATTAAATTTATATGCACCGTCGGTGTAAAGTTATTTTGCACATGCGTAATATACCATCACATCATGTATGATAATTAAAAACACATAATGTGTCACATTCATTAAATGATGTGGCAACGCGTCATTGGATATATGTGTAAAAAATTACACCGACGGTGCACAAGCACAACAAATAAACTCTATTTTTTTCTCCGTATAAACACAAAAATATATCCCACCAAATTCCGCAATACAAAAAAAACTATATCAATTAAATACATAAAAAATACATACCCCCTACGCCCCTACCTCTAAAAAAATAAATAACTAAAGATGCAATTTTTTTTTGTTACAATAGAGAAATTTGTTGTTCTGTTAATTAAAGATACAATATGTTCATACCGGAAATATTTTTCAAAAGTGTAGTATTAATATCAAGGTTGTCAGAACCGGACCGGCCATTAAACCGGCATACTTAACGGTTCAAGGTTCAATTGGTCGGACCGAGGTTGAACCGGGTCGGACCGTTTTTAATTAAATAAATATTTATATATTTTAAATAATATATAAAATAATATTAAATAAAAAATTATACTATTTTTTTGTTACATTAGAGCTAATAAAATTTGAACATAGAACCTAATGTAATTTACTATTTTATATTTTTAATTGTTATATTAAATAGTGTTTAACTCTTATAAAAAAAATTAGGTTTAATTATGTCATGTATATAAAACTACCTTCCGTAAAAGTAAAAATAAAACATAGGAGATTGTAATGTTTGTTTTTAATTGGGCTTGTAATGTTACTTGGGCTAATAAAAAAAAATAGTTTTATCTATATTTTTCCAAACCCAATTGTAAGTTGTAACCCTAATTATATAATGGACAAAACTTACATGCATTTCCATACATGCATTTCTTACTTTTCCTCTCACAAAGAGGTAGTTTTTTTTATTAAAAAATAATTTTCTTTTATTTTTTCAAAATGAAAAAACACAAATAACCACCTCTTTGTGAGTGGAATAGTAAGAAATGCATGTATGGAAATGCAATAATTGAAGATTGGTGCAAGGTGTGCCGCCAGCTTTGTTTCTTAATTTCAGAATTCCAATAACCATTGCTCATCTTCATCTACTTCTTTTGGTTCTAACTTTTGCAAACATCATTATTTTGTTGTTTTCTTCTTCTTCTTTTTTATATATTTCTCTAAAATATTTATTTTCTTCCATAACTTGATGGCTTGAAGGTTCCATGGTAAAATACCTTCAATCTTGGTTTGTAATGTACTTTCTTCTTCTTCCTTTTCAACCATGAATGCAGAGATTAAGTGGAAAAGTGTGAAAATAAAATAAAATTGCAGAACCGCTAAACCGCTAAACCGCCCGGCTGGTTCACTGGTTTGTTCCGGTTTGAAGCCGGTTCGAACGGTTTTTTATCGGTTCATTTCCTGTCCGTTTTTCAGTCGAAACCGAACCGCATCTAAGCCCGGTTCACGGCCCGACCGGTCCGACCGGCCGGTCCGGTCCGGTTCTGACAACCTTGATTAATATTGAAAGAAAAACAAACAAACACAATTCTGTCATTAGAGGTAATTTTATTTTCTATTTAAATCACAAAATTTAATACTAAACAATATGATTTTTTTTTGTCAAGTAGTCTGGTGACTAGAAATTTCACCCTTAAGGTGGATAAGTAAGATACTTGAAGTTTGAATCCCGACTCCGTGCATATATAATGCAATGTTCCGGCCAACTAAATCAAGCACACGACAACTATATAATCTTTCTAATGAGGTAATTTATTTTCTTTCTAAATCACAAAGTTTAATACGAAACTATATGATCTTTCTAAAAAGGAAAGTTTCAGGATCATAAATTATTATTATTTTTGCAAAAAATGTTATGAAATAATAAATCAATTATAATAAGACCAAGGCAAAAATTGAAGATCAACAATGACCTCATTTTAAACTTTACTTTGAAAATTTAAAGGAATAAAACCAAAGCAATAAAACTAAAGTGATGGGGGTTGTGATTTTGGAAGTAAAAAATTGTTTTAAAAAAATGTAGAAGTGTTGTTTTGTAATTTCAGAGGGTTTGTTGGGGTATAAGGCTAGGTGAAGGGTACCAAGTATATTTTCTTAAAATTGAAAGACGAATGAAATTGGTCCACTCCACACTCTCAAATGGCCTGGTTGAACATATGGGCCTATTCTTAAAATTTCAACACAGCAATTTGAGAAAATTTCTCAACCCACCTAAACATTTCTCCCCTACCTCCTAGCGCACCCAAAAAAATTCGGAAAATACATTTCGAACTGTTTTTTAGTATAAAATTTACACTATAAAAAATTCGGAAAATGTTTTCCGAATTTTTTGGGGGGTGGGGGAGAAAGTGAGTGGGTGGGATGAGAAAATTTTGCAATTTGATCCACCGCCTTGAATAAAAACTTCGGAACGTTTTTTTCAAATTTGAACTAGAAAAAATTAGGAAAATGTGTTCTGAAGTTTTTATTTAAAGGAAAAATTGGAATTTCGGGGGGGAAAAAAGATATCTAGGGAGGGGGGAAGATAAATTTTCAATTTCAATATATAATATCAAAGTGAAATGATTTAATGGCCCAATCTAAACAAACAAAAAGGCAAACAATTCAAAAAAGAAGATACCTAGACCCCTTACTAAATAAGTAGGGCTCTATTGAAAGGATGTTGGCAATACAATGACTCTAAGTGAGGAAACTTGCTCTATAGGCCTCTCAATTGCTCCCAGCACCCCCCAAATAAAAGACTAAATCATATATTAACATGGGTCTCTTCTTTTGTTGTTGTTGAGGTTTGGTTTTGTTAGGTTGACTTGTTTAACTCGTCATTTTTTTAGGGTGAGTTATAATTTAAACCCTGTCACTATTAGTCGGTTTGTTCCATCTAATATGCTAAAAAACGGGTGCAATGATGGGACGAGTTAGTCCAACAAATCAACTGATTAATATTAAAAGTTTACTTTTTACAAATGTACTCCAATCCTTATCGCTTTACCCCTACAAATTATAAAAGATGTTAAGTTCAACATTTTTAGAGATTTTAAAAAGTTAACTTTTGTTTATAATTGTAGCCAGAATAGTATGATCACTAACGATATAAAACTTTTTCACATAAATATATTATATATATATATATATATATATCCAATAGTATTACTTTTATAGATTAGTTGTTGACGCGATCATTAAATGCATGTATAAAAATGTTTTATTGTGTACATATTAATCCTAAAAGAAAATCTCTAAAGTATGATGAGATAGAGGGTATTGAGGAATAGCCAGTTTGATCCTTATTATTTGAAAAACCTAACTGCACAAACCATATGCAGTGGACCAGCAGAGGTTGTGGAAGTAAATTCATGAGACATTACAGAAGTACAAAATAGTAACTATGGTGACACAGTGACAGCAAAGACATGCCTGTGAATGAGATGAGCATAACAGCTAGCTGTAGGCCATGTTGCAATTACTAATACTATTACTATTACTAACACCGTTAAAAATTAATAATTAAAGAGTTCTATAGATATATAGTTCATTTTTTATCACTGTCATAAATTGGCACATGAGTAAAAAAGTGACTAAATAGTACTACTAAATTGAGATTGAATGAAATTTCTTTTAAATAACGTGACAATACGTACATTCTATTTAATGTGACAACAAATTTGGCTGCAATTGTAATGTCTAATGCTATTTTTTATGATATTTTCAGCCATTAACACTACTAAAAATTTACTGTTTTTATGTGGATTTGGACCAAAAATTACATTTTCTGCGAATTTTTTAAAAGATTTTGGTTCCCAGCAAATACCTTCGTATGAAATTACATACTTTCCAGCTAATACCTTCGTATGAAATTGTATGATGGAGTGGTGAATGATGGTAAGAACCAATGTTGTGCCCAGCTTGTTTTCGGTAAAATACAGTATTTTAGAGGAATTTTAGCAAAGATGGACAATGAGTCGAGTTTAAATTGGTGGAGAAAACAAAGGCAGAGAGGAAGCTGAACGCGGAGTGATCGCGCGATAGGGAAAGAGAGCAAGAAGTAGAAGAAGGAAACAAGAGGAGCAAAATGTTTTAGTCAAAATAAAAATAAAAATAAGAAGAGCAATATGTTGTTGTGATGTATTATGAAGACGAGTAAAATGTAGAATCAAAAACATATTTAACTCATGTCACTATCCATGCAAATATCAATAGAAAGACAAATTTGTAATTCCAGTAATCATTTTAAAATATATGTTAACGATAACAATGTGGAAATTAATTTGATATGATCCTGTAATTTTAAGTACTATTGTAATAGTTGTTTGTATTTGGCTAAACTCAATTTTATAAATTGACTTGTAAGATTTTTTTAAGAAAATATAATTTTAGTCATTAATTATTTTCAAAACATATTTCTAATATTAGTGAGACTTAAAGATTTGAATAGATAATTCACAAGTCCTATCTCAACTGATAAAAAATTGTCGAATTTGTTAGATCGGATGTCACGATTGAAATTCGAATTCCGACTTTTATGTATATGAGGTAATGATGACTTTATCATTTTGTGTACAAAATTAAAAGGACTTGAATAGGGAAAACATAAAACTCTTCCAACCGCGTGACCAAATTTAAAACCTTGTTTACGTTGGGCTGTTCTAACAATGAGAAAACAAAACTTTTTCACTCATCAGTCATCGTAACAACAACCTTTCCTTTTAGGCAAAAAATGCAATAACTGTTGACATTATCAGTAAATATTAAATGCTGCCTAGTACTACTTTAATAGAGACATCTACATTAGTATCCAGCTCTCTATGATCAATTCAATCCCCTTTTACATCTATGATGATGATAGTGGTAACAAAAGTTATTTCATTTTCACCAACAAATATCACAATAATTGACCAAAGTGATGGTGCAAGTGGTAAGAAATCAAACTTTTTAAATAAGTGGTTAAAAGGTTGATCACTTTGGTGTGTACGGAGAAAACTCAATTGTACGTTGAACCGACTTTCCAACGGAGATTTTAGTTAGTGATAAAGGTTATGTATTATATTGAGGATTTGGATATTCTCAGCAGTAATGATTTGACACAATTTTCCGTTGTAATGCATCTTAGTTATTCATTTGAGATCAAATTATTCAAATTACAATGTTCCACACAATAAAATAATCTCAACCGCCGATTTAAGATTGAATGACTATATCTATTATAGCAGAACGTTGTTATTGCATAAAATCCTATCCTATATATTGGTGGTATGCAAATGTATCATTATAGACGACTAATACATCAATGTTGTGATTACCACGGTTATCCAAGTATATGAAAATGGCTTTCCATACATTTTTGTTTTTCATATATTTCTTTCACCGTAAGTTTTTATATATTGGTCTCTCTATTTTAAAATTTGACAGTTTTAGTCCATCCATTATATTTTGTCTAAAATATATGGTGATATAACATGTATTCAAAATAAGTTTATATGTGATTTTTTTTACGATTTCATCGATGTTGATGATAAAAATAGAGGGACTAAAATTGCAATTTACAGCTAAAGGGTGAATACTTACAGCTAAAGGGAGGTTAATATTTCTTACATGTGGTTACAAAATTAATTAATAATAATATCACAATAATTGAGCACTATATATAAGTGACCTAACTTTCTCTCATACACACATTCACCACTATATAGCTAGTTGGTGTTAAATTTCTTTGACACATTAATATCAAAGGAAGTAAACAACAACAAAATGAATATAATTCCTTCAATACTTCTTTGTGTGTTAATCACACTAACCATTGGTGTTGAAAAAATTGAAGCAGCAAGAGCATTTTTTGTTTTTGGTGATTCTTTAGTAGACAATGGAAATAACAATTTCTTAGCAACTACTGCTCGTGCTGATACATATCCTTATGGAATTGATTCTCAATCTCATAGAGCTTCTGGTCGTTTCTCTAATGGTCTCAACATGCCTGACCTTATTAGTTAAGTGCTAGCTCTTTTTTTTTTTTTTTTTATATTATTTATGATAATAACTTTTTTAATTATTTATATAGTTTCACTAGATTTCATCTCAATTTTTTTTAATGCTTGTTTTAATTAATTAAGTGACTATATATTAATATATGAATATGTGTGATATGATAATATAGGTGAGAAAATTGGGTCAGAGGCCACATTGCCATATTTGAGTCCAGAGTTGGATGGTGAAAGGTTACTTGTTGGTGCTAATTTTGCTTCTGCTGGGATTGGAATTCTCAATGACACTGGAGTTCAGTTTGTAAGTAGCATTCCTTTTTTAATGATATAATGTTTTTTGACAATTAACTAATGTTTTTAACACACAAAAGAGTAGTTGTCAAAAAAAAAAAAAACACAAAAGAGTAGCATTTTCTTTTCCAAGATTAACATGGTAATGAAATTTCTCTTGTACTTCACTTATTTTTTCAACCTCAACTCCATATTTCTAATACCATTATATCTCTCTAAATATATGATTTTATTGACCAAATTACTTGAATAAAGAAAATTTATAGTGATATAAATTTTTTAATAAATTGAAATTTTTTCCTTTGGATTGAATAAGAGAAAATTAATTTAATATCTTGTTTTTTCAAAGTAGTAATAATATTTATTGTCATTTTATAAAAAACATAAATAAGAATATTTTACTAAAATAATTATGGGAAATATTATCCAGCATCTTCAAGGTACTCCCTCCGAACACAATTATAAGCAAAAAACACTTTTTAGATTTATTGAAAAAAATAATTTATCTAGTCTATATTATTGACCAGATACATTACTTTTTCAATTAATCTAAAAAATGGCTTTTACTTATAATTGGGTCCGGAGGGAGTACTCTTAGACTTTAAATACCGGCAAGTTTTTACGAAAATGTGCGAAGTTAATATATTGTAATTTGTCAATTAAAATATTTAATTTTTTGAATAAATAATTTTTTAATAAATTTCCCGAAAACACTCGTTAGCAAGGCCTAAATATTATTAGTAAAATGAAAAATTGTTCATATAAAAAGGGACAGAAAATTTGGGTCATGTATTTAGGGAGCATGTGTGTTCAAAGTTGAAGGACGACATAATTGAATAGAGATTGAAAATGTGAACCTTCATTTATGAGAGGATCTACTCTCACTCAACGTAATTACTTTCTTAACATGAAAAGAAGTTATGTTCAATATTCCGTACGGGCACAAAGCTTTGAAAACAACAAATTAAATTGAAAATGACTAGACAATGATTTCCTAATTAAAAAGAGAAGAGAGACGTGATTTCCCTAATCATGCTGTCAAGGAAGATTTGTTCGTCCGATTAAGATCGGATGGTCCAAGTATAAATGAGATTTAATCAAACTATGTAACTGTTTTATATATAGGTGTCTAATTAAAGATCAGACGACCAAATCTTTCTTGACTGCATGAGTGCATGCAGTTTTGACCGCATACAATCCAAATCCAAGAGAGACACATAAAGGAAACAAATCCTAAATTTGGAAATTAGATTTACTGTGGTTGAAACTTTATATACATTCACCGAGTTAGATATTGATCGTTATTTGATCTTAACTCAATTTAAATTTTATTTGATATTTTAAAATATCAAGTTATATTTGAATTGATGATTTCAATTAAACGACAATTGATGATTGACTGCTTGAATTAAGAGAAAGTTTAATGTAAGAAACAATATTGTAAAATTGAATTACTTGTTGTATCTAATTATCTAAATTTAATTTTGCAGATTAACATAATCCGAATTGGTGCCCAATTGGCATACTTTAAACAATACCAACAAAGGGTGAGTGCACTAATCGGAGAAGATGGGGCAAAAAGATTAGTGAACCAAGCATTGGTTTTAATAACCTTAGGAGGGAATGATTTTGTGAACAATTATTATTTGGTTCCATTCTCAGCAAGATCTCGTCAATATGCTCTTCCAGATTATGTTGTCTTCCTCATTTCTGAGTATCGCAAAATTCTTTTGGTATATATATTCCTATCCTTCAACTGCCCTTTGTTTAATTATGGTCATAATTTGATTTTTTTTTTGAAGTTTTGACATAATAATTTTTTATTTTAAAAATTATTATATTATCGTGACATTACATTTTTTTGTCACATAGGCAGCTCCTAAACCCTAAAACATATGGTCAAAGTCACCATAAGAAAAACAGTTCAATGCTAACAACTCGTATGTAAAGGGACTTTATAATTAGTTAGCATAACCTTTTTTTCTTACTAGTATTAGGATCTTTTGTTTAAAAATATTAATTCATAAGATAGCTTATTTTCTCACTCGTCACATTTCTAAAAACCTACTTCAAACGAAAAAAAAAAAAACAATAATTTTGTCAAGAAGTGATAATACTTCCTAAGGAAAAATAAAATATTTATTTTCTTTTTTAAGTATACTTTTGAAGTGGTATTGAAGGGTGAAAAAAGAAACTTGTTTGCCTAGTCATGGGCGCGCTTTTTTAACATTTTCATTTCAGTATTCAATCAATTATTTTATTTTTAAATAAAAATTAGAGTGCAAAAATTATCACAATAAAAAATGAATCTAGTGTTCTACCAATAAGAAAAAATGAAAGTAGTGTGAATTTCACTCATTAAAGAACGTATTAAAAATAATGTTAGGAGGAGTATTTCAATAATATGGTTGTGTTTTTTTAGCATTTCTCTAAAAGCTTATAGACTAGTGTGGTAGTTGAGTTCATGAATGATAATTTAGTAGTATAAAAATTAAACATTCATTTGTTATTATGGTTAGGAATTAAAATATGTTTTTTCTGAATACCAAAAAAAAAAAATATGTTTTTTCTTTAGATGAGTTAATTAATGTTTGGCAAACATGTAACGGTAAAATTCAATTGGTAGTTGAAAGAAGCACACATTAGGTCAATAAATATTAAAATCCACATAAATTCCACCACCAAATATAACCATATAGTAAAAATATAGAATTAAATGCTCTTACATTATCCTCTGTATTTTCAATACGTACATTTATTATTATTTTTTCATACCAATTGTGTTATAACATTGAATTAAATGTCTACAGAATCTGCATGAATTAGGAGCAAGAAGAGTTTTGGTGACTGGAACTGGACCATTAGGTTGTGTGCCAGCAGAATTGGCTATGCAAGGTAGAAATGGAGAGTGTGGGGAAGCTCTTCAAAAAGCTACTAATTTATTCAATCCTCAACTTGTTCAATTGATTAATCAACTCAACACGGAAATTGGCGGTCCTGATAGACATGTCTTCATTTACGCAAATGCCTTTGCAATGCATTTAGATTTCATCGATAATCCACAAGAATATGGTATATTTTCAATCTTAATTTCGTTAATTATTTTATTCGTGTAAGGTGAGAGACGTTTAAAACAATACTAATTAAGAAGTTCAAATTTTAAAAATTAACTTGATAACCATTAACATTTGTCTATAAAAAATAAAATAAATAATATTAGTAGTAACAATGATAATTCAAGTAGAAAAATTCATATGTTGGTTTGAAATATTATTTTTTTGTTTTTTTTTTTATGTATATATGTTGATGCTAGAAGTAAACTGTTAGGTCAAGCCCTAGTGAAGTTAGTTGGAAGTAGAAATTCAATATATGCAAATTTTGTTACCTACCTATAGTTTGGTCTTGAAGTCTATTTAATAAGTTTAGCCCATGGTGGCCATTAGAGAGGATAATTAATTAGATTCTCCTAAGACATATTGGAATAATGGATGAAATTTAACTTAAGTGTAGTTTTGGGATCCATTAAAAGATTTTATCACAAATTAATTATGGACTTCGTCATAGATTCTTGACCCAAGTGGATTGAAAATAAGATAATTGTTCTTCTCCCTTCTGCATTGCTCTAAATCCTCCAACTTATTAGAATATATTTCTAAAAGATTAATTCTATTTCCCACAACCAATATTCTAATAGATGGATATGTTGTAATCAAATTAAATGGTGTGGGGAAATTGGCTTTATTTGGGGACCCTAGGGACCATTCCCATCATATAGTATATGTCAAACATATAATTAAGATTGCAATGGACCATACTCATTGAAAAAACATTGATTCACCTAAACTTCAAAGAAAATCAATTTTTGACACTTACAACAACCCTATTGAATATTGAAGCTATTTTTTACATTTTTTTTGTTGGTATAATAAATGAAGAAGGTGCATGCTATGTGAATCATAATTTCTATGCAATTTAAATAAGACATTGAGCTCAAGTAGTTAATGAGTTCTCCCTAAAACAGATCGTTTGAGAGAATCCGAGTTTAATTTCTTGTAGGAATAATTCTTTTTCATACTTTCCTAACCTCGTGACCGAATTCTTGATTACCGGGGGCCCTTCCGTTGAAAATTAGATGGTCAATACGATAATAATAATAATAATAATAATAATAATAATAATAATAATAATAATAATAATAATAATAATAATTTTTGTACAATTTTCCAATTTTGAAATATTTATCATTTTTTATTTATTTATGTAGGATTTGTTACATCAAAAGTAGCATGTTGTGGTCAAGGAGCATACAATGGAATTGGACTATGTACCCCAGCATCTAACTTGTGCCCTAATAGAGATATTTATGCATTTTGGGACGCTTTTCATCCATCAGAAAGAGCAAATAGATTAATCGTTGATAAAATTATGACTGGAGCTGCCCAATACATGCACCCAATTAACCTTAGTACAATTATTGATTTAGATTCTAGGATCTAATATGCTTCATTCCTATTAGGGTGGTTGTTGAAACCCTATGATCTTTGTAATTTATTGTATTCTTGAATGTTTAAGCCTTTGATGTCATTTGTGTCACAAAAAATAACTTTTATTGTTAAGTGACTTATTTAATTTTACTTTTGATTGAAGTTCAATTTTTATATTATAATTGTCATGCAAATTGTTGGATATAAATTTGGTATTTATCAATTAAATATAATTGGTGGGTCCAATATTTATTTGGAGGTGATATTGTCAAAATAAAACTTTCAAAGTTGGTGTCGAAAGCCAACTAGGTCGAAGCCAAAAAGCGCTTCGAGAGATATGGATAACGCGTCCAATTTTGGTTTTGCCAGGAAGCTATCGAAAGCGCGAAATCGAACCGATGGAGAGTTGGGCCAAGCCCAAACAAGGAACAACGAACGGCCCAAGAGGTCTTGGCGCGCGCTGAAGGAATGAAAGATGAAAGTGGAGAACGTGGTCGACGTGGCAAATGGAGGAGCGTCCAGATGATCGAGAAACAGTTACCACTTTGTAGTAGTATTTATAGTAGTTTTTCATTCAGAACAAGGGTCACAAAATTTTATACAAACACTCTCTCTAAAATTCTAAGTACTCAGCGATCGAACGAACGGAATTCAGAGGAGAAATGTATGTTTTGTGAACCATCTTTATTTGTAATTGCTTTTCATTCAATGCAATTTGCTTTCCAGTAATTTTCTCCAAGTTTAAATTCAGATACTTGCTCGAGAAACTGCTACTTCGAGGCGATTCGAATTAGTTTCTCTTGTATGCTTTAAAACATTTTAATTCCTAAGTGTTTGTTTCCTTGTTAAAACGAACATTCAAACAGTTTTCTTAAAACGAATAAACACAAAATTGTCCTGAGATTTACTAGTTGATCTCGCGAGTTTAAATACTTAAACTAGCGGTTGTTTACCAAATTCTCACGTAAACAAATTGGCACGCCCAGTGGGACTGGTTTTGTGTTTATTAAAGTTGTGTTCATTTTTATGTTGTGGGATAAAAACTTGTTACTTGCATATAACTGATGATAAGTTAGGTTATGGTTAAAACTACTCAGAGATCTAATCCTAGTAAAACTCCAAACTCTAGTGCGATGAGTAGCGAAGCAAGTTCGAGTGGTGGAGTCGATCCACCTCCACAAAGTTTGGTAACATCTGAGTTGGTGAATGTTCCAATATTCTCCAGTCCAACCATTTCGACTGTGCAGGATGTTATTCCAACTCTACCAATACCAACTATGGCAATTCCGTCCATGACTGCTGGTTTTGGACGTTCAAAACCACCATCAGGTCAGGGTTTTATGTATGGGCCTCCCCCTACGCTTGGCTTAGGAATGCCAAGTTTCGAATCTGAGAGGTACACTTCGTCAAGGGTAACTCCCACACCCTTAACGACTGCGTCTGTGTTGTCTTTGAGGCAGCAAATGGATGAGAGCAACCATGAGATGGTTAATCTCTTAACCCAACAAATTGGTACTGTGTTTAACCCATTAATTCAGAATACCAACGAGAGTTATCAAATGTTGGCATTTCAAATGAGTCGAATTGCAGATTTTTTTGGGACACCCCCACCGCCTCCTAGAGTAAATCCTATTACTCCGCAAGTGATATTGCCTGCAATGTCTTCGACTCCAGTACAGCAAAGGCCAGTTTATGTGGCTACTGAAACAGGTCCTAACCCAACACCCACGCCAGTTGTACAAGAGGAAACCTATTATCCTCACGAGGTTAATCAAATGCCTCAAGTAGTAAATCAAAACCCTCCTGTTGTCAACCCAAATCCACAAGTGGTACATCAGAACCCCCCAGTGGTACTGGTTAGGAGGAACCAAGATCCTGACGAGGTAGTGCGAGAGGTGCGGAACAATAACTTGCTTGGCCAGCACAATTTGGCCAACATGGTCGAAACGATTTTGGCCCAAAACGGCCTAAACACGGGTTGTCGAAGGCCAAATTTTGTTTCTGCCTTCACTGAATACGTGTTGCAAACAGAGTTACCAAGGGGTTGGAAAGTCCCAAAATACACTAAGTTTGCTGGGGACACTAATGAGTCAACCGTAGAACATATTGCTAGGTATTTAGCTGAATCTGGGAACTTGGCGAATAATGAAAATTTGCGAATGAAGTATTTTCCTAATTCGCTTACCAAGAATGCATTTACTTGGTTTACAACCTTGCCTCCCAATTCGATTCATAGTTGGGCCTAATTGGAAAGGACTTTCCATGAGCAATTTTATATGGGCCAGACTAAGATAAGTCTGAAAGAATTAGCCAGTGTAAAAAGAAAAAACCAAGAGTCAATTGATGATTATCTAAATAGGTTTCGTTTGCTGAAGTCCAGGTGCTTTACCCAAGTGCCTGAGCACGAGCTAGTGGAAATGGCTGCTGGTGGGTTAGATTATTCAATTCGAAAGAAGTTAGATACCCAATACCTTCGAGACATGTCACAGTTGGCTGACAGGGTGAGACAAGTCGAAAGGTTAAAAGCTGAAAAAGTTAGAAATTCTAAGTTTCAGAAAAAGAAAGAAATAGGTTTTGTTGATTCCTATGATAATGAAATTGATTATGAAATTAGTGATGAGTACTTAGATTTCGACGATAGTGATATTAATGTGGCTGAATTAAAGCCTGGGCCTCCTTATATTTGCAAATTGTTGCGGCCGTCGAATGGAAAAAATCCAGTCGAACCAAAAAATGATAAGTTTGTTACGAAGACTTATACTTTCGATATTACTAAATGTGATGAAATTTTTGATTTATTGGTGACTGACGGCCAGATCATTGTGCCAAAAGATATGAAAATACCACCAATAGAACAAAGAAAGAAAAGAGGTTATTGTAAGTTTCATAACTATTTGGGACATAAAACTTATCAATGTGTTGTTTTCAGGGATTTGGTGCAAAAAGCGCTGAATGAAGGAAGGCTGAAGTATGCTGATAAGGCAAAGCCTCCAATGAAGGTAGATGCAGATCCCTTACCACCTGCTGATGCTACCTATGTCGAAGTCTATGACTGCAACATGGTTGAAGTGATAGATGTTGCTGCTCCAATCAAGGCTGTGCCTGAGGAGGAGTATGAAAAGAGGGTGCGTGAAGTGTACCCCAATGCTGAGGAAGAACTGGTGGACTTCCTGAATAGGTGCAAGCTGAAGAATGCTGAAGTGATGCTTTGCCCTAGGTGCAGTGCTGTGTGCGACAAAGAGGCCACTGCAGGCCTTCAAAACGTTGTACCTTATGCTGAAAACAAGAGAAAATGGCCAAAAGCTAGGCCAAATCAAAAAGATTGGCCTTACAAAGGGGCCAATTGGGGAAAGCCTATCACCAAAGGCCTTTCGATTCAGCAAAGGCTAAGTCCCCAAAACACTTTCAAACCATCTGGGAGAGTACCTGTTAACCAATGGATGAGTGGACAGTACGTCACTTTCAATCGAAGGATGATGGAAAATGGAAGCTCTAGCAATGTCAATGTAAACATTGTGGCTGAACCCAAGGGTTCAAAAGTGGTAGCTGGAAAGGAAACAGTGAATGCTGCCACCGAAGTCAACAAATACTCTTATAGGAATAATTATAAAGGAAAAAATCCTATGACTCGCACTCAGTGGCGAAGGTTTCAGAGGAAACAAAAGTTGACAGCGAAAGAGGCTGAGGCTGGGGGCAAGGTTGTTGTAACCCAGAAAGCTGAAAAGGTTGAAATGGCCAAGAGGCCAGTAAAGGAGAGGCTTTCCATAATATTGGAAGAACCTATAGCTGAAAATGCCCAAGGAGGGGCAGAAGATGAGGATGACATGGAGGATGATGATCTCCTGGATGAGGGGTCTGATTTCGACATCATGGTCAATGTGGTGTCTATTTTGCCACTGGAAAATGATGTGCCTACTGAAGTTAATGAGTTGGAAGAAGACTTCGAGGCCCTTAATTTGGCTGATCATAAGCCAATGTGTTACTATGTTATGCAAAATGGTTGTGTCGAAGAGCAAAAAGCTGTTTTCGAGAAGCCAGACCTGGGAATGCAGAACCACTTGAAGGCTTTGTTCATTAGGGCAAAAGTCAATAATGTGGGAATTAATAAAGTCCTAGTGGATGGGGGAGCTGTGGTGAATATCATGCCTCACTTCATGTTGAAGAAATTAGGTCTCTATGACACAGACCTTCATTCCCACAATGTGGTGCTGGCCAACTATGAAGGAAAAACTGGCCATTCCCTGGGGGCAGTACAATTGGAAGTATGTGTTGGTAGCACAGTTCGAAAGACCTTGTTTATGGTCATAGCTGCCAAACCTAATTACAATTTGTTATTAGGTCGAGAATGGATACATGGTGTTGGAGCTGTTCCCTCAACCATGCACCAAAGATTAATCATCTGGAGAGAAGATGGTTTGGTCGAGAATGTAGAAGCAGATCAAAGTGCATATATTTCAGAAACAGGCACTGTAACTTTACAGAACTTCGACAAAAACCTGGCTTTGATTGCTCCTTGTGGTGAGCAAGATGCTGCCTTCGATCCAAATGAAGTGGTATCAAAAAATGTATACCACTCAGTTAAGTTGCATCCAACCCATGGCTTTTGTTGGGAAAGGGAAGACATAGAGAAACCCTTGTGTGAGGATGCACACCCACCAGTTTCTGGGTGGGTCAACCATGATGAGTTTGATGACTGAGTCCCTAGCATGGGATCGAATCACGGCTTACACAGCCGAAAATAGAATCAAAATGGCTCTTGAGGCCAATAATGTTCAAGAAAATGTGGCTGTCGAAGCCAGTGATGACTTAAGAGACAAACTGGCCTTGGAGGCTAGTGAAGTAAATGACGTCAAAAAACAAGGGTTGGATTGTATCTATGATGATGAGCCTTTGGGTTTTGAGAAAGATCCACATAGTTCGATTCAAAGAATGCAAGCCCAAGATCCTTTGCAGGAAGTTGATATTGGAGATGGCTCTGTTAAAAGGCCAACTTATATTAGTGCCAATATAGACTCAATCTTAAAAGAAAGAACGGTCGAGCTGCTTAAGAAATACAGAGACTGCTTTGCATGGGATTATAACGAAATGGCTGGGTTAAGCAGAGAGCTCGTGGAGCATAGGTTACCCCTTCGACCGGATAAGAAACCTGTAAAGCAGCTTCCAAGGAGGTTTGCACCGGAAATCATGACAAAGATCAAAGCAGAAATTGAAAGGTTGCTCAAATGCAAGTTCATTCGAACGACCAGGTATGTGGAATGGTTAGCTAATATTGTTCCTGTTATTAAGAAAAATGGATCACTTAGGGTTTGTATAGACTTCAGGGATTTGAATAATGCTACACCTAAGGATGAATATTCCATGCCTGTAGCCGAAATGTTAGTTGACTCAGCAGCAGGGCATGAATATTTGAGTATGTTAGATGGCTATTCGGGTTATAATCAAATCTTTATTGACGAAGATGATGTGCCAAAAACCGCATTTCGTTGCCCTGGTGCTTTGGGCACCTACGAGTGGGTGGTGATGCCTTTTGGATTGAAAAATGCTGGAGCAACGTACCAAAGAGCTATGAACTTAATTTTTCATGATTTTATCGAAGTATTTATGCAGGTTTATATTGATGATATTGTTGTAAAATCCTCCTCCCAGGATGAACATATCGAACATCTTAAAAAATCGTTCGAAAGAATGAGAAAATGTGGACTAAAGATGAATCCACTAAAATGTGCTTTTTGTGTACATGCAGGAGATTTCCTTGGCTTTGTTGTGCATAAAAAGGGCATAGAAATTAACCAAAACAAGACAAAGGCTATCATGGAGACAAAACCTCCAGGAACAAAGAAACAGCTTCAATCTTTGCTAGGAAAGATCAATTTCTTGAGAAGGTTTATATCAAACCTAAGTGGCAAAGCTCAACCTTTTTCTCCACTGCTGAGGCTCAAGAAAGGTGATTTATTTGAATGGGGAACGGAACAACAAAAGGCGTTCGATGATATCAAGGCATACTTGTCGAAGCCTCCGACTTTGATGCCTCCTATTCGAAACAAAGCAATGAAGTTGTATATCGCAGCATCAGATTCGACTATTGGAAGCATGCTCGCACAAGAGGATGAAAATGGCGTAGAAAAGGCTATTTACTATCTAAGTAGAATTTTGAATGATGCTGAGACTAGATATAGTCCAATTGAAAAGCTTTGTCTATGTTTGTATTTTTCTTGTACCAAACTTAAGCAATATATCAAACCAGTTCATGTTTATGTTTATTCTCATTTTGACATCATTAAACATATGTTGTTAAAACCAATCTTGCATAGTCGAATTGGGAAGTGGGCTTTAGCTTTGACTGAATACTCATTGACTTACCAACCCTGAGGGCTGTAAAAGGTCAAGTAGTGGCTGACTTTCTTGTTGACCACTCGGTGGCTGAGACCCCAATAACATATGTAGAACATGAACCTTGGATGTTGTACTTTGATGGCTCGAAGCACAAACATGGTACAGGAATTGGAATCTTAATCATTTCTCCTTTAAAGATTCCAACAAAGTTTAAGTATAAGATCAGTGGGACATGCTCTAATAATGAAGCCGAGTACGAGGCTTTAATTGCAGGTCTAAAGATCCTTTTAGACTTGGGGGCAAAACATGTTAAAATCAGAGGAGACTCTGAATTAGTAATAAAACAATTGGCAAAAGAATACAAATGCATTCAAGAACATTTGATGAAATACTTTGTCATTGCCTTCTCGTTACTGAAACGATTCGATTCATGTGATATTCAACACTTGCCTCGGATCGAGAACCAAGAAGCAAATGACTTAGCCCAAATTGCTTCTGGCTATAAGGTAACAAGGGAAAAATTGGATGAGATAGTTGAAATTAAAGAAAAACTAATCTCATGTGAGGTAATACCCCATCAGCTGGGGGCAAATGAGCCAAATGTCGAAATAGAGTCCGAAATGGCTGATGCACACTTTGATGAAGTAATGACTGAAGTCTTCGTGATTGACAATTTGGCTGACAAGGATTGGAGACAACCCATTGTTAAATACATAGAAAATCCAACAGGTACAGCCGATAGGAAGGTTAAGTATAGAGCCTTGAATTACACAATCATGGGAAATGAGCTATTTAAGAAGACTCCTGAAGGGGTTTTGTTGAAGTGCCTAAATGAAAATGAAGCGTATGTAGCAGTTTCAAATGCCCATAGTGGAGCCTGTGGTGCCCATCAAGCAGGCCACAAAATGAAATGGCTTTTGTTTCGACAAGGTTTGTATTGGCCTTCGATGCTTAAGGATTGCATAGAATATGCAAAAGGCTGTCAAGAGTGTCAAAAACACGCAGGGGTACAACACGTCCCTGCCAGTGAGTTGCATTCGATTATCAAACCTTGGCCTTTTAGAGGCTGGGCTTTAGATTTAATTGGTGAGATTAGGCCTGCGTCATCCAAGAACCAACGTTATATACTAGTTGGGCTCGACTATTTTACCAAATGGATAGAGGCCGTTGCCCTAACAAACGTGGATCAGGAAACAGTGATAAATTTTATCCAAGACCATATTATTTACAGGTTTGGGCTTCCTGAGACGATCACTACAGACCAAGGAACAGTGTTTGTTGGTCGAAAGATGCAAGATTTTGCTGAACAATCAGGTTTTAAACTGATGACCTCAACGTCTTATTATGCTCAAGCAAATGGCCAAGTTGAAGCGGCCAACAAGGTCATAATTAGTCTAATTAAGAAACACGTTGCTCAAAAGCCAAAGAATTGGCACAAGACCTTGGACCAAGTCCTATGGGCATGTAGGAATTCTCCTAAAGAGTCAACAGGGTCAACACCTTTTCGACTAACCTATGGTCACGATGCTGTGCTACCTGTCGAAATAATGATGCAGTCAATTCGAGTGCAAAGGCAGTGGGAACTACCCCCTGATCACTATGGGAACATAATGTTAGATGAATTAACAGATGTGGATGAGGAGAGGTTGCAAGCGTTAGATGCTTTGATTCGACAAAAGGAACGAATTGCTAGAGCATATAATAAAAGGGTTAAATCCAAACTCTTTGATGTAGGAGATTTGGTTTGGAAAGTTATCCTTCCCATGGACAGACGAGATCGAGTTTTCGGGAAGTGGTCACCCAATTGGGAAGGGCCATTTAAAATTTCTCAAGTTTTGTCAAATGGAGCCTATGAGATTGAAGAGTTAACTCCTGAGAAACGTTCAGTCAACATGAATGGCAAATATTTAAAGAAATACAAGCCAATGTTGCAAGAAATAAGCATAAAAAATGAATAACACAAGAATAAAATTTGCGAAATGGTAAAAGGAAATGCCAAGAATTTCAATTTTTATTCATATAAGATCAACAATACAACCAATCATTCAAGAATGTTCAAGAAAATACAAGAATTGGTTGAATGTTGAAAGGTAACCATTTAAGGTGTGCCCTGGGCTCGAGCTCCTTCATCCTTTGAATCAGAACTGGAAAGTTCTGAGATCTGAGAGTCTCCATCCTCAGAAGAAGGAGTCGGAGTTCCTGGGTATTCTTCATCAGGCTCTAGGGTGCTGAGGAACTCGAGGTAATCTTCATCTTCGTCATCTGAACTAGAGCTTGAGGAATCAGAAGAGAGAATGATGGTTTCTACTACCTTAGCCGATGACGGCCTAGGGCGAAGGATTCTAGTGCGTGGAGGTTTGGAAGCTGGAACCTTGGTTCGTCCCCTTCCAGGAGGATGTGGCATGCTTGAGCCCGGGATGGAAGAAGGAGGATTTTTCTTGTTATCCATTCTTTGTGGAGAGGTGTTGATGCGTTAGTTTGTATAAAGTGATGAGCAAAAAGAGTTGCAAGGTGTGAGTATTTATAGAAGAATTAAGACGCGTTAATGACCAGGCAGTTACAACTAACCACGGTCAGTTTACGTAGGAAATGCCATTGCATTAATGCTCAAAGCCATGTAGTTAACTGTGTTGACTACATTGGAAACATGTTCGCTTCATTCCTTACAAAGTGCCATTAATAAGGCTGGGGAGAATGGCCCAAAAGAAGGAAAGCAAACAATAACAAGAGAATAAAATACTCAGCCAATATATGAACATGCAGCATTAAAAAAAAAAGCCAAAACGGGCATACATTCAAAAGCCATGTACGAAATTGTTTGACAGTTGCTAGTGTTAAGAGAGTTACAATACGACATCCAAAAGAAAAAGAAAGAAAAAACTCGAAACTAAAAAGGAAAAACTACAAAGTCAAGGTTGTGGTTGAGATGTCGAAGGAGGCTTTCGATTGGCCGCTTGAAATTGGTAATACTGAGTTCGAATGGACGCCAGTTTACGTTGTAGCATTTCCTTATCACTAGCAAGGTGCTCGACTCGCTTCTGGACAGCTAAACCCTCACTGTAGTGTTGGATACCTTCACGTGCTAGCTCATCAAGCTTAACCTTTTGTGCTTCGATAGCCACTGCAGCTAGCTTTTCCATCTTAGCCTCTTCCTGTCGAACCTTTTCCTTTAGCGCTTCGATTTCAGACTGCCATTGAGCAATATTGTTCTCACAAGCCACAAGTTGCTCAAGGGCTTCATCAGAGGCAGCCTTGATAGTTGTGACCTCTGCATTGCAACTATTAGCTTGCTCGAAATGTTGTTGCTGGGTGGCAAGCAGAGATGTTAAAAGGCCGCTAGTCCTGGTTAGGAGCTGAGATTGACTAATGAATTGTTCTAAAAAGGTTTCAGCCTGAGTTACTAGAAGGAACATTGCTTCGTCAGTCCTTGGGTTTTGCAGCTTGCGAAAAAGGGCTTTGATGTTGTAATATATGGAAGAGTTACGCTCAAGCAGGCCCAACATATCCCCATCAAGAATTTCTCGCCTGAACCTGATTTCATGCTCAAACTGTTCTTGCTCAAGTACATCTCCGTTACCCTCTGTGTCCTAAACAGCGGAGCTAGAGGTGCCATGGCTTGATAAAAGCTTGTTAAGTGCGTCGACTGGAGTTAAATCTTTTAACTCTTTAGCAAGTTCAGCTGGCAGGACAACAGTGGGAAGTGGCTTCGACACGGAAGTTCCCTCTTCACCAAGTGAATCACCAATATAGGAGTTCCCATCTTCAGAGTCGAAAGTGCCAGCACTGGGTGAACTAGATTCATGGTTTGACCCACTTGGTTGTGGTTGATTGGTAGTGGAGTGCTCACCATCAACTGTTGGCCTTTGTTCAATACTAGCAATAGGGTCAGCTTGAAAGTTGGTTGGAGGATCATTATTGGCCAATACTTGGGCAGGATGTGTCGAAGGGTTCGGTTGTGGTAGGTTTCGATCGAGTTGGTCTTCTTCATTGTTAGGCTTAAGATTGTCATCTTCGAAAGCGCGGTGAGGCGAGCTAGGAGCCTTGGGCGGTGATGAGGTTTCAGTAGGAATGGCCGTTTCGAGAGGCTGAGGAGATGAGATTTTTTCTGCAACATCTTCAGGATGCGCATCGCTTGGTCCTTCGACCACCCCCTCAGCCGCTTTGCTAAGAGCAGGCTCATCCTGAGGAATAACTTGAGCAGAGTTTTGTGGCTGAAACAAACAAAACCATGAAAGAATGAGTAACACAGTCAAAAGCTGGAGAAATAACAAGAAGTAAGAATGGCTTACTTGGGTTTGAGGGGTAGCAGAAGCTTCAGGTTGTGGAGTTGTTTCTTTTGCAGTAGCAGAAGCCTCGACAACAGTAGCTGCAGCAGGAGATTTTTTCTGCTTCTTTTTCTTCCTCTCCGATTGTTCCAAAGGAGGGTCCTCAGGTGATGCCAGAGTATCAGGTTGTGCCTCAATCTCAGAGGACTTGCGCTCAGGAGTACTTTCTTGGTTGGGTTGGTGTTCTTTCTTCTTCTTCTTCTTTTTCTTTTTCTCATCAGTAATGGGTTCAGCACTAGGAAAAAGATCTTGAGTGGTAGCAACGTTAGTCTGCTCGGGGATGGTCGAGAGAACAGGAATATCCTGCAAGCCACAGCTCCGTAAGTTCGCAGGTAAGAAAAAGAAGAGAAAAGTCTTTTGCTAAATAAGTACCTTATCTGGAGCACTCGAACAAGTGGCAGGAATAGGCCTTTGTTTCTTTGAAACAGAAGGAGTTTCGGTTGAAGGAGGCCTCTTGCGTGAAGCAATCTAGAAAGGGCATATCAAAGTTAACATAGAAATCTTACAGAAGTGTGAGAAGCCACAAGAAGGTAAAAGCCTACCTTTAGTTCAACCTTAGATGGTGGAGGAAGAGGCTTGCTAGAGTTGCTGGAACCCGCCTTCGACTTACTCCCTGCATCGAAGAGGTGCGCATAAGAGAAAAGCACGCAAGGTAAAAATTATGCAAGTAAAAGTAGAACCAAAAGAATACCTCTGGCGTTCAATTTCGACTTAATCTTGTTCAAAATAGATGAGTCGAACCCATTAGAGATAGCGGTAAGCAAGGCAGTCTTGTCGACCAGGCGTCCTTCATAGTGTCGAGACCACCAGGTAAAAAATTCCCTAGTGCAGGCATGTGAGGGAGCGAAGTCGAATGGGGTAAGCTCATAAGAAGGCTGATTGAAATGGTTCAAGAATGAATGGAACTGTGGTTCTGTCATGCCATGCTTGCCTAAACAAACCTCCCTCTCTTCCAAATATATGCTCTTAGGGAGTATTTGAGTTAAGCCAAATTGGCGAGACACCAGGTTTGGGAAGTAACCAACTAACCCAAAATCTCCAGAGGTCAAGCCAATTCGACAAGACAAGACTGTAGGCATCAAGTAAGCAGTCCAAATGTTGTTGGTTACCATCTCGAATTCTGGTGGAGAAGGAAATCTGTGAGTAAACCAAGGAGGACCAAGTGGTCTATCCACAAAGGGAGCAAAGCTAGGCTTGAACTTCTTCAGGCTGAGAAAAGTATTAAAATACTGTTGGAAAGCTACATCATAACCAAGGCCTCTTTCCCTAGGCACCATCCTCGCCAACCTTGTGCCTTCGACTCGACGTGTTCTCGATTCCTCATAGTATGGCTCAGGTAAGAAAAGGTCAAGTTCAGCATGAAAAGTGGCAGTTAACCATAATTGCAGCAACCAAAAAGGGCCAGCACCTAAAAAGGTAGATCCATCGCCTGTTCTTTTAAGGTGTTCACAAGCATCCCTCATGGATTCATAAAGACATCCAAGAATAAGCCGAGCGAAGTTGAATTGCTGGCATTCATGTAATTGAATAGCCATAGGGATGAATTTCTTGGCTACTTGGAGAGATTGAGTGCAGAAGACATACTGCGATAGCCATAAGGTTAGGAAAGCAACGTGTTCTCCGTCACTTACTTCATCGCTAGTCTTTCGATTTTCCACGATGTATTTAGAGTAAGACTTGTTTCGAAAATCAAATTTGATGGTGTCGGAAGCTTTGCAAGGATCATAAGTGTCGCCAAGAGGCGATAAGCCAGTAATGGCAGCAACATCCAGCAGTGTAGGAGTCATCATGCCACATTCGAAGTGGAAGGTGTTGGTAGAGGACTCAAAGAAGTGTAAAGCCGCAATAATCATCTCTTGTTGGTATTTAAGGCCTGTCCGAGAGAGCTGAATAAGGTCATAAATACCACAAGCTTGCCAAATATCCGCTTTATCACGTTGTACCCTGTCTAACCAGCTCAGGTATTGGTCATTCAAAGAAGGAGCCGATCGAAACACTCTGTTAGGCGCCTTGATATAGCTAAAGTTATAGGGTTCACTGATGAAAACCCTAGGAGCACAAGGTTTATAAACAGGAAAAATAGACAAAACCTTGGAATTCCGACTTTTATCACTTGGTTTGGGTCCCCCAAACGCATGCACAAGATTATCAACAGAATAAGGAAAGATCAATTGAGTTTCCCAAAACTTTTGCAAGTCTAGACGCAACGATGGTTCTGGAACCACATCCGTATCGTAAGAAGAAAGAGTGGCGGCGGTCCACTTACCGGCGGAAGGAAGGATTTTTCCAACATTTGGACCTGACGCCATTGATGAAGGTGTAAAGATGGTGTAAGAGAACGGATTAGGGTTAAATTTGGGAATCACCGGTTGTTTGAGATAGTTGAGGAGAATTCAAGTGAAAAGAAAAGTAATAACTTGGTGATAAACAGAAAGGTGAGAATAAGAAGTCTTTTTGAAAGCAAGAATTCAAGAAAAATCGCAGAAGATGAAGAAGAAGATGAACAGTTGACAGAGCGAAAGTTGGAGAAAAACTTAATAAAGGGAGAATTTGGCTATTTATAGAGGCACGCGGATTGAGGAAAATAACAAATTTTTTTTTTAACTTCCTGTGGTGACAAGTGTCCAAACCCCTTGATAGGTGGGAATAAAAAACAAGTTTTGGAGCCAATCCAAAGTTTTGAATGGCAACTTAAACGATAGGAGAGAGAAATGGAAAAGAAAGTTATCCATTAGTACCTTCAAAAACGCCACTTCCTCTTTCGATAGACACAGTCGAAAATGGCTTTTTTGGGGGGCAATTTGTTGGATATAAATTTGGTATTTATCAAATATAATTGGTGGGTCCAATATTTATTTGGAGGTGATATTGTCAAAATAAAACTTTCAAAGTTGGCGTCGAAAGCCAACTAGGTCGAAGCCAAAAAGCGCTTCGAGAGATATGGATAACGCGTCCAATTTTGGTTTTGCCAGGAAGCTATCGAAAGCGCGAAATCGAACCGATGGAGAGTTGGGCCAAGCCCAAACAAGGAACAACGAACGGCCCAAGAGGTCTTGGCGCGCGCTGAAGGAATGAAAGATGAAAGTGGAGAACGTGGTCGACGTGGCAAATGGAGGAGCGTCCAGATGATCGAGAAACAGTTACCACTTTGTAGTAGTATTTATAGTAGTTTTTCATTCAGAACAAGGGTCACAAAATTTTATACAAACACTCTCTCTAAAATTCTAAGTACTCAGCGATCGAACGAACGGAATTCAGAGGAGAAATGTATGTTTTGTGAACCATCTTTATTTGTAATTGCTTTTCATTCAATGCAATTTGCTTTCCAGTAATTTTCTCCAAGTTTAAATTCAGATACTTGCTCGAGAAACTGCTACTTCGAGGCGATTCGAATTAGTTTCTCTTGTATGCTTTAAAACATTTTAATTCCTAAGTGTTTGTTTCCTTGTTAAAACGAACATTCAAACAGTTTTCTTAAAACGAATAAACACAAAATTGTCCTGAGATTTACTAGTTGATCTCGCGAGTTTAAATACTTAAACTAGCGGTTGTTTACCAAATTCTCACGTAAACACAAATATTAAAATTTCCACAGAAAAGAATTAATGTTGTAGTTTTTTTTTTTATGAATCGAAACAAGGTTCTAGCTCTGTGGCAGGAAGCAAATGAATGCATTGTTTCCAATGTTGTAGCTCAGGAAATCTTCTGTACTCTTTTTTTTTTTTAACATGATAAAAGAAAAATAAAAAAGAACGAAAGAAAAAGAGAACTGGACTAGATGGTGGTTGATGAAGCACAATTAGATTATTTAAGTTATTAACACATATTTTCGCTAAAATATGCACAAGCATTTTCTTTACAAGAATATGTTGAAGAGGTATTGGGCATGTTTGTTTGAGATTTAAAAAAAAAATGATTTTTTTTTTGAAAAAAATTATTTTTTATAAAGATTTTGAAAAAAATCTAAAACTATTTGTCGTTTGTTTACAACCATTAAAATCTATTTTTTTAAGATGGTGAATGGTAAAAAAAATAAATTTTGATAAAAGCTATTGAAAATAGATTCTCATTTTGATGAAAAAAATGATTTTATTACTAAAATGATTTTTGAAAAAAATCTGAAACAAACACAAGTATGATAAAAAATAGATTTTTTTTTCTCCAAAAAAAATAATTTTTTTTGGAGAAAAATCTGAAACAAACAGGCTCATTGTTCAATCTTTCTGCATGAATATATAGGGCCTGTTTGTTTAAGATTTAAAAAAATGATTTTTTTTGAAAAAAATCATTTTCAAGAAAATAGATTTTCTTGAAGAAAATAGATTTTCTTGAAGAAAATTTAAAACTATTCTCTGTTTATTTAGAATCATAAAAATCTATTTTTTTAAGATGGTGAGAGATGATGAGTGATAAAAAAATGGATTTTTTACTAAAATCATTTTTTGAAACAAACACAAGTAAGATAAAAAAAAATAAAAAAATTTTATAGAAAAAATAAATTTTTTTGATGAAAAATTTGAAACAAACATGCCTATAATCCTCCAATAATCTCCATCTCATTAATTTAATGATGATATTTAAATCTTCCACCTCAAGCTGAACACTTGTAATGAATCGAAAAGCACACAACTTTTCTAAATCGAGCTTTTGCCAACATAATTGAAGCGCTTGAATTTTTGCATGAAGAATATTGACAATTCAATGCATGATTCCATAAATTTGATTGTTCCACACATTTGTTAAGGCATCCTTTCAATCGGTTCGCTAGTAACTTAGATACCACCTTATACAACACGTTACAAAGGGAAATAGGTCTCGGCTCCTTCATAGAACTAGGATTCTCACACTTCGTAATTAAGCAAATGTTGGTTTTATTAAGAGAGGATGGGAAGTAACCTCTTCCCAACCAATCTTTTACTGCCTGAAAAATATCATTTCCGCACAAACTCTGAAAGTGCTGATAAAAAGCTAGATTTTTTTTTGATAAGTAAAATTTGAATTATAAGGAGTACAAGGGGTACTCAACCCTTACAATTCAAGAATAATCACATTAAATACAATCAAAGCAAGCTAATGGATTATTGCACCATTCTGAGAAAACAACATTAACATCACTACCTCGGCCTATGAACCAAAACCAAGAAATATAAATAATTTGGTCCACTAAAGTAGCTATATTAACATGTTCACCTTTAAACAATATATTATTGCGCATACGCCATATGCTCCATGTCGTCGCTAACCAAATAACATGTCGGAATCCTTTGCTAAGTTTACCTCTTGCAATGTCTCCAAACAAAATAAAATGTTGAGGGATATCTTCAAAAGATAAGCAGTTTCTGTCCATCCACCTAAATATGTTATGCCACACTTGTTGAGTCACTTGACAATTGAAAAAAATATGTTGAGAATCCTCCACCTCCCTAAAGCAGAAAATACAACATCTCTCATAATTATTGGTGATAATACCTCTATTGAAAAGAGTCTCCCTTGTTGGTAATTTATTTAATAACAACCTCCAACCAAAAATGCTAACTTTCGTCGGAACATTATTATTCCAAAGATCCTTCAAAGCTGACAATGTTTTTGGCTCAATTTCCACCAAGTTAACTCTCTTCAGCAGAACCGCATAAGCGGATTGAACTGAAAAAATACCCGCCGTGTTCGGGATCCACCGGCGTCTATCAGCAATGTTCCTGCAAGGCTGCACCTGTTCCAATAGTAAAAATAATTCTGCAGCTGCTACAGTTTCTGTTTCGGTAAGCAGGTCTGTCCAATCAAGCTTCCACGACCAAATATTATTATCTCATGTCCCCATGGTCGAAATAGTGGCATTTTGATGAACTGTTTTTACGAACAAAGCGGGATACAAGTCACAAAAAGGCTCCATTCCAAACCATCTTTCATTCCAAAAACTTATGTCTTTCCCATCTCCGAGTACGATACTAACATTATTACCAAACCAATTACCTTCCCCCCCACCACCCAATTTCAAAATGTCTCGCCACCAAATTGAAGAATGTTTAAGCCCCTCCGTCCCTTTTCCATGCAAAAGATTTGCAGTGAAAGATCCATATCTAAAATTCAAAAGTTCTTTCCATGGCGTTATCATTTCCTCCAAGCATCTCCACTTCCACTTGCATAAAAGTGAGGAATTAAAGAGCCCCAGATTTTTTATACTCAATCCTCCTTTGTCCTTTGGTTGACATATGCGGTCCCAACTCACCCAACACACTTTTTTATTATCTGTTCCACCGCCCCACAAAAAATTTCTTTGGATACTAATCAACTCATTTATCACACAAACCGGTGCCTTGTAGAAAGAAAAAAAATAAAGAGCCTTGTTAAAAAGCTAGATTAAAACCATCAGGTCCTAGAGAGCCTTGTTCGGATGTATCTGGAACAACCGAACAACACAATTTTAACCGAATCACATAGATGGGATTTTGCGTGTTAAGAGCACCTTCTTGCTGCCAATGCATCTTTCCTCTCCGGTGCTAGTAGGTTTCTTCTTGGACTAATAGTTGAGTGTGTTGTTCTTGAAAATCTTGTAGCTGTGAGAATTAATCATTTCATGATTTCCTTGTTTTTAAGTTAATTCATGTATAAGCCACTAGGTTTGGTTTAGTGGTAAGGAATTTTGGCAATATACTATGGTCCTGGGTTCGATTCTCATTGTAAACAAAAAAAAGTTAATTCATGTATATCATGAAAGAGTGTTTTGTATCCATGTTTATAATATTACAAGAATTTCTCCCACTAAAATTTATATATTTTAACAAAAGATAGAATTAAATAGTCCCTATGAGTTTAACTTAATTGGTAGAGACATCGCATCGAATCTCAGATAATCCACTTTTATACCTTTAAGATGAAATTTTTAGTTACTAGATTAAGGGTCTGTTTGTTATAGTTTTTTTTTTTCTTAAAATAGATTCTTATAATGTTACATAATTTTGTGTAAGAAAAATTTACAAAGAAATTTTTTATAAAAACTTCAAATAAAAATTTGGTTTGAATAGTTATTCTTAAAATGTTATTTTAGGTATTTGATCATTTTATTTAAACTTTTTTTGGATATCAAAATTTCGAAAAATCACTTAATTTTGAAGCTATTTCAAATAGATTTTCATAAAAATCATTTTTGAAATACAACTTTTTGAAAAAATTGTGATTTTGACTATGTTTTGATCTTTAATAATGCGTGTTTATGTTATATGATGTCAAAATTATTGTTTCAATTTAGAAAAAACAAATATAAAAAAATCTGTAATATTTTAAAAAATACAAAGAAAAAATCCATTTTTTTAAAGCTAAAAAAACAGACCCTAATTCAAATAAATAAATAAATAAATATGGAAATTGAAAATTTCAATTAAGCGCAAAAAATTTGAAAATCCATTATTAAAGAGTACAAAACTTTTGCAAGAGAGTTTTTTTCGCCGTTAGCGATAACTAATCTCCGTCGGGGAATCTGTGGGACACACAAAATGTGTTCTCCTATTCCAATCGAATTTTCTTTATACGCATGAGCCATAAATTGAACCCTATGTTCAAGGGGACGAAGACTCTTACCACTTGAACCAATTCATTATTGGAGCAAAAGAGGTTTCTATAATGTACTAATATGACTTAAAAAAACAATTCAAAATTTTGAACATACACATAAAAAGATCTAAAACAAAATTTATATAATATTCATAGGAGCAAAAACTTCTAACTATATAATCCCAAAAAGAGAGGTATTTTATAATACCTCATAAACCTGCTTAAATAGACTTCAATAGCAACAACAACAACATCATCATCATCATCATTTGCCAGCATTCGAACCCGAGTCAGGCGAGTAATAGTCATGGACAATTACCACTCCAACCAAGGCTCGCTAGCAATTATGATTTGGCACGTTTCAATGTTAAATTAAAACATTTATACTGGGTGGTGAACAACACGACAGCAAGTTATTTTGGATTTTTGGTAGAGTAACAGACCAAAAACAGACCAAGATCTACTTCACATGTATCCCTATATTTATAGCCACCAATTTAATCTTTGAATTTGTAGAGTAAAGATTATTAATATTTTAAAAAGGTTTATTACTCTATTAAATTTGTTGAATTAGTTTTTATATTTAGTCATTTATTATCAATTATGTTTTTGTATTTTAATTAGGAGTTAAGAGTTAAGAGTTAAGAGTTTTCTTTTTGCGCCTCCCATTATTTCTCATTTCCATGAAATGATCAAAATAATCCTCTTGCTATCTAGAAAACGAGTGTGTGCTGAAACATAATTCACTATTTAGAGTGTTAACCCAATTTGTACTTTAACCAGTGAACTTTATAAAAATGTGGCCACCATCCAATATTATATTTTGATTGGCCACTAGAGCATCTATGACAGTATCGAACAATTACACACACCGTATAATTTTATAAATTAAAACCTCTTTATATATTATCTTTTTAAATTGCAAGGCAGTAAAATTGAAATGTCAGGGACACATATGAAACTCGGGAGACACGAAAAGAAGGCATCATATTAAAAATATGTAAAAAAAAATAAAATAGTGTGGCATCCCAAATAGAACCAAAAATTGAGGTATTGTAGAATACCTCATAGTTGTTGTTCATGTTGTTGCATAATTCATTCATTCATGCCGGCAATCGAACCTGAGTCGGGCAGGTCATGATTTAATACAATCACCAAACCAACCAGGCTAGCCGGCAACAATTATTGTTTATTTTAATTTTAAATACAAGAAATTTTGAGCTTTGGGAAAAGGGCTTAAATCAAAAGAATAATCGTGCAATTAGCAAAAAAAAAAAAAAAAAGGTTGAATAATTCATTATACTTTGTTTGTAAATGTCCCTAATAACCGTGATTATTATTTTCAATAATAAATTGATTCAAGTGATAAAAATCTTTGACCTTTTAAATAGATAATTAGGTGTTCAATTTCTGACTTTTGTATATGGAAAGAATTTGATTGAAAGATGAGAATTCACCTTGTGTGCTCTATAGTTTACTAACAGAGATTAATCATCGTTAGCGACGGCGAAAACTTAACACTTATATTATTGTAGCAAAAAGAAAGCATAATGGTAGGGTCATGCTAACAAATACTCACTAGTTTTTGTTGTTAGGGTCGTGCTAACAAAAGCTAAATGCACTAGTTTTTAATTCAAAATTTATATATTTGTGTGCTTAACAAGTAGCGACGGAGGCAGAAATTAAATTTGGGGAGGAGTTTAAAAATATAATTTAATAAAGAAAAAAAAAATTAAATTTTAAAGCACAACATATATACATGGAATTATAAGATAAAACTAAAGTTAATATTGTAAATATGCATTTTATGAGCCATTTTTTTTAAGTCTAAATATTTGGCCACTTTATGGGGACAAAAAGTGAAATTAAATTAATAATATTATAACATAGTAGTATAAAATAAGATTTTATAAAAAATAAATTAATGGGGACTGTGACTTCTACTGACCCCCTTCTAGCTTTGTCCCTGTTAACAAGTACCTCAAAGAAATTCTTTATTATTTCCCTTATTATTATTACCAATCTTTCTATTTTTTATGCATGTCTTTTTATGTCATCGTATATATCAATTAGCATAATGGTTAATTTTATCAAATAATTCAATTTTTATCAACTAACTTTTCAACAATGTAAAAAATGGTATTTTTTAACTATAATTAAATTAACTTAGCTTATTTTTATCAAACAATGGCAATTTTTATTTTTATTCGTTCCATCTTATATATGATTATGAAAAGGCATACATTCCCTATATATATATTGAAAAAAAAGTCATTCACATAGCATCCATTGTTTCTTCCACTCTAGAAGATTTGTAGCTTGATTTTGTAACTTTAAAAAAATTAAAAATTAAAAATTAAAAATTAAAAATTCAAACTAAATTACCTTTTCAATAGCATCAGTGAATGCAAGTGTACAAAAAATTTAAGTAAATAAATCAATATTTGTAATGACTTCCCATAACTTGTTATATTAATAGGTTAAATCCACAGCAAGAAAACCTAGGTAGCAACCTTCAAGCCTCTATCTCTCCACTCAATCAAAGAAGATGATGAATATGAAGAAGCACATGAAAATGCACATGTCTCTCTATTGGGGAAAAGATGCTATAGTACTTTTTCCAGAGTGGCCTAACCAAAGTGTTAGCATGTATTTCTTAGCTATCTTGTTTGTGTTTTTTCTTGGAATGGTTATTGAGTTGTTGCCTAACCAACCTACCATCAAGCAAGGGACAAATCATATTAAGGGAGGGTTGATTCAAGCTATCATATACTTCTTTCGTATTATTTTCCATTACTTTGTGATGCTTGCTGTTATGTCTTTCAATATAGGAATTTTCATTGCTGCTGTTGCTGGTCATACATTGGGATTCTTTTTAGTCAAGTCTCGTGCTATTTATGTTGCCAACAAAAAACAAAATCTTGAGTCCTCCGTCGCTATTGATGAAATTTAGACGCTATGGTAGGAGATTTAGATTCCATGCAGTCAAAGAAATTGATATTGTTAGACTGAGAAAAAACTGTTCACATTTCGAGTTTTGTATTTTGAACTTGATTTGCTGAAGTTAAAATGTGAGTCGTATAATCTTGATCTAATTGTGTCAATTTATTTGAGGTAGTTACTTGTGCTTTTCTATAGCATGGAATCTAATTTTATGCTAAGCCTTATTATGGCATATATTGTTTGAATAAAGTTTTCTTTTCAATTGTATATCTTGATGATAAGTGTTTGCTTGTGTAATTGTTAAGGTATTACATAAAACTAAGTTTCAAATTGTTCTACTCTGATTTGAGTTTGTTTAGTTTAGACTAAGATTCTCTATATCCAGCCTCTGCATTACTTCTATTTTTGGTATATATGATAGAATTGAAAACGAAAAGGCTAACCTGATAATGCAACATTTATTTAAACGAAATACATACCAATGAAAACTACTACTAAACTTCCATTTTGATTCACTAATCATGAAATCTACAAGTAAAAAACAACTCATGTATATTGTAGCACTTTTACAACTGCTTCATTTTGGTTACTTTATGCTATTTTCTATTATGCAAACAACTTTATTTATTAAATATTACAAGTGTTTAACTTTAAGATTATAAATAAAACAGAACAAGAAAGTATTCCTGGTGATATGCCTGAACTCTCTAAAAAGCTGTAGTACAGTGATCTCGAATGGCTCCATTTGAAAAATCGTATTATGACCAATGCTTTAAGTTAAATTATAGTATGGTACATCTTTGAAGCCCAAGAGATGAAAAGATTCTACTACCAGTAGGCCAAAAGTAAGAGAACCAACCCCTTCGATCTGCTATAAGAGGTGCATCTTCATGTGAATCCTCCGAATTCGTTTCATCCGATGAGTCTCCCTGTACCGCACCATCTTTCTGGCTTTCACTTGTGACTTGACCTTCATCTTCATTAGCTTTAACTTCTGCTATTTCTCCAGGCTTCTTGTCAAATAGCCCTTTAAATTGTTTCCGAGCTTTTTTCTCAACTTCCTACAAATTAAACAATATGGGTGTAAGAATAAAGTCTCAGTGTTTCCTTCGGTGACATCTAAAGCATATATAAGAATAACTGATTGGTGATTTCAAACCCACCTGCTCTTTCTGCTTCAGTTTTAAAAGAGCGGAAGTTGCATCTGATTCAGTTGATTTATCGACCTTTATCATCTAAAATAGAAAAACGCAATTGACTTCAGAAACATATAACATTATACCTTATGTTCTAAAGAAATTTCAATATGAAGGTTTACCATTTTGAAATCAGCCCTTGCTTCATCAAAATCTCCATTACCCATATAGGCCATTCCACGACGATAAAGACCCTTGACGTGCGCAGGATTTGCTTCTAAAACCTGCACGGTTCATTGAAGAACACATGACAACAGGAAAAATTAAGATATGGAATAAGTAAATGCTACATGATAATTGAGGCCATCCATCATACCTTATTACATGTCTCAATGGACTTTCTGCATTCTCCGAACTTCAGATAGCATGCAGCAACATTCAGGTATAGCAAATTCTTCAATCATGAGAGAGAAAGATTTAGTTTGAACACAAATCAATCTACCGGTTGTAAGTTGGGTAAATATGCCTCCCCTTTTAAGAATATTATTAATAATAATTGGTAAGACACATCAGATCACTTACACGTGTATCTGCAAAAACTTTTCCTTCGTCGTCATCTTGTGGATTAACATGATTAAATTCACGAAGCACCTGTTGCCAACTACCACATAATGTTAATAAGATCAATGGTACAGCAAGACCTTTGGAGCCAAAAACAAAAATCCAAGTGATCATCCAGGGATGTACAACAGAACTCCAATGCAAGTAAATTATAAATCTAGCCCTTTCAATAAAAGTTTAGAGATTACAACAGAGATGATATATAATTTAGTTGCTTTCAAATCCTGCCACAGCAAATTCGATCAAACTAGAACATAATCGATAGAAATAACAGATCTTTTGTTGAACAGATACCCCCCATTTCGTCCTATCAGAAACAAGTTTTGTGCATAAGATTTACATGCTCCATCTTAAACCGGAGTTTTTTAGAAATTATGTATATAGGGTAACTGTGGGCTGATTTTATGTATTTACAGTGATTAGGGTAGATTTAAATCTAACGTAAATAATAGCAGCGAAGTAATTGTTGTTGAGAAGGAAGAGATGAGAGACATGTGATGGAAAAGGAAAAGAGAACTATGGTTTAATCCTTTACTTACGGGTTCTGACTTTTATTGATAGTATCCTCTGATGTGCGATTCTGACTTTCGGATTCCATAACATGTCTCTCATTTTTCTTCCTTCTAAACATCAATTAGGTCGCTGCTATTCTTTAACCTCTGATTTTCACTCTAACTAGTTGATACCTGACAGACTGGCCTACTCTTTTATTGGGGATCTACGAAAAAATTTCTGGTGATGTGTGAATAATAATATAGATAATAGAAATAAGGGAGCAGATGCAGTTTGGCCTAGAAGTAAATAGTCAAAATGAAAATGAAGTATTTTGATCTGATGTCCCATGTAAAAATTAAAACCATGAGGAACTTGGAAAGGGAGCAGATGCAGTTTACACCATGACACAGGTGTGCGCCAATAACCACCGTTTAGCCAAGTACAATTCAATGGCTATGATCCTTAGATGCAAATTTTATAACTTGAGCATTAGGCCTGACACAGGCATGCAACCCCAAAAATTAGCTAAAGGATGTCAAGAAGATTGCTCAAGCCTTATAGATATTATACAGACTATAATTTGGCCATATATATAGTTGATGTTGGAACTTGGAACTGGACACCCATCATGCTCATGATTAGACATCTAAAGAATGAACAAATACGGGTGGACCAATACCCTCACGGAACATCCGGAGTATCAACAAATATGGGTGTCCCAATAACAATACAAGAATTGGCTCTAGTACAATAGCCTGACTCAACCCTAAAAACTACCTCAATAGCTGAGGATTGATAAAGCCTTATAAGGACTACTTTGATTATATCTCTAGTCTATGTGGATTTAAACACAGTTTCTATCAGGATGCTGAAGCACCTACAAGTGCACCATCTAAAAATTCTGACACCACCAATAATTTTGAACACACGTCCGAGAAAGAAAGAAGAATACCTTTTCATACTTTGCCTTTGCAAGTTCATATTTTCCTTCTTTGAATAACCTGTTACCCTGTAAAGAATTACAGCATGAGATTCTGATAGCCAATTGAAATTGGTATATAATTGGTATTCACAGAATTTAACAGAAACTATGGCAACAATTCCGAGTTGTGAAACGCCTACAAAAAAATGAATTATGTCCAAAACTACCAAATAAAATTGAGGACCCTATCATCAGGAAATAATCAATAACTATCCATAGTTTAAAAACAATATATTACACAAAAAAATGAAATTTCATACAATATTCTGTGAATAATTCCTTCATTTTCTATATTTTTTAATCCAGTTCTATCACATTGTCAACTAATCTTCAATTGCTTTAATATACATTCAGTATAACTGTAGGTAACTTAGCTGTCTATTAAAACCAATCCATACAAATTTATTTACTTTTAATAAAAACCTCCACTTAAATTTTCAGAGATATTCACCTAAGAGAAAGGGACTACTACCAAATCAGAAAACTAATTCATTACTTGATCAGAAACGTGATATCGTTTCATTGGGGTTAAAATATTAGTTCCTTGTTCCATACTGTTCTCCAAACACACAAACCATCTGCATAAACATGTTTGGCAATTGTGTCTTGTACCATCAAAACACCAGTAATAGCAAGCTCAAGACCAACCATATGTAGAAAATTGTGTAGGTTCATTTGCATACCGTGTTTCTGATATTTTCAGCTTCGTTCATTATACTTTTAAAGTCCATGCCTGTCCAGTCCTGTAATAGGGATTAAGTTCATAATGCATCAGGCATATTAATGAGTTCAGTAAACATGTAAAATAGAAACCAAAAGGAGTTATAAAGTTTTGTTAGCTAATTATTATTACAGAAGAAAATATTAAATCTGATGCATGTGATTAATCACCCGATGCATCATATAATTTACAGGGACCAAAATCATAAAGCAATTGCACTTTATCCAAACCTTAAATCTATCTCATAAGGAAACCTAACTCAACTAAAACACAAAATAATCTAATTTTAAATCAAAAACATGACATATCAGCATTCTAATTTCTGCCAAACTTGTTTTGATATTCTAATACTGGAGCATTTTTGTTGGCCCTAAATTTGCCACATACAAATCTGCACTATAGTAAAAAACTAGGACTTGACTAATGATTTTTACCTTTGGCATTTCAAAAGATAGAAGCTCAATTTCCCATTGAATATAAGCACCCTCAGGGACATTTGAAGGCCTGATAAAAAAGGGAAGCATGCCAATAGTATTATGAAGCATCATAGAACAATGACAGTGGATTTAAACATAAAGGGCGTATTCAATCAGGGATCGCTAAAATGCTTTATGAAACCTAAAATTTCATCAACAACCTTGGAAACTTATCATAAGCATAGTCTGGCGGACATGTGACAAGAGCCATCTCTCCTGGTAGCATCAGACGAACACACAATTCAAATCCCTCTGGTACCTGAAAAGAAAAATAAAAGAGAGATTCCAGTGCAAATGTTCATTATTTGCATGAAGAGCTAGAAAAGGAAAGGCAGACTTTTTAAATAAACAATTACACATGGAATTTTCAGACACAACCTTCAATAAATAAACAATAAGATTAACGATGGAACTTCGGTTTATTTATGCTTAAATTGTAAACTCACCAGCCCTTCTCCAGAACAGAAATCCAACGGTTTACCGTCGTTATCAACTCTTGTGTCATAGAACACCCTCTTTTCTTCATTGAGAACGGTGCCCTTGTAATGAACATGAAGTAGACTGTCATGAAGGGGGCAATCCATTGGAAAATCACCTATTTGTTACAAATACAATATTAAAAAAAACATAAATCAACTAGTAATTAAACTTCGTAATTGTAAGCATAAAATTAAAATTTGGCTTCGTCTCCATAATCTTTGTTTTTCTTGTAAGAATGTTAATACTAACTAACTCTATATTCTAAATCCAAACCTTTTCCATCACGAATCCGACGTTTTACCAGGCGCCCATCTCCAAGCACGTCCCGCACCTGTTGATATATTACCAGCAAGCAATTTCACAAGCTCAACATTTTGGTTGGAGAAAATAATTAAAATTACAAAAACACATGTTCCAGACACAACCAATAATACAAAGGATAAAATCCAGGTCTCTGAATATGACTATGAAGAGAGAAACTATACTACACAAATTATATGTCTATAAATTTTATAGATTAAAGGTATTTATCTTTTAATAAATTACTATTACTTGATTGTTTATATTTTACTTTTGTATAATAATATCCTCCCATGTCCGAGTTTTAAAAATAGTGTTAGCAAATGAATTTTCCATAGTCTAGAAAGTAGAATGTCTCAATTCAAGGGAGTATATTTCCAAGCTCCAACACCAAAACCTTTTAGTGCTTATTATACAAACTAATACACCATGTTTAAGGAATGCAAAAGCTACCACATTACATACACGTCAGACATCAGGTAAATATGGAGAACTAAAAATTAAATGAATGAGTGCAATGGTAAAATTAGTAAAGTAGATAATGATTGTAGAACGCCAAGAAAATGTCATTCCTCATCATATTATATCTTACTATATACAATATATATACATAACACAACAGTAAACAAATTCATTAGCAAGGAAGATCACACTCACTTGAATAAAGTGAACAAGCTCCACTTCAAACTGGACTTCAGAATCTTCTATAACAGGCATCAGAGGAGACTCGGTTAAATACTGACTTGTAACATATATAACAGCTTTCTCTTCCCGAACCATTGTTCCAATCCCCATTTCAAGACCTTTGGGTACCTGAGTATATCAGCAGGGTAATCAACAAATGCAAGGGGCGGAAAGCTATTCAATATTAAAGCATTTTGTAAGATATTGCCAACACAACAATGCCGAGGAAATAAATAGCTTTCTTGTCATTTGTATTTATTTTGGGGGAGCTGCTTGGCATGCTGGAATCAGAAAATTAAAAGTATGGGAACAACCATAACAGGTCATAGCTGAAATATTTGGCAAACTAGGAGTGGCCAGCTAACTATCGATGCAAGTTATTCCACCATTACATCATTATAAAAATAAACAAGTTGTGAAGCAGTTTAACTACCTCTGATTTTCCAAATGTAAAGAAATAGGGTTCTCCTTCTGTGTGTGACATGATCAATTTCCCAGTAACTGTCTTCGCTGAAATCCTGGAAATAATCAAACAAAAATCATTGGAGTCATCCATCAAAACATTTTACTGCCTTACATGAACAAGATGGTGATAAAGATTTGTTTTACCAAGCCTTCACTTCATAAGGTTCTCTTGGACATTCCCAGCCTTGCCCTTCACGTACAACCTACATTAAAATAAAGTTTACTGGTGAAATATTTATTCATTTCTGCGAAAAGGGGAGCCATTCCTGATATAAACTTGAAAACACTAAAATATTTATTGATTTATAATCTTGTAGATATTCACAGGAAGTTGCCATATTTTTTAACCAGATTATGATACAAATCCAAATTTCCCAGACATTACATAATTTTCTGTGAATATCTACAAGATTATAAATCTGTACTTATGCTTCAAAAACATTGAATTCAATCATGATATGAAACAAGAAAATTTATGAATATTTTTTTCAGCAGAATATCATGATTAAAAATGCACTCAAGGCTCAAGCTTCCTGCATGAAGCAATGTTTTAAATCGTGGTATGCAACTATAATTGAAGCGGAATGTTACAGTTTTGGATCACATTGACCAATAATTTGGTAGTAGTTGCATGTAACCATTTGCATCATAAACAACACAACTCTTTTCCTTTTTTTTTTTCTTCTTTTGTTCTATCATTAACATTTCCCATTTTATGAGCAATCCAATATAATGGGAATACAAATACAATAAGTTTATAAACCATGCAGCAATATTATAGACACTTGTACCTTTTTAACCACTCCCAAATCTTCAGTGACAACCTGGAAATATAAACAAAAGTAAGAAATGAGGGTTAGGAGAAAGACTTCAATCACAATATATAGTTACTTTGGAAAGGAAAAAATAAACTAATAAATCTTTTCTTTTTTTTTTTGGTATACATAAACTAATAAATCTAAAAACCTGTACTGAGGAACACAGCAATATTGGTGATATAAAGCAAGGATCAACAACACTGATAATACAAAACTGAATAGTGTATAAAAAAATAAATAATTCAAACGAAAATTATTTTTGGTACATGAAAAGGATATCTTTTAAATCGGTTTAAAAAAACCCACTCAATAATGGGAAGCTAATAAATGCCAAAGACTATAATGAAACCCAAAATTCAACAGGATAGAAAGTAAAAAGGATAAAGTGCATAAACAAAAAAGAATAAAAAATGAAACTCAAAGATCACATCCTTACCTTGGCCTTGAAAAACTCTATCAGCTCAATTTCAAAATGGAGTTCATCATCCTTAGGAAAACCATCAGGAGCAGAAATAGGGCAATCATCCTCACTATAATGCAACTGAGGCTTCACCTTGAACTGAAAGTAATTGAAAAGGTATTTCAGTACACTTAATTCATTCTCCTTTAAAGTAAAAAATGAAATAAAATAAAATCGCAAAAAGGATATCCGCTTAACACAGAAAATGAGAAATGAAAAAGACATGAGATTAGAATTGTCCTCATATCCGACTAAAGATCCATCAAAGTCACACCCCAAAAGAAACCACAGGCATGTTCCATTATAAATTAGTATTTGACTTTCATTACTCCCCTGAGCTGTGAGTATTGATCGCTCAAATTTGGTTATAGAAAATGCATTTGATTATAGTTCCTGTGTTAACTATTACGTAGAAAATTTTACCTTATTATGTTTTGCTTTCTGTTTTCAAATATTTATACAAAAGTTATTGGTGTTCCACTATTTCCTATAAAATGTTCAAAAAACACATAACAATGAAAACAAAATGATATTTATATAATTATTACTGAAGATATGAATTGGTAAAAGAAAATGTTTCCCTATACAAGACCCAAAAGTGTTCTGAACAATTATCACTATATTTCATCAAAGTGGAAGTATCAGGTAACAATAAATGTTCTGTTCTCTTGTTATAATAGTAAAGGTGATAGATGATTATATTATGATAATAATAACAGTTTCATTGCTAAATTGTAAATTCATCACATTATTAAACCTACAAATGAACTAAGTAATACTTGCCCCTTTGTTGTAGTATTCATCAAAATAATGGCCTTCAGTTCAAAATCATAATAAATAAAGACCAATTTGTTACAATAGTATGGTACTTCATAGTAAATAAAGACCAATGAAGATTCTACAAATAAAGGCAAAATGACTTAAGCATAGTAAAAAACAACATTTATAGATAAGAAAGACAACAAAATTTATAGATAAGAAAGACAACAAAATTAATATATAGTATGTTACCATTGCCACTTCACCCTTCAACATAGATGGAATTCCTTCTAGCAAGCCCAATAGCATCTTGCTTTTACCCAATACATGTCTTATCGGTATGCCCTTGCCTGTTTCAATGACATAAACGATTGTCTAGCCCATCAATAATGTCTACTGCAGAAGGCAATAACATAGCATGAATACACTAGGGTATTTTTCTATGATATTAGAAAGTTGTGTCTCAAACTTTCAAACGAAGAACTCAAGTCAGGCTTGTGTAGTGACTAAGGGGCTTTCGTTTCAAGATAAACATAATATTTTCTAACAAACATTAACTAGGAATGTTACTCTCTTGTAAATTTACATACATGTTTTGTTATATTTGATATTGTTGAAATTTCTTTTGTTCATACCTATAAAGAAGACTAAAAATTGGAAGAAAAAATGTGGTATAAGGAAGTTGGAGTGGACGTTACAGTTGTCTGGGTTTCAAAACAATTTTTCAGAAGAAAATGCAAGACAACCAACATAACTAACTACCATTATTCATCCAATTAAAAGACACTAAACAAGGTCCCCATGGGCCATGCAGGTTAAAATCACCTACCTCCATGTTCAGATCGGGTAGATTCCACAACTACTCCATCCAAAGTTCGAATTGTGCAGTGATAGATAACCTGAGACATGGTATTATGTTACATTGCATATATTTCTATGAACATC
This sequence comes from Trifolium pratense, assembly GCF_020283565.1. Taxonomy (NCBI): domain Eukaryota; kingdom Viridiplantae; phylum Streptophyta; class Magnoliopsida; order Fabales; family Fabaceae; genus Trifolium; species Trifolium pratense. The sequence goes on along the minus strand of NC_060062.1, from coordinate 7,781,863 downwards.
GACCCATTATAAAATACATTGCACATTTACAATTAATGACTGCAGTACCAAAACATTTCTAGCTTACCTATATTCCAACTAAACTCGACAACTTTTTAAATAGTTAACACAGTTCATACATTTAGTTAATGAAGTGTTATATTTAGTTAACGGAAAATGCTAAAGAGTGCCCTTGGGGCACTTGTTAAAAAAAACAAATATAGTAATTTTGAGTTGAAAAAATAGTGTATTCAATTTTTTTGAAGTTTAAAATTTGCCATTTCCAATGCAAAGTTTCTATTTTTTGCATTCTTAAATAGCACCCTTAGGACACTTGTTAGCATGCATGACCCATAGTTAATTGATATATCAGGTATTGCAACTCGGTAACTGTTTACTGAATTTCATTAACCACAAATTAACCTTGATATTCACGTAATTGATATATCAGGTATTGCAACTCGGTAACTGTATGGGCAAGAATTTTTCTTTTCAGAAATCAAACTCGAGTTCTCCTGAACAATTCGTCCTATGGGGAACTCATTAACCAATTGAGCTTAATCATTTGGTTGATGTGCAAATAACATTTTGGATTCTAAAATGTTTACCTTCTTAATCACAACTTAATAAGAACTGAAACAAACCTGATCACCATCTGAAGGTCCAGAATCACCACCACCAGGTCTCATCAAAGCTTTCATCAAACTCCCAGCTACAATTTTCTCCTTCCTTAATTTTCCAAACAAACAATATTCAAAACACAGCCAAAACACAAAACAAAATTATAAAAAATTGTAAAAAATCTACCTTTTCTCATCCTCAGTAGGTGGTTTCTTCTTCTTCTGTGGAGAAAATTGTTCATCTTGTTGAGGTTGTTGATTTACAATAGCCATAACCACTAACAATAAACCAAAAAGAATCACTGAATTTTGGTTAGTTAGAAGGTTGGTGAAGAAACGAAATGAAATGAGGAATTTGAACGGTGAATGAATGAATAAAGAAAGAAAGAGAAAGGTGAATTTTGATATTTGCCTGATTCTGTTCTGATTGAAATAGGAACCGGTTTGGAGTTGGTCTGTGTACTTCTTCAGTGTTCGTTCGATCTGTGTGAACCGTGAACTCACCCGCTTGCGGGAAAATCGAGGAACTATTTTATGTCATTAGATAAAAAACATTAATTAGTAATAATAAGAAAAATTACATTAAGAGATATTCAATTTTTTTTATTTTTTATCTTTTTCATTTAAATCTTTTATCTTTTGTGACGTGTATATATAATTTTTATTTTTTATTAAAAAAAGTATCGATGTGATAAGATTATGTTGATATTTTTTTTATTAATATACATTCATCATCTTTTTTTTTTTTGTTACAATTCATCATCTTCTTTTATCTTATTTAGTCGTAACATTTTAGTATTTTTTTTTTTATCCTTAAATTTAGATGATGAAGGGGGTTGAATATCCACCAAAATAAAAAAATCTAATATTATAATGAAGAGAGATAAAAAAAAATTAAAAGTGAAGATGGACACATGTAGAGCTATCAAATGGCCCGGACCGGCTCAGTGGGCCAGACAATATATATGGGTTGGTCTGGCCCAGTTATTATTGTGCTACACATTTATGAGTCCGGCCCAACCCATATGGGTCATGTGTGCTAATAGGTCTGGCCCGGCCCATTTAATTTTTTTTCATTTATTTGATCTTTTTTTACATGACTTTGATGTATTAGTTCTTCATAATTATCAATTTTGTAGAGATATAATTGTATGCAAGTGTAAATAATTTTTACATCGGCACTAAATATCAATTAAACTCAAGTTTGATTCTTATAAAAAAAATCAAATTAATAAATTATAAACTTAAGTTTTTAAAGAGTTTTAGGTAAATATTACCCTTTTTATTATGTTTAGACATTTAACTATTTAGAGTCAAAGACATTTAACTATTTTTTTATAATAAATTTTCAATTAGATGATAATTTTTTATGTTTTAATTGATATTATTTTATAAAAATGACATAAATTTTTCGTTAATGGGCATGCTCGAAACCGGCCAAGCTCAATTTTCATTTGGGTTACATGGGCTTGGGCCAAAAAGGCCTGGTTTTATTTGGGCTAGATTTTTTTAGGCCCGATCCGCCCAAGCTCGTGGGCTAATGGGCCGGCCCATCAACCCGACCCATTTTTTGCAGCTCTAGACACATGAGGAAACTTTAAAGGAAGACAATTCATTCTCATGATGAACATATAATTTATTGATCAGGAAGCTCATGCTTAATCATGACTAGTTACATCTTTAACTAGCTTCAATATTTTATTGATGTACCTACATGTATTAGTCATAGCCATTTAATTATAAATGAAATTTACTCTCTTTTTTTTACAAATATTATAGATGGAATGCTATAATTACCTTTTTGTGAAAAATAATTCTTGAGATCTTCCGAATGAAGAAAAGAAAAAATGTTAAAAATTGTTTGACAGGTCCGCTTGCCAACCCAACAAATAGCATAGCATAATAACCTTTTAAACCCGATCATTTTTTTTATGACAAACAAACTCACATCATTTCATTAATCAGTAAAGAAGAAATACACAACAGAATCAAATCAAAAGTATAGCGACTAAACCAAGAAATGACTGTCCTAGCAAGCGTATGAGCAATCATATTCGTTTGTCGCTTAATAAACCTTACCACAAAGTTCGAATTTATAGCCAATACATTTCTAATGACAAATTAACGAGTTAAATTATGAATTACCAACACAAATATTGTTAATAGCTTCCACCACGCTCTTTGAATCCGTTTCAAAGATTACACGAGAAAATCCTCTATGTTCCGTCTCTCTCATTGCTTCGAGTAATGTGATCACCTCTCCTTTTATTATGGAACATCGACTAAAATTCCATGAAATTCCAGCTAAATTCACTCCATTACACTCCATTTTTTATAAATTAAAATGAAGCAGATTTAAACGCGATGGAATAACCCACTTTATTATCCACAAAAATATATATTCTTTCACTTAACTTATATATCAAACAATATCCAAATATCCAAATAACACACGTTAGGATTCACCACATTTAAAATCTCTAGCAGTTCTTGAATTTATACACAATTCCTTCTCCTCACTTTCTTTTTTGTTGGAATTTTATTTTCTCTCCAATAAAAAAATATTTATTAAAATTTTGAAATTATGCATTCATGCAGTCAGTTCCTTTCTTATCTACCATTTGATTAAAATCGGATGATCATAATTTAACACTGCAAAATATATTGATCCAAATCTAAATCATCTAATAGTTGTGATTCACCTTCAGTCAAGTCACTATAGGAAATCCATATAATTCTCGGTACACATATAGAATAACAACTGCAGGAAATCTAATTTTCCTCTTACACATTCTCTTGTCCTTTCCTTCTTATCTCATCTAATCATATTGTACAAGTTTATTTTCAACTTGCAAATGTTATAATGCCATGTGGTTGTGCAAAAACTCAACTAATCAGCTTATTATGTTGTTTCAAATATGTCATACAGATTAATTAAACACTTAATAAGCTCCAAAGCAGTATTACAAAATAATGAAGAGAAGAAGTGTAGAAGAAGAAAATGGTTAATTCAATTGTTTAAATAAATATCTGTAATGTTATTGATTTTGCTGACATTATTGATAACGTTTTTGATATTCTTCATAAAATAAATTAACAAGTTGGTTTGCAAGTAGCAATTCTCATCCAAATTGGGTTAAATTTTGTGATATCATTTATCATCAATTTGGCAAATAATATATAAGTAGAACTATTTCAATCAATCAACAGCCTTGCAATCTACCTGCTCATCAGGTAGGCTCCTCATAATTGACTTCATGTTGCATGACAGACAAAAATATAGCTAGCTTGTTTGTGTCTACAATTCACAATTCCACATGAATAAGTTCTAACAATCTTGTTTTAACAATGATTTTTATTTTTGTTGGTTGCCACTTACCTTTATACTGGATAAGCAATGTTTAAAAATTGAGGATCCAACTATTGAGATATATCAAATGTTAATTAAGTTTCACATTAAAAGAGTTAATGTTTGTCGACATATCAGGGACGGATCCAGGAATCAATCACACGAGGGGCCGAATTTCTTTTTTTAATGATAAATAATAGTGTTAAATATATTTTTTGTCCTTGTAAAATAACGAATTTTTATGTTTAGTCCTATTAAATTTTAAATAAAAATATCCTCTAAAATCTTGTAGTTTGGTAAGAATAGTCCGTATTTTCAAATATTTTTACAAAAAATTGATACTTTTAGTCCTCAAAATAATTGCTATAAAATACAAATATGGACTAAAAGTAAATTTTTTGAAGGACAAAACTTAAAAACTCTTAATTTTATAAAGACAAAAAATATATTTAACTCAAAATTATAAGATAAAATCACAATAATTTATTTAGAAGCACCTAAAACAAGAGTGGATAAATTAAGAGGTGTCATTAGCAACTCATATACATTAAAGATTATAGGCTTAAATGCAGTTTATATATATTAAACATATATGCATGGGGGAGGGGGGGGTTGAAGCCCCTGCTTGCCCCCCCTTGGGTCCGTCCCTGGACATATATGAGATACGACTCATAAATATAATATCTTAAGGTTTTTGGTGAATGTGTGACATTAAAAATTATGGTTTTATTAGTTCAATTGATTCAATTGGATTTCACCGCAATTGAATCGAATGACCAATTAATAAAAATGTACAAAGTACTAAAAATAAAATCCAGTTAATTTTTTTTATTACCATGATATTTATACGAAGTTTTCACCGCTGTAAGTGATGTTTAATCTCTACCGGGTGACATGTAGGACACACAAGGTGAATTCTCCACTTTCAACTAAACTTTCTCCATATGCTGCATCAGTCACAAATCGAACTTCTAACCACATGTATAAGGGGGCCAAAACTCTTACCACTTGAATCAATTCATTGCCGATAAAATTAAGTTAAATTTACTTGGTTGAAAATTGTTAAACCCATCTCTTAACTTAAATTCAATCTAATTCAACTAAACTGTAATGTAATTGTGATAGTATAAACTATGAAATTGAATGATGCTTGATCCGTTTGAAGTGATAGATTTAGTCTGATTTTAAAAAAAAAATCTTAGAAATTCTTAGCCCCACCAATATTTTTGTGCTTTCTTAACGGACTCTAACAATAGGGTAAAATATTAAAATAAGAGTAGTTCTTGTATGACACAAGAGTTTAGACAAAAAAAAAATAAACATAATTTAATAATTTTTAAAATATATATTATTTAATTATTTTTTATTTAATTATTTTCATTCTTTGTTTATGTGTCCAAATAGAGTATCTAGCTAATTGTGACCACAAAAGAATCACTTGTAAAATAAACACTTGTTCTCACACAACAATAATTAGGGGTGTATATGGGTTGGGCAAATCCGGTCGACCCGGTCAAACCCACCCAATCCAACCCAAAAAAGTGGGTTGGGTCGGGCAAGTGGGTGGATATGGATTTCAATAATGAAAAACTCATTAAAAAAGTCGGGTTTCGGGTAAAACCGGACCCAACCCAAAAAACCCACTAACCTACTAGTGCTATGTTTCTTGAATTTTTTTTATGAAAATACTAAAGATTTTTTCATTTGATTATAAAATATTTTTATATTGAAAATGAGTTATACTATTTTTTTACGAAAATAAAAAAGATTGAATAATTTTTATGAACAAATATGATAATTTTTCGCATTATTTTTTAAAAATTTAAAAAAATTGAATAATTTTCATAAACAAATATAGTGATTCATGGTTTAGTCATTTGATATTAAAAAAAGCAAAAAAATCATTTGGATAACACGCTATCCAACCCGTAAATTAGTAGATTTACACAAAAAAATGAGTGATTATTTTTTATAGTGAAAAAAAGTTATCCTATTTTTCAAGAAAATACATTGATTGAGTTATTTTTTATGAAAAAATATGATGATTCAACATTTAGATATTTAATATATAAAAAATAGAAAAATAATTTGGGTAACCCACAACCCAACCCAAAAAAAGTAACCAAAAAAAAAAAAAAACAACCCAACCCAATCCAACCCAGAAATTAGTGGATTTACCCAACCCGGCCCAATGTTATAACGGGTGGTTATTTTACTAAACTCAATCCGGAGTACCATATGTGGTTTGGGTTTTGGTTTTGGCCAAACCCAACCCAATCCGGCTCACGTACACCCTAACAATAATGCAACCAATATGTTTCTCTTTCCCTCCCTCCCTCATCAACTTTATATCCCCCATATATATATATGTCTAGAGCCCCACATTTATTTTCAAGCTTATTCTTCCTACTACTTTTTCCTACCACTAAGTATTATTCCCCTTCATATTGTTCATCATTCACAATTTCTTTCACATTTTCCCTATCTAATCAAAGACCATGAACAAAGTTGATAAATCTCAAGTTATAGTACTCTCTTTCCTAGCTATTCTCCTTGTGATCACACCCTTTTTACCTTCATCTCTAAGGCCTAGTTACCTTTACTTAATCTTCAACATCCTTATCATTGCGCTTGGAGTTGAAGCCGGCCTTTTGTCGGTGTTCTCTGAGCCTTCAGAAGGGAGAAAACATGTTTCTGTGTCTGTGACACAGAAACATGCAATGCAAGAACAAGAAGAGAAGAAAACATGTAGCATAACAAACGACGTATGCACTGTCTCAGAAGAACAAAGCGAGAAGAAGCCTAAGATTGTTGAAAAATCTGCATGTGAGAAGAAGATTGTGTTTGTTGGTGTTAGTAAAGTTGATAAGGTGAAAAAATGTCATTCAATGCCAAATCTTTTTTATATAGATGATGAAGAAGATGATTTAGAAGTGAATGATGAGGAGGTTGAAGTAGAAGATGAGGTTTGTGGTGTAAATGGACAAGAACTTTTTGCAAAAGCTGAGGCTTTCATTGGAAACTTTTACAAGCAGTTGAAGATGCAGAGAGAAGAGTTTTATTATGCTTCTTAGAAAGACTATTTAAATAGGATATAATTTAGCTTTTCTCTAAAGAATAAATAATTTTCTATGTTGTTAAATTAGGAACAATAGTTGTGATGTGAGGATCCATTGTACTGTACAGATTAGAGGTTATGTTAGTCCTGTTTGCCAATATTCAATTTCATTATCATCAAATAAAATGTATGTTAAAAGAATATTGAAAAATTGAACACATTTTCTTTTAGCCATATGTTTAATACATCATTCAATTTTTTTCTTAAAAAAAATCCTAATTTATTTAATTAGCTTAAAGTCATAATCTTTATTTTATTTTTTTTACAACGGAGCAGGGGATCGAACCCAAGACCTCATGCATACTATCCTACCAAAGTCCCTCACCACTAGATCAAATCTAGTGACTTAAGTCATAATCTTTATTTGTTTCGCCGGATTAGAGTGACAAAGAGGGAGAATGATTAATTTAAAATAGAAATACTAACTATAGTCTATACTAATATTTTTTTTGTGAACAGTAGCTGTTCTACTTTTATAAGACATCAAATATATCATTTTTCAAATAATATTTATAAAGTAATTGAGTTGCTGAGACCTGCATGACTATCAAAATATTTGACCCGGAGTCTCCGCATATTTTTGTTCAATATCCTAAGGACCCGTTTGATGCACAGGATAAGAGACAGGATATGATAACTGTATCATATTCTGCCGCAATCCAGTGTTTGGTGATACAGCAGGATATGATAAGTTAATCCTGAAGCTTATCCTATCCTGTCTCTCTAGTTATAATTCTTATCCTGAATTTGAGCTGGGTTACCAGCAGGATAGGATAAGAAAAGCAAATTACTGATTTATTTTATAAAATATATTTTAAAATACATAAAATAAAATTAATAAAATATAAATAATAAAATAATTAATTTTTAAATATATATGTAATTTTCTCACAGGGGTAATTTTGTAATTTATATATTCTAAAAAATCAAAATTTTACTAAAATTAAAATATTTTAAAGTAAAATGATTATTAAAAAATTGACAAATATAGATATTAATTTAAATTTTATAAAAAAATAAATATAATTCTTTTACAATAGTAGTTTTATTATTTACGTATGAGATATATCATATATTTATTTGGTTTATCTAACATGTATATATTATAGAGTTATTTATTTAATCATGATTCATATAAAAAATTAAACTTGATTATTTTCTCATGATTTTTATTTTAAATTATATAAAGTTATTTGATTACTTATTTATATTTTTTATTTATAAAATTCAAAGTATTACAAAATAATTTTAAAAAAATAACAATTGTTTTACAAGAGTAATTTTGTCAATTAAATATGTTATATATCTTATCATATTATTATAAGCAAGTATGTATTAAAAACAAAATATAATAGTTATCATGTTTGTTATCCTATGTGCACCAAACATATGATATGATAACTGAGTATAACTGTTATCCTGCTGTTATTCTATCCTATCTTTATCCTGTTTTATATCATATCCTGTCACTATGCTATCATGCGCACCAAACGGGCCCTAATAGTATATTTTATAAAGACTTAAATTAAAAAATATGCATGATATTTGATACATCATGTACTTCTGATCAAATTTATGTATGATTAATCAAACTTTGATTCAACTTTAGCCTTTCAATTTTCAATATTATATTCGTTGATGACTTATGAGATAAACTAATTTACTTCCTAACTGAATCACAGTCAACATTAAAAATGATTTAAGTTATGATCAAAGATAATGATTTAAGTTATTCGAGATACTTTTATACGAATGTATCCAAATATAAATCACTTTATCTTCGACTCAATTTTAATCACAATCAATGTTACAAAATCTATTCACTTAAAATCAATTTTTCAAACTTATATCTCCCAAAAATAAACAAAAACAAAACAGTATTGAATTTGGCTTTCGCTGTTATTTGTGCTTACTGAAATTCATGAACCCGAACAAAACCTCAGCCAGATGAAGATGGAAGCTTCACTTGCCGCAGTGGAGCAAATAATCGGTTACACCTTCAGAAACAAGAAGCTTCTAGAAGAAGCCCTAACCCACACTTCAGACCCTAAAGCTGTTTCCTACGAATGTCTCGAATTCGCCGGCGACGCTGTTTTAGGTCTCGCTATCAGCAACGACCTCTTCCTCGCTTACACCTTTGTTGACCCCGATCAACTCTCTCGTTCGTGCTGCCTATGTCAGCACCGAGAAACTCAGTCGTGCCGCTGTTCGTCATGGTCTCCATCACAACACGCTTTCGATAGTTGATAAGATTAGAGAGTTTGTTGATGCGGTTCAGCGAGACGATGATTGTTCTGTTGTGTTGTATGGTGGATCGGTTAAAGCTCCTAAGATTCTTGCTGATATTGTTGAATCTATTGCTGCTGCTGTTTATGTTGATGTTGATTTTGACCTAAAAAAAATTATGGGTGGTATGTATGGTTATTCTCTCGCCAATTTCTATGAGCAAACCCTCAGATTTGTCCCTGATTTTGTAGGTTGCTCTGTAAAATTGAATATGCTGGTGATTAAATTGATAGTAAGTTGTTAAAATATAGGTACTCAATTAAGTATGCATAGGTAAATAAAATTTAAATAGCCCTACAATGATTATAAATTTTCTAACTGATAACTTCTTGTATAAACGTAAATGAGTTTATGCATTCAACACTTTCAGAATCTCTCTCTATTAACTTAATTAATTGTTAACTAAGAATCTTCTCACAATTAAGAAGCTCTCACGAGCTAGAAACTAATCCAAGACTTAATACCTCTACATTAGGAGGCCGGATTCATACTAGACAATAGTTACAACACCTTCATCGAAAAATAAATACAATAATGGTCACACATACTTGCCTTGTTGTAAGGCCCGAATCATCAAGGAAGCTGCAGAGTTCTGTGCATCCTTCAGCCGAGACTTTTCATCCCCTAACATTTTGAGTCTACCAACTGGAGTGGCTATCAAAACAGAGGTGACAAATATCTTGTTCTGAGGAGTACCTTCGTCTCTCTCAATGCTGTGAAACATTACATAGAAGTAAGAATTCAGTTTACAAGTAGGATCAAAAGCATGACACATGCAAATCAACTGAAAGAACAAATTAAAAATAACACAGAAGATCGATTAACTTGTAGAAAATATCAACTCCCCAAAATAATTATTGTTGAGTTTCTCTTCATAGATATATTAAACTAAACGCCCAAAATAAGCATAACTAAACATCACTCTCAGCCATGGAAAAAGATGTACAGAACCAAACCACCAGAATCTAAGTAGGATCACAGTACAAATTATTCAGGACAAAGAAGCAGAGGTAAGCATCAATCTAAAAGAAAATCAGTAACCACAACCACAAGAAAATAGCAGTGAAGGTAAAGAGTAGTTGAATCTCGTTTTATATAGCTCAGAGATGGGAGAGCAATATAGTCAGAGTAGTGAACAAGGGGTAGCACAAATCAATAAGAACATCTATTACAGTTAAGAACTGAAGAAGAAAAAAGAAAATAAAATATAGCATCTGTTATAGTTGTATCTCCTGTATATAGCTAGTGGTATATCAAGTTTCTTATTTACGTTTGGATACTTAGAAATCACCCAGACTTGTGTTAAGCAGAACCTTTGATTGATCATATAATTAGATGAAGTAAATATAAGTCTGATTTTTCTTCTAATTAAGGCGGACTTTATAAATGGATGTAAATCATTCACTAGAAGGAATCAATAATTATAATCCCACTTTGAGTACTGTAACATTCTATGACTCCGTCATGCACAAGTTTTCTAATATATACGGCAATGCGTCTAGATCTATGACTAGGTATGAAGGCACTTAACAAATGCAAGCTATAACTTAAAACTATTCCAGTCAATGAAAATGATATGCTCAACAGAATAATAACATAATACTTTCATCCATGCTCGTAATTTTTTGTTTTCTCAAACCTGCAATATATTTCCAAATTATTCTACTAGAGGAAACTAGAAGACAAGATGCGCTTTTATATACAGAATCAAGACAATAAATTAATGTTTTTCTTTCAACATGCCATTGCAAATTATAGTGGCAGGCTAGCAGTGTTTACCTGTATTCTGGTTTAGGCCACTTTTTCATCCCACAAATTGCATATAACTTTTGCTTGGCTGCTTCAATCTCAAAGGTACAATCAAGGCCGTCATAAGAGTCAGACATCATAGTGGCAGGCAGTATTTGTTCTAGTTTATGCAAAGCAATCTTGGCAACCTCAAGCCTTGCAATATCCTTTTGATCAGAGGAAGCAGATGCAACCAACTCTTCATCAACATAGACATTGGCAGTGCTTTTGGCACCATTCCTCCATTGTCTTATATCAACCTTTTTCCCATTCTTTTGGCATATCTCAAAAAGCATTGTCACAGGTTGCGGTCTTTGTTCCAGATCATCCAGTGTCACTATCGGCTCCAAAAGACCTCTTATTATCTGCAACAAAAATTTCAAGCATTTATCAGACAGTGAGAAAGTTGTTGCGTCAAAGCAACTAAATGATTTCATATCCAACACACACCCTCATGCAAGAATAGTTTAAAGTTTAGACAGTAAGGAAAATGCATAAGCTCTTCCTGTACAACTCTTATTTTATCCTGTACAACTTTAATGTACCCAACATTGAATACCACATCAGAATTGGATTCTGTGCAATTTGACTGCATGCAGTCAGGACATCTAGATCGTCCGATCAATATTGGATGTTCCAGATTTTAATTCACCCAGTAGTTTACCGGATAAATTGATAAGTCGGGCATTCCCGGCCCACCAAGCAACACCGGTAGTTTCTCGGTCACGACCAGTTAAGGCTAAAGTTCCATTAAAGAGCGTTTCCACATGGTAGAACCTCCTCAGGGAATATAAGGTTTTCATGAGTCCACGCACGAATATTTTTGGTGTAGAAAGTCTCAAATTCAGGATCTTCCGCTGCGTGGATTTCTTGAGAAACGAAGTCATAGGCGCGTAGTTTTTAAGTATGAAATCTGAGCTGAAAATCTAGACCATCTGATCTTAATCAAGCGGTCCAGATATGACCGACTGCAGAGCAGTCACCTCTCTCCGACTGCATGCAATCCGAGTTCATACAACATCCCCTACTATACCACCTAACCTATTAACCAAATGTTTCTCTCAAATTTCAATGTCACTGAAATTTCACCAAACTATTCCATGAAAAATTCATGAAATTAACTAGCTCTGATCTATGAAATTAGCTAGCCCTGATCCTATATTTAACCGCTTACTATCAATTTAGTCCCTATATTTTAACAACTTACTATCAATTTAATCCTGCACATCTTGTTACGTGTCCGTCTACCTTTTGTTCATGTGTAATTATCTTAGTATATAATAACATTATTTCGACATATTCAATTTTACAGAGCAACCTACAAAATCAAGAACTAATTTGAGGTTTACTCATAAAAATTAGTGAGAAAATAATCATACATACCACCCATAATTTTTTTAGATCAAAATCAACATCAACATAAACAGCAGCAGCAATAGATTCAACAATATCAGCAAGAATCTTAGGAGCTTTAACCGATCCACCATACAACACATCAGAACAATCATCCTCACGCTGAACCGCATCAGCAAATTCTCTAATCATATCAACAATCGAAACCGTATTGTGACGAACAAACCGATGGAGACCATAACGAACAGCAGCACGAGCGAGTTTCTCGGTACTGACATTAGCAGCACGAAGAAGAGAGAGTTGACCTTGGTCAACGGATGTGTAAGTGAGAAAGAGATGGTTGCTTATAGCGAGACCTAAAACAGCGTCGCCGACGAACTCGAGACGATCGTATGAAATGGCTTCTGGAAATGAAGCGTGGGTTAGAGCTTCTTCTAGAAGCTTCTTGTTTCTGAAAGTGTAACCGATTGTTTGTTCCACTGCGGTAATTGAAGCTTCCATTTTCATCTGAGTGAGCTTTGGTTCGGAGTAAGGAATTTCAATGAAAACGCCAAATTCTATACAGTTTTGTTTTGTTTTTATTGGAAACAGAGCGATACGACCGGGAATACATATTTCTTGACACAATTTCTGGGATGTTCCTACAATATACTCCGTATTTATTTATTTTGTTACACTTTGGTCTCGTTGCTATAAATAAACTATAAGTTGTAACTTGTAAGTTAGCTTATAGCTGAAAAGTTAGCTAATTAAAATTAAAGTGTTTGGTAAAATTAGTTTTTAAAGTAGTTAATAAATATAAAATAACATAATTGATAGTGAATAGTTTCTTTTTTAATGTACCAAAAAAGAATAGTTTCTTTTTTAGTGTCGGTAGTTATCAAAGGATAAAAATGGAATAAAGTGTAAAAAGCTATAAGCTATAAGCTCAAACGCTACTTGAAATAGCATCTGAAAAAAACTATAAGCTAGTAAAAAAAGCTTGTTATCAAACACCTTTAATTTTTCGAAACAAGCTTATAAGCTCGTATAATAAGTTATAAGCTAGCTTATTTGTGTTACCAAACATATCCTTTGTGAAAATATTAATTTTAACTGAATTTATTTTATGAGAATGGATTCTGATTATTAAAATTTGAATTAAAGATAAAATATTTATATTTGGATAAATTTATATAAAAATAAGTTAAATATTTTATCAAATTCGAATGTTAACGTTAATTTTAGAATAAGAAATTACAATTTTCAAATTTATGTAGAATCTTTTGATCTTTGTGTGATAACAAAGACAGACTGTTCTTGAGATTTTAGTATCTGTTTTAATAATATAAATTTGGTGTCCTATTTTTTTTACAAGTCATAATGTCTTTATTGTGTTCATTGTAGAGAGTTTGCAAGCTTTAAATACAAACATGACTTTGTTAGACACATCATTTTCTATGTTTTTAGACTTGCAAGAGTATATGTGAAAAAAGAGGCGTTGATGAACTTCTTGATGACCTACAAGAGTGGGGATCAACACTATGGTCAACATATAATTTGGTGTATAGGTGGGTATGAAGGAGACATACATGTCTGAACTTGACAGGAGTTTCCCCACACTAGCTAATGAGATTGAAGACATTGGATTTTACTTTGGGACATGCGACCTTCTATACAACTTCAAGTAAAGTGGTCGAACATGAGAAAATGTATTATGACAACCAAGATGTGTTTTTATAACATTTGTATTTGACACTCTTTTGGCTTCCTCGCACTTGATATTGCGAATCTTCTTAAAAAAGTTGAATGAATTACGCATAGCAATATTGTGTCTCCTGATTCTCATTGCAGTTAAAAAAATTAGTATATCGTTATTTCAATATATTTATATGAAAATTATATTAGTAATATTATGAATATTTGTTTAATATTACTATTCATAAAAGGATTACTAAAAAAAGGAGTATAAAAATTTAAAAAATTAATTTTAATAAATAGTAATAAATTTCAATGAAAGATAGATGAAGTTGTAATATTTTCACTTAACTAACACAAATTTTACCCTAAATAAAAAATAAGTTTTAGCCACATGAGTTAGTGGTAGCGAAATACATTATACATGTGAAAGTGAAAGTTTTATGTGGAAAGTGGGAGGTGAACTAAGTTTCAAATTATTTGATAAAGTGGAGCTTGAACACTTATAAGTGAGAGGACCATTAAACATAATGTCTTACGGTTTAGATAAAAATGTTATGTTCAACTCATTTGTTTAGTTGTTTTTAAGCTCAACGTGGTTAATTTTTAAGCTTTCCTCATAACACAACTGTGGACGTAGCCTATGGCTTGACAAAGGGTTCGATTGATTCTTTGTCTCAAAAGTCTTCCTTACAAACATGGACATGTAGCAAATCTTGTTGAATACAGTGGCAACGGCGGTACAAATGTATTGATGAAAAATGTTTCTGCTTGAGAGAGAGCATAAGTGAATAAAATGGCACACACTTGAAGGTAAGATTATTGTGGCAAGTATGTGGTGAGTTAAGTCATACATTGCAGTAAAGTAGATGTTGAGCACTTCATAAATAGGAAGACACATAAATATGTGGTGTATATCTCTTTTGTATGATTGCTCTCAAACCCAATGTGGATAATTCATGGGGATGCCCCGCTCATGACTCAACAGTGATATCAAAGTCGATGGTTCGGCGAATGGTTCGACCGGCTCCATGTATTCAAAGTCTTCTTGAAAAATGTGATCCGTTGAGTGTAGTGGCAATCGAGTGCGCGAGTGTATAGCTAAAAAAGCTTCTACTTGAGGGGGATTATAGTGAATTGAATGACTCGCATTTTAGGGGGATTGTTGTGACAAGTGTGGTGTGAGTTAAGTCTCTCATTGCATGAAAAAGTGGAGGTTACACTTTTTATAGGTGAGAGGACCCATAAATCTAATGCATTAAAATTTTTGGTAAAAATATATTCTCCAACTTATTTGATTAGTTGCACTTAAGCTCAATGTGAATCATCGTTCAAACTCTCCTCGTGTGAGACCATGTGTTAATTAAGGGCCTTGATAGAATATGAGAATTCTAAGCTAGCTACGGTTAGATAGCAAAACAGAAGATATCTTCCGGTAAGTATGTCATTTTTATTAATAAAAAAAAAGTATGTCATTTTTAGAATTTTAGGTGGTGGGATTGTGACCAATGAGAGGGCGGCAATTTCCTAAGTTGATTGACAATTTTTAAATCCGCCACTTGCAAATACTATATTATTGGAAAATATTTTTTGTAGTATATTATAACAGATTTAAGCAAATAGAGAGACATGTTGAAATGTTGTCTAGTTAATTTTGTTTTTTTGACTAAGTCTAGTTAATTTTGCTGTTACTTGCATTTCCCTCCTTTTTAAAGTGGCAACATAATACCTAACAATGAATTCATATCACATACAAAACAATGAAAATATAAAATCACAACGAACAAACAATTGTATATGTGTTACACGGGGTACAAGAGGTGAATAATCTTCTTTTTTTTTTTTATAAGATAGTTTAGTGATTAGAAATTTTATTTTTTAAAATAGATAAGTGTGAAGGATTTGAAATTAGCCTTAGATCACAGATACATGATTATAGCATATCTACTTTAATTAAATAGATCAAAGAAAGGAATTGTGTACCTTGAATGGCAGCGGATGAATCCTTCTTTGACTGAAACTAAGAGAGGGTTGAGACAATGCTTCTACCTCTCACTGATGAGTCCTAATGCGTGTTATGTTTGTACAGTGTTCTCTAGCTTAATGGGATGGCTAGAATATATACTCATCAGTGGAGGCAGGGACCTTCTCAATAGGCAGAATAAAGAACGACTCAACCCATCACGGCCCGTTCAACATAAAGCCCAATGATATATATTTAAATAATTAAATATAATATGACAAGTAATTGTATTTGATATTATACACTTTTAATTATATTTTAAATAAATAATTAAAGTAAATCCAAAATATTCAACAAAGTGAGGTGTCCGGAATTCGAACTTGACCCCTACATATAAAATGTGATGTCCCTTATCAACCGAGCTAAGTTCATGGGAACCAAGAGGTAAAAAATCTATTCAACAACATTTTTGAAAATATAACACGCGAATTATATCATAGATCTCGAAGATCGACAATTATTATCTTACCTTTTTTTATGGGATACACCAAGTCAATGCAATAGTGCAATACATTGACGATAAATTAAGAAACCCAATAGCAAATTTCAACTTGCAAACTCAGCAAAGGACCCAAAAAACCTCGCATAATTGATCATACATTCAAATTTGTCAAAACAACCATGCAACATCTTTAAAACCAAAGTAATTATTTAGAGCTTAATGTAATATAAGCAATTATTTAGAACAAGAACACATGTCATTACGACCCTCCAATATCTCCGACTCCTGATCCGCCACCTTGTTCAGGAACCTGCTGCTGGTGCCTCCTAATATTTTCATGCAACTTTTCCATCCATCTCCTAGTTGCAGGGTCATCCTGAACGCATCAAAACAAATAATGTAAATAAAATAAAATTATGAATTACTTATAAAGGTTAAATATTTGAAGAGATTAAAATTCTCTAGTTATACCATTCCATATATTATTGCACATACAAATAGAAATTGATTCCCTGTAGTCAAATGGTGACTGCAGGCAAATTTCAGTCATCCAATTTTTTGTTAATTTTTTTTATTTATTTGCTGAGTTTTAAATCTAGACCATTAAAGAACCGTGATTGGAGGATTCACTGACTGCATGGAATTTGGGTCGATATAGAACATTATGGTTATTGATTAAAGCTATGTCCACTAAATAACATAACTATGGGACATTTACGTTCTTAAGTATAGAGGCTCATGATCCAAAAATTTGAACCAATTACCTCAAACTTTCCACCATTTAATAAAACCTAGTTAATCAAAACTTTGGAAGAAATATAAACTCACAATATATATTTTATTCATATAAAGAGCATGTCTTGTAATATTAATTAAAACCTAGCTATAAGTCATATCATATGTATCAAACTAAGTCCTATAAAAATCAAATTTCTATTTGGTTATATATCACAAAAATACTTACACGAATGTCATTAGAAAAAGTTGCATCCTTGAGCGTGTTTGGAAGACACCTCACTAATGCAACAGCAGCCCTATTTTAATACGAAATAAATTTTATCAGTAATTTTAAAAGACGAGGAAATGGTATTGTGGTATATTTATTCAAGAGAATTTAAGATAATGAAACTACTTAACCAACCTGTGATTGTTAGACAAACGAGCGTAGCACGAAATTACAAGTTTTAAAAGGCGGGGGCAAGGTTCCTCCTCAAGACTTCTTAACACCAATTCGAGCACTCGTGCTACCGCGAAGAATCTCTCCGCTGTCGCACAAATATACTCCAATCCTTCATCATTTGCCAAAAAGAACTGTAATATATATGTTGCGACCTGTGTAGGCATATGCAACTTTCATTAGTTAATATTTGTAGCAAAAGTGGATGACAAAAAAATATACTAAAAAATAGAAACCAAGTTAAGTCTTAATAAATGTAAATATATGGAAGGTAGTAGTTTGATGCAACAAAATCCTAGCCCTCCAATCTTGCTTTCTCCCTTAAAAATGAATCTTATGAACTTAGTAAATATAAATCAATTAAATTTAGTATCTAACTTGCATTCTCCTATAAAAACTAACCCTAATCAGCCAAATTTCTTCCCATAAATATAATATGCATTACATTTAATAAAATAAAAAAAACATTTAATCCAAAAAAAATGCATTACATTCATTATTATTTTGCATTGAAAATTATAGCAAATAAATGAAAAACGGGGTATCCATGCATATATGCAATTAAAAATAAATCGACTCTACTTGACAAAAAAAAATCGACAAAAGAATAAGAATAGATCACTAACATTTTTTGACAATTGCTTTCCAATTTCCATGCTTTGCAAACATAGAGGTACTACCTCGCTTGAAAGCAGGAAACTTATGACTTCTCTGGTGTTGGCCTGTGAATATCAAATATTACAAAAAAAAAATATGATTGACAAAGTACACATTTAATAAAAATTATAAACATGCATGGAATATATCTAATAAAAAATTTTAAAAAAAATTATGGCACGTAAATCCAATATCACTAAAGGTTTTTGTGACAATTAATTACAAAAAAATCTGGTAAAAATTTGTTTAAATGCCACTAAATGGTTTCTAAAATAACTAGCTACACTTGCCATAAACTTTAAAATAATCAAGATTTTTTTGTTTCTATGAATGTAGATTTTTTTTTTAAATGACAAATATATTATTAACCAGGTCTCTACACAAGACGAACAGAGACCAGTAAAAAAGGAACTACATAGCTGATAAAAGATGTAATACCTTCACTAAGGCACCAATGACTCCAAGACTAGCAACCCTCAAGTACTCAAATTGTGGTAACTTGCTTGTCGATTGAAGGAATGGATAGAAATATTGAGGCATGTTTGCTGCAAATAATTAAGAAAAGATAAGTGTAAAATAAATAAAAGGAGTATATTTAAATGAGAAATAATCCATAGCACGCTCAAATTAAATGATGGAAACTTAAGTACAAGAGTAAATAAAGTAAACTTCAAAGCAATTAAGATGAATAAGATACTTGACATTACCATTAATGAATGGCATCCTTGTTTCAGGGTGAGATGCCAAACACTGTAAAAACAACATGAGAGAAGAGTGTTAGATGAATTAATTTCATTTTTTTATATGAAACAAACAAAAAGAGTATAATATTTGCCAATGGACTTGTTTTAACGTGATTGATTTTCAGGTATTTTGGGCGTATAATGATATTAAGTTTTCGTATTGTAAACACAATATTCAAAACTTGTCGAGACAAACTCACTCACCTGAAGTAGTGCAAGAACATTACACACTCGAATTGATTGTGCATGAGTAAGTTGCAATGATGAAATAGCTGGATATACTGAAATTATTTCCTAAAAAAAAAAAATACAATAACCCATTATATTAGTTGGAAAACTTTATGGTAAAACAACACTTAAAATTGAATAGAATGAGTATATAATATAGTTAGACACATAGAACATACCTGTAAAAGTATTGTAGCAATACAAGCAGTGTTCCACAATAAAGGGGCAAGTTCCTCAAACATATCCCTCCTCTGAAACATACAAAATAAAAAATAATGTCATAATTGTATGAGTTAATTTGAGCAGCATAGGAACTAATTAACCAAATTGTAATACAAAGTTCCAAAATAGAATAAAATTATGTGATTCTCGTATGATTAACAATGTAACATACATTAAAACTGGACAAAGATCATATAAAAATATTAATTTTTTTAATAAAAAGCCTAACAAAAAATTTCATTTTTCTCACTGATACACTAAATGATGAAATTTTTTGATTCAACTATATCACTAAAATCTCATTCTAGTTATCCAAAAAATACAATATAAAGACGTGTTTAATAAGTTGATATTTAGAACTATGTAGATTGGAGATAATTAAAGGTAATGTTTGATAATATTAATAAGTTTAATAAGTTAATTGGTATCTAGACTTATGAATACAAGGGACGATATCAAAGATGAAGAACAAGCGTTACTTTTGTTGGTTTTACTGCAAAATTAATATGAGATAAATATGAGTACTGTCAGGTGTTATTACTGTGAAGAGTTTGGTCACATACAAGTCAAATGTTGAAAAGTCATGGAAGATTTGTCAAGCCTAAAAGAGAAAACAAAAAAGTTGAAGAGTGTTTCTTATACAAATGTTGCTTTTATGATGATGATGATGATATTCTCCTTTGTAATGATGAAGTTGAAAACAAAGCAAGATGTGAAACTTTAGATTAAGGGAGGATATGTTGCGTAAAAGTGGGTATTTCCCCGTGAAATCTCACATCAAATAGTTGGAAGAAAAAAGAGATATATAAAATCTTATTATAAATATGAAGAGTTGTATTGAGTTTTATTCAAATTGTAAATTACATTGTGTAAAAAAATTCTAATTGCTTTCGCAAGACTATCTATCCTTTATGACAATCTCTCCATTTCTTACACATTTTTCGGCCTCATGGACAGGGACGGACTGAAGGGGGGCAAGCAGGGGCTTCAACCCCCCCCCTCCCACATACATATAGTTGCTAATGACACCTCTTAAATAAATTATTGTGATTTTATTTAATAATTTTGAGTTAAATATATTTTTAGTCTTTATAAAATTATGAGTTTTTAAGTTTTGTCCTTCAAAAAATTTACTTTTAGTCCATATTTGTATTTTATAGGACTATTTTGAGGACTAAAAGTATCAATTTTTTGTAAGAATATTTCAAAATGGGGATTATTCTTAACAAACTGCAATATTTTAAAGGATATTTTAAGTTAAAATTTAATAGGACTAAACATAAAAACTCGTTATTTTATAAGTATAAAAAATATATTTAACTCTATTATTTATTATTAAAAAAGAAATTCGGCCCCCCGTGTGATTGATTTCTAGATCCGTCCCTGCTCATGGAAACATTGCTAACGAAATAGAGAATTATACAATAGCACTATACCATTTTCTAAAATCCATAACAGATTAAAAAAATTATTCATCTAAATAACAATGATTAATGTACATTAAAATCGGAACAAATCTTCGAATTTTATAGAATTTTTTAAATAAAAAAACTAATGAAAGTTTTCACTCAAGATCGATACACTAAACAAAGGATCCATTTAACCCATTATGACTAGAATCAATCTCATCTTGATTCTCCCAAAATACCCAAAAGTGACAACAAAATTAAAATATATTAAGTCTAGCAAAAGGGGTTAATTAGTATCACAGTGTAAATGTGGATTAATGCATCACAAATTAAATCTATACTCCTCCAGGATTTGGATTACTTGTGAATTACATGAAAGACATAAAATTTAGTTAACATGCAAAAAATATATATATATATATATAAAAAAAAAAAAAATAGATCGGTAACCTTGGAGAGCACTTTGAGAGCATTTCCCCGACGATCCGGGTTGATTAGCTCGTTAACAGTATTTTGCATGTTCGCCATAGTGGTGTTAGATTGGGCAGAAGAACTACGATGAGCTACAGTTGATGCGTCGTTCTTTGTTGAGGATGATTGGTGAGAAAAATCGGCCGCTGATAGGTGATATTATAAGAAGAGATTAG
The DNA here is from genome assembly GCF_020283565.1 of Trifolium pratense. Taxonomy (NCBI): domain Eukaryota; kingdom Viridiplantae; phylum Streptophyta; class Magnoliopsida; order Fabales; family Fabaceae; genus Trifolium; species Trifolium pratense. The sequence continues at coordinate 7,760,145 of NC_060062.1, read as the reverse complement.
GTTTTATCTATGTGATATATATATATATATATATATATATATATATATATATATATATATATACATATATAATTTTATTTCTATGATTTTTCTTTGACTTTTCACCAATTTTAATTATTTTATTACTCTATTGAATTATTATTTTTATTAAATATTTATCACTTTTTTGACTAATGTTAAATATTTATCATAATTAAAACACGTGGATAAAATAAAAAATTATTAAGTATATATATATTTAAAGAAATGATGAAAACATTTAAAGGAATATCTTAAAATAAAAATAAATGGTTTTTAATTTGTCAAAAAATGGTTCTAATGCATGAATGCAAAAAAATTAAAATATTAAACTTTACTAAATTATAATTTATAATTGTAAATAATATTTTCTATGCTTGATTACACTTTTGGTCATTTATCTTTATTTTAGATTTCAAATTAATCTCTTATCTTTTAAAAGTTTCAAATTGGTGTTTTATCTTTTCTAGTTAGTTCAACTAGTTAGTTCCTCCAGTCAATTTTTTTACTATTACTATTAAATTTGGACGCATGTCATCTATCCAAGTGTGGTTTCTGTTTGTTACGTGTCCAAATTTAACGATAATAGTAAAAAAAATTGACGGGATAGATTAACTAACTGAACGGAATAAAAGATAAGGCACCAACTTAAAACTTTTAAAAGATACAGGACCGACTTGAAATTTTTCTTTTTTTTGTGAAACTAAATCAAGTGCACTATATACAGAGCTTATATATATTTTAGGGTAAAATATATTTTCAGTCATACTTTTATATTAAGTTTTGGTTTTCGTCCTTATACTTTAAAATCGCTATTTTTAGTCCTCAATTAATTTTCAGTTTTGGTTTTAATCTTAACTCCTAAATGTTAGATCAACTAACTAATGACTAACAGATGTCCACATAGCGCTGACACGTTGGATTCCGTTGACACGTGTCATCCTACGTGGACTGCCATGTCATAATTTTTTAAAAAAAATTAATAAAAAAATTGGTCAAGATAAAAATACTTTTTTTTTCTTTTTGATAAAAAAACGTTTTTTTATTTAAAATAAAAAAGGAAATGATTTAATCATTATTTTTCCTGTTTTTTTTTCCTGGAAGGGATGATACCGGTATGCGACGGTGATCAGCGGAAATTTCAATCGTATTTCAGAAACGGCGGCGGCGGAAATCTTTCTTCACCTCTTCTTCGATTATGTTTCTTTTTGTTTTGCATGTTAATTTTATTAATGAAAGTGGTAGTGATGTTGAGGTTTTTGTGGTGTTGATGAATGTTAAGGAGGATTTGAAGTTTTGAGCTTGTTGTTGTGTTTTAACTTTTAATGGTGAAAAACAGTGATGGTGTTTTCTCTGTTTGGAAGATGATTATGGTTGTTGAATGTTGAAGGTTAATAATGTTGGTGGTGGTGCTCAGCTCTATACTTCTTCCGTCCCAAATTATAACGAAAAATAAAAAAATCACACTTATTAAAAAAAAGTAAAACATGAGAATTTGAAGTATATTTTTGTTGGTTTTTCTTGGAATAAGTTGCATAGGAAGATGTAAAAACAATTTTTATTGGTTGTTGTTTATTGAGAAAATGAGAGAGAAGAAATTAAATGCAATTTGCATTTAATTTTATGAAAATAAGGAAAAAAACATTCTTGAAAATAATTTTTTCTCTTATAATTTAGGACAAAAAAATTGAGTTTTTTTACCTTATAATTTGAGACGGATGGAGTATGTTTCTACTGATCTTCTGGTTATGAGTTTTGTTGGAAAATGGTGGTGATGGTTTGATTTTTTTTTTTTTACCATCAGTTTAATGTGGTTCGGGTATCAGTTCTGACATCAAGTAGTTTCAGTTCCCTCTTGATGGTTTGATCTTTTTTTTTTTGAAACACAAGACAAAAATTTCATTTATGAACAAAGTTACATAAGGATATATCTTTGTGGATTATATCGATAATACAGAGGGGGTGCTATTAACCCAAGTTTTGTTTGGCTCAGTTAGGGCCCATTTGGCTAAAAAGTCAGCTGCTTGGTTTCCTGTTCGCCGAACCCAATTGATGCTCATGTTAGGGTTGTTGTCAAGGAAAGCTCTAGCTCTGCGTGCGATTCGACCTGAGTAGAAGTGGTTGAAATTGCGTTGTTTTACCGCATCAACCCGTCCTTCTAGCGTCTGTTACGAATCGTACGATTGCTTCATTAACAACTTTTATTTTTTGACAAATGACTATGGGAACATATTACTGATATTTTCTTGCACTCAACAAATTTGAAGAATTTATTTTTATGTGGAACTATATAGTATATAATGATGAAATAATGTTGCACCAAAAATATTAATAAGCCCCCCTACTTGTTCTTGCTGAGATGTCTAAGGTGTATGATAGAGATAATTAACCAGAGATTATTACTTTTGCCTTATGGGTGCTGCTATGTACTACTCCCTATAGTCTTAATTTATGCTGCTATGTACTATTTGTATCCTCTTCCTAATGGCTACATGTCTTTGTCTTGAGAACAGAGGACACAGAACGCAGGCATTAGCAACATGGATAGATAGATAGCTACGTTTCATTTGGAAGGTATTTCTAGCCACTGCTCAGTGGTTGAGACTTCGAGAGACAAATATTTTGCCATAAAACCAACCAAGATTTTAAATTATTTGATTTATGTGATATATTTTTCACTATGACTAAATTATAGTTTTGGTTCTTTAAATTTATTTTAGGTTTAATGTTGATCCTAAAAGTTTTGTTTGTTTCATTTTGCCTTTTAAATTACAAACATTATTTAGTCACTTAAGTGTTTTTGTTTTATTTTAATTCCTTAACCTATAAATATTGAACACTTTTGTTCCTAAAATTACCAAAATTAAGATATTTTAATCTCTAATAAGAGGCCTAAATTGTTTAAAATTTGTAATTTAAAGGATCAAAATGCTCGAGATTCATAACTTAAAAGGGTAAAATGAAACGGAAAAAAAACTTAAATGACCAAATTAATGTGGACCACTTTAAAACTAGCTTATCATCATAGATTATTGCTTAAAACATAATTTTTAACGAAAACATACATTATTGTTTTGAAGTACAAGTTCATGATTATTTTTAATTTTACGATCGAATTAATAATCTTTTTTTTTTGTTACAGATCGAGATAATAATCTAATTGATATCAACTTGATTAAAATAACGAAAAATAAAAATATAACTCGTATAGTTTGCCAAAATAAAAATATAACTCGTATTAAATTGACTCTAATTATATTATTTTTTTAGTTGTAAAGATGACGACAATCATGCATTTTTACCTCTAAAAACTATATTGTAAACAATAGTTAAAATTCTTTTTATTTTAAAGATCGATTCCCAATGACCATTTATTAAAGTAATTTGACTTAACACTCACCTTAATTTATTTTATTTAGAATAATTAGAAACAATCCTAATATTCGCAGTTTGAAAAAAAAAATTTGTATTCGTCCACATACCCATGTGGATAACTACCTATATATATGTGCCCATATCCTATGGGTATCGAAGTACCCATTCGAAGTACTCATATCCGTAATCGTTACCCGTATTTTTGCGAAAAATAAATCAATTAATTATAAAAACATAATATCATTTTAATAGAATTAAAAACATCAAAGATTTTAATGTTGACTAATGAAAATTATAAACACAATATTTTTTTTTGGTCCAGTTGTCTGGTAACTAGAAAATCCACCTTAAAAATGAATAAGTGAAGTATCCCGGATTCGAACCCGGATTCCTGGACATATAGTGCGATGTCCTTACCAACTAAGTTAAGCTCACGGGGACATAAACACAATAATTACTAACCACATATTAAAATTGAATTTAATTTATATGCACCGTCGGTGTAAAGTTATTTTACACATGCGTCAAATAATATACCGACACATCATGAATGGTCATTAAAAACACATGTGTCACATTCATTAAATGATGTGGCAACGCGTCATTGAATGCACGTGTAAAAAAAATTACACCGACGGTGTACACTAATTAAACTAATTAAAATTCATATCTTTGTTGACATATTCACATTGTGTTGCATTATCTTATAAATAAATATTTTTATTAAAAATGTATAAGAGTTTAATAAAGTTGTATTTTTTAAAATTAATATACATATATTATTATATAATAATACAATTAAAAAAATATATATATTATATGGATTTGGGACGCAGTGGATACTAAAGTATCGGTACCCACACTCATACTCATTCATTTTTATAGGTAACTAGTATAACTTACCCGTGCTATCGCCCGGGTTAATGTTCTATGAAAAATATAGATCATTTTTTTTCACACATGAAAAATATGGATTATTAAAATTTTAATATTGTGATTTTTTTAATTATTTGTAAAATTAATTTTATATTTAATGTAATAATTTATTTAAATATGATAAAAGATCCAAATTTTGGAGATTTTTAGGATAAATGACATAATGGAGAGTGATACTCCACTCCCCGTTCCAAACTCACATGTTCATATATTTGTTCTTTTATTTTCATAAAAAAAAGGTCATTATGCAAAAACTAATCTAACGGTTAATATACTTGTTCTTAATCGTCATCTCTCTCCTTTAGACATTTGTTTTCTTCAGGAGTATTTTATCTCATGTCCCCGTGTGAAAAAATTTCACATTTGAGAAGCAAAATGGGCCGATTTTAATATTATTTATTTAAAAGTAATGAATAGTAGAATTGTTTGTCATAAATATTTTTTTAATTGAATTTGAAGACCATAAAAATTAGGACAAAACTTACATGCATTTCCATACATGCATTTCTTATTTTTCCTCTCACAAAGAGGTAGTTTTTTTTATTAAAAAATAATTTTCTTTTATTTTTTCAAAATAAAAAAACACAAATAACCACCTCTTTGTGAGTGGAAAAGTAAGAAATGCATGTATGGAAATGCATGTAAGTTTTGTCCTAAAAATTATTATATCCAGCTGACAATTATACCTAATTAGTATATGCAGTTGGCAATCTTCCTTTCATAAAAAAAATTTAAAAATAATTTGTTTTTGACGAAATTGGTACAAAAATAATTATTAGAGTAAATTTATGATTTTCGGTCAACAAAAATAATGACTATATAATTGCTTGCTATATATAGCACTTCAAAAACAATTCCTTTTGTAATAATGCAAAAAAAAATGAAAAATCATATAAAGCATTTAATTCATTTATGGCCAAAAATATGAGAGAAAAATGCATTTGGGAACGCCATGTGTACAGAATCCTTCTTTCAAACCCTCCCAAATAATAATAATATAATAATAATAATAATAATAATAATAATAATAATAATAATAATAATAGATAGATAGATAGATAATAGATAATGGGGAATGATTTGAATTTATTTTTTGGTAACAAATGATTTGAAATTTTGAATTCACATTAATTGAGAGATCGTGTATTAATGATTTTGAATTACTACTTGATTTGATTTAGTTGAAATCATTTGATTGATTTGTGGAATTGATTTTTTTTTAATGTTTATTTATTTTACGGTGAAAGCAACTGATAAGTGCTAAATATTGGTTAAAATACATGTTTAAAAAGCACTTATTGAATGAATTGTGATAACAAATCCTTGGAATATAAATCACTTTTGATGTAAATATAGTATGTACTAAGAAATTGTGCAAGAATTATCAAATCCAACCATTTTGTTAGGTTCATGCTGATTCTAAGAAAAGAAACAAATTTCTGAAGAATTCGCTGCAGCGAGCATGCAGCGAACAAAGGCCGGGAGTTCAGGGTACTTGGCGAACACCCAGCGAACCTGCAGCGAACAAACTCGCTACAGCGAGCACGCAGCGAACAAAGGCAGTGAGTCCAGGGTACTTAGCGAAGCACCAGCGAGCATGCAGCGAATAAGCTCGCTGCAGCGAACACTTAGCGAGCAAAAGATGAGTCACAGCTAAATACACGTGTCAGCAAACCTCTTCAACTAAGCAACTTCTTCGCGTAGCGAACACGGATTCGCGTAGCGAATAGGCCTATTTCAGAAGTCTATAAATAGCATTTCAGATCATTTTGTAAAATATCAAGTTAGTTAATATCAGATAGAAAAACACTATTTTCATAGATATATCCTGTTAGTGAGGTTTTGAAGGTGGATTCCACACAACTTGAGAAATCAAGCCCAATGGTTTTTCAATCCTTCTCATCTTCACTCTTTTGTAAGTTTATTATGGCTATTCATAGCTAAATCTCTTTTGTTGGAATTGGATGTAATTGAATTATGATCATGAATCTAGTTTAACTTTGCTATATGTGCTTTATTTATCAATCAATATCGTCACGTATTACTCGTAGATCATATCCGTGTCCGGAATATGTCTTGAAATCTATTGTATCTATCAACTTTCCGATGTCTCGAATCATTAATCGATAAAATAGCATTAAGCTTTAATACTTTAAGTGACTATTAAAGCTCAAGATCTATGTCTAAACTTTGAATTTTAACAAGTGATTATCCTACCTTTGATTCAAATAACATATGTCTATATCATTTAAATCTTTAGACATAGATCTATTTAAATCTTCATCAAATGGCGCCGTTGCCGGGGACTGGCGTTTGATATTAGTTGTTTAATCGCAATTTCTATCGTTTTAAGCAATTTTGTACTTTTTAATTTCAGTTACTATTCGTTATCTTTTGTGCACGCTAACTTGTCTGGTTAGGTTGTTGTCCTGTTTATGCGAGGAAAGATTTCTGCAGAGAATTTACTGTTTGATCCAGAAATCGAAAGAACAGCTCGAAGGAATAACAGTCAAAGAAAGAAAAGGAAACAATTAGCCAAACAAAAGAGGCTGCAAGAAGAAAATTCTGCTTCTATTTCTTCAACATCCTCAATAGCCGAAGAGATGGCTGAAGATCCGCCACGTAACGAAGGTGCCGGTATGAGGCCATGTCACAACAGTCCACGAAGGCTTGCTCATCTTGCAAGACCTCCCAGAGGTGCAAGACAGACGGAGATGAAAACCGGTCTCTTGCAACTGTTATATGCTAACCCTTTTACAGGTTTATCACATGAAGATCCATACAATCATTTGGTGAAGTTCTATGAAATAGCCGGTTCACTTGGTGCTCCTGAAGCGGAGGAGGAAGCGGTGTTCATGAGAATGTTTCCACATTCATTGATAGGAAAGGCCAAAGATTGGTACCTTGATTTACCAGCTCAAGTCATGACAAATTGGAATACTTTGGAAGAGAAGTTTCTTGATCGGTTCTTTCCACATCATAAATTCATGGAGTCAAAGACATCAATTGCGGTGTTCTCTCAAGGCTCCAATGAGACTCTATGTGAAGCATGGGATCGATACAAAGCAATGCTGCGTAAATGCCCTAATCATGGATTTGATGAACTAACCCAAATTCATATTTTTAGAAATGGTCTTTTGCAGGATTCAAAGCTCCTTTTAGATGCGACAGCAGGTGGCTCTCTCTTATCATTAAGTGCTGCAGATGCTACGACTATCATTGAGAAAATGTCACTTAGTGATCGACAAAGTGAACGCAGCAAAACTCAAAGGAAGCCTGGGATTCTTGAACTTGATCCGTCAGATGCTGTATTGGCTCAAAATAAACTTCTTACCAACACAGTGGAGGAGTTATCCAAACAAATGTCAAAATTGATGACTCTTCAAGAAGGATCGGGGAAAGCAAAGCAAGTAGCATCATGTGAATTATGCACCGGAAATCATCCAACTGGTCATTGTCCTCCATCTCATGAAGAGGTGAACTTCATGGCAAATCAACAAAGACAAAGTCAGTATCCGAATAATGCTAGCTATCAAAGGGGAAACAACTCAAACTATGGTCAAGGTTGGAAACAAGATGGTGGCTCAGCAAATAGGCAAAGACAATATGAAAGCTACAGTCAACCACCGGTACAACAAACTCAAAATTCAAATTTGGAAGAAGCTTTGAGATCATTCATAGAGATGCAGACCAAACAGAATCAACAACAAAATCAGTTTGTGCAAGAAACTCAAGTCTACCAAAGAGGCAATGATGCGGTGTTAAGAAATCTTGAGACTCAGATTGGTCAAATAGCAAAAGAAATGGCCAATAACAAAAATCAAGGAGGATCATTTGCAGCAAATACCGAACCAAATCCAAAAGAGCAATGTAAGTCTGTCACAACTCGAAGTGGTAAGGAGGTAGGAAGGGGAATCGGTGACAATTTGAAAACTGAAGAGGAGGTTTTGACAAGAAAAGAAAGAGAGGGAGTAGAAGTAAGTGAGAAGGAAGTTGAAGAAAATAATGAGGGAGATTTAGTTGAAAATCAAAAAAATGAAAAAAATGAAAAAGAAGAAGAGTTTGAGGGAGAAGTAAGTGAGGAGAAGAGGAAAAAGAAACAAAAGGCAAGAGAAGAGAAAAGTATTCAGAAAAATCCACTTGTTCAACACTTACCATATCCTCATGCTCCATCAAAGAAAGACAAGGAAAGGCAATATGCAAGGTTTCTCGACATATTCAAAAGATTGCAAATAAACATTCCATTTGCCGAGGCCTTAGAGCAAATGCCGACATATGCAAAGTTTATGAAAGAGATTCTTACAAAAAAGAGAAAGTTTGATGATGATGAAGTTATCCAGTTAGATGCAAGCTGCAGTGCTATCATTCAACGCACTCTTCCGACAAAAGAAAAAGATCCGGGAAGAGTCACGTTGCCGGTTACCATTGGTAATGTGAATGTTGGAAAAGCTCTCATTGATCTAGGGTCAAGCATTAACCTCATTCCGTTATCAGTAATTAAACGGATTGGTGGTCTTGATGTTACCCGAACAAGAATGACACTACAGCTAGCCGACAAGTCAATCACACGTCCTTCGGGAATGGCGGAAGATGTTCTTGTAAAGGTTGATAAGTTCATGTTTCCGATTGACTTTGTGGTGATGGATATTGAAGAGGATGACGATGTTCCATTAATTCTTGGAAGGCCATTCATGAAAACAGCTCGTATGATGATAGATATTGATGACGGGGTGATGAAAGTTCGAGTACAAGATGAGGAAGTTAGCTTCAATCTGTGGGAAGCTATTAAGCATCCAAATGAGAAGGATATATGTTTTAAGTTAGATGCAACTGATGAAGCCATCTTAGATGTGAGGAAACAAGCACATCAACCTTCATCACTCGAACAAGCCCTAACTGAAAGTTTTGAAGCACTTGATCCTGAGAAAGAAGAAGAAGTTGAGAGCTTTCTGAAGCAGCTGGATGCTTTGAAGGAAGTAACTCCTTTAGAAGCAAAGATTGAGGAGCTTAAAAATGAAGAAAGACCGGGTGAAGTGAAGCTTGAGTTGAAAACATTACCATCTCATCTCAAGTATGCATTCCTTGAAGAAGAAGAAAAGAAGCCGGTGATCATTAGCAACTCATTGTCAGCTGATGAAGAAAAAAGCTTGATTCAAATTTTGAAAGAAAACAAAGAAGCAATCGGGTGGTCTTTATCCGATCTCAAAGGTATTAGTCCATCTTATTGTATGCATAATATTATGATGGAAGATGATTACAAACCTGTTGCTCAACCTCAACGTCGATTAAATCCAACAATGAAAGAGGTGGTGCGAAAGGAGGTAGTGAAGTTGCTTGAAGCTGGCATGATTTACCCTATTTCTGACAGTACTTGGGTGAGTCCGGTCCAGGTGGTCCCGAAGAAAGGTGGGATGACAGTAATCACAAATGACAAAAATGAGTTAATTCCATCAAGAACCGTCACCGGGTGGCGGATGTGTATAGATTACCGGAGACTCAACAAAGCAACCAGAAAAGATCATTTTCCATTACCATTTATGGATCAAATGCTTGAGAGATTATCCGGTCAGAAGTTCTATTGCTTTCTAGATGGATATTCGGGGTACAATCAGATTTCAGTCAACCCCGAAGATCATGAAAAAACAGCTTTCACATGTCCTTTCGGTGTTTTTGCTTATAGAAGAATGCCTTTCGGATTGTGCAATGCACCGGCAACATTTCAACGGTGTATGCAAGCAATTTTTTCTGACTTGATAGAGAAATGCATCGAAGTATTCATGGATGATTTCTCCGTGTTTGGTCCGTCATTCCAACATTGCTTGAAGAATTTGGACACCGTACTGAAGCGGTGTGTTGAAACGAATCTGGTTCTTAATTGGGAGAAGTGTCATTTCATGGTGACCGAAGGTATTGTTCTTGGTCACAAGATCTCTTCCAAGGGTATTGAAGTGGATAAAGCAAAGGTGGAGGTCATTGAAAAGCTTCCTCCTCCAGTCAATGTCAAAGGAATCAGAAGTTTTCTAGGTCATGCCGGTTTCTACCGAAGATTCATCAAGGATTTCTCCAGAATTGCCAAACCATTAAGCAATTTGCTTAATAAAGGTACGTCTTTTAAATTTGATGATGAATGTTTAATTGCTTTTAATGAATTGAAAGACAGATTGGTGACTGCACCCATAATCATAGCACCCGATTGGAAACTCGAATTTGAATTGATGTGTGATGCTAGTGATTATGCAGTTGGTGCAGTCCTTGGCCAAAGAAAGAACAAAATTTTTCATGCTATACACTATGCAAGCAAAGTATTAAATGATGCACAAGTTAACTATGCAACAACCGAAAAAGAATTGCTTGCTATAGTGTATGCATTTGAGAAATTTCGTTCTTATTTGATTGGTTCAAAGATTATTGTGTATACTGACCATGCAGCTATCAAGTATCTGATTACAAAAGCTGATTCTAAACCGAGACTCATTCGGTGGATGCTTTTATTACAAGAGTTTGATCTTGAGATAAAAGATAAAAAGGGAACAGAAAACTTGGTAGCTGATCACTTATCAAGACTTGTAAACAATGAGGTGACCAAACATGAACGTGAGGTTCTTGAAGAATTCCCCGATGAAAAACTTCTTATGGTGCAAGAAAGGCCATGGTTTGCTGATATGGCTAATTTCAAAGCATCCGGATTAATACCGGATGATTTCAATTGGCACCAAAAGAAAAAGTTCCTCCGTGAAGCAAATCAATATGTTTGGGATGATCCTTATTTGTTTAAAATTGGAGCTGACAACCTGTTGAGGAGATGTGTTACCAAAGAGGAAGCCACAAGCATCATGTGGCATTGTCATAACTCACCATATGGAGGTCACTATAATGGAGAAAGAACAACAGCAAAAATTTTGCAGTCAGGATTCTTTTGGCCGAGTTTGTTCAAAGACACTTATGAACATGCTCGGAGATGTGATAACTGTCAAAGAATTGGTGGAATTTCAAGGCGCAATGAAATGCCACTTCAAAACATGCATGTTGTTGAAGTATTTGATTGCTGGGGTATTGATTTTGTTGGCCCTTTTCCATCATCATTTTCAAATGAATACATTCTTGTGGCAGTAGATTATGTGTCTAAGTGGGTGGAAGCAATTGCGTCACCAAAAGTCGATGGCAAAACGGTGATAAAATTTCTAAAAAGAAACATTTTCACTCGTTTTGGAACTCCTCGTGTGCTTATTAGTGATGGAGGGTCACATTTCTGCAATTCTCAACTAGCCAAAGCACTTGAGCATTATGGAGTCAAGCACAAAGTAGCATCACCATACCATCCTCAGACCAACGGACAAGCAGAAGTTTCGAATCGTGAAATAAAGAAAATTCTTGAAAAAACTGTGTCTGCATCAAGAAAAGATTGGTCATTGAAGTTAGACGAGGCATTATGGGCATATCGTACTGCTTTCAAAGCACCAATAGGCCTTACACCTTTTCAGATGGTATATGGTAAGGCATGTCATCTCCCGGTTGAACTTGAACATAAAGCCTATTGGGCTTTGAAATTTTTAAATTTTGATGAAAGTCAAGCCGGAGAGCAAAGAAAAGTTCAGCTTCAACAGTTGGATGAATTGAGATGCCAAGCTTATGAATCTTCTAAGCTGTACAAAGAGAAGGTCAAAAGCTATCATGATAAACGGCTTGTCAACAAAGAATTCAGGCTAGGCCAAATGGTTTTGCTTTTCAACTCAAGATTGAAGTTATTTCCGGGAAAGCTTAAATCCAAATGGTCCGGTCCTTTCAAAATCCGTGAAGTGAAACCATATGGTGCAGTTGTGTTGGAAGATCCAGCTACCAATGACACATGGACTGTGAATGGTCAAAGATTGAAGCTCTATTTTGGTGGTGAATTTGATCGTGGCACTACCAAAATCCCACTTTCCGATCCTTGAAGCTCCAAAAAGAACGTCGAGCTAATGACGTAAAACAAGCGCTTGTTGGGAGGCAACCCAATTTTGTAAGTATTTATGAGTTTTAGCATGCATTAAACACTTTTGTTATGAAGGAAGCAAGTTGGCCAGACACAGCAGGCTAATTATGCAGAAAAATTTTTCTGGTGTGTGTTCGCTAAGCGAATAATCCATTCGCTAAGCGAACAGTGCGAAATCTGCAGTTTTATAATTAAGTGACAGCTGGCCATTTTTGGCCACCTCACATGCCACCTCACACCCCACTTCCACAAAATCAGAGGGGAGTACGAATCTCCCCCTTTTCAACCCTAATTCCACTTTTCTAAACTCCATCTTCTCACAAAATTCTCAAAAACCACCATCTCCATCCTTCACCATCTCCAATCTAAGACAACACCCACTACCCCATTCATTTCTACTTTCAGTTTGTGCATCTCCATCACTCAGGTATGCAGAAATTTTAAACTTCAATTTTCAATTTTTATCATTTTTTGTTCATAGTGCAAGATGCATGATATTATGGGTAGAAAGATGCATAATTGTATAGATAGTTTGAAAATTTTGATGAAATTGTGGGTAGCCATGTATGTTCTTCAATGAATTAGGGTACACAAATTTAAATCTCTTCATGTTAAAATTCTTCTTGACAAAATTGTGAACAATTGTGAATAAATAACATTGCTTTTGAATTGTGTAAATTTGTTCACTCATGCTACAAATTTGTTTCAAAAGATTGAATTTGTCAACCCTAACTCCAACCCTTTGTGTGTGCATAGTTGTGGTTTGCCAAAATGAAAATCCTTGTGTTATATTTTACTTCAAAAACCCGAAAATTTTCGATCAATTGAACTGTGAAAAGTTGAAATTCATGCTCTGTCATATGAATTATCTAAAATTCTGAGCAAAAGACTTATGTGGTTTTTCGAAGTAATTTCAGGAATGGCACCAAAAAGACCCGCAGCAAGCACCGGAAAGAAGCAAAAGACTGGGGCAAGTTCATCGCACACAGCCTTTGACCCCAGCAGGTTTCTTGGACCGGAGCAATTTGAGCGGTACCAAATACTTGAAAAGAAAAAGATTTGGAATGAAAGGAAATTCGAGATTTTTGAGCATGGCAGCTATGAGAGGTTTGCAACAATCATCAATGATAGGCGTTGGGGTAGACTTATTGACCCACCAAAATATTTCAATACTACCTTTGTGAGAGAATTTTATGCAAATGCTTACCCATCTGAGGGTGAGCCATTCTCTTTTACCACTATGGTACGCGGAAAAACCATCCGTTTTGACCGCAATGCCATCAATGAGTATCTTGGCAACCCTTTCACCCTACCCGCCCATGAAACCTTGTGTGATTTTCAGAAGCAAAGAGCCCGCAAGACTTGGGACATTGACACCATGCGAAGGAAACTTCTTAGGCCTAACCATGACTTCGTATATGGCACAACCAACAAACCTTTGAGGGCCCTTAGAGATGATATGCGCACCTTCACCCTACTCCTTTTCCTACTTGTTTTATATAACATCCAACCTAATTCTCACACTTCTGATGCTGTCATGAATATACTTGGCCTCATTCATTACATAAATGAAGGCCTTGAAGTGGATTTGGCCGGTATCATCTCTGGTTGGATGAAAGAAATTACCTTGTGTGGCCACCCTGACAAAAACCTTAAGTCCACTGCTGTGAGATCCGACAGTCCTTTGGGTTTCCCGTGCTTAATTATGGGATTGTGTACAGCTAATAGGATACACATTCCTGAAATTGGACGTGAGGAGATTGGGAAGATTGATGATAATTATGTGGATCGGTATTGCAAACCGAAGAGAAGAAGAGCTGAACAACAACCACCACCACCCCCACCACCCCAGGCCTCCACCTCTGCTGTTCATGATCAGAATTTTTATAACCATTTTACTTATTTGTATGATCAGAATGATGCAGGATATAGAGCCATGAGTGCAATGCAGCAATCTTTCTATAATCAGCATACCGGGCAGTCGGTGATGACACCACAAGATTTCGAAGCCTATGTTGCATGGCCTGAGGTCAGGCCTACTTTTCTCGGAGGGGGTAATGTAGCAGATGCTGAAGCTGCTAGTGAAGGAGACAATGCAAGTGAAGGAGAAGCTGGTTCTGATGCATCTATGCAAGAAGGAGATGAAAGTGATGATGGCTCCGAATCTGGTTCGGAGGCCGGTTCTGAATCCGAGTGAAGAAAGCAAGGAGATGGCTGAAAAGCACGCCAAAATGAGTGAACTTTAAAAGCTTTCAGTCATTTAATGTTTAAGTTTTAGTAGTTTATCTTTTGTATTGACTATGTGGAACATGTGGAAGTATGAATGTGTGTCACTTGTTTTGTGTTTTGTTGTGAACATATGATGAATGTTTGAAGTTTAATGCATGATAATTAGTAATTTAATATAGTAGTATGATAGTCTAGTAATGTGAAATATTGTGAATAGCATTTTGAAGAACAAGCTCACATGTGTTTGAAATTGAAAGATAGGTTTGTGATAAATCAATGTGTTGAGCATGATAGTTGATTTGTAGAGATTTATGTCAATCTTCTTTGATTAGTGTTCAAAATAGGCTTAGAAACTTAACATGTTTTTGAAATGTGTTACTTGTCCTAAGATGATTCTCACTATTTTTGTTGAACATCATTGAAACTTGTGTTATCCAATCTAGCTGGGTGAGAATGTGTGAACTTTCCATTGTTTACATAAATATGAGAGTGCCGGCAATTGTGTATGCTCATTTGATTTTAGCTTAATCTTGCTGTCACTAATGTGTTTGATGTTGTGGATATGATCAAGGCCTTGTTTCTTTTTGAGTGATAACCACTTAGCCAAATTTAACCTACCCTGTGAGATAGTGATCTTTTGTGTCCCCATTTGAGCCTTAAATTTTGAAAATTGTTTGTTTTATAAACCCTGAAACCAGAAGAAAAGAAAAACAACTACTCTACCCTTGTCTTAGGATAGGAGAGCAAGTGTATTTTTATAAGGGTTATATGTAAGATTCAAGTTGGGAAGAAGTAGGTTGAAAAATAAAAAAAAATAAAAATATAAATTGGTTGAAAAAAAAAAAAAAAAAAAAGGTAGTGTTGTGGTGATTGAAAAAGAAAAGAAAATATGTAAAAAAAATAAAAGAGTTACTTGACACAATTGAAAGTCAAAAGGAAATGAGAAAAGAAAACAAAATTTTGTGAAAAGTGTCAAAACAAAAGAAATCACCACAAATGGAAATATGGGGAAAAGAAAGGGAGTGAATGAATCACTAAATGAATTTTGCAGATTTTGTGCTCTCTTATCCTTGAGGCTTTTTGAATCCATAGAAAAACAATGAATTTTTTTTTAGCCCAGCCCCATTACAAGCTTGATAAAGTCCTTAGTGATCCACAACTGATAGCATGTTTTGTGATTTTGCTTGGATAAATGTTTGAATTGAAATGTTGCATGCACATTGCTTGGATTGAGTTAAACACTTACCCTTGAGAGAAATAATTGTGAGAAATTTGAGATAACACTTGAGTCCTGATTGTTTGATAAGAATGTTGAGAATTTTGCTTAGGCATAGGAATCATTTCATGATCATGCTTTGTTTTCTTTGAATGTTTTGGGAACTAATCTTTGAGATGACATTGCTTTACTTGTGCTCTGAGATTTTGAAAACTTTGATTGATTACAAACCCACTCTTTTGAATGAATTGTGAGCTAGTTAAAATACCTTTTGTTTGAGGACAAACAAAGTCCTAAGTTGGGGAGATTTGATAAGTGCTAAATATTGGTTAAAATACATGTTTAAAAAGCACTTATTGAATGAATTGTGATAACAAATCCTTGGAATATAAATCACTTTTGATGTAAATATAGTATGTACTAAGAAATTGTGCAAGAATTATCAAATCCAACCATTTTGTTAGGTTCATGCTGATTCTAAGAAAAGAAACAAATTTCTGAAGAATTCGCTGCAGCGAGCATGCAGCGAACAAAGGCCGGGAGTTCAGGGTACTTGGCGAACACCCAGCGAACCTGCAGCGAACAAACTCGCTACAGCGAGCACGCAGCGAACAAAGGCAGTGAGTCCAGGGTACTTAGCGAAGCACCAGCGAGCATGCAGCGAATAAGCTCGCTGCAGCGAACACTTAGCGAGCAAAAGATGAGTCACAGCTAAATACATGTGTCAGCAAACCTCTTCAACTAAGCAACTTCTTCGCGTAGCGAACACGGATTCGCGTAGCGAATAGGCCTATTTCAGAAGTCTATAAATAGCATTTCAGATCATTTTGTAAAATATCAAGTTAGTTAATATCAGATAGAAAAACACTATTTTCATAGATATATCCTGTTAGTGAGGTTTTGAAGGTGGATTCCACACAACTTGAGAAATCAAGCCCAATGGTTTTTCAATCCTTCTCATCTTCACTCTTTTGTAAGTTTATTATGGCTATTCATAGCTAAATCTCTTTTGTTGGAATTGGATGTAATTGAATTATGATCATGAATCTAGTTTAACTTTGCTATATGTGCTTTATTTATCAATCAATATTAGTGATGTCCTTGTTTTCATGCTTTTATTAAAAGATTTAAATGATATAGACATATGTTATTTGAATCAAAGGTAGGATAATCACTTGTTAAAATTCAAAGTTTAGACATAGATCTTGAGCTTTAATAGTCACTTAAAGTATTAAAGCTTAATGCTATTTTATCGATTAATGATTCGAGACATCGGAAAGTTGATAGATACAATAGATTTCAAGACATATTCCGGACACGGATATGATCTACGAGTAATACGTGACGATATTGATTGGTAAATGAAATATATATATCAATAGTTAACTGATACATGTGAATGATTTGATGGAATCCAATTCCAACAAGTTTTTATCTCAAAAGTTTATCACGCACTTTTATCGCAATTTTATGTTACGAAACCAAATCAAAAACAAACCCGCACTTAGAATCATGGAATTTGTGTATGTACAATTGATATCACACTAGTCCCTGTGGATACGATATAACGAAAATACTTGCTTTTGTATTTCATCAGCAACCTGTATGCATATATTAATAATAATAATATGTTAACATTATTTCTCTAAAAAATATATATTTGAAGTTTATATTGACAGTTGTTATTTTTTTTATTTTATTTTGTGTCTTTCAAGTGTGCTTAATAATATGAAATGAGTTTTTTTTCTAAAAAAATAAAATGAATTGGTAAAAAAAATAAATAATAAGAATTCATAATGATTGTAAAGAGAATTGGTAATGTTGTTAAAAAAAATTAAAACATTAAATTTTGATTCATAAAAACACTAAAGAAAAAATATTCCTTATATGAGTACCGCACATAAATTCTATTGAAGATGCTCTCTAAATTGCCATATAGAAAATATGTTCTCAATTGTTGCCACATAGATTATGATGAATGAGAGGATGCCACATTGGATTAATAAAAATTAAAATTCATAAGAAAGTGACACGCAGATTTGTTTCGTTGAGAAAAAACTCTTAAACATATAAATAATAGATAGATTCACAAAAATAAAGATCTCCTTTTTTTTAAAAAAAGAAGTATAAAATAAAAATTGCAATAGAAAAATATACAATAATGATGAACTTAATACTATTGAAAAAATACATCATTTGATTAATTTGTTAATAGATTCATCAAGTAAATACATCATTGATATTCCAACTTGTATCCAAGACATCATTGATATTGATAAAGTGCTATAAGCAAGATTTTATAAAAAAAATAAAACTACAGTTGTTAAAACAGACCCCGAGCTCTCAATTCAATCCATTTTGTGAGAATATGATGCATTTCGTCTTGTCTCTCAATTATTTCCCTGTCATGAAAATAAATAGGATTAATAAATAAAAAGATGACCAAAAGAAAATAATCTAAAAGGTAAAACAAACAATATATTAAAAATATAAGAAATATCGAACAAAGAAGAAAAAATAAAGAAATTTAAAAAGGTGACAATATACAGAAAAAATAGTGATTATCGAGAGAGATGAATAAGAGATAATGAAGATTGAAAAATTGTGAGTTTTAGAGGTCAGACAAATGTTATATATATAGTAAAAAAAAAATGGACAAATGAGTAATTTTGTCTTTAATATGAAATTAAATTCATTAAAGTCAAATATATTGATTCCATTTTTAATTTTAAAAATATATTAGTAAATTAGTAATTAGTAAATTAGTAAATAAGACATATTCCATTATATTATAAATAAATTAAATAAATTAATGCACATGAATATAACACACGATTTTGATTCAGAAAAACACTAAAGATTCTAAGTAAAATTATTTCCTTTTAAAATTATTTTTAATAGGTGCATTAAATTCGATTTATAAACAATAATTGAATTTCCAAATTAGCCAAAGATTATAAGTAAAATGATATCATCATGTATTAGAGAAATTGCAAAGGCCTTCATAGTTAGCCACGTAGGAATTGGAGAAATATTAGAATGCCACATAAGACATGGATCAAGGAAATGGTGCCACATAGGAATAAAACCATGAGAGAGAAACTCCTAAATATATAAATAATAGATTACTCATACCCATATCAAAAATACAGATTTTTATCCTACACATTATAAGTATTTTTTGCTGTGTCCACCGAAGATACGTCAAATTATCTACTCTTCGATTCATCCTCACTTGATTAATTTATAATTTTCCTTTATCGGCTCAGGTTCTCTCCTTTTATCAAAAAATTAATAGTAACGTTCTAAACAAACTTGACAATATAACGTTCTAAACTGAATTAACAAACTCAATGGATTTTATTTTCCAACAAGGGTACCGAAAAACTTGAAAACATAAATTGAAATCGCTTAGAAAAAGGTTAAGAAACGGAACACAATCATTGAAAGAAAATATGTTCATTTATTTATATCATTACAGTATCATATAGTAATATATGGTTGGTGGATACTAATATGATCTTTACATTACATTCCCCAGAAATCTTCAAAGCTGTAATTACAATCTCACCAAATCATTTCCAACCTTGTGCTTCACCACCTTCACAATATTCATTATGCTTTTATTTTTCCTAAACTAGTACTAAATCAGAAAATTTCTACCCATCATCCAGATAGTGATTTTCCCAAAATACCCCTCAGCCTGTAATAAGCCCCAAGCCAAAGCCAAAGCCAAAGCCAAAGCCAAAGCCAAAGCCAAAGCCATAGCCATTCCCCCTATTCTGTTTTCCAAATAAGAAACAATAAGTACCTATTTTTTCTAGCTTCCCAAATATGGATAACCCTAATTCTTTTTTACCCTGTATTAACTAGTACTATTTTCCTAAACTTATTCACCTTAATCCTACACTAATGTTTTAAAAATCGAATTATACATCGAATCGGCCAGACTCCCACTCGAATTTTTAAACAACCGATTTGAGCAATCAAACCGTCTGATTCGGTTCAATTTTTAAAACACTAGTCCCACCACTTATACCTATCAATAAGTCCATTCTGGAGGAAGCCGGATTTCAAGGCTCCCCTCTGTCTGATTCTGATGTGCCTTCTCGTTCCTCTTTTGCTGAGAAAATCCATTTTCACCCCTAATCCTTCCAACACCTAAAATCAAACATACACATCACCATAAAAAATCACAAAATTCCCAAATCAATAAAACCTTATAAAAAGTAAATAAACTACTAATACTAACCATTAGTATTTTCATTATTTAAAATTTCATAAAAACGATTCTTTTGCTGCATGTAATCTCTCATCATACTCTCTTCAACCTTCCGGTTCAAAGCATGAACCACTTTTTCAGGAACAACCACATTCACATTCTTACAACCTAAATCACAAATCAAAAAAAATAAAAAAATTAACACTATTATTACATAACAAAATCAAAATGAGTTAATTAGTTCATTCAGTTTTTACCTGGTTTCTTTCTTGATGATGATGATGATGATTCAGTATTATTACTCCTATCAGCAACACGAGGCAAGAAAACACCAGTTCCATTTCGTTCCTTTTTCAAATTAGGGTTTCCGTGAAAAACGGCCTTATTTATGTTCTTGTTGTTGCTGCTTCCACTCTTGAAAGATGGCCATGCAGGTGCAGCAGATGAAGACAAACCAACATTACCCTGAAAAACCGTTTCATTGCTCCTACTAGGGATATTTTGGTAATTTCCACTTTCTCTCTCCGAAAAACTTCTAACAAACTCCTCTCGTTGCTTCAACCACTCTTTCTTCAAAATCTCAAACTAAAAACAAAACAAAAATCACAAAAATAAATAAAATAAAATAAAAAATAAAATTAGTAACTAAATTTTAATAGCTGAAGAAATTTTACTTGTGCAATTTGTGATTGTAACTTTTTCTGAGAAAATGAATGTTGACTATTCTGAGTATGAAATCCAGAGGGCTTTTTAGGAACAAAACTGTGAAATGCTTCTTCGAAGTTGTTAACTTGACGAATCCTTTCATCTTCTACTGCAGCAGCATGTAGCAGATCATACCTCGATCTCCGTGCGTTCAGCTTCAAAACGCTGTCGTTTCGAGTTGTTACTATCCCGAACCTTCCACTCTCAAACTCGTTCAACTTCAAAACGCTGTCGTTTTGAGTTGATCCTATCACGAACCTTCCATTCTCAAACTCGTTCATCTTCAATAGTTGCAAATCATTGACAAAAACATCCTACAAAAAATAAAAATGGTTTTAGTTTTTTTTTTTTTTTTTTGCATTTTTGTTGTTATTGTTGATGTTACCTTGTAGTGGTTGTTGTTGAGAGCGAGTTTATTGTGATGAAGAGAAGAGTGAGTCATTTGACGAGTTAACTCGGTGATGTGTTGTTGTTGTTCTGTTACGGTAGTGGGTGAAGTGATTAAGTAAGGAAAGAGAGTGTTTGAAACGGTGTCGTTTTTGGAGGAAGTGAAGAACTGAGGCGGGAGCCAGAACTCGGAGGAATTTTGATTTTGAGCCATTTGAGAGAGTGATTTGAATTTGAAATTTGAAGAGATTTTTGATGTATGGTTTTAATATAGAATATAGAATAGAACTGGAAATAAGGGACCCAGATATATCTATATTATATAATGCAAAAAAAGGTTTATGAAAATGAAATGAAAATGGAAAAAAAGAGTGAAAGGGAAAGTAAGAATGGAATGAGGAGGATTCACACTTTTTGTATACAGCGTGTGGATGTGTGATGCAGTTTTGGCGTGTGTGTGTGAGAACTTTTTTAATTTTAATTTTATTTTAGATTAAATTTTTAATTGAAATTTTTGGGAACAGAGTGGTGAGAGAAAGAAAGATAAGAGGCGGTGGTGCTTTTTGGTGTTACGCGCGAGGTTTATGGAGTGTCGGTACGCGCCGACTGTGCAGAACAAGACAAGAAGCAAACTTTGCTTCTGCTACCATTTTTCCTTACCGTTTTCTTCAATCTTCTCTTCTCTATAATAGTGTGAGTGACACTACAAATGAATATGGCAATTAAAAAAAATATTAACAACATTCTGCGGTAGAAGGTTAATATAATGCGGAGGATTGGTGAGAGTAAGAGAACTCATAGGTATAGGAAAAAACATAATCCGCGACCCAGTTAGCGAGTTGATTGATTTGATTGTGGATGTAGTAAATATAAATTTGTCGATCTCTCGTCTTAAGGTAATTAATGAGGGAGACAATAGAAGTGCACGAGTGAGAAGGAGGACACCTTTTATTAACCAATAGCACCACTATAGCTGAATCGGGCTACATTTAGATGAATTGAAAACCTTTACCCACGCTAGCTGGAGAGTGGTGAGGATACCTCAAAGTTCCTCCATGAGTATTGACACACCCCAAGTTGCGGGACACTTCACCGACCCAGGCATCTATCTTGTCCCGGCTAAAAATTTACAATAGGCTTAAGGAATGTTTATGATAGTCCACAACCTCTGAGCATGAAATGAAATCTGAAAGGATGTAATGTTTAGACCTACTTTGCCGAGTAGGGAAGTTATGGCCACATCATTTATGTGGGAAAGTTCGAAATAGAAAAGTATCGTATTCAAATACTTCTTCACTGCTTATCTTATGTAATAGTAATATACTCATTAGTATTATTGAGGCATAAATTTTTGTGAAATGGGTTGCGATCGTGGATTGAAACATGATTTTTTTTTAAATGTGTTGCAATCGTGGCTTGAAATACTACATTTTGTTTGCGCCCTTTCATTTGCCTTCGTTTTCTCATAATCGCACAATCTCGTTTTTCCATGAAATGGGAGTTCTAAAATTTTTAGAATCTGATCAGAAGGGACACGACACCTGTTCGCACGTCCTTTCCCACTGATGTATAGTTTTATTATCCATATAACAAAGTAGGGTGTCCTTATAGTGATCTTTTAGCGACCTTTGGATGGAAACTCTCGTTTCTACAACTGTTGTCGGTTTCTCCTTCCCTTCACTTATGCATAAAACTCTTCATAATTGTTCTTCTTTGATTGCCCATTCATACTTATTCTTCGTCCTCTTTCATTTCATCCCAACTTTTTCATTTTTTAAATACAAAAATATGATATTATTCTTTTTATGTTATCATGTGTAAACTTTAAAGTTAAGTTTATTATGAGACAAATAAATTAAGTTGCTCATATATTTGCTGGGACGGTCAATTCTTGGACTAGTTTTCATAAATTTAAAATTATTCTTTCATGTGTTAAACTTTTAGCAATCGATGAAATGCATTAAATTTGTTTGGTTAAAGAAAAAAATACAAAAAATCTTATTGAAGACCACAAACAACCTCACTACCCCTCAAGCTTTACAATATCGAGAATAGTAAAAAACCAAGAGACTACAATGTTAAAAATTTGTTTAAATAATTTTACTTTCAGTTCTTTCATATAATTGATATTAATTTTTGTAATTTTGTTTGAATACTTTACAATTTTTTGTTACTTTTATAGTGTCCTAAACAACATGTATATTTAATTTTTTCAAAAATTCTTCTACACATTATTGTGCTGTTATTTTGAAAATTGGATACAAATTTAAGATATGATTTTATCCCTTAAATTTTCAAGGAAGGGAGGTTCTACTATTCTGGTAACCTCACATCCAATCAAAAGGTAAGAAAAACATATCAATTATCAAGTATTATTATAATTAAAACTCAAGATTGAAAACCATTGATTGGGAACTAATTTTGAACTTAATATAAATTAGAGAATTTTACCTATGATTAAGAAATTTAAGTGTTATAAACTTTAATTAAAATGATGAAAACACAAATATTGATCATTAAATTTAAGAAAAGATTTTTTTTAATATTCGATAAATCATACACAAATTATTGTTTCTCGTTATCATGTATATACTATGACAGTAATGCATATATCAATCACTAAAAATACTACCAACAAACAACATATGTATCCAATACCAAGAATACAATCAATTATATGCATGAATTTTGAACCTATTCTTTCTAATCTTTCATGTATTAAATATGAATCTTAGAGGTATTTTTTACTATTGTGTATCTTTTTTAGCGGAATACATAAATGTAAAAAGTTGTATTTTTATTAGTAATTAGTAGCTTTTAATTCCTTCTCTTCTCTTGTTTAAAGACACACAATACATAAAATGGCATTCCTTCTCTTGTTTAAAGATAAACAATCTTAGTAAAAAAGATACACAATACATAAATGTAATAAGAGCTACACAATTTACAATTATTTTGTATTTCTAGCAAACATATATAATATTCATTATCACAACATGTATACCATTTTCGGTGTTAGGTTCCTTATATCGGCAAAAGAAAATTCGCTATTGATATATTTTTGACACAGTTCCATATCTTGTTTCATAGGATCAGAAACCTTATATTCATTACTAAAAACATGACAACCTGTGATGGCAAAGAATATGAGTAGTCCGAGTCGAAACAAATCGGACTCTAGTATCGCACGTCTGGTCTCGTTTTCCTTGCATGATCGCCAGCCTATGGGCCTGACTAAAGGTGTTGTGGTAAGCAGAAGTTTTGCCCGAAGTGTGTTGTGACTCATGTCCGGGAAGGTTTCCTCAAAAATCAAAATGTTGGAAGGGTTTATATTTACATGACGGATTCCTTTTTTTGCAAATAGGAAACCCCCTCAATCATATCTTCAATAATCTTGAAGAGATGCTTAGTGGGCTGAATAATTGTTTCGTTTGTATCTGTATCTATGAAAATTTTCAAAAGCTTTGTACTGGTGACTCAACAGAAATGACTTCACTTTCTCATTCTGATGATCATAATCCTGACCTAACATAGAACCCTTCAACAGATCGGTGGGAGAACATTTTTTCTCTCAAGGATAATGATACTCTTCTCCTACGATAGCATCACCTACAATAGCATCAACTAGATATTTAACAATCCTATCGTGACTTGTTTACTTATAAAGCCTAACTTGCCCCTTTATAAAGTCCTTTGACACCCCTTTTTTTTTTCTTCTTAAAAAATCTTTATAGCAACTTCAATTTTAACTTTAGTTGAATCTGAATTCAACATGCACTTTTAACAACCATATCGTAACTCCCATTATCGATCACATCCCCTAAAGTATGTCTTTCTTCGATAGTAATTCCTTCATCGATAGTAATTCCTTCATCAATAGTAATCTAGAAAAATAAGAATAACAGAAATTATAAGAAAAGGAACGTGTATGTATATAGTACTAGTAATATTTTTTTTGACGCGTAGTAAATAGTAACATTAATTATAGACAATCATGTTTTTTTTTTTAATTGAAAGTAGAGATATATTTGGAAAAAGTAATAAACACATCCAATAATTTGATAGTGTTTATATAGAGACAAAAGTAGTACACATACTTATTATATTAAAAAAAAGAAGGAGTAAACATATTTCATATTTATTTTTTAGATGAAAAGAACATATTGAACGACAGATAGATTACAGTTGATAACCAATGTAAATTTCAGTAGAACATGTAGTACATGTGGACATGGATGATTCTCCTATTCATTGATTTTTTTTACACAACAAATGTAGTTTCATTATATTTATTTGTAGTAGAAAGGAAAACCTTGATCAGGAAAGGTTCTACATCCCTTACTACATAAATGACCAAATTAAACATGATCAACTAATACCAGGTGCAAATATCAAAAGATCCAAATGAGATATATGGGCCAATGACAAAGGCTCATTCAGACCAAAGAAAAGATAAATTATCTCTCCTCCATGATTCTCTTTTCTCTAAGAATTTTTGTTTTTGCCTTTATATACAAACTTTAGATCATATTTTCTGAAATTTTTTTGCTGTTAAAAATAATAGTTGAATTATGAAAACTTTAAAAAAATACATTATAAAATCTTTTCGTAAGGACAAAAATGAAAACTTGAGAGGGGAAAAAGAGTTTTGGGGAAGGGTGTAGGGACCAGGGAAGATAATTTTTTCAAAGATGAAAGGGTGATAGGAAGCCCAAACAGATAGAAGGTTCTATCTAGAAAAATAGATTTAACTAGAAGAATTCTAGCTCATGTTTTAAGATGCTGAAATTCATGTTATAGATTGTTGCCACATAATTCTATAATATTTTTACGTTACTCCATCCATTCCTTATAATAATAACTTCAAACAAAAATCAAGAAGATTTAAAAGAATTGTGTTACTTTTAGGTACATTACTTTTAAATATTTTTTAGAGCATCTCCAATGTTCAAAATAAAATTGGGTAATAACATTATTTGATGCTAAATTGGCTTTGCATAATTGAATCGAGGGAGAGTTTGGTGTGGTTGATCAAGGTGGAACTCAACATAACTTGAATTGTGGAGCTAAGCTTGACATCACTTGAGTGGTCAAGCTGAACCAGACTTAAGATGCACAGTGGAGATGACCATACTTGATATCTATCATGGAACTGAGCTATAGACGACCTAAATAGTGAAACTAAAGTATTAAGGCACACATGGTATGATCATTCGCACTAGCCTACATTTTCACCAAATGACAAACCTGTTAAGATAAGCATGTTAAGATGCGCGCAAATGTTTGCTTCTTCCTAAGACTACCGACACCAATTCATAGTCCACCGAACATCAAATCTTTTAAGACATAGACAATTGAATTTCTTCATCAGGTCAATCACCACCGGTCTACATATTATATTTATTATATTTGAAAAGATGAGCCAATGTAGTATCCTGACAATTGGCAAGATTGACTATATATAACTTTAGTAAAACCGTAAAAGGAGAGGAAGTTTGGCTAATGATATTCCCTTAAAAGATGAATCATTCAAGAGAAGATCATTAACTATATTTAATTTTTGCCCAAATTTTACTTACCTTACGATCAAATTTCAGATTATCAATGTATCCTCCTTATCCTGGAACACGAAGAATTTTAAAATAGGTGGCGAGTGAATAGTTCACCATGTGATCGTCACACTATTATCCTCAAATTTATGATGTGATGCCATCTTATATTGCTCATGTAATTGATAATAATATGAGATTTGTTTCTTTCCTAAAAAATAAAAGTATAGTTAGACGTTCATTAGAACAAAAATATATTTTCATCCTAAATTCTATTATATAAAAAAAAAAATCTAATTCCACTGCTCCAGTTAATGATCATCATTATAATAAATGGCAAAATGGGAATTCTAGGTTCTTTAGAAATCATGAACTATATGGACGTTTCCATGTTTTCTTTGTTGGTTTCCCTAAACAATTACTACTATATCCCTAATCATAAGATCCTGTTCGACAAAAATGTACTATTCATTTACTTTGTTTTGACCGTATTTTTTTCATAATATATAAATGTAAATATTAGCCTATAAGATCTTGTTCAATTTATTTTGATGAGTATTTTCAAAATATTAAATTTTTACTAATAGACAATTAAAGATATTAGTGATCAAAATTATACATTGACGTACGTATAGTGATGAAACAGGTTCTTGTAATTAGGACAGAAGTAATAATTGTAAAAGTTTTGGTCTTTGATTGCGGCACGCTAAGTACTTGTTAAACTGGCTCAAGCAAAGCATCAAAAGCCAAGAACCTACTAGTATATAACACATGGCCATGTTTAAACCAACAGCTAAGAGCATCATTTTTTAAGAAAATTGGATTTGCGTGTTATAACTAACTAATTTGAGTCGTCTTGTATAAAAAAAAATTAATTTGAGTCGTCTGATTTTTATCGACACTGAGATCTTTATATCTTTTATATTTAAATTCTTAAGAAATACTCTCTGTATCTCAAAATATCAGCAAAAATGAATCAAAGAAACTTGATGTATTTCGTTAAAAATTTGGATTAAATACATTCACTTTGGTTGACCAACTTTTGTTTATATTTTAGGACGGAACACTATTTAGTATTCCCTCCGTCCCTTTTTAAATAATCTAGTTAGTTATTTCACACACTTTAAGAAAAGTGCTTAAATAAAAGAAAGAATTATACAATTACTAAACTATCTTTATTGTTCACTTTTCATAGCCGCATTATTACTTGTTGTAATGATTAAATTGGTTGAGTATGCCACACATAAACATCTTCACTAAAGCAATGCCTTCTCAAATTTCTTTTGCTCGGCACTCTATCAAAATTTTGCTGCGTACATCGAGTTCGGCTTCTCATTCATTGGTCATTTTTGCCTTTCAATGAAAAAACACGTTTAAACATGATGGGAAACCATGATGATATTATTAGACAGTTTTTTTTAAAAAAATATAAATGGTAAAATAAAAAAAATGGCTTTAAAAATTGTATTGGTCATTTATTTTGAGACAAATTAAAGTAAAAAATAGATCATTTAAAATGAACGAGATAATAGTATTTACCGTTATATATACATCCCTTTGATAAATACGACTTACTTCATGTACATCTCTAATGGGGATGTTGACATTTAGCGTGGATAAAACCAAGTGCGACTAGAGGATAATTGCGACCTTAGAATTATTGTTAGTCCTACCACTTAATTATACTACAATTTTTGTTTTTGTTATGTACCAAAAAAACAATTTTTGTTTTTGTTAAGCAATCAAATAGATAGAGTCTTTTTTTTGGACAAAAACCAATTTTCATTCAATTAAATTGGTAGAATATATGAACAAGCTTTTTTTTTAAGACTCCTATGAACAAGGTTAGAACATCCATATAGCATATAACGATAAAATACTTATAAATGTGATTAAATTTACAAATATGTTGAAATTGAAGTGTCCAAAATATTCATACATCCAAATCTGTAATATTAACGAAGTCAAAATTATTGATCGAATATGAACAAATCAAATTTAATCTATTAACCTGAACGAAATAAAAACTACACCAAAATAAAAAAGTAAAACAATGCCACGTCAAAATGATTAACAACGCAACGTCACAATACGATAATAAAATGACAAAAGATAAAACTAGATATACCTAAAAAAACACATCACAAATGAAATTAATTATAATTTTAAAAACTCAAAATAAAAACAAATTCTGATTTTTAAAATTTTCAAAATAAAGAATTTTGCACAAACCACACGTAAATTTTTTACTAAAAGTTGATAAAAAAAAACGATCTCATAAAATTTGATCAAAATTTTTTTTTTTACACTTTTACTTTTCCTTGACTCTATCTGTATCCTTGTCAATAGTGTGTGGGCACATTTTTTTTTTTTTTTTTTTTGGCTTTTTGCAATATATATACTCCTTTGTCAACATTATTTCTTCTTCTTCTTCTTCTTCAACTCTCAACCTTTCCTCATTCACAAAAATGGCAAAAGATAGAACTATTGGTGTAGCTTTGGATTTCTCCAAGAGCAGCAAGAATGCTCTCAAATGGGCACTTGATAATTTAGCTGATAAAGGTGACAACATTTACATCATCCACATCAGCCATGATTCTCTTGATGAATCTCGTAACCAGCTTTGGGCTCAATCTGGTTCTCGTAAGTATCATTATTTTTTCTTAATTATTTCATTAATTTTAGTTATCTTATTGTGTCTTTTTTAATTTATTTTCTGATCTGATCTTATATAGTCTAATATAATATATGATCTTATGTTTTTAATTTTAATTTTTGTGTGTGAAGCTCTAATTCCATTGAAGGAGTTCAGAGAACCTGAGATAATGAAAAAGTATGGTGTTCAAATTGATATTGAGGTTCTTGATTTGCTTGACACTGTTTCCAGACAAAAAGAGGTTTTTTTTTTTTCTTTTCTCTTTCCACAATATTTTTTGCATTTCAATTTAATGCATGTTTGGATCTGTCGTGAGTTTGACTGAATTACTGCAAGCAACTCTGATTTTGCAAAAACTACATTAGTGTCAGAGTGGTATAAACAAACAAAACCGCGCTGACACCGTGATTTTGTTGAAGCTACAAGTGATACAAACATGCATAGAGGGTAGCTTTTGATGTGATTTTGTTGAAGCTACAAGTGATACCAAACATTCATCTCTGGTAGCTTTTGCAAAATCACGTGACTTGATTTGATTTTGACAAATCCAATGAGATTTCATTTCAAACATGCACTCAGACAAAGATTATTTTGGAGTTTCAATTGATTTTGTGTAATAATGATAATTGATAAAAAAATGAATTTTTAGGTGAATATTGTTACAAAAGTGTATTGGGGTGATGCAAGAGAGAAACTTTTGGATGCTGTTGAAGATCTGAAGCTGGATTCTCTTGTTATGGGAAGCAGGGGTCTCAGCACAATTCAAAGGTTCATTTTTTTTATACCCTAATTTCTTAATCCTGTTTTTAATGATTTTGGGCACCTTTCATCATCAATCAATCAATCATATATTATTCTAAAGTGATGTTTATAGAGAATGAATTAAATGATGTGGGGTTTGTTTTGGTCTGCAAGTTGGTGAGTTTAATACCAAAGATTAGGCTTTATAGAATTTGATCAGAATTCCCTGCAATAGTAACTCCGTGCAGTTTTGACACAGTAAACAATCTCGATTTTTAATTCGAGATCAGGTGACTTTTTTTTTTGTATTAACCTTCTGGTTCGCAGAGGTCCCGCTAATCAGAGTTCGGCAGCGAGATAAGTAAAACCTGACTAAGAATTGTTCTCATTTGGAATCGAACTCGGATACTTGGGAATGATTTGTCCTAGGGGAACTCTGATTACACAATAATAAAATTAGGTTTAAATGATCTCAGTTATTCATTGAGAACTGACAGTTGATATCTGTACCTGTGTGACGTAGTCACTTCATCAATTGTTGTTGTATTCATATATTTTCTCAATCAAAAGATATATATTTTAATGACATGATGCTGTTGGTAGATATCTCAGGTCTCTTAATCATATGTTGAGGTACTCAATTTCAAATCGATGCATACGAAAGAGCGTCTGCGTCTATTAGGCAAAATAAATCCTTTAAATAAATCTCAATATATTGGCAGAGATATTTGTTTCACCCTTTCATTGCATTGTTTTAATCCTATGAACCATGTTTTAAAAACCGAATCATACCAGATCATCAAACTGATTAAACCTTAAACCAAAGTTGTATATGGTTCAATAATTTGAGCGGTTTGACCGCGGTTTTGCATGTTTTGAGTGGTTTATAGCAATTGAACTATGACTTTGAGACCTTACTGGTCTGATGTTCGGTTCGGTTTGTAAAACATCGTGATGAGTAAACTACTAATTCATCATACATTTGTTGTGATGGATTTTTCTGTCTGATCTTATTGAAACTTGAATCTTATAAACATATCTCTGATTGTGATTTTACAAATTGAAAAAACAGGATACTATTGGGAAGTGTAAGCAACTTTGTGATGACCAATGCTCCATGCCCTGTGACTATTGTGAAGGATAATAGCAGCAGCAGCAAGTAAAGAATTAAAGATGATGAATTTGTGATTGCATTTAAATTTGGAATGATCTGTTTGTTGCATTGTACTTGAGCTCTATTTAATCATCTTCCGTTTCATCATGTGAGATTATATATTTATATATATTATGAATTTAAGACTATATATTTGGTTGACTTTATTGAATCAATAATGTAATTGGAGAATCATTTTAGGACTCCAAAGTTTTATTGCTCACCCCATATAAATGCACATGTTTTGGCAAAGTTACAATGCTTATGCACATGGTGGAGCCATGTGAGCATATGCTGATTCTGATATATGGTTTGAGAAAAGTTTAAAAATCCTAACATATTCACATTGGAGTCCACTGGAGACTACAAGCATAACTAAGTGCACACATTCACTCAGTTAGGGGACTCATGACTGTTTCACCGAGATCGAATGGTTCATCGAGATCAAACACGCTCAAAGATGCAGATTTCAAACATTAAATCAAAGTAAAGAGTGACTTAGTGATTGCACACAAAGATTTTATATTTGATTCACTCATAACTCTTATGCTAATGACCATACAAAATAGGATACTTGAGCTAATTATAAATATCAAATTTGTCTACATAAGTGATAATAGAATTCAAAATACTGCTCAAATAGTAATATTCTAAACTAAAATGAGAAAACTCTGCATTTTGTTAAAACTTCTCTTATTTCTAGGATTAGTCTAAGACAAATCTGGATTGATTACTTCACACAGTTACACGCAGTAAGCAATCTCGACTGTCAAGCAATCAAACGGTTCTGATTGATCAGTGTAATTTCAACAGTTTTGATCTCAACCATTACTTTTTGATCAGACAGTCGATAATGATTACTGCATTAACACATTTACAACATGCAATCCTTTTTCATCTAAGACTAACCTATTTCACCCTCTTAATCTAACGGCTCTGTAGCGTGCTGCACCGTGCAGTCACGTCTACTTTTATTTATTACGGGTCACCATTGACTCTTACAATCCGTCTATTTCGAAGCAGCGCTAATCGCTGCATACCGAGATTTGAAAAATCCTAAGAGTCCTTGTTTAGGAGGAAGATTCTCTTTCACAATAGGATGATTGATGAATTCTTGACTCCATTTATGAAGCTTTGGAAACTTGTCACTGGTAAGCAACTTCAATTCTACAGCTTCTTCAACCACAGGGAGCCAGAAAGCTAAGTAAGAAGCAGCAATATCCACAATGCCAATACTTTCTCCACCAAAGAATTTGTGCTTGAGTTCATTCTCAAGAAATTGTAGAGCTTGCAATGATTCTTCAATGCCTTTCTCACGTTCTTCTTTGTTCACTGTCCATGCAGCCTTTGATATTGCTGGCAGGATCTACATTTATAGAAGAAAAAAGTTTATGATGATGGATGTAATTCAAATTAGGTATAAGAATTGAAGTGAATTTCATTATATTTCACCATGATTAGTTTTTATATATTTTTTTTGGATTATCATATATAATTACTAAATTTTTACCGCCGTTAGCGATGACTAATTTTCGTTCCAACATAACTTTTTCTATACGAAGGATCTAGGAATTAAACCCCAACTACCTGCTTAAGGGGCATAAAACGTTTACAACTTGAACCAATTCATTGATAGTAAATTTTTATATTATCTCTCAATGATGTATGATTGAATTTATATATAAAAATCCTATTTCACAACCATACTAATTAAATCCTATTTCACTTTTTTAATTAAGGTGAATTTAATGATAAGGTATTTTTAAAATCCTATGATTGAATTTTTATATTTATATTCACAACCATACTAATTAAATCCTATTTCACTTTTTTTGTGTGCCTAAATCGTGAATCCTCTACGCGGAACTGTAGAGACTAATCTATCGAGTTTTGTAAGACTCAAATGAGTGACAAACACTTCATAAATTTTTGAACACTGCTACATGTTCAAACTAATGATCGAACCCAGAACCTTCGTTAAGCTAGAAAACTAAAATTGTTAATTTTTGTCGGCCAAACTTAAAAGTCTATTTTAATAAAGATTTAAATGTTTCTAACTCATGCAATCTCAATTTAATGGCGAGATCTTTTAGAATAATAACAAAAGGTGTCATGAGACCCCTCTAAATAATAATGTTCATATATTCCATGTCACAGCTAAGA
Organism: Trifolium pratense; assembly: GCF_020283565.1. Taxonomy (NCBI): domain Eukaryota; kingdom Viridiplantae; phylum Streptophyta; class Magnoliopsida; order Fabales; family Fabaceae; genus Trifolium; species Trifolium pratense. Next base: position 7,726,823 of record NC_060062.1, on the reverse strand, counting down.
TCTGAAATGTCTGAACCTCTAAAAAATAAATATTGAACAAGTCGATTACATTAATTAAAAATAAAATGGTTTTATATTCTAAATACCTGTGAAAATAAAATAAAAAATATAGAATTTTATTAAAATACTATCATAGGTTTTAAAAATACCTTATCATTAAATTCACCTTAATTAAGGCTCCTAATTTATCCTAACGTGTCAGGTCAGCCCTACTAATTATACTAGTATGGAAGAAATGATACATTCGACCAAGATTGTCAGAATCGGACCGATCATCGAACTGACGAGCTCATCGATTTAAGGTTCAATTGATCGGACCGGGTTCAACCGGAGTATATATTTTAATTAATATATAAATAAAAATATATGAATAATTACTCAATATTTCACAATTTCACACATTAAAAAGATAAAATATCACAAGTCAAAATAAAATAAAATTTATAATTCAAACCAAATTAGAAATTATATAATAAACTAAGGCACTGTTTGGTAAGTCCAATAAGCTAACTTATAGCTTATTGAACTAGCTTATAAGCTTGTTTGAAAAAAAATGTGAAGTGTTTGGTAATGAGCTTCTCTAACTAGCTTATAGCATTTTTTGAGATGCTATTTCAAGTAGCGTATGAGCTTATAGCTTATAGTTTTTTCATTTTATTCCATATTTACCCTCATTAATTTTATTTATTTATTTTTTAAAAATTATAATAACTACTCACTAACACTTACAAAAAAAAAACTACCCACTAACCATGTATTTTTATGTCATTTTGTACTTACAACAGCTAAATTTGCCAAACACTTAAATTTTATTCTACTAACTTTTCAGCTATAAGCTACCAGCTATCAGCTATCAGCTATAAGCTAGCTTATCAGCTATCAGCTATAAGCTAGCTTATCAGCTATCAGCTAGCTTATGACTTATTTTTACCAAACAGAGCCTAAATTAAAAAACACAAAATAGCACCAAAACATCAATTGACAACATCCTGCCTTCAAAAAAATTAATTCCTACGATAAAAAGTTAATTGACAACATCAATTGATAACATCCGTGTTGTTTTGTTTCAGATTTTTTTGTTTTTTTTTTAAAAAAAGATAAAACAACGTCGTTTTGCCCTGTTTTAAAAAAAAAATCTGCAGAACCGCTTGGACCGTGCCGTCCGGTTCGCCGGTTCAACCCGGTTCACGCGCTTTTTTGCCGGTTGGTTTCCTATCCGGTTTTTGCTGATAACCGAACCGTTTTCATGACCGGTTCACGGTCCGACTGACCGATCCGGTTTTGATAACCTTGCATTCAACCTACACATTAGTCTAAAGTGCTAAATGAGCTTCATCTGCGACAAATTATTTGAGAATTCGAATTTGATTCGTAGTGAAAACAATTTTTAATAAGACCTCCGAACACATCTTATAATTAAGGAAATGGATCATGTGCAGTCAAAATTTCAATACAGTTGATTTATAGCTGTCCGAACACAATCAGACGGTTTAAATAAATTCAGTTAACATATATAATTTTAAATCATAACCGTCCGATCTTTATCGGACGGCTATAAATGAAATGGCTACACGACTGCACCCAAAAATCGAATGCATGGAATCCTGGTCCTATAATTAAACTAAAGTAAAATAAATTTGTGACTTACCTTGTCATCAATGAACCTAGACCAAAATCGAGCCAATGCTTTCTCATAAGGTTGTTGAGGAAAAATTGGATAATTCTCCCATGTTTCATCAATGTATTCAAGGATCACAAGAGACTCAACTATGGGTTTCCCATTGTGAACTAAAACAGGCACCTTCTTGTGAATAGGGTTGTACTTAAGAAGAAGATCACTTTTGTTCCTTAAATTTTCTTCAATGTAAGTGTATTCAATACCCTTCAATTTTAGAGCAATTTGCACCCTTCTAGCAAATGGGCTTCCTCCTACACCTAACAATTGAACTTCTCCTTCAACTTTGGCCATTACAAAATTTAGAAATTCTAAGCTCTTAATTTACAAATGTGTATGTGATTTTTTCTCTTTGGGTTGGGACTCTTTTAGGAGTGGAAATATAAGTTTGATATATAGTCTTACATGAGTTAGGTAAGGTTTGTGATACAGAATTCACCACGTCTTCATGTGTATTAAGTGACCTCACTAGTCATGAAAAATAAAAAATAGTGACCTCAATAACAAACGAATCATTAAATGTTTTTGAAAAGTGTGTCAATTACTAATGGCATGTTCGCATATAAAAAGAAAATCATTAGCTTAATTACATATTTGGTCCCTTACGTTTATTTTAGATTTTAATTTGATCCCTTACGTTTAAAAAATATCAATTTGGTCCTTTATGTTTATTTTAGGTTTCAAGTTAGTTCTTTTCATCAATTTTGTCACATGTGGCAGCCAATTTGCATATGTGGACAGACACGTGACACTTGGACACACTGACACGTGTACTGTTCAAACGGTGTTAATGACAAAACTAACGGAAATGACTAACTTGAAACCTAAAATAAACGTAAGGGACCAAATTGATACTTTTTAAATGTAAAGGACCAAATTGAAACTTAAAATAAACGTAAGGGACCAAATATGTAGTTAAGCCATTCAAGTAAAATTGAAGAAAAAAATGATTTTGGTATTATACGAATTTTATTCTGCGTAAAAAAAAAGAAAAGAAAGAATTTTATTCAAAATTTTAGTTCTATCATTTTATCCTTTACTGTAATGAATTTCCATATCATGTCATCTAAATTGAAGGTTGTTAGACGAAGAGGGGATCAAATGTGATTGGAACTTAACCATATCTAATATAATAAGATAAGATTTAAGTAGTTTTTACAAAAATTAAAATTTGATGTGGTTGCCACTTCATGATTAATGAAGGATCATGCTAAACGGTACCTGCCATCAAAATTGAAGGTTAGAGGGTGGGATCAAATGTTTAGATTTATAAAATTCAAAAACCAAATTGTCTTGCTCATTCAATTTTAGAGACTAAAATAACCATTCACTCATTTTTAAAAGGTGATTTATGTCCCAAAAAAATAAGTTATACAATTTTTGATTCTCTTGTACTAATAAATATATTCGAGAATGGATTCTCTCAATTTTATTTTCCTCAATTTCCTCAATTTTTTCAATATCTACCTTTTAATTCACTTTTTTCTCTCTTTTTCTTTTCTCTCTTCTCACAAATCAATGGTTAAAATTCTACTATTTTTCTCAAGTAACGGAGAGAATCCAGGTAAATTCTAATATGAACCACTTCATCAAGTGGTCTATGGTGGACCGGTCATGAATAACATTATAATAAATACGAATTTTACAAAATCCGCCGTTGGATTGAAAGTTTATATCATATAGATCATCCATAGAAAAATTTAGAAAAATTGAAAATCATTTGATATGTTATTGAGACACATCAAGATTAACGGTTTATATTAAATAACGTAAATCTTGATGGGTCTCAATAACATATCAAATGATTTTCAAAAAATTTTAAAAAATTTATGAATGATCTATACGATATAAACTTTCAATCCAACAGTGAATTTCGTAAAATTCATATTCGATAAATCACTTGTCCACGGTGGACTACTTGGTCCACCAAAGCATTAGCCGAGAATCCATTCTCAATATATCGCATAGGGAAAAAAACACAATTAGGCAAGTTCTTGTTTTGGTTCAACAAAATTGAAAATCAAGCATTAGAAAAGAACAACTAGTTTTTGGATTACAACTCAAATCAGTAACAAATTATAACTCATTACAACATGATTATTTTGAAGGAAAATTATGAAACCTACCACTAAAGTTGGCTCTACTTTTTTGAAGCAGAAGCCTTGAAAAAAGCAAATAATTCATCTCTAGGAGGTAACCCTTCCTTGATAACAGGGTGATTGATAAATTCTTGACTCCATTTAAATACCTTTGGGAATTTTTCAACGGTAAGTAACTCCAATCCTGCAATTTCTTGTAATATTTCAACCCAATAACCAATGAAATTTGCAGCAATATCAACAAGTCCTATGGTTTCTCCACCAAAGAATTTCTTGTCTTTGATTTCATTCTCTAGTATGTTTAGAGCTTCCAAGGCTTCCTCCACAGCTTTCTCGCGCCCTTTTTCGTCGCTCCAGCATGCATTCCATATTGCAGGCAAAATCTATCCAACGATAGAAAATTTAAAAATCTTATGCAAATTGTTAAGATAGTTAGAATCAGTTAGAATTCGTCTCATACAATTATTACTTGACGACTAATTTAGTACACTTGCTAAATGACCCTATCATCTCATTATTCTTCACATACAATTTGGAAACGTCAGGACTTTTTATGTTTATGTGACAACAATGTGATCGCGATTATGAAACTTTAACCACATTTTGACTTAAAGATTATGATGCAACTGTAACTATGACGACATATTGAAACCTTAGCCAACAGTTCTAAGTTGCAGTCCACAACTAACATTGCAAGAGCAATGCCAAGGTTTTTTAGACCTATGCATCGATTTCGTGATTGGAAATAAAACCACACAATTTGGATTTTTCAAACTCGGATCCTCTACCACCGGCTTTGTAACGTTGACTATAGAGGATCCAATTTAGTATTTGCCTCTGTGGTTAGAGTTCTTGACCAGTTGACCTCCCTAAGTGTCACATGATATTTCATTGTTTAGGCCATTTGAACCTTTAATATGACTAATCCCCAATTGACAAAGAGATATACTAGTCATTAGTCAACATCAAGCACCGAGAATAACAATAAGTCAATGCTTCAAGACTACGAGAGAGACACCACCGCAACCCACTCAAAACCCTCAAAACCTTAAGACATTGGAATATGTGTCAACTCTTTTATATATCCAACATTAAATTCATTCATATATAGCAGATTGGACTAACCACTCACACTTAACTCCAACAGTTCCGCGACAAAAACTACACATCCTAATTTCATGTTAAAATCAAGTTTGAAGACAAAATCAATTCCAATAAAGTAACACCACAAACATACTAAAATCTATTTTAAGTCTTGATCATCACTTTAAGCTTTCCTAAAAGTGAATCCAAACGTGCTCTTATTTTTCTTGAAGAGATTCACAATTAGCAACTCTCTCATCACTACTTTATTGCTAATTTTCTACCATAATTATGGTTATTGCATTGCAAATAATAATCTAAAACATTAATATTAAAGAATCCAACAAAATACTAACCTTGTCATCAAGAGTCTTAGACCAAAACCGAGCCAAAGCTCTCTCATAAGGATCTTGGGACAAAAATGAATTATTTGTCCATGTATCATCTATATATTCAAGAATGACAAGAGACTCAGCTATTGGATTTCCATTGTGAACAAGAACAGGTACCTTCTTATAAACAGGGTTGTATTTAAGAAGATCATCACTTTTATTAGCTAGATTTTCTTCTGAGTATTTGTATTCAACACCTTTGAGTTTTAAAGCAAGAACTACTCTGTTGCTAAATGGACTTGGCCATTTTCCTAATAGTCTCACTTCTTCTTCTTCATTTGCAGGAGCCATTTTTCTTTTTTGTTATTAGAGCTTGAAAATGAAATTTGTAGCTAAGAAATGTGATTTTTGAGATATGATTCTATTAGCTTAGATTTTGTAGCTATTTGTGTTTGGTTTGTGATGTATTTGGTCAACTTTGATGGACTAGAATTTGGGGGTTGGTGGAAATTGGGTAGGTAGCTAAGTAGCTGACACGAAAACAAACAATTATAGTATCGTATTGAATTTGGATTCTCTCCAATTTTCCATCATGTTTTCTTTGCTTTTTCGTAATCCAAAGGTTGATTTTCTCTTCTTTTTATTCTTTGTAATTTATCAACCCTTAAATTAAGAAAAATGAGAAAAAATTGGAGAGAATTCAAATCCATATCCTCCGAAGAAATATGCTTTGATAGGCGGTGTTAGACACACTCACAAAAATAAATATTGTTTGGATTTGTGTCTATACAAGTCTTCTTCTACATTGAAATATGAGCTATTCTTTTAAGCATAAATATGATTTGTTAGACACATTTACATAAAACATAAAAAAATAAAGAAAAAAATGATTAAAGTAATATGATTTGATGTGACAATTTTATTTTTAATTTTTTATTTATTTGTGTGTGTCTAATTTTTTATGCCCAAACAAATGTTTCTGGTGAAATACATATAAGTATTTATTTGAGAGTTAAGATGAATAGACAAAGACACACATATGATATAGATATTGACATATCGATAGTGATAATAATTTGAAAAAATAATATTATTTAAAATAATTATAAGTGTTGGTGTCGTGTCGACTACCGACGCATGTCTGACATAAAAAAATTAATAATCTAAAGAGTGTTCGTGTTTTTTAAAAACAATGGAAATAATATAATTAGAGAGTTTGCATTGAAACCTTTATTTTATTTTGGGACAATTTCTTTTATGAATTGGTCACTCACTTTGGGGAGTGGATTGTCTCTCCTGGGAACTCATCCTGGACCCTAAAATATCATAGTGAAAATAAATAAATAAAATACTTGACAAAAAAAATGTGAAAGAAAGATTGGTTTAGGATTAACAATGGAGAGAAAAATGTGAAAAGTATAATGTAGAGGATCTATTCACCTCATTGTGGGATCAAGAGAGTAACTCATAGAAGAGAATTTTATAGAATTAAATAAATTTTTATTCTTTATAAATATGACGTATTTTATTTTTAGTCATTATATATTTTTTTTTTCAATTAATGATCCTTTAAATGATTTTCACCTGTATTTTGTCTCAATTTTTAAGTCAACTTATATGAACTTCTCACAATTTTGAGTATATTTTTCTTAAGAAATATTTATAGGGATATAAAAATTATTGTAACACATAAAATTATAAAATTAGATTAGGATTTTTTTTTATAATAATTTTAGAAAAGATTAGGCTAACGGTTCAGTAAGTATATATTGGGCCTAGGTGTGAGATATGGGTTAGGCTTAGATCCTTTTGTGTCCAGTGGATCATAAATCTAAGTTTATTTCATAAATGAATTGAAATATAGAACTTTCAATCTTGTTGAAAGATAATTTTTTATAGTGAAAACTGAAAAATATATTTTAGGGTTAAATATGCATAAGGTCCCTGCACTTATGAGTCATTTGAGTTTTAGTCCCTGTATTTTAAAAACATTTCATTTTGCCACTGTACTTTCATTTTACTTTAAAAATGGTCCCCAGACCTTTTTTTTTTGTTGAAATGACACATTTTTGTTGATCTGTCACTGTTGACTGGACTTTAGAGTTGATGACTAATTTAATTTTGCAGTGAATCGATCAAAATACCCTTAAATAAGTAATTTTTTAAAATAAAATAAAATTGACACATCATAAAAAAAATGTGTCACTTCAACAAAAAATGGGTTCAGGGACCATTTTTAAAGTAAAATGAAAGTGCGGTGGCAAAATAAAAGGATTTTAAAATGCAGGGACTAAAACTCAAATGACCCGTAAGTGCAGGGACCTTTTGCATATTTAAGCCTATATTTTAATAATGTAAAATTTTATCTAAGGATATTTTTCAGCAGTGTATTTCATTTGTTTGAGCAACACGGAGAAAAAGAGTAATTACCAAATTATTATTTTAACCCAACACAGACCAATATATTGGTCTAGTTGAGTTAAAGTAAAAGTATAAAACATCTAGAACATATAGAATTTTAAGTATTTGTTGAAACAACTAATAATAAAAGGAGTCTTAAAAAAAACTAGTAATAAAAGGAAATAAAAAAACGAAAGTAAACGGTGAACACACAAGAAGTTTGATAACGGAGTTTCCTAAATGGTGGGTACGTCACCGACTATATAATTCGCCACAACACGTTTCTATTAGATGAATGAATTATGATTTCAATGTTGAATGAATCAGGATTTCGCTTTGTTCCGCTAGCTCAGCTCCTTGGCCACTCCCAACCTCTTCCCGATGCATATGAGCCATACTCAACTGTATTGAATTTCCATTCAAATAGGAACTACTATACGAATTAAAATAGGTGATTCCACATTTTTTTTGGGGTAAAGATAGGTGATTCCACATTAATCAAGTAAAATTAAATTAGTCTAAAAAATTAGTTACAGAGGATTATTTATGAGGTGTAAGGACACGGACATAATTGCAAAATATCACATGTAAATCATAGGTAAAAGGAATGGTGATAAGAGAGTTTAGCTGAGATGTTATAAATAATAATTAAACCTCTCTAATGATAACATAATTCCTAACTTTCCTTACAAGGCTTTTCCTAATCTAATAATTTAACATTTTTCTACTATTATTTGATAATAATGCCGGTTGTTCTAACCAAATTTGCAAAGGCAAAAAAAAAAAAAAGAAGCTTCTACCAAAGACCAACATAACAACTAGGTTGGTGAAGAAATATTGGAAAGTTGAGAGTGAAAGAAAAAAGTTTAACTTCAAATTTCTCTTCTATATTTATTGTTTCGTCTACTATAGGATAATCATAATTTTGAAAGTCACATGTTTAGTGTAGTCCTTTTAATTCTCATAGGCTCCCGTGGAAACTTCAAATGAAGAAAGTAAATAGTTGATGGCGCTCCTTATTGTCTCATTGGATATAAATGTCTAACTTTAGATACTCACAAATTTACCGACCGCATGACTATACCGACTTTTAAATGTACTCAAACCTAATCTAATTTAGGCGAGTCGAGTCAAAATTCAAAGAAAATTGACTGAGATGCTTAAAAATTACTAACCAGCAAAAGTTTTACGTTGGCAACAGGAATTAAGCTCACACGTTTACAGGATATGAGCTAACTCTTTACCAACTGCAATATTCAATGGCGATGATACTACTTTTTAAATTTGGATATAAAAAATGAAAGTGAAATATAGCTAGATATGCTATGGACGCGGATTCAATGAATTCGAAAAGTGATGTAGTCATGTAGTCAATAAATTTAGGTTGTTCGATCTTAATCAGACAGATCAGATGTTATCTCAAAATTTTATATTAAACAAAAATAAAAAACTGTTTTAATATCTAATCCGTCTGATAAAATCAGACGGTTCATGCAGTCACGACTGCATTTAGTCTGATTCCATATGCTATACTTGCAACAAATATTATCAACATTATGTATGTATGTAT